>NC_056538.1:3885000-4569000 GCF_910596095.1 Thunnus maccoyii | reverse complement strand
CTTTTGCTTAATTAGGTCATCAGCAACAATCAGCAGTTTTCTAGTAAACAAAGTCTCCTTTCCATTCTGTTACTAAAACATATTGTGTAGTAGACACAATATGTTTTTTCTTTAGGCCTATATGTATTTCCTTCCACATAAATAATTTCCAAAGCCATTTATAAAATGCTTTTTGAAATCTCAGATATTTACATCCCTGTTTGCTAGCTGACAGTCATCCTCCTCTCAGCCTTTTGCTGACACAATGCTTTGTTTCTTACTTACATTACTTACATTACTACTACCAACTCTTGATGAAAAACATGCTTGTGTGCGTGCACATGCATCCTTGTGCATATGCACACAATACAAATAAAGTATGACATACTCGTAAAAAAACTCCACGATACCTTTAACATTATCATACTGAGCATGTGAGCCAGCTGATGCTAACATTTAGTAGTAACATGATGTAACATGATGTTACATGATATCTTGTTCAAGAATGAAAGTTGTGCCATAGATCTCCAAATGTCTATTACTGGCCCGGCCAACTTATTAGTCTAGCTTTAGAGCTGTTGGTTACTTGATCCGTTTCCATCCAGAAATAATATCTTGACAACTATTGGTAAGACAGAGGCCATTAAATTTGTCATTATTCACAGTCCCCAGAGGATGACATGATTTTGTTAACCTCTTGACTTTTCACCTAGTGCCACTTTTAGGCCAAAATTTCAACTTGTACACGCACAAAAAATTAAATCTAATGATTATCATGACACAAGCCCTATAGATGTCCTCCACAAGTATATTTTAGACATTAATGCGTGGATGGCTCAGAACTTCCTTCAGCTCAACCAGGATAAAACAGAGGTACTCTTCATTAGAGCAGAAGCACAGAGAGAGAAAATTACCTCTAAGTTGAAGTCACTGGCACTTAGTCCCAGTCACCAGGCTAACAACCCGGGTGTCATCCTAGACTCTCATTTGACCTTCAATGTCCACATCAGGAATGTGACCGAATCTGCCTTTTATCACTTGAAAAATATTGCCAGAGTGCGTCTGTTTCTCTCCCAGGCCATTACTGAGAAACTAGTGCATGCTTTTATCACTAGTAGGCTGGATTATTGTAATGCTCTCCTTTCTGGTCTACCAAAAAAAGCCGTAAATCAACTTCAACTAAACAATATTCAGCTGTTCGTGTGCTGACCAGGACCAGAAGGAGAGCACACATTACACCTGTTTTAAAATCGCAGCACTGGCTTAGTTTTAATATCAATTTTAAGATTCTTTTATTGGTCTACAAATCACTAAATGGTCTTGCCCCCGACTACTTGTCTGACATGGTTTTAAGATATGTACCCACTAGACCCCTCAGGTCTTCTGGTAGTTGTCTCTTGGTTGTCCCTAGGGTCTGGTCTAAGACCCACGGTGAGGCCACTTTTAGCCTGTGGAACGACCTGCCGCAGGACCTGAGGGGGGCAGAGTGTGTGGATGTCTTTGAAAGAAAATTTAAAATACACCTTTTTAGCATGGCTTTTATCTAGTGTGTGTTTATTTCAACTTGCACTTTTAATGTTATTTCTCATCTCTTATTTTATTATTACTGTAGTTTTATTGTATAACACTTCATTCATTCAAATGTTTGTTATTTAAACTCATGTTCTTTTTATTTCATCGCTCATTTTATGTTTAGCACTTGGAGTTACATTTGATGTATGACTTGTGCTATATTAAAAAGTTTGATAGATTGATTGATTGATCAAAATTTACCCTATACATTCATACTCCCCAGAGACCTTTTCCATTTTGGATACTGCAATCCAGCTCACCTCTGGTAAACGCCAACTTTCCACATAATATATGCTAATAGGCACTGTAATAAACAAACTACTGTGGAATTTGCTGAGCACATTCACGCTCCACAGGTGATAAACCCTCTTGATTTTTCAAAAATCCATAATGTGTCCTTGATTGCCACCTTCAGAACAAGCTTTACATGTTTATCTCAGTTACTGGTAAGGCTCTAAGAAGACATTGCAGCCACAACCAGAGTTTCAGGATTTTGATTTTGTGAAGGGCAACTGAGAGACAATACCAGTTGGACAAGGTAGACAACATGCAGGGTCAAACAACCCTCTGACCCAGGAGCCTGGGGTGTTCAGGTGTCTGAGACAGGTGACGGCCTTTGTTGCAGGAGGTCATGGGTGGGTGGCAGTTCACCTTTTCTTTCTCAACAGTGGGATCACTGTAGATGATGATTTGAGGTCTGTTGAGGAAACTTCATCAGGCTCTGCATCAACTCTGGTGTTTTTCCCTCTATGGTGGAAATGAAATGTGACAGACCTTGAAAGCTCTTTCCTTGAAAGTGAATTAGAACAGATATTTTCTAGTTATTATGATTTCATCTGATTCTGTGAGAACTGGGAGATAATGTGACATGAAATTACCTATTTCACAGTCTGCTGCATGGATTGTGCAACAGTCTCGGTGGCTCTGAGGTGGTGGGCAAAAATGGAGATGAGCAAAACCTTAAAACCACAGACAAATATTTTCCTTGAGTATGACATCGCCAGGCACTGTATTGTTTTTCCTCAGAAGCAGTGAGTAAGTGGGCAGGTGTGTGCATGTATACATGTGAACGGTTGTCGGATGTCCTGCACGTATTGAATTCCCTGCAGCCCCCAAATCCCCCCATCTCCTCAGCCAGACAGTATCTGTCAGCGGACAGAGCCCTGTTCTCTGCCAGGGTTGCAGTCATCTGTACCCCCATGGTGTGTTACCATGGTACTGAGATACACTTGAGACAAACAGTGTTGTCGTCCCTACAGAGTCTGTGCCGTCTAGTGTTTGCACATTCCATGTAGAACTTCATCTTAGGCACAGGGAATTAACAAAGTCAATACTGAGGAGAGGAAAAAGAAAAACTAAACATCACATCTTGCTTTCACTAAACTTTATTTGGCTTAAGTTTCAATCCTAGGCAGTTCTTTGTCAAACAATACCCCTTTTACAATTTTACTACCATTACGTAAATGATGAAAATGCACAGGGGTGAAATGTTGCACGAGGGGATATGTGTAAAGTGCAGGTATTCTTTTTCAATGTTTACCTTTCATTTGAGGTAGTAGTAAGGTCGTTTTCCAACAAGGTCCAACAATTGCCACATACATATTAATGTCTGGCATAGGAAATTAATTCTCTTTATAGGTTTCCAGCAATGATTTGACAACATGCAGGGGAAGGCCAACTTCAATGGCAACCCAAATGAGCACAGTGTTTTCGCAATATGATAATATGGCTAAATGGAAACTATATTAGAATACCTTTGGAGACTGTTTTGAACTGATGTGATATAAATATTAACGTCCTGATAGCACCAAATAGTTCATGTGGCAGTAACGGATGGCTATAGACACTTTCTCAACTTTTACTTTGTTGCCATATCTAACAGGTTTTCAGTGTTTTGAGTGCTGTCACGTCAACATTCATTAAAAGTCTTCATGTTTGCTGGCAACCGATTGAGTTTTAATACCACTGAAGGGTAATACTTAATATGTTTTGGAAAAATCATAATTGCTGCTTGAATTACATGTACTGGCAATGATTTTTCAGTCAATGAAGTGCTATATTGTTGGCTGCACAGATCATACGGAGGTGATTAGTGGGCGAACAAAGCATGTTATAATTAGGCAACAAAAGCATTTTAGATAAGATATGGGATAAGATTGGGGTTGGGTTAAATTAGTTCACTTTTAGTAGGTGAAATTTGTTTTTGGTACAGCATCGGAAAAAACTCTCAGTAAACAGTGTCTGGAGCAAAATATGGAAAAGGTTAGGTCCTGTTTGGTGTCACCGTTGACTTTTTGAAAAGCAGCATTAATTTATAATGTAGTTCTTTTTCTGGTATCTGCCAACTCCTGAGAAAAATATCTGGCTCTTTAGCTTCTGAATGTTCCACTATGTTCACTGGCTAGCTGGTACATTTGACTGTCTGCTATTGGTGTAGCTGTTTGGGCAGGTAGCGTACTGTTGGTTTAACTGTTAGCGTTTTTTTCACTGAAAACAGCTGCCTTCTGCTGCCAGAAACAAGGTTTATTAGAGTAGTAAGAATGAACCAAAACAGTAAAGTTGTGGGCAGCAAAACCAAAACAATAAGCTGAAAGATGCTAAAATGCAGTTATATGATAATTCTCTGTGGATTCAAAACTTCAAGCAACCCCTTTCACATTACACACACTCATTTTATCCCTTGTTTATATAAAAAATATTGACTAATGCAGTGATCTTCCCCTAATCCTTAACAAGTGTTTGGAGTTGCCTAAACATAGCAATAAAATATTAATATTGCTGTAGTACTATAAATTCAGTTTGAATATTTTGTGCAAATACATTCATAAAAAAGTTTCCCTATTATCTTGACAAAAAAACCCAAACATAATCCTGGTTCCACTTTTAGTATATAAAGGTAATTTTTAGGAGACAGGATTGTTGCTGGAGATGGTTTTTCTACTCCATGTAGAAAAAAAAAACAGTTCTAAAATGTGTCATCCCCAAAAAATGTTCTTCCGTTTGCTGTGTAGCATACCTCAGGAATCCTATTGAGGAAGAAAAAAGGCACATAACTCAAAGAGCATGCCTTTGTGCCAAAGCAAAATATCAATCATTAATTACTGTCTGTCCTGGGGCATACTTAGATATGGCTCTGACTGTGAATTCTTCAATGCAAAGACATCGCTTTGTTCTTGATGTATTAGGCCTGGGTGCCAAAAAATGTTTGGACCAAAAGGGGAAATATTTCATGGCTGACAGAAGGTTAAAAAAATGACATATTTTGGCATTCACAAAATAGAATACACTGCAGTTCAGTTTCAGAATCTGTGTTAAGTTAAACATTGTCACACACACATGCCTCGACACATTCTCAAACTCACATACAAATACTGTATTTGCAACATGTCAACATGTCCTTATATACTACTTGTAATACTGTAAACAGCTTAAATGAAGCAGTGGTGGGAAGATGCTGACATTTCCTGAGGTTTCAGGGCAGTGACATGTGGGACAGCTGCAACGCCAACCTGGCTCAGCCTCAGACAAAAAAAAAGAAAAAGAATAGCAGCATCTGCAAGATATATCACATCAAACTGTAGCAGCCACTAGTCTACGGTCACAGTCAGTTCTCAGTCTTTGGTGTGAATTAGTATCATCTGTGAAAGTGTCGTAAATGAGAGAAAAATAGAATATGATGCACATCAGTGATCTTCCTAGGTCATAAAACATTACCAGTTATAACAAGGAGGAGATTAATTAAAATAAGTACTGCATTAATTTGCACATTTTCCATGTCAGCATAGTATCTTTTATGGGTAATAATGAATATTGATATTATCAATATGAACTCCATATTAGAGCATGCATGATATTGGCCCATATTGATGTTCTAATATGAATACGCAGAACATCAAAAAGCATTTTTTATAAGGATCCTTTAATTTGGTTATTAAAGAATTGTGACAAAGATATCTACTGTGCAAAACATTTTACAGTTGAAAAATAAACCTGTCAGTGCTCTCTGATGGACCAACTATTTAGTTTGAATTTACTTAGTTTCTAAATGACCTCAAACATATATTTAGTCTTTCTATACTGCAATTTATTGTTACTTATTGGCTGACATATACACTGAGACCTGTATATCTTACAGTAGATAAGCTAATATCGGTTGATAATACTGTATCAAGTGACTGATTTATTGGTCAGACTCTACTTCACATCATTAGAAATTAAAGCTAAAGCCACACAGTATTTTCATTTATTTTCATTAATGATGCATGAATATGTAAAGTAAAAGGTGTCACTCATAGTGATGAACCCACAGAGAATTATTATCTCAGTCTTCAGTTCCCCCCAGCTCAGCAGAACTTTTTAAGCGTTTTTCAGCTCATTGTTTTGGTTTTCTGGCTTTCAACTTTACTGTTTTGGTTCAGTGTCACTGCTCTCATCAGCTTTTTTCCAGCAGCAGCAGGCAGCTGTTTTCAGAGGAAAAGTTCTGACAAAATGACCAGCACCAAACAGCAGAAAGACAAAATTAGCTACTAGCTGGTATACATAGAGATTTGGACTTACAGTTGTCAGGTGGACAGAATCTCAAATCCAAATGAATCATATGCAAGATTTTGCTAACACATTAGCCTTAAGAACTTTTTACAGTGAAAATATGTCAATGTTGTATTTTCATCTTGTTCAGCTGACCTCAAGTGGCAAAAAACAAGACTAGGTTAAAACCTAGTACATGGTTGGACCATGTATGGTCAATGTGTGAAACTGCAGCTAAAACAAATTTGTTACAGGCATAGTCAGTGGTAGTGTCTATAATGTGAATTCCTGGATATTAATTTTCAAATTCAGGAGGCGTATCTCTGCCTGGTTACTGCAGTTCCAGTCAAATCAACTGCACCTGCAGAGCAGCTGCCCCACACTAAACTTATATACCAGCTACATGACTTGCATGTTCTACCTGCAAGACTCGTGTTTTAATGCTGTTGTTCAGCATTTGTGATGTGAAAATGTCAGAGAAATAAAATGCACCAAGCGTCTCTCCTGCTGACCACTGCCAACCAGAGAGTTAATCACAATGGACGGTAGAGGAGGAGATGGCAGAGATGCTGGTACGTGTCTGTTTAAACAGGAGTTTAAGCCAACTTGGAGCTAAGAGTGTCAGAGCTCGGAACAGGAAACACAGTCACTCAGTGTCGTGCTGCTGTCCTCCACTTCTTGAGCCAATTCATTTTGAAAAGAGCAATGGCCAATGAGGGAATTCCAACACTCGGCCGGCTGACCAATGGTGTAACTTCATCACTCACTCAGGCACTCACTCACTGACAACTGCGATTATAAGGCTGGTCCATAGCCAGTCCAGCCAAAAATCAGTTAATGCTTCTTTAAGGAGTCAACATAATTTCAAGATGATTCCTTTTTACTCATAATTATGCAAATATTTAGCTCCAGAATGTAACTATATCACGTGCTTGATGGGATAATCCTGAGGTGTAAATATAACACCAGCTGGCTGTTTGCAAAGCTAGTTATAAGACTAGAGGGGAATGTGCCTTTGTGGTCAGGACATCCCAGCTCTGGAATGACCCGCCTGAGGAGCTCAGGCTCGCCAATTCACCATCTTCTTTTAAACAGCTACTTATCAACAAGCCTACCAATAATTGATATATTTCTGATGCTTCACATCTTTTATTTTTCATACTCATTTTATACATTTTATACTGTGATCTTATCTTTTATGATTTTCTGCCACATCTTTTATTCCTATATTCTTGTTTTTATTGTTTGTTGTGTATAAAGCACTTTGTAACATTGGTTTAAAGAAGTGCTATACAACTAAACTTTATTATTATTATTATTATTATTATTATTATTATTATTATTATTATTATTATTATTGTTATTGTTATTATTATTATTATAAAGCCGCCATCTTGTATTGTTGCATACTTTCTTTAAAGAAGATGTCCACACACAGAGACTCTTTGGGGTTTTACAGTAACACATTGACTCACTGCAACATTTTTCTGTGGTTGTCAGCAGTTTTACTCCATTGAAGTACACAAATTTCAACCATCTACAAAATGTGTTCCTATGCACACTAACATACAAATAAGTGTGTCATGAGCTGTTATATATTAGTCCACACAATGAAGACTCTGCCAGAGACTGAAATCCACTCCTCAACAATAAAGAGTATTGGCCTTGGCAGGAATTGGCTCCTGTAGTGCTCAGTCAGTACACGATGGATGATGGAACACCTCAATGGTTAACAGCTTTCTTATCACTTATTTAGACTGGTGTTATTTTCTATAAGATGAATGACTCATTAGGGTGCATTAAAACCCAGCAGACCTATGTTCTGCCCTCTTGACCCCACTGGCCTGTCCTTCTTTAAGACTATTGCTGCTGCTCGCTTCCCAACTACTGTCACCAACTCCTCACTGACATCTGGCTGCTGTCAGGTCAGCCAGAGGCTCAGCGAAAGAAACCTCCATCTGACAAGAAAAACTGGTTTCTTTTCTCTTTTTAACAAGCTACCTCTAGAAAACTCTCTCAACATCTTTACAGTGTAATTTCAAAATGCTGGTACAAGCTATCTTGAAAAAAAAGTCTTTGCTGCTTCAGATCTATTTGCTCTGACTTTGTTCACCACTAGATGTATGACATGTTGTTCTGCACCAAAGTATCGTGGAAACTCTTCACTGTGCCTTTCACTTGGGTGGGTCCAATTGTATGTCATGATTTGCGAAGTTAGACATGCAATACATGACTAATGGATGAAACAAAGGAGAGCTTCTCAAAATCGCCCATGATTCAGGGAAATTTTCTTCATAGTGGGAACATCATGATGTTGTATGATCTGTGATCGTGCCTGTTCATAATTCTGTTCTGTTTGGACTGTCAAGTTCAGTATGCAAAGCAATTTTTGAGTATACCAGCCATGTTCATCCGGCCAATACTGAGAAGATGAAATTGATATTAGTGTAAATGTGTATAATGTAATGGTCATTTAACACATAAGAAAATTGGCTAATTGGTTATCAAGCATCGATTTATCCAGAGAACTAAATCAGATGTTCCGAGATGGCGCTCCATTCATTCCAATGAAAGTTGTTCATTGAGTACATATGCCAAGGATTTTCGTCTGTCTCAAAAACAGATATGTTTACATTTCATCAGTGTATCAATTAAAGGCAACTCCAAGACACGTGTCATTACACTGTTTTTTTAACCCCCGAGTACACTCAATGTAAAGGCAGCCATTCAAATCACACAAATCTGCTACTGTCTATATGTTGTGAGGTTATTACCTCAAAGTTCCCTATGATTGAGGGAAGGTTGCTTTATTGTGTGAGGTTATTACCTACATATTACCTACATGTCTATATATCTATAATGATTGATCATTGACAGTGACACAGAAGTATTGACCATTTTCCATTTGATGGTGATTGTGAGTGCAATGTCCTAACAAATACTGGATAGATTGCCATGAAATTTGGTACAAACATTGACATCCCCATCAAGATTAACTGCAATAACGTTAGTGAATTCCTAACTTTGTCCAATACTTTTATAAATACCTGCAGCACTAATAACATTCCCATCAACCTCAGCGGTACTTTGTGTAATTAGCAAGTTTTAGCATGCTACCAGGCTACGCTTACATGGTGAACATGGTAAACATTATCTTTTAACATCAGCATGTTAGCATTGTCATTGTGAGCATGTTAGCATGCTGACCATGGATGTATTAAGAGAGCTGGATACGGCGCTGCTCAGACTTCCTGCCAAATTTCCTTGTGGCCACTTGCATTATTGCATTGAAAAAATCTCCTGCAGCCCGAAAAGCATTTCCCCATAGACCGCCTATAAAAGAGACATCTATAAAACTGTTGACAGGACACCTCCATCTGCCAATAAGGTCAATTATTACTCTTTGCATAATTCATTTTGAATCCATGAAGGCTTTATATTTGTAAAACTTTCCCATATCATAGAAAAGCAATTTAAATGTGTTCATCTGTTGTCTTTGAGATTGGTATCCAGTTATAACAACCATGATGCTGACATTAGCATTTAGCTCAAAGCACAGCTATGCTTAACTACAGACTCAGAGCCGCTACCATGACTCTAGACTCTTATTTCTTTGCTTCTACTTGACGTACATCTGGAGATGCCTAATCACAGTCTGTGAATTACTTTTCCATTTTCACAAGAAATGTAGTAATGTGGTTGGACTGCTGTGGCTATATTGAATATTTTGGTCTTTCGTTGACAAGAGCTGTAGACTGAAGAAACCTTCAATTTCAAAGAGACTAAGCCAGTTAAACAAGGTTACATAAAAATGAAAAATCAAACCCTCTAAAACAAAGCTTCCAAATAAGGAAAAGCTTAGCAGTCAATAAAAACACTGGGTTTGAACTTCTTCACTCTTTGTTCTACTTAATTTTGTTATTATGAAAAATGGTCCAGTGTTGGTGTCTCATGTCTTCATCACATATCTGTTTCAGTTTAGCATTATGCCTGCATGCTGTTTTAAAAGTACACAAAACACACACGTTAAGAGAAGAAAAACATGTGTTTAGACTTGACCGATCATGAATCATGATCTGATTAATAGTTCCACGATTGTGTGATATGGTAACTAAATTTGGGTGATAGAGCAGCCAGATTTCACCCTGAGATTCATAGTATCACTTACACTTGAGCAGAACATAACAGCATCAAATGAGGCCAATGCTTTCCAGCACAGGCACAATTTCAATTAACAGAAACAAATTTCTTATGACATCCAGTCACAAGTTATTCAGTGTGTGAATAAACCTCTCACTTTGGGCCACATGCCATTGTAAACCAGAAAAACAACATCTACTTGGTGGATCTGAAATCATAATCTGATTTACACATGCCACATCATACAGTATGTGGTTGACTTTCAAAGCCTTATTATGCAATAACTGTTCCACTGACTCATTGTGCTGGCAGGAGATTATATTAGGGACTTTTTGGAATGGAAATCATCCCTGCAGCTCATAGAATAGGTGAGTAAATACCCCAGTTTACTCTAAGGCATATATTTACTCTCGATTTCTATGTTTATGGGTTGTTGTGTGCTCAAATGAATCCTTTTGAATACACCCATAAACCTAAATTGCTAAGTTGCCAAATCTATCCAGTCTAAATTAGCAACAGACGTGTTATTTACAGTAATCTGCTATCACATAAAAAGCAGTGGTTGCAGTGTAAAGGTACATGTATGGGTGCTTTCTTAATGTTTGCATGTGTGAATTCGTAGATACAGAACATGAATGTAAATGTGTGTATGTACATGTACTATATAGTTTTGCGTGCCACTACAAAAACATACTACCTCATTTCTCCCACTTACGGAGGAATGTCGAGTGCCTGGCTTGGCAGCATTGAGGCATCATCTAGTGCAGCTGTGGTGGTCTCTGCCAATGGCTCTGCTACCCATCAGTCATGGAGTCCTAGCAGGCCAACAGCTGACCATGCACCACGCAGCACCATGGAGCCCGCTCTCAACTACACACACACACACACACACACATTAAAAAACTGACAAAACAGTGATGTCATTGTATTTGATGGGACATAACAGCAGAATTGGCCTGGCTGTCTTCTACGGTGTGTGGAAAGTAATCCCAGCTAGAACCAGCAAATTCACCATCACCAGCCACAGCCCACAAGTCCCATGCATGTTCTTTTGTTGGAACACAACTACATGTATAGTTTAACAGCACTTTAACTCGGCCAAAAAAATAAATAAAAAAAAGAAACAGTAAAAAGAGAACGTTTGAGCACAAAAATTGTATGCTGAACAGACTTTGTGAAGACGACCTGCTTCTGAAATGCTTGTAATACTCAGTGGAAGGGTACTGCAGATCTTGCATTTACTGGGTCTTTTTAAAACCTTGGCATACAGTGTATTTGTCCATATGTGGCACGTGACCCTGAAATAAAATGGACTCCAGGTGTGATTTAAAAAACTGTAGATAAGAAACATTTGAAATGGATATTCATCAGATTGCATTTATGACATCTGTAAAACATTTTGGATCTTTCACGATCTTACACACCCTGATGGATACTGCATCACCAAGTCTTTCTTTCCACAAATGCATATGTCCATGTTCATCTTAACAATCTGCAGAGCTTACAAATCGCTCACGTCATTAGGCACATCACCAACTAAGGCTGTAGTCGTATCCCATTTTCTTCACCAGAGTCCAGGCTTTGGGAGAATGGTCAGTTAGCTGTCACTAGCTAGGTAACCATAAACTAGAGTAAGTGTTGGTTTATGGACGATCCACATTAATCCGTAAGACATGTTGTCTGACCACATCAGAAATCAAATGTGATTATAGCTGTTCCGAAAAGCAACACTTGAAGGCAGAGTGAAACTCGGTCGTCATAGAGGGGGGAGATGTGTTATTGTTTAAATAAGGCGATAACAGCGCACAGATGGTCTCTCCTGGAAGGCAGTCATAGTGTTGTACTCAGTTGTTCACATGAATAGTGACTGAAATAGTTTTCAAGCATGAAAAAATAGGACTAGAGAGAGAAGTTGAAACCCTGGCTCCTTTCTCACCTCTTCAAAGCTGGCCAATCACAGCGTGAAGAGAGCGTGTATGTCAGATTGTCAGTTTTGGAAAGTTACAGAAATGATCTTATAGAGCCCCCCTAATTCCATTGCTGGAAAGGTGTGTGTGTTGGGAGTGGAGGGGGGCAGTTGCATGACTAACTTCTGCCAGCAGTTCTGGCTTCTTAACTGTTATCACCAAGCATCAGTGGCATAACAACTTAGGGCTGGATGATTAATCAAATTTTATTTTCAATTACGATTTTGGCTTCCAATGATTATGAGAACAAGATAATCGAGATAAAACGATTATTGTGCCGGATTCCATTTCGCAGTGATGCTCTCGTTTTGTCTTGTGTTATGAATCCAGCGCACCCCTGTCCTTTACAGCAGTGCACTTTCACCCCTCCCTAAAAGCCCAAACTCACTGTCACTGGGAATCCAAATAGGAAGCGAAACGTGAGCTGTGCGTAAACATGTTCAATACGTTCAATCCACACTGACTCCAACCTGCATTCAGGTCTCTGTCCACAGAACCAGCTGTCTGTCAGCACCAGCAGCCAGCTAACCTGCCTTCACCAGGCTGACAGACAGCAGAAATTTACTGAACCAAAATAGTTTTCATGTTGGCTCCACGGGAAGAAATCAACTGTGTTTGTATTTATAGATAGACTGATTTTATTTCCCAATGTAGTGAGTTAATCTGCCTGTAGTGAAACAGGTGAGCTTACAGCACTGGTGCCGGAAGTAAGAGGGCCAAGGGGCCACTGGCCCCTCCTCCTCCTCCTACATTCTTTTTAAGTCGTGAATCACTGTCCCCCCCCCAAATACCCCTATATTGCAACACTAACAGTAAAAAATGCACATCTTGTATGTTTTCATGCCAACAGTGAACACAACAGCTGTGAGCGTGGTGCCAAAGCTCTGGGTCTGTCCTGTAGGTCCTGTGGACTGCTACTGCCTCAGCCCCAAATGGTTTTAGCCAAGCCCTGCATATTTCTGCTCTTCAAAACGCAAATTGCGTGTCTTTAATTGGTAGAGACGCGCACACAGAGTCACAAACTAACTTCCATGGATTTTACTTCTTTTACCTCTCTAGTTTTTCGCATCTATAACATAATCTACTGAAATGTCTGTCAGAATAAACTACAGCTATTAATGTGACTCAGGCAGGTCTGAACGGTGTTAGATTAACGTCTGAATTTTACATTAATATCATTCAGGTGTCACTGAATGTATCTGGGATTTCGCAGAAACATCAGCACTGATGTTCTGTTTGTTGCTCACAGCTGCTGTTCGGTAGATTCTTTCTTTTGACTTTAATAAATACTGTATCTGCAGCATCACTCAGCAGCAGTTCGAGAAGTGCGTCTTTAAATTGAGAGATTGATGTGTGCATTTACGCACGTGGCACAGCAGCAGTAACTTCATGAAAAGGATCGGTCAGGATCCAGGGTGTTCTGCTACCCATCTACACCATTGACTGTGTATAAAGAGATTAGCTCTTACACACAGATTCCAGGTTTATACAGTGGAATTGTTTGTAATAAAGCAGCCCTTATGGATCGCCCTTGCTGAAAACAATCCTGTGTAAAACAATAAGGCGGTGTGTTGGTGTGAGAGTGTTGAACAAAGTGCCGGTGAGACAATGAAATATGGTCCAGCAAGTCCAGTTAGAGTAAGCAGATTATTGCATTTAAAGGCTGATCTGAAAAACACTGCACAGCAGTTTGTAATATTCACAACTCTGGAAAGTTATCACGCTTCAACCCTGTTTACTAGCACACACATGTGGAGTGCGTCTGTGCCCGTGGACCCCCGAAGAGTAGAATGGAACCGTGTGCGCGTCCGTGGTCTGCGTGCAAGTCCACAGATGTCTGCAGACGCTGAACATGGAAAATATGAAAAGGCCTTAACACACACACACACACACACACACACACACACGCACACAGAAAAGCTTGGGCCCCCGCACTTCTGAAATGAATCTGGCACCCCTGGCTCACATACAGATTGGGAGCCAATCAATCAATATAGATATCATTAATAAGTTAGAGCAAGATACTTGTGCGATTTAAACAGCTGTCTGTGCAGATTCCGCTTCACTAAACACAACAGAAACAGACTTGGAGCGTAAAAAAACGTGGGGGGTCTCTGTGAGAAGCGTGTTACTCGCATGTCTTGGAGTCTGTTGATACATTTATTAAAATGGAGGCATTTCTGTTCTGTGAGTCAATAATTAGTTGAGTAATTGTGTTAAATAATCATGATATCAATACTGGCCAAATAATCATGATTATGATTTTTGCCATAATCAATCAGCACTATAACAACTGCAATCAAAAGAGTGACCACACTAGCATCACAGCTAAAACAACTGGCCTATGCCCGGCAGCAGTCCCCATGAAGCCCAACCAACAAGCCACCCTGTTGGACTGGATTGTGTTCAAACACTAGATGCTACTTACAGCTAGGTACCTGAGCAAACTAACTGCTGCACTAGCCACCAAGCTGGTTTCAGTAGAGCCCACCAACAAGAACAAGAACATTTCCAAACTTGATTATTGACCCCTGGCATGGAAGTGTTAAATAGAACCGGACACCTATAAACACTGGGCACCTTATATCCCGTTGTCTCCCTGCATACATGGATGGGATAAAATAATTTTATCATACATCTAGACTTTCCAAATGTTACTGGACCAAATGGATCACATTCTGATAATACAACTCACTTTGGGCCAGTGTGCTTCACATAATGAACCCTGAAGTTACAATACACCATGCAGCTACTATGCAAAATTGCTTCACAAACCGGTGTCTTTCCTTGGATCTTGACCCCATGTCATCCATTTTCTGTCTGTGGTTGTCTGGCCTCCGAACTCTGTTAGTAAGTTAAATAGACTCTCTGCTGTGTGTCACAATAATTGCAAGAGACATTTTTAGAGCATGTAAGCTATGAAAAATATGAACAATAAAATTCAAGCACGAAAATGAAATGGTAAGGTTTGCAACATTTTACACAGTATGTACATATGATCAAATCTAATTACTGAGATTTGTGAATGTACAGAGTAGGATGTTAACTCCATAATATCTTCCACATGGCACCATAACTACAACAAATCCACTACATTTAAATAAAAATGAATTCCAAATTATATAAAAAACATAACCCTGAAAGCAGCTGTATATAGTGGGAATAGTGCTTCGAACATTGTGTACAGTACAGGATGTGATAGCCTCTTATGTGCTTTCAGTCATATGTTTTCTGTAGATGGAAATCCAGTGGATTCAGGCCAATGCACATCTAGCACATTGTTTGGCTTGGAAGTGTCTTGAAGAGCGAGCTAGAAATGTCAAAGAATAGATGTGCATACTGGCAACATACACGCTGTGTGAACTCCAAATAAACAAAGTCTGTTCACCACATGAGAATCTTTACTGTGGTAGTAGTAACACAATGGCAATCACACACACACACACACACACACACACACACACACACACACACACACACACACACACACACAGTATTGTTTCCATCACTTCAGAGGACATTTCATTCATTTCCTGAAGACTTATCCTAACCTTAACCATAACAACTACTTGCCTAATCCTTACTCTAACCCCAAGTCTTCACCCTAAAATTCATGATTTACATGAAGGGGACTTGCTTTTTGTCCCCATAAGAGAAGTGAGTCCTCACAACATGACTGTGCAGACAGATTTATGTCCCCACAACAAGAGAATACCTGGTACACACACACACACACACATACACACACACACACTCGTTAGTGTGGTTGGTGGTACTTTTTCACAAAGCATAAAGAAATCTTGATCGAAGCGGAGATTGCTCGACAATGAGACATCACCTGGAATTTGATAAATGATTTTTTCAGATCCATGACAGTGAAGATCCATGGTGACCAGCTCATCTCTTGGCTCTGAAGATGTTGTCAACGTGCCCTGCTCCACTGACGTCGGTGTTTTCCACAGTTTTGCTCTCAGTGCACTGACCTCACATCAATTTCACCACCACAAAATACGTTATAGTCGAAGGTGCAGAAAGATGACATCTGTCTTACCCACAGTGCAACTCCCGCATGTCCCTTGAGGATATCATTCCTCACCTCCACCTATCATTTAGGGAGAGGGTAGTTGCAGGTTTTCAAAGTGACAAAGTGAAGTATTGTGTTGTGGTTTTGACAGTACCCTCCTTTTCAGGTAACAAATAGACTTGCTTTTGCCAAAGCCCTTACGTATAGGGCGTTTGTTGCTGCCAAATAACTTCAATTTATCTTTTCCTCTTTGACAGAGAATCCTGTGTCTTCTGTATTTGTGCATAACTGACTGTCATTACTTCCCCTCACACTTAACAGGCTGGACTTTGTATTTTAAAACTTTAAAAGGATGGTGTAAAGAGATATTTTACCTCAGATATGCCAGATTTCTGATTTCACCAACAATTTAGTTTTTTCCTTTTTTGATCAGCATCAGAATTCCATTATGAAGTTATTACAATGAAAAGTAATCAAAATGATGAAAAGTAATTGCTGATGAACCAGATGCAGGGATTATGTCACCTCTCCATGCTTTAATAAGCAAAGTTAAACACTATCACCTGCTACTGTTATTTTTAATCGTTGTCACTAGAAAACCGATCCAGTATACATTTACAGTGTATTAAATGATAGATAAGGTATCAATTTATTCCATTAAAAACTGCCCAACCAGTTAAAGTGGAGCAGAGAAGTGACAGGAAATGAGGTGATAGCAATAAAAGTTCAAAGCTGAAATTGAAGCAGGGACGTTGTAATTATACTATATGGTGTGTCTCAACCACCAGACCACCAGGACATCCCATCCATCCAGTTTTTACCAGCTACTGTGTAGAAAATACAGTATTTTTTCTGATGCACAGTGGAATGTTGACCTGTTTCTGCATCTTTCTTCCTGGCTCCAAACACATAATGTTTTTCCTCAGGCATGGAATAACACCAAGATGTTCCGTGATCTCATGCATTTCTACTGTGGCCTCACAGCAGGGGAGAACTGCGCTGACCCATGCTATTGTGGTCCTGCTTGGTAGCAGGGCCAACTGGGGCCAACCCATGACAGTCTCCTCCCTCAACCAAAGCTGTATCTTGTGCTAAACTGGCTCAATACACACAAGTAGAGACAAAGTGCTATTTTCAAATGTCTAACACACCTCTGTGGTTCGGAGTTTTGGTACAATCCTCTTATGGATTGTTGTCCTATAGCAGTATCACAGTTATATATTCTGAATCAAATTACTGCTTTTTCCCGCTGCTGATTCACATTAATAAGTTTCAAAAGACCACTGGACAGCTGTTATTGTGAAGCAGGTACAGGAAATCCTCATAATTAAACAACAGTATGTAGTAGTCTAAAATTCAGCTGGCAAAAAATGACCTATAGCTACGTTTACACCATCTAACGGCCATAGTAATGCACTCCACAATGACCTACAGGACCATAATATGCCGCTCTCCAAAACCGTTATAAATCACAGTTAAAAAATAATGATGTTTTATGATGTGACAACGCTGTGGTTGAGGTCTGATTAGGGTTAGGCACAAAACCACTTGGTTAGGGTTAGAGAAAGATCATGGTTTGGGTTAAAATGATCTCTTGAAAAGTGGTTTATACTTCCATAAAGCTAGGGTAGGCAATTTATTTTACAACCATTTTTTGTTATATTTGTTGAAATTCTCTTTACATCCTGACATCAATGAATAAATCAAATGCTCTGACAATATCTGTGGCTGTCGCAGGCCTGTCATAAGTCCATCCGATCATTTCCTTTGGCCCACATGAAATGACTGGATGGCTGACCTGCCTGCCTGATACCAACGGATACAGTAGGGAGTGACAAAAATGCATGAAATGCAGAGAGATAAAAAAAAGACAGGAATATCAATGGAAAGCAGAATGAAAAGCAACTTGCGATCATCAGACTATTGCCTGTAGTGCGGGGGAAACTGAACAGGGCATAATCTTATCAACAACACCGGAGAGAGAGATCGGAAGTGAACTTGGCTCCCTAGAGTGAAAAGCAGTGATATATTTTTATGCTTCACTGTGGCTTAATGTCAGATACTGAGCCATCTCTGTGCTCTGGTGCTGCTTGTTGCTCTGGGACTCGGTTCAGGGCTGCAGGCCTGGCTCTCTGACGGACAATGAAAGAGACACGATATCACTCAAATTTAAGCAGGGAGATGGGACACTCATTACTTTTGTGGTGGACCATTTACTGTTTACTAAAGGTTGTTGTGCCTTGAGAGGAAGTTACGTGTGAGTGAGTGAAGCAGTTAACACTATTGTGTTGCACGATGGAGTGTGTACATATGCCTGTTCTGATGGGAGGGGCTTAGGACAGAGAGTAAAGGGGGAAGAGCTGCAGGAGGAGGGCTGTATTTTCAAATCTGGTATTTTTTTGTCTTTTCCAGAAAACCGCTTACCCCAGTTTTAAAATTATGCAACCTTTGTCATCATGGTAACAGTAAAAACACCAACATTTTGTTTTTTTTAAAAAAATGTCCTGAATCATGGTTGGAAACATGACACTCGCAGATTCGAAGCGGGAAGCAAACAGCGGCAGCAAAGTCACTTTTTGCCATCTAAGTATCTAGCCATCCTCCCAACCCACCTCCTCATAATAAGGCTAATTGTCACCTTATATTGACGTCATCTGAACTGCGTCACTTCTGTGGGTCATAATTACTACGGCTGCTAGATGGCATCTGTCACTGAAACGTATAACTACAGGTCATTTTTGCCAGCCTGAATTTTAGATGTATACTGTCATTTTTCTTGTGAGGATTGGCTGGGGAATGCCTTATATTTGTCTCTAAATTTAGTGGAACTTCATTAGTTATGCTACTGTTCAATAAAAATTGGTCCATACAAAATTATATAGACATATTTGGCTATTTGGTCAGTGGATCAGTTTTAAATACTGCAAATAAAAGAAATATTCATCATACAATATTCGCCAAACATTTTCAACACAAGGTTATAGCCTTTTTAGTGCAAATCTCCCTTTTTTGTTACGATCCTTCCACTGTCCAGGGAAACAATTGAAGCCTCATATTTGCATCAGATAAACATTTACTTACATTTTTGCCATTTTTCCCAAAACTAGGACTCCAGATTTTGACCCCGATCTTTACCATTGAAAGCATTTAGTAAGAGATCCTCTAATAACCAGTATGAACAGGCAAAATTATTACAGCGAGAAAACCTCTTTCAGTGTTCATCAGGGCACTGATTGAATGCCTATGCACCTATGAACAAATTTTCCAATTGTGATAAAAACCCCC
Source organism: Thunnus maccoyii (assembly GCF_910596095.1). NCBI lineage: Eukaryota > Metazoa > Chordata > Actinopteri > Scombriformes > Scombridae > Thunnus > Thunnus maccoyii. Next base: position 4,549,506 of record NC_056538.1, on the reverse strand, counting down.
TCATTTTAGAAATTCAGAATGCCTCCCTCCAAATGTCTCCCTCTCTTTGACAAACATTACCTCTCAATCCACGTACAGTATATTTGTGTAGATATCTTTTTGCGCTGGCAGCTCTACAAACTACTGTGTGTGTGATTTGTGTTAAGAAAATTTCTAAATAAATTATGGCAGGTAACTATTGAAATTCTCTTTGAGTGTGTTTCAACCTCTGAGTAATTCTCACAGAGAGAAATTACATATTTTAAAGTACTCACCCAGAAATAAATGACTGCATTCTCTGAAAGTATGTTCTTTTAAAAACAAAACGCTTGTGTTGTGAAAATTTTTCTTAGGCTGTTTCATTGACATAATGGGCCTCTACATGTCTGAGTGGCATTAGACATGTTTTTTGCTAGTTTGTAACCATTATGAGTTGTCAGTCAGTCAGTTAGTCATTTCAGAGCTGTATTACCTTTGACGAGCAGTGAGAAACTGAAGCCTTACAGTATTGGCTGTGTCCTCAAAGCTGTTTTGTCCCTTGGCTCGGTGAGATGAAGACCTGGCAGTTGAGTAAAAGGAATATTTAGGCCTGTCATTGGGATCAATTCATCTTTCCCTCCTTCTGTGTAATTGTCAGTTCTGTGAAGTTTAATAATTGCTTTGCCTTAAGCTACACTTTTTTCACTGTTCTCTTCCCCACCCACTGAGGACAGTGGCGCTACTGTAGCATTTATCTAGAAACACAAAGAACCTTTATTCTGACTGGCTTCTTAAATTCAGCCCCAAAATGCACTGCTATTGTTGTTATAATTGCTGCAAATGCTTCAGTAAGTATTCAATAGATAATTTGTTTAAAAAATTATTTCATTTTCTCAGATCTTGCTTGAGGTTTCTGCATAGTCTCTCAGTTTTAGTGCATGGGTCTGGATTTTATATTTGACATCTGTCATCGCACAAACCAAATTTCATCCAGTCTGTAGTGTCTGAACAATCTGACATGTAAGTAAAACCCACAAAAGAACAAACTGACTAAACTCATGACCCCCAAATGGAGTGCAAATGTATGATCCGATTAAACACACCTTACCCAGGCACACACAATGACATCATCTCCCAAGGTAGAAATGATCGTCAACATGATCATGAGTCAACATAGTCATTGCAGCGCCACAAGTGAGCAGTCATTCCTCAGGTTAATGGTGTGGTTGTAGAGCAGTCTACCTCTGGCCCATAAGGGGCAGGTGTTAGTTGTAAAATCCCATTGCTAAGCTCCCCCCTGCTGTTTACTAGCCCAGCAGGCCAGGCCAGGCGTGAGCCCTGCGTTAATTGTAGATCAATGCTCCACTCTACGACTGGTAATCTTTACCAGGTGCTGTCACTCATGCGCACATGTGGTAGTGCTACCATGAACAACATGAATGTTTCGCTGAAGCATTCCATACATGTGTACACACACTGTGCCCACTTGGATAAAGTCCAGACACAAAGACCATGTTCTAGTCTGAGCTGCATTTCAAGGAAGTTACACTCAGACATTAATTGTAAGAGATTTACAAGGAACAATATAATTGACTGACTTAATTTAACACAGTGTGAATGGTCATTTCTCACTCACTCTGTAAAAGGTAGCTCCAGGTGGATCAGGTGGCAACTCAGTCCCCCTGGAGTCAGAGTCTAGTAAAAGCAGATCTGTGGAGACTACATGGGTATGGTACCAGTATTTCTCCAGTGCTAAAAGAAATCTCTGACTAGCACAAAGTTCACATTATACAAAGTCTTTTTATGGATAACTGACTTATTGTGTTGTAAAAGCTTCTGGCAACTATCACCAAACAAGATTGTTGATATCGGGCAATTTGGCAAACTCTGGATGTTTTTTCAACATAAGCTATCAATGAGAGCTCTTTTCTTGTTTTTGTTTTTTTAAATTTGTTGCAATATCTGGGTATTGCACCTACAGTATAGTTTCTGTCTTTACCCCCAGCCAATCAGAATACTACCTCATGAATAATGCAAGTTCCCTTATGCCGCATCTTTTCCTGCAGTAATGTCATTATATAGCAGTCTATGAACTGGAGTCTGATCCTTAATGAAGGAGAAGAAACTGCTGTTGCACAGTTGAGATTTCAACAGGAAGGTAAGTTCTTGTCTAAGTTTCCTACCAAATTAAAAGTCATTTTTTCAAATGTAGCTGGAGGTTGCTAGCTTAGCTTTAGCACAGATATATTCCTTTAGCTGAGTAACAAAGAAAAAATGTTTATGAGTATGCTTGTTTTAAAACTTCATCCAAGGATTGATAATGAAAAAGTTGAAAATCCTGCGGTGTACTGAGTCACGTTAAGCAGACAGTTGGCTGTAAAATGTGGGAAACACAAACAACAACTTGCTGATAACGGAGGGAATATTGTCTCCAAAAATGAATTTCAGCCATTCCTAGCGTACATTTCCATCATCTGGAAAGCTGTAAAGACTTTTAGCTGCTAAACAACCAGCAACACGTCCAGTGTCCTGCTTTGCTTGTCATCCGAATGAAATGCAAACTTCAACAAAACAGATAAAACAGTTGATATGTACCCACTCAGTGTAGCACTGGGTGGCAGTAGACTCATGCTAAAGCTTCCTAGAATATTTGATTTGACTTTCTGGTGATGTACTAACAGGTTAGCTTCAACACCTTCTATTTTTTTTTTTTTACTTTACGCCCATGATGCATGTGTGATATGTACTTAGCAGCTGCAGCATCATTATTGTAACCCATCTGCTTCTGGCTGGTTACCTGAGGTGAGCTGCATGCACATTGAAATCATGACGGGAAAAAGAAAGTCATTTTCTCTCAATGAAAAACATAATCTCCTCAAAGCTTATGACATCAAGCATTGGAAAGAAGGAAACCTTCCTTCTCATCTCTCATGTTTTCTTGTGCTCCTCCAGTTTCCAGGTTCCAGGCACCTTCTACTCCTTGCAACTTGCTCACTTTCATGATCATAACCTTTGTGTTCATTACCTTTCCCTCTCTGTCATTTATTTCCTCCTCACTCTCTTTCTTCATGTCCTCCATTCCTTTGTTATGGCTCTCTGCATAAACAAACAAAGAAAAAGAAATATTGTATCATGAGCTTGTATCTTTTTCTCCTGACAGTGACACTTACACTGTAAGAAAAAAGATAAAATAAAATTGAATATCACAAAAAGTAAAATACACATCTCCTCAGCAAATTGAACATTTGAATGACTGTTACTGTAACACATCTGGAAAATGAATTAAAGGCGAGACTGGAGAACTGGGTGGACACCCAAAATGCTGGCAAATTATCCTTTAAAGGGAAAGCTTTCCCACGAGAAACATTTTTGGTGATGAAATTAGTGTCATTGTTTAGTTTGCAACAATAAGACTTGTTATTTTGTTCATGACAACCAAGACAAGACCAGCCCCAGCTGGACTCGGACCTCCTCACTGCTATATTGCCTCATGTTTTGTGAGGTGACTCAACCACTATAAACCAGAAAATAACAGAGAAATTGGGGTTGTGGCAGGAGAGTGGTGATGAGAGAGGAGCGTGGATGGAGAGAGAGGAAGGATTGGGTGGGGTAAAGAGGAACAGACACAGAGGTGGATGACAATAAAGCAGAGGAAAAGCCATACCGGAGTATGCGTCAGTATAAGCTTTTTTCCATTTTTTCCAGAATCAGGTAAGGAGCAGATGGAGAACAGCCAGAGTCAATGGCAGAGCAGGGGGGTAGCTTCTTGGGCTCCAGCCCTGAATGTTCTCTCAAAAGCCCCAAATCTTTTAGGGTTTTAAAATAACGTCAACTTTGCATCATTTCCCCTCAGTCTCTCTGATTGCACCGGCAAATCAATGGAGCATAAGTTATATTACTGGGGAAATATCGCCATCTAGGTCTGCCCTAACATTGTCCTAACATGGGGGGTTGTTGTCTTGTGTGTGTTGTGTTTCATTCAGTCATCAGTCACCTCAGTGGGCGAGCTTGCTAACTAGCTTATGGACTTCAGACATAAAGTTTTTCATGAGGAGTCAACCTCAGCCACCATCCACAGGAAGTGGATGGCAGTTGGAAAGGAGTGTAAAAAAGAAATGGAAGACAGATTACACACATACATACATACATATATACATACATACACATAGGGCAGGAAAGGAATGGAGAGTGAGGAAAGGAGAAAAGGACTGTACAGAATGGAGATGCTTTATATGCTAGTTACTTGAGAGGTTAGATATACAGTATTTCTGTATAGCTATAGCTTTTACATGTATATAGTTATTTGTGAAATTCAAAGTTTGTCAGTTTCCAATGATGGAAGGATGCGAAGAAGAAAGGAATGAAAGGGAAAGTGAAGAAAATAAAGGAGGAGGGAGGAGGACATGCGTGAAAGAGAGATAAGGAAATGAGAAAAGTGTGAAAATCAGCCAAGAGGGAAAATGAGTGAGAGTGCAAAGAGGAAAGAACATGAGAAAACCTGTGGAGCAGGAGAGGAAGGTAGACAAGAGGAGGAGAGATGATGAGGAGAGTGATAAAAGGAGTGATGAGCAGAAGTTAAGAGAGGGAGAGAGGAGAAAAATGTGTGATGAGGAGCGAGGACGAGACGATTGGAGAATTGGTAAGAAGAGGACAGAAGTGAAAGTGGAAGTCTTGGGGAGTGAGGAAGAGAGAAGAAAGAGAGGAGTCAAAGAGAAACTTGTGTGATGTGAAAACTTGTGGAGAAAGCAGGTGAGGGACAAGAGATGAAAATGTGTTGAAGAAAGGACTGAAGAACAGAGGAATAAAGGAGAGCAGAGGTGCCAGGAGCAGATGTAAGAGCATAAGATGTGCATTTAATCTTTTTTTGCATCTTAAGTTTATCATTAGAAATCTTAATACTTGTTTTATATTTTCTTCTTTCAGTGGAGGACATTTCCAGGGATGAATGAGTACAGTTGAAAGAGTGAGAGAAGTTAAGAAGAAAAGAGGAGGAAAGGAGAAAAGAGAGATAAGGAGTAGATCAAATAAAGTACCGTGAGATAATAATATATGCCCACGTTGTTTATCCTACTATGCTGTTCCCTAAAGAAATCCCTAAAGTCTTTTGAGTAAATGTTCTTCTGTTGGCCTAATATTCAATTCAGAGTATTGAAGACCACATTGACTTTGCATTATTGGGGATCCTTGATTTGCAATTAGAGCAGCCCAGATTATTATGGGATGGATTTAAATATAGCAGATTTGTCAGCTAAACATTCATTCAGATTTTTAGGCTTTCTATTATCTGAAATGGCTTGAAAAACAGTGCACATAGCAGTCATAAATGGGGAAAAAATACATTTGGTCTAAGCCCTGAATTTTTAAAACATCTGGCTCCACCCCTGGCCAGAGTGTCACACTTTCGTTCTTCTTTTGTCATGATACTAGCGTATTACACTGGAGAACAGTGAAAAGAAATCATTCTTCAACCATCCTCGAACAAACACAAGCACACACCAAAATAATCCCTCCGGATTGCCAAAACATGAGCTGCAGCAAATTATACTAACAGAGGTTCAAACATTTTAGTTAAAGCATAAATGAGTGGCATTATTCTATATTTTTCTTATTGTCATCTAATCGTATGACCTCGAGTTATGATTTCTTTGTCAAACAAATATCAAAAATTTGAATAGAGATACATCTCCACAAGAAATTAAACATAGTTTTTAAAAAAGCATATGAGACTTTTTGGCATTTGGAGTAGGTAATACTAGAGTTAGCTAGCAAACATAGTTACATTTGACTGTCTAGAAAAAAACCTAATAATATTATAGAAATGTATATTAGCCTGTGTTTTGTTAAAGCTACAATATGAAAGTTCTGAAAACCAAGCTAGCTAACCATCATGTTGTCAGTGATTTGTAATGTTTTTGGAGGGCACAGGCTAATGATGTCCTGCTTGAAAGGGGTGTCAAATCAGGAAACATTTTAATGTGTTGTTTTGGAGTGCATGGACCAACCATGTATTTTGTCACTTAATTTGCAGGACTTGTTGTTATCTGGATATACATGCCCTGGATGACTGAAAATCTTCACAAACATAGTTAATGAATAACACTATGGTTGTTCCCCTCAGTAGTGGCATCCTTCCATTTGTCCCTTCTCCAGCTTTGCTAAATTCCTTAATCACATCATCCCTAGTTAAAACTACCCCCATGTAAATAAAGATATTTGGTCAAAAGAGCAGTACTCTTATCAAAAGACCTCAACCCTGACATTTTTCCAGGGTTTCCCACCCTGAGTTTGACTTGCAACAAACAGGCTGTTGTAAGGTCAGTGACGTTATTCAGTAATACAGAATAACATGGGGTTAGTGAACACACCGGAAAATAGAGCTGCTGTAAGGCTGCTGGAGATGCCAAGGCCGTAAGTTGTATCACAGTGCCAACCAGCTGTACTTCTGTTTGGCTAGCACTCAATATTTACATTTGCCTACAAACACCTAAGGACAATATTAGAAGAGAAGAAATTATGGTTTTATCTAAATGTGTCTTTAAAGAAAGACACTGGTGTTTTTGGATTAATGGTACAGTACATATAGACAATATTAATTTTGTTGTTGTTGCTAGTTGTCTGTAATAGAACTAAGAAAGGCCCCCCAAAAATGAAAATAACAAGTCTGTTTTTAACTGTAATATTGTGATCACCCCCGTGAATAAATGTGTGTGGATACCATAGTTACACATGGTATCAACACAACACATACTACAGGATTGCAGTGATGTTTTGAACATGCAGGTGTGTTTCCTCTGCCGCATATGATTTAAGGTTTGTGACTCAGAGATGCAGTCATGAGTAATAACACCTTTGTGCCATTATTACAGAGAAGAGAAGCGTTGCTACTGGCACTCAGGCTCATTAAAAGTCATGTTAAACAGCACTTCACTGGTATGTTTGTCAAAAGTCTTTGTAAACCCCAATTTAAATGTTCAAGATTTGACACAAACAGAGAGAAGCGTTTGGATGGGATTACTCATTCAAAGGATAAGAACAATGTTAGTGATTCTTCCACTCCTAGTTGGATTAAATGTCTAACAAAATATCTGATTGTGTTCAAATATAGTGCATATGTATATAGATATATAGACAAGATATACAGAGACAAAATATATAGAAAGTAGCGATAAAATGATGAAAGGTGAAAAGGTTTCTATGTGTGCATTTATGTTAACTGAGCTGTGTGAGTGCTGAGTGGCAGTCAGACGGCCTGGGGGAAGAAGCTGTTGTTCATTCTGGTGGTGGTGGACTTTACTAAGGTATGTACTACCAAATGGCAAGGGGTTCAAACAGTCTTCGAGAGGTGTGAAAAGTGGGAGTCCTTCACCAGGCTGGAGGCCTTTTGTGAACATTTCTCTCTCTAGATGTCCTGGATGCAAGGAAAAGAGACCCTGATGATCCTCTCAACTTTCCTCACTATTGACTTAAGGGTCTTACGGTCTGACTTGCTACAATTCCTATACCAGATGTGGCCCATGACTAATTGTTTAAAGCATCTCAGAACAACAGGGGTCAGTGCAACAGTATGGTAGATGTTGATGCAAGGCCCAGTTGACTTCTTGAGCTGTCAGAAGTGCTTGCCTTATTGTATACAGCTTCTGAAACCATGTCCCTCCACATCTTTCTAACACTGCAATAATTTTTGTGTGTGTTTTTCAATACCAACAATCGAACAAACACACCCACTTCCCACAGTGATGGGCCAGGTGTTCGGAAGTAAGAAAGTTTGTGGTATTTGAACCTCTTCTTAAGGTCTCTGCCTACCATTCTTCTCACAAATTCTGTTTCTTTTCATGTGCACCAATGACACCAGCACCATAAATACCTTTGAGGAGAGAAGTTTGCACCATTATTTCCATTTGTACAATTCATCACCCCTCACTATGACAGGTCTGAACAGATATCAACATTTTTGCGATGTGGTTGGACAACATCTCACCTCTTAATTTAATCGGCTTTTAGATACCAGGATGATGGTTGGGCATTCAGTGCATTTGGGTATTTTTAAAAATGATTTTGCTCACTTGACTTTGCTCAAATACATACATTGACCATTTTCCATCTCTAGGATTGCATTACTAATTTATGGTTTGATTCCCCGGAAAGGCATGCCAATGAGGGAAGAGGGCCAATTTTAGAGTCTTATCACTGGTTGAGTTAAGGCCAAAGGCAATATCTTACCAAATCAATCAATCAATCAATCCTTGTTGTTGAACTTTGCTCCTCTTTCTTTATTCACTGCTTAAAAGATGAAAAAGATTACCTGATTACACATGTACACATACAGTATAGCCAAACATTCCTGCATACTAAAGTCACCTAAAAGCCTGCTAGCTGCTTCAGATACAATCAGTGCTAGACACTTCAAACCATCATCCAAAAAACTAGCAAGAAAATAAGTGACTGGACCATAAATGAAAGTGCCTGGTGTCAGTATTTGGAAATCTGTATTTTCAGCACCAGTTATACAGTATGAATTGCTCAAGTGATGCTTACATTTACCCTAAAATACCTGCTACTGATCCTGGCCAAAGGCGGCTTCAAGTGAATTTAGCATATTTCAGAGTAAAATGATGCAGGGAATTCAAAAACTTCTGTTCATAGCGGAGGGATTGCAAGCTTCTCCAGAGACTGAAGTTTGCCAGAAGATAGTTTCATAATAGTAGCATATTTCTCCATCTGGCCTCGCAATCCTACGGTGAAGTTGTTGTCAGAACAGTTTCCAGACATTTCAGTTTTCCAGACCTGTCACTGATCCAGACTACAACGTGTAGCGGTAAGAAAAGGTATAAGAGAGAGGCACCTGTACTTTTTCTGTTGGAGGAGATTTAATTAGAAATCTTGTGAAGTATGCAAGTGATCCATCAGAGGCTGTCAGGGCTGGGCCTCCTCTGCTCTCCTCCCTGCAGCTAACACAGTCTACATATGGAATCTGAGAATGATAAATGGAGCTGGAAACTGTGAGGCAGTCAGACACCCTTGTCACACCCACGCTTCTTAATCTCAACTCCTCATAGCATCCTCACACCCCTGGTTTCTGTCTTTCAGCTGATACAAGAGGCCTGCTATAGACAGAGATTAAATTGGCTTTTTCTTTGCCTTATATAAACTCTGGTTTTTGTGTTTGGCTAATATTTGGATGTACATGGCAACAAACTCAAAAGGCCAAACTCCTGCACTGTACCACCCATAACAATATGACAATGGGAGGATGCATTACTCATGGACATTAAAGATTGTTTCCCCACTAAAAGCCCACTGACCAATCTGCTCCACTGACTAAAACAGGAGAGAGCAATGAGAGCAAGGAAAAGGGAGGAGGAGAGAAACGGGAATAGGGAATACAGACAGACAAGCAAACAAACTATAAAAAGAAGTGGTTGGATAAGAGTGGGGAGAAATAGGAAAAAACATTTTGTCTTGACCAATCCTGGCGCCTCTTCGTCCCTGGGACCCAACCAGAGATGCCTCCCAGCAGCACTGTGGCTTTCTTTTTTCTCTCTTGCCCTTCTCTTTTGTCATTTCTGCTCTCTCTCTCTCCTCTATATCCTTACACACAAACACACACAACACCTACCGACATTAACACACACCACACGTGCATCTAATATTAAGCCAAAATTTTATTTATTTAATTTCCTTAAAAAAAAAAAAGTATTGTTTTATTCATGTTGTTTTGTTTGGGAAATTGTTTGGTTCTGTTGCTTCTCGTGTTTGTACTTTCCTTTGTCATATGTGTTTTTATGTTAATCACATATCTTGCACTAAAAAAAAACAACTCCACTGGCCATCCATTAAAAAAAGAATTATTCCAGATACTACATTATATTAAAAGCATTTACTGTATGTAATCACTCACTGCTTTTAGACGGCATTTACTATAATAGTGTTAGAGTAGCATTTTCAAGATCTCCTCCAGCAGGACTTGATTCTTTGCTCATGTCACAACAGCCCAAGAGAGTCTGATAAACTGCTCCCAAGTGGCCTTCATGGAGGTATTTCCACAGTACAGTCAATGAAGCTGATGCATTAGAGGCTTGGAGCTGTCAATGAAGGCCGTCTGACGGATGTCCAACTTAGCCACTAGTGATGTAAAAGTGGGATTCCAGTCTGGAAATGTAAATGGATCGGCCATCTTAACACTATAATGATCTAGAGTCAATAATGATTGATGATGTGTGCCTGTGTTTTTGTTTCTTTGATAGGACTGCTAGTCTATAAACTGTAATGGATTGCCACTGACTGTTTAGAGATTAGCCATTACAGTATTGATTGTTAGAAAATTAATAAATCCTCTTAACACAACTGATCTGGGTAAATACAGTGAGTCCATTAGTGGAACTAATGGTGATCAGTGTACACAGATGTTGTTTTATGTACCTTTGACCTCATATGATCACATCGATACTGTTGTAGAGCGTACGGATGCTGCCCACCATTCATCACGACAACAGACATATTGACATAAGCCTTGTTCCTGCATTAATAATGGTATTATTGTGTTCTACAGTGTAGACCACAATGTTTTTAATGGTTCCTACTAGTGAATGCGGTCAACCCAAGAGTGATGTGTGTACAATTGATGCCATTCTCCCTGATGTGAATGTAAAGATGAGTCGGGTCTGTAGATGTGCTTATACCAATAAAGCTGCCACTGGAATTTGCTCTCTGAGTTCTTACCTACCTGCAAAGCATGTCACAACACCATTGAGCAACCCATAGAAATTAGTAGCTGTCTCAATTCCCTTCCTCTATACAACTTATATACAGTATATACTATATACTAATCTCTATAGTATACTGTTTTTGCTGTAAGTATTGAAAAAAATGAACATATTTATACCTACATACAATATAACTAAATTGAGAATTTGTCGTATATCAGTCAGTATTGCCAATTATACTTTTCGGAGAGATAGCTCCTTTGCTTTTGTTTTCCAAGATCTGAGCTGTCACACCACAATTTTCAAGTTATTTTAACTTTTTGTGTTTTTCTGTGAGTGGATCCTCCATTTCCTTTGTGCATTGCAGTATTGGACAATGGTGTACGTCAACAACATCAACAAGAATACTTACTGACTTTTTATCAGCAGTGTGGATGGCAGTGTTGGGTGGTTGGTCCACTCCTTTGGTCTAGACTGAAATATCTCTACAACCATTGGCTGGATTGCCATCAATATTAACATTCATGGTCCCCAGAAGATGAAGCCTACTGGTCTTAGTGATCCCCTGACTTTTCATCTAATACCACCATGAAGTTGACATTTTTGTTTTTTAGTTAAATGTCTCAACAACTTTTGGATGGATTGCCATCAAACTGGAAGAGACATGTCCCCCTCAGAATGAATTGGAGAAACAATGGTGATCCCTGAGTTTTTCATCTAGTGCCATCAGGTCAAAATTTAAAGTTGTCCAATTCTTCTTTGGGTTTGACCAAATACCTGCAAAACTGATGACATTCCTGTCAGTCTCAGCTGTACATTGTGCTCAGTGCTAATTAGCAAATGTTAGCATGTTAACAGGCTGAACTAAGATGGTGACTATGGTAGCATGGCTGTAGACTTTTAGTTTTGTTTGAGTATATTTACTTTTGTCCTTTGCCAGAGACACACTACATATTAAATACCTGTTTAGAATAAGTGTGGAAACAGCTAATAAAATTAAGTGTTTTCGGATAATAATATTTTACTGCATGTCCAACTGAATAGTGAACCCCATCCATGATCATTCAAGGTGCTTAAACCCTTGCTGATGAGCAAGGCCACATTTGGTTGCCTGCATTTTTTAATGGTGTTCTCTTTACTCAGTTACACTAATATGGATAACTGTTGGATGATATCATAAAAGTGGGCTGCACCAGATGTTTAGCATGGCATTTGCACAGGCATTTCTGTGGCTTTACTTCATGCTGAACAAATAAGGGATCAGGTCTGGCTTTTGTCCTGAGTGACGAGGTGGGCATGAGGCGAGTTATTTACATCCTCATCTCGTCTCGATTGTTTCAGAGAAATCAAACCTGTGACCATTCCACTAATGTAAATGTGTAAGTGAATTCCAAATGCTGGTCTCAAATATCCGTCTTTATGTTTAATTCTCATATAGCTCAATGGCTAGATCACCAATTTTCACATGATAAAGGGTGTTTCATTTCTACAGTCAGCACACATTTTGAAGAGAAATGCACTCATAGGCCTGTGAGGTACTTTGGATGAAAGCCCTATGAAACACTTCATGCTATTCTCAATTGTTTTGTACATTTGGCAAAGCTGCACAATTTCAAACATATTTATTATCTGCATTTCAGCACTGTATTTCATTAAACCTACATTTAAGGCATAGTTATTTCCCCTTGTGTCAGAATGATAGACAAAGATGAATTAAGCCTGGTATATGGGTGTAAAAGCTATTTCCAGACACTGTCCTCTCCCTTTTCTGCAGAAAGACCAGAGGAAGTTTGATTCTCATGGTTTGTTTAAGAGACTTTAGTCTTCTCATAAATGAGAGGCAGATAATGGAAGATTGAAACCAAATCCAACTGTGGTGTGTAATAGCAAGAAGAAGAAGAACAATGAAAATGAAGGTGAGAATTCAAATAATAATGACATGGAAACTTTGTTATTTTGATGTTTATAGACAGAATTCTGTTGTCTGTGTTAGGATTAATCTGATAAAGCTACAGCATTAATCCTGATTTGTTCAGATATGTCCCAGTAAGTGCCAAGCTCCTCATGTCTGATGTTCTTACATGACGACAGCCACTTAAAAACAGGTTGAACATTCAATTAAATGTGAATTTTGTTCATTAAATAACAAGTCTATATATTAAAACAATAGTTTGACATTTTGAACAGCTTATTTGCTTTTTTTTCCGAGAGTGAGATGAGAGGATCGATACCACCCTGATGTCTGTGTTTAAAGTTGGGAACTGGAGTCAAGCTGGCGAACCTACCTTAGGATGAAGAAAAGAAGCAAGAGGAAACAACTAGCTTGGCTCTGTCCAAAGTGCAAAAATCTTCCTACTGCATGTTAATCGTTAATCCGTTCTATTTGTGTATGGATTAACCTTAAGAGATACATAGTCTTAATTAGTGAGTTGAGTTGTTGGTAGGCATGTTTTTTTCTTTTTGGACAAAGCAAGGCTAGGTGTTTCCCCCTGTTGTTAGTCTTTATGCTAACCTTAGCTAACCACATCCTGACTCCAGTCCAATTTTGAAATGGTCAGCTTGAAAGATATTTCATATCAGTGCAAACTACTTGCTTGTAGAAGCTTAAGTATAAAAAATATTGGCATCTGTTTATGTATGACTTTTCATATTCAGGGTTTCATCTTTTGGCAATGCCTCATTCCTTCTCCATCCAGGAAAACATCCTTCAAAAGTTACATCTTTGCACTAATGTCCGCACACAATATGTAGTCAAACAAGTTTCCCAGAAATGTCTGGCTAACAGGACAGGGTAGGAGGTTGTCTTTGAATGTCAAGCATCACCTGTAACTTATTAACTTCCTTGGTAATATATGTATGACCTTTACCAACAGATGCACAGACTTTGCGCTGGAGGGCTCTTCCCAAAATGCAGCGTGTACCTGAGTTTGCACTTCTCTGCATGAAGCCTCAACTTCAGTGCTATTAAATCATCTCCAGACTTCAGTTTATTAATGAGCTCGTAATGCTTCATTTAAACTGCATGACAAACACAGTTGATGTGCTGGTCGTGAAAGGGTTTTTTTTTTTGTAACCTCACAAAATAATGTACTGTAGTCTGAAATGCTGCTGGGCCCAAGTAACACTAGGTTACTACTGTAGGTGGCATGCTAGTTAGCCAGGAATGCTAACGCTTGTAGCTTACCTTAAAGTGGACAAACACGCAGATTAATACATTCTTTACACTTTTGCTCTTGTATATTTGGGTTTGGAGAGGAAAAATAAAAAAACACCATTCTAACTCTTTATATACAGAGTATGTCTCTTATTACAGCCCCCTTCACACTGCTTCACTATGTGTAGAAATACAAATCTTGACAGACCTGCTGTGGCTAGTTAGAATTGCTAAACTATGATTGGACAATCCCTGTCAGGAAAGGCTTTAGTGAGCAGTTTGCACCACCTCTAAAATTCGCCTCACGGTCAATCTGAACACACCATAAGGCAGTTGCTAGGATATGGATTTTTTCAGATAACCTATATACTTTTCAGTTCAGCAGAAATTATAAAAAAAAAATCATAATTAATTAATTTCAACTATGACCATAAGGGTCAAGAATGATGTGTTGATTCCCATAACCCAATGATGAGGACCACAGAGAAGCTAATAAATCAAAGCAAGGCTTCAATTACATCCTCATTAGTGAATGTTTTTTGATTGCATGACAAACATTACAAAGAAGAAATGTATCTCAATAACACATTAATGACTTTGGATGCCTGATGTAAGTGTGAACTTGGGACATGGGTAAACTGTTATCCTAAATGAGCTCTCTCAAATCCTAAATTAAGGATATGGATTAAACCAAGTTCACATGTGGTCAACTTTTCAGCTGACCACGAATAAATCAATTCACTTTCCCAAGGTAAATATTCCTTAACATAATATTTTAGTTGATGTCCCTTCATAACTGTGCTGAACAGTTTAAGGGCCAAGCTGTGGGTTGAGTCCAACAACACAATAATGAGCCCTCCAGAGAAGGACTGCAACAGGAATTGCTCGAAGTAAAAAAAATCAGGAAAGACAAAGATCCATTGTCCGGACAATTCTGATCCTGAGTGGGATCCTTGGAGAGAATCAGGTTCACTGCGAAAGCGTTGACAGGGCAAGCAAACTGGAAAAGCCCCCTCTAATACCACATTTCTACAGTTTGTACAATTGCAGCCTCTGTGGTTATAATTCATTAAGATTGGAAGACCTATTGCATAATATGCTGTACGCAAGTTTGTTTTGGTTATGAAAATGTGCAACAGCTGCTAATCTAAAACACGGTAATTCCTGGCCACAGTTGAACACTGTATGTCTGTTTATAAAGTTATCTATCTAGGTTTGAACGATATGATTCATTGTAACATGTGTAGGATTTCTAACTTTAAACCAAATAATGAACAAACAGCCTTACCTAACAAACTGATAACATGTCCTCCATTTATTTCAACAATGCAGCTTTTAGCATGAACATTGGTTCAGCACTGTACACAAGACCATGCTATCATGTTCAAGTGGGTCCTGTCAGACTAAACTATTTGGAACGAAGCTACATTCACCGTGACAGTGATGTATTACAGAATGCGGTGGAATGATGAGGGGGTAACCTGAGATTTCCCACATGCATGTAGACAGACGTGCATTCTCGGGCACCATTCTCTTTCTCTCTCTCTCTCTCTCTCACACACACACACACACACACACACACACACACACACACACACACACACACACAACCCGCCCCGACTCCCCCATGTTTAATAGCACAAGTATTGGGTAATTCTGAATGCCAGGCCTCAGCGAGGATGTTGTGGTTGAATGTTAATATTGGACAGCAGACTTTTTGACAACCTGACAGAGTCAGTGAAAAGTGGGGGCGGCTCACGACCTCCTTTCATTGCCAATTAGAGCAAATACAGCTCAGAGAACAGACAGTTGCATCGTGATACATTGTGCTGAGGTTTGTATGTAGGCCTTTGAGGAGTGTGAGGAGTTTTAGGTTGACAGCCATGACTTCATCCTTTAGTGCTACTCAGTCTACATCACCAGTCTGTATGAAAGATCTAGGAGGAAGATGGTGATCTGAAAGATCCTATGGAATGCAATGGCGTTAAGCTCATCCAGAGTTGATAAAAAGAAAAGAAGAGTCATATGTGAAGATTTCTGCTGCTTGTGGTTGCTATAAACTTCTGTGGACCGACAGGGAAAAGGTGTAACTGCTTTTTGAGTTCTCCTTTGTTGGACTTGTTTTGGTCTTGTGCCTGCTGTGACTCAGTCTTGCATAGGTCTCTGCTGCAATCAAAGGCACTTGTTGGATTTTATTTTTTATTGTTGCAAACCACAGTTCAACTCCATCTGTCTGCCTTTGTGCCATGTCGTTTTTATTATTCTGTCACAAGACAGGAGTGGTTGGTCCTCATGAAAATAATTAAAGGAACAAACTTGTGCACACAGTGATTCAAAAGTGTGGGTGCTTTAATTAGTCAATTCCTGTGCACCAAATAGCTGGAGGTTGAGTTTTTCTCATTGAGAGATGTATCAAGTTTGCAATTGCAATATTCAGGTGCCCATATGAACAATGAAACAAGTATATCTTATGGTAATCATTCCTTCTGTTCATAGCTTTCCAAATTGATTACAATGTAAGTGATTGTTGACAAAATCCAGTCACCTTTTTACATAGAAAGAGGTATGTGGATTAAAATATATATATTTAATTCATATATATAGAATTGCGCACATATACATAAAATATATACGTGTATGCAGTTCATCCAACTTGTTTTTCAATGAGCGAGGATTGCAGGGTAGACAGCAGTGGTAGTTTTTTGGCTCTCCGAACACGTCTGATGTCCCCCTCCTGCCACACTTCCTTCTCTGGTGAGCGGCTGGTACAAGTTGCTGTTGCAGATCCATGGTGATGTCATTCAACAGGTTTGGGTGATGGTGAAGTTCTACTGTCCTGTAGTTCACTCAGTCCTGCTGTACAGTCACTGACCAGTATTGGTGAGCTTGTTTGTGAAGCACCGCATGATAAGATTAACCATGTGAAAAATAATAGTCCCATAGTCCCACAGGTTGAGGAGCCTCACTGAGGGGCCAACATGCACACCTTCCAAATCTCAACAACAAGTAGCGTGGACCTGCACATCAAGGAAGTTGACTGCTGGATTCAATTGCTGTTGGGAGGCGGGTCAGAAACGGAGACATAAACAAACATAAACGTGCTACATGCAAGAATAAAAGAAACAAACACACGTGTGTCTCAGAGTGACCCTTGTACCCGTTCAGCTACATGCAGCCCAGAGAACCATAATTCCACCTTAAGACTCACCCTCATTAAATGTAGCAGCCTGTACGCGAGATCTTGTTCTTCTGTAAAACTGGACCTGCCTGGGCATGGAATCACTAAGATCATCCTGATTACAGAAAAGCACTTAGATGTTCATAGCTTTTGTGTCAACACAACCTCAAAATGCTATTTGGACCAATGTTGTAGATATATACAATGGTTAGATTGATGTATTGTAATTTATATTGGACATTCAGCTGGTTCTTTTTGTTATTAAATTTATTTATTTTTTGCTCTCAAGGAGACAACAACAACAAAATCAATAATACAGCTTTAAATATAAAATCAAAATCAATGGGGAAAATCAAGCGAATGGTGTATAAATGCCTTCTTCAGCTACAGCAGCTCTGCCAGCATATGAAAGGTGAGTCCTGGTGCAGTCACAGGGTTGGTTTCCATCACTGGACCCACAACTGTTGGTTGTTGAGCCACAACTACATGCTCCTGTGTTCACTGGTGCTTCAGAAGTTGTCTTTGTGGTATGCCATAATCCCTGACCACAAATCCCTGACTCCTTGAGTAAATAGTGTAGAATGTAGCTACAAAGCCACTGCATCACATCTCCATAAGACATATTTCATGTTAAGCTTTGCTTCAGTGTGCCTAAGCTTTCCCTTTAAAATGCTTCATCTACTACGTCTGCTTAGAGCATCCAACCAAATAACATGTTCTTATATGACATAAGGGTCACTGTTTGATTATTTAGCTTTGATCAGCAATTTGTTGATAATACTGGAGTGGATCCAGATGCTGGTTCACTCTCTCTCTTTCTTTCTCACATGAACACAGACTCACACTCACAGTCTCTTGATGTAGTCTGGCAGAGTTCACATGTGCAACGTAGAAGAAAATAGTGTGTAGATTCCCAAGAGCAGAGAACTTTCAAACAAGGGAACCCAACATAAAAGAAAGACCCCGTTATTGGTTCCAGTGCCTGGGGCCACGCACAGTTTACAGATTACAAGGTCTTCATGTTCCTAAAGTGTTAGCACATTTTACACAAAATGTCTCACAAATGTCTGATGATCTTTTCATATGCATAGTTCAAGTTATATTTGGAAGGTTTCCTTTTTCAAACATACCTGACCTTAAATGGTTGTACAATATAGTGAGAGGGATGCTGCCACAAATACTGGTGATGTAAAATGCAGTAACATCTTTGACAGTCTGGTTCAGCTATTTCCTTACACTTAATAATAACCAGTGTTGGGTAAGTTATTTGAAAAGTGTAATCACTTACTCATTACTTCACAATAGCAGAAGTAATTAATACTCTTAACATTACTTTCAAGAACTCCAAAGTTCCCAAACCCACTTTACATCCTCTGTGTGTTTTATGTATGTATTGTAATAATGTGTTGCTATAGGTGTGTCAACACTTGCAAACTAGTTTGCTCATTAGAAAACATTGTGTTAATAAGCAATACTATGCCAGCAGACACCAGCAGAGCTGTTAGAGCTGCTCAGCTGCGGCAGCTGTTGGAGTCGTATAAAATAGTTGCGAATTGTATTAACCCCAGTGCCAACCTCAACTAATGCTGCAAAACGATAACTTGAATGAATTTGTTAATTACAAGAGCTTCAGAATTTCCCTGTTTAAAGTGTCTTTAACGTCAGTGGTTTTAACTATAACCCACAAGTAATTAACATTTGTGTTAGCTTGTTGTCCTTTGCTATTATTAATACTACATTACTGTTTTGTCAAAACAGATTAGCTGCACTGAAATGTGTCCTACAAAATGGGATGAACATAAGGAATTTTTTTTGCAGAGTCAAGAGCTAAATAGAATAAGTAAAAATACTAGTTACGTGTTTGTGAGCTTTCTTTACTTAACTTTAAAATAATCAACAGTACTTTTTTTTTTAGCTAACCAGCTAACGTTAGCCATGAGTTTAAAGCCTTTTTGCTAACATTTTCTTGTTCAAGTGCAAACAGTGTCAAGTGTCATTCAATTATATTTGTAGATAGGAGTTTCTGATAGGCAGCGGTTTAATCATAAACATAGAAGCCAAAGCAGATAATTACTGGTAACAACTTTGTTTGATGTGAATATTAATATATGCATTGTGACACTGTGCCCCCTTAAAAACAACACATTTCCATCCAGCTGTTTCATGTTTTAAATTGGTGGATAAAAAACCTAAGTGGAAATGTTAGACCTTCAGAGGGAAAAATCTGAAATAGCAAAAAATGTTTTGGAAGATGCAATAAAGACTGATGACGACAGATCTTTGAATATATCTTGACATTTTGTTACCATTAGAAGCATCCACTCCAAACAGAAATCTAAAGAAATTAAAAGAGCAGGGTTGTTAGGATCATACATAACTGTCATATCCCCAGCACAAGTCCAGATAGGCATAGCTGATACAAACACCATAAATATAATATATAAATAAAGAGGCAAAGTATCATTAGAAAATACCATAATATTTCCCCTATTTTTGATGAGAAGCAGCAATAAAATGCCATAATGTATCAGAGTTACTTGTGATTCATAAGATTAAAAATGATTGAAATCTTGATATGTCCTATAAATAATATATGACTTAAATGTAGTTGATGGAAACACACACTGTTTTACATTTTATTTGGCTGAAATTTGCACAAAAATTTTGTTTAAAAATAATAACAGAAAAGAACAGATTAAAGAAAAGGCTGGATCTGCCTTGGGCAAAGTTGCTGTATATGGTTTTACTTTGGATCCTGCTTAGTTCCCATCCCGGTTGAACTAAGCAGTCCAGTGTGTGGCATGAGACTGCTTTGAAGACGTCAGTGATTAATGGTCTGTGTAGATCTACTCTATGAAAGTCTTCTGTTGTGCTGGTTACATCACTCTGTCTCTCTCTCCAACATGACACCTGATACCTTGTCAAACTGAAAAGATCATGTCACCGGCATCGGACTCTAGTGATTTCATATGTTTTAGTGTGGTGCTCTTTGATCCAATGTTGTCACATTGAAAACAGACTCTGTGGATAGCATGGGAACACCCGTCATAAAAGCACCTTTTACTGCTTGTGAGTATGCAGGCTTGACCGCATGTTTTCCTCGCTCCACCGTGTTGTTAAAATGCAATCACACACACACACACTGTAGTTCAATGTTATGAGCATGAATATAATGTATGTGCACGTTTCCTGTATGTGAAAAAAAAGCATTATGTAATACAACTCAACCCTGTGTTTTAGACAGAGGAGCTCTGCTGAGTGATCAAAACCAGTGATTCATAATAAAATGTTCTCAGTTTTTGGCAAAGCAGAGAAAAGGAAGTCACTATAAATATGATTGATAATAACCATAGCATTGGCCTAAATCCGTGGCCAGGATGTAGCTTCAGATGAAAATGTTTGACCTGGAGATAACTGAGGTTCAAACCTGGTCTGTTATAACAGCAAAAGACATCTGTGAACTAATCCTGGTAGATTGGACAAAAATGGGACGGAACAGGTTGGTTAGACACCACAGCACAGGTAATTAAGCTGCCAGACATCATGGAAGTGCACTCAACAGAAAAAAGGAGAGATTTCATTTCTTTAAGTCAGTGTTTTTGTCTGTGTGAGAGTGTGTTAGATGTCCTCCAGATTGCTGCTTCTCTGCCTCACTGACTCGCTGTGAGACCATCCTCTGAAACGTTGCCTCCCCTAAGAGAGGCTCATCAGTGCAGGCTGAGGTGAAGCGCTCTAGTGTAAACTTGTTAAGCAAACACAGCGTGTTGCGATTAAAACCATGCTGTCTCACTCCACGCCTTTACAGGATAGCACCAGTCAGCGTTATTACAGCTGAGGAGCAGCTATCATTCTGCTTCTCGCTACTTTTTTCCTCCCTAAACTTTTTGATAATTTCTCCCTCTTTTCTATCTCACTAAACCAAGTCCAGCTCACAGTTTGAACGCGCCATGGCTGATGGCCAAAGCGGAGCAGAGGCCGCTCTGTGGGATCAAAGCCTATTGGCATCTTTAGCGGATTCCTGCCATCCATCAGTTCCATCTCCTTCGGATAACAAAAGGCGTTTTTGTTGTGCGAGAGCAAGCAAGCGTTTAAAATGTGCAAAGTCTAAGTGGGGAGAGTGAATCACCCATTGTTGATGTCTTCAGCAGGACAGCAGGCTGGATCCCAAAGGTGTTGCTCTCACTTTTTCATCAACTTGACCTTTGCTAACCAACTGGGATCAAGCGTAGCATCTCTGAACACACAACTTTGTCATGAATAAACTATTTTGGAAAGCTTGTAAAAAGTTTTGAGATGTTTTATGCAGTATACACACGATATTCACAACATTTAAAGAGTGCAAACAGATTTGTAAAACTATTATAACAGGCATGAAAACTATAAAACGGAGAGGAACAGACTGTAAAGAGCTGGTGACACTGTCGTGATTTTTTTCTTTAGCGTGCTGCTTTTCATTACAGCCAAGATGATTGCTGAAACATTAGGAGAGCAGTTAACTAAGCCCGGCCCTTATTTTGCAAAGTCTCCATGGCAACTTAAATCTATGTAGGCGCTGGAAAAACCCCAATTTAGTCCTCATTAAGGTTTTTTTTTCTTTGTGGGGAGCAAAAAGGAGGAAGAAGTGAGAGTAAAAGGATACAGCAGGACTAATGTCTCTTTAGGTTATCATGAAGGCAGATCTCTGTTACAGCAAACTGAGATATACTGACAGCTGTGTTATGCAGTTTTTATAAGATGGAGTTAGATGTTTGAAGTATGTGTGTAGTGGAGGCTAAAACATATGCAAGCTAAGAGTTTTTTTTATTTTTTATTTTAAACCAGTCATTTAGACAACTAAACTATCTAAGTACACTTACTTTAGCAAAGTTTCTGATCAAATTTATGGATAAGCTGAAAATGTGAAAAAAAATAAAAATAAAAACGGACACTGAATATATCTCTATATACTTTGTTCAATCAGGACTTCATATAGGCACCACTGGCAGTGATTATTACATCTTTTCATCATCACTTTTGGTTATAACTCTGCTGCCTTCAACCTGGATTTGGGTGGCTTCTTTTTTGCAGATTGTCTCAAATTCAGGGTGCGTCAGTGAACTGTAATCTGCAGGTTTCTGACAGAATTGGTGTCTTAGCTGTGGCTGAGAGACAAAAAGACGTTCAGAGATTCTTTCTTGGACAGATTTTCTTCATGGATGTCTCTGTATTTGACTCCATTCATCTCTCTGGTAGATTCTTCCTTCTTTGTTGTTTCACTGACTGTACCAGTCATACCAGCTCTACAGTGACTCATACATTTTACAAAGATGGAGAAAACTGAGCTTTTGCAATCTTTCAATAATACTCTGGATGTTTGTATGTACACATCAACATAAGTCTATCTTTTAAGGAAAAATGTGGTTTATTACAACTTATGTTTTATGTTTGTAGCTCCGGCTATTGGTTCTGTCACTTGTGATGAGACTATACGCACCAAGTAATTGTTGAGTTTCGGACAGGCCGATATTGCCATTATTTTGAGATAAATCTGAAAATGAGCACACCATTAGTGTTACTAATAATCCACCATTGCACAAAAAAACTATGAGTGTGCTCAACTATGGTACTTTTCAACCTGTGTGGTCTGCTAACTGCTGATGTTTTATTGCCAGTAGGTCTTATTTTTAGTGATGATGCTGCATTCGCATCTCAGCAGTTACTTAATGGAGTACAATGTTACAACTTATAAAAACGAAGGCTCAAGCTACAAGAACTGAACTGAAGTGAAAATAAAAGGCAAAGATTTCTTTTAAATTGTGTTGCAGCTGTACAAAGTGTCATAGTTCCACAATTATTATTTAATCCATTATCATTAGATTGATTTGTACATCTCGGATTGGTCTGTGTATAATGTGGCAGAAGCAGTAGCATGTAAGAACAATAATGACCCAATGATTGAACCCTGTGGAGCTCCACAGGAAAAAAGCCATTACAGTAAAACTCCTGCTTTGCAAATACCAGCAAGAGTTTATAACCAGACTTAAATTAAGGGTTTAGGACATTAAATCAAAATTTCAAATCAAAGTAACAGTTCTGAGTAGCAGAGCAAAGATCAAAAATAAACTGAAAAAGGACTTAAATGTGTGATCAGTGTTACGTATATAGTGTTATTGAGAGCAGACAGAAATTTTAAAGATTTATAATGTAATAAAAATAAATACAATTCGAGGCATCCATTTTTGTCAAGTACTTCATGTACCATTTTGTCTTGTTCCTGGTCTCATGCTCAACTGCACAATTTTCAAAGTTTTTTAAGATCATTAAGGCTGAAGATTTCAGATCATTTTGATGTGCTGTTGACTGCGAATAACACATAATTAAAAACAGTCACTGCTGAAATGACGTGGCTGTGGCTTGAGTGCATATTACAGTATCTCATCTCCAGTTGAAGGCTCTCAATCTTTCACTTTAAAACAGGATTGTTGCGGGACGCAATACCACCAATAAATTCTAGAGGATGAAGTCTTCACTCTTAACCCCACATTCACAATCCTGATCCTTTAGATTTATTGATTTTAGACCACAGGCTCTCTTCCACCAGAGGAAGGAGTCCTGTCTGACCTGAGCCAAGATTTAGATATGCAGACAGTAGACAGGCGCCAGTAAAATCAGCTAAAGATGTTTGTGTTGACTTTGAAGCCCCGGCTATAAGCCCCACTGTATCATGTAAGGTTCTAATAAACAAAGAGATAAATCACAACAAATCCCCAAGAAGTTCAGGTGAAACATCAAACTCACTTAATCTCCTGAATCCTATGGCTGTTCTACCACAAAATGACAGAGTTAACACTAGTCACCATTAGCTGTGAGACCTTTGATCCCATTTACACTGAAACTGGAATTGTATTTCTTTAAAGATACAGGTGAACATCTCTGTGAGGATCACAGAGATGTTCACAGCAAAGTACCTGTAGGTCACAGAGGAGCCAATGTACACACCTCCATCTCTCAACAACATCTCGTGTGGATGAACGAATCAAACAAGCTGATTGGTGGATCTAACTCCTGTCAGGAGGCAACTTCTTGACATGGAGAAGAAAAAGATTTAAATATATAAAAAAAATGGATGTTTTTGAAAAACCCCTGTGCACATTTGAATATGTGGATTTGCAAGCTATCCAATATCAAAAAAGCAAAGTTTAATGTGGATTGCTCATCACATTCTAAACTGATATTGAAAAGGTCTAAATGCATCCGTCTGTCCAAGGGGCATATGTAATCTTTACTCCTCAAATTTCAACTCGTAATGTTTACAAAAGGCGTAAACAAAGGGTCATACTAGGTTGTATGAAATCCAACATGCACTGCTTTTGAAGCATACTGGCGCCTTTACATGCTATTGCTGGTGCTTTAGCTGGAACTAGCTTTCTCCACTTTCACTGATAGTTAACTCGTGTTTTTGACTGTTGGTCTGTCAAAAGTAATTTGAATTTATTAACTTGGACTTTCGGGGATGATGACTCGCATTTTTCACTGTTTTCTGACATTTTATATACTGAACAGTCATATTGATAAAGAACTGCTACAGCTATACAGTTCTCCTATGAAAGAATAATACTACCTTGCCTTAGTACAACAACTGAGCACAATATAGACTTAAACAGTTCAGTCTTAAAACTAGATTTTGAGACAGGGCCCATCTTTAAACCATAGACTAAAAAACAATCGACTTAGCCACCATGATGCCACCCATTGGTTTGTGGACTCCCATTTTAAAGCCTTGAGATGGCATTTTGACTGTTGCCATCTTGGAGTTTTGGAGCCATAAGTGACCATATTTGGAAGAGAGGGTGGAACTAATCCTAACATTAGCTGCTTGCTTTGGTTAGCATGGTGCATTCACAGTCTATGGTTAACTGTGATTGTCACTGGGGAAAAACAGGCTTAAAACCATTAAAACAAAATGTACTTAAAGTAAAAACAGACTGAACAGACTCTTTTTGGTGACCAAAATGTTACTTTCTTGAACTGAAAAAAACACTGAAATAGTGACGACTATGCCTATACTCTGTGAATCTGGGGTTACGCCAGGCGGAACTGTTGTGGGAATAGTAGACGGGTGTAGACAGGTAATGCAGGTTCTGCAGAGACTCCTACAGAGGGAACAAGACCAAAATGAAGGTTCCTCGACATATTTGTTGGTTACACAGGGTCGGTCCATGACACATGAATTAAAAAAACCCAAACCGTTTTACATTGCTGGACATTATCCTCCCACAGGCTCCTTTCTACTCAGTGATAGTGGCCATTCCTGTTTGGACACTCCAAGTGAGCCCCTTGCACAAGCCAAGAAGTCAGGGAATGCCACAAAGGACAGACTGCTCTCAAGTCATTTACATCTGCTTGAACTCATAACCTGTAAATAGTTTAAAAACACTTTGAGAAAAATTATCGGCCCAAGAAACGTTCCGTTTTGGCCTCGCTCTCTTCATGATGCTTCTGCTCCTTCTCAGACTCCTGAATGAAGAAATCCAGTACTGGATTGGTTTTCTTTGTCTTTTGTTTAGGGTATGGGGTGGTGGGATAGGGGGCTTCCCTGGGAAGAGCTCTTCTCCCACACTTCTTCATAAATTACTCCTGTTCTGCTCTGTACTTAGTTGCCTGGTTTGCTCCAGAGTCCCTAGAATGTTAGAACATGATTATAACATTATAGTACTATAGTACGATATATTTCATGTTCGAGTTTGCTCACTACCATTATCAACTAGTGACAAAAAATTTGCAAATTATATTTACTGTTTGTCAACCATACGCAATGAATCTTGCTAGCATAACGTTAGCTTTCTGGCTAGAGACATTCGTTTTCTGGCTAGAAATGTTAGCTTTCTAGCTAGCTAGATGTTAGCTTTCTGGCCAACATGCTGGCATTCCTGTCATCCTTCCTGTTAATGGACAGGTGAATGGTTGGGACTGGGCCTAAGACTGCTATACAATTGAACTTCTTTTTGGAGCCAATGGAGTCGCCCACTGCTGGTCATTTGAGAGAATGCAGGTTTAAGTTAAGCAATTTTCTGCTACTAGGGGTCTCTCAATCAAAACAATAACAAAAGAAGGAGTTTGATGATGTGAAATAGCATGGGATCTCAGGAGCTGTTGTCTTCATTATAAACAATACGTTATTATGGATCTTATTATAATTTAAATGCCACCACTTTGGTTGTTAAACTGTCACATTCACACATATATGAGTCACTCTGTCAGTCAAACTGTCAGGTTTTATCATGTTTTATGTGAGCAGTCTGCTTTCAGAGAAGGACAGCAATATTAAATCTTAACATTTTTGAATGGAGTTCTGCACACAACAAGCTGATTAAAAATACTGAATAAAACAGTTTCATGTTAAAAATCAGTGTTTCTCTGGTGCTGTTCAGCGGACAGAGGATTTCCAGAGGGGCTGCGAGCCAAGCTGCTGCTATCGTTTGCTCAGCTTGTTTCTCTGATAACTTAAGATCTAGATGTCCAATGACTAAAATCCTTCATTTGGTGAAAAGATATAGTTAAAAGCAACCAAGATCTAAAAAGTGAATCATAAAAATGTGGCTTAAAACTGGATAAAAAGTCAGTTTATGACAGCTCCTGATGACAACCACAATGCAGACACGTGCACAAAGATGATATGACGCCATTGACAGGCGACCAAATGAAATGGGTCACCTTGATTAAAATTATGGATTTCTCTGAGCTTGAACATTGTTGGAAGCATTTGAGATAATGTAGGTACAAAACTCAACAAAATATATAAAGTAGATCAAGTTGTTTTTAGACATCATAAAAGTTGTTAGTTATACATTTCAGACCAGGGCCACAAGATGGAGGATAGAGGACCTGTCATAGTTGATTTTGTACTTCAGTGGTGCAAATTTGCAATTAATTAAATTATGTATATGGAGTAAACCTGGGCCTCTGGAGCCCCTGGGCAGTTGCCCTCTTTGCCTGGTTGGTAATCCAGCCTTGGGGAAAACCAAGAGAACTATAATGTGATTTGTACTCTGGCTAATGGAATTGCATATATATAGTTAAGTGTAAATAAAAGTGTGCCTAAATTGCACCTGGTTTTTATCCTGTATTTATATTCATCTTTACCTGATTGTACCTGTTGTACAGATTTTCCCCTGTAATGCTGTATATTAGTGTTTTTTTAATACTCCTTTGCATTTTGGAGCATAATTATCTGTCTTTCCTCTTTTCATGTAGTCTTGTCTGTCTCTCTGTTGACTTCTCTTCTAACACTGATGTGTTGTCCATTCCACAGCTAAACCTACATTGCATTAAACTTTATTCATTTTACTAAACATATACATAAGGTGTATGTTGGTGGGATTGAACATGAGACTTAGCAGGTACAGTATGGGACAGTCTTTGAAACTTCACATGTACACCATGCAACCAACTTCCATTTGTCAGAATAACATATCATCATGTAAGGCCTGACCCCCTAAAAACACCAAGCACCAGACAACTCAGATTCCCAGCATAGAAAAATCTGTCTCCCACTGCCTATAATGGTATATCTTTAAGGCAAGGGGAGTTGCTAACAGGAGCTATAGGTCCTCTGAAAAAGCACGGTCATTTGTCACACTCGGGGTGCTCTCGAAGACCTCAGCTTGTCCAAAAATGGTCTTTGTGTCTGTGGTCATGATCACCTTATGAATCTTGTTAGATTGGAGCTGGTCAGATCATGCTCAGAGATTTTCAAGGATCAACAGAGAAGTAGAACTCCGTACTGCACCCTTTAAAGATTATAGTTTACACAGCTCAATTTAAGTAATCGCATACTCACGTTTAATTGGGTTGGGGAGCGTCCCATTGTATTGCTGTAGGTCTCAGGTCTGTACTTTTTAGACTCAAGACAGATAGTCGTAACTGTGAGTTGCAGGAAAAACAGCATGCTGCACATCATGCTGCTGCCAATGATCCCTCTCTATTTGGGGCCATCTGGATTGACCACACATCACAAGTTAGTTGTGAATGTCCCTGAGTCCTTTATAGATCAGTTACCTTTTTTGGGTATGTATCCCACTTCTGGATGGTGTCCAAAATTTTGGTTAGTAAGTACCTGGATTTAAGATTCATTCACACAAAATTTAAGTACAAAATTTAAATGTATTACAGAGCAAAATACAAATAACTCAAAACATGCACAATACCACATTACTTTTAACATGACATGGCTTACTTTAAAAGAAACATGGTGAATTACAAACTGAACATGGAGGTCAGTCTGCTATCAGTTTTCTTCTTCTCTGGAAAGAATATGTTGAAGGGCATTTGGGTAATATGCACATTTAAATCAGAATCTGAGAACACTTCAAGTAAACACTGTAGTTTTGGTCTCTATGTGTTTCTCTGTAGCACAGATCCTATCATGTCCTATTGTATTCCACACTGCATACCTAAGTGAATGGTGGCTAATGTCAGTTATTGCTTGAATTCAGTGTTTTCCCCCCACAAAGAGCCTCTGTTAAACAAGTGGTGATCTTGATGTATGGATCCTGACGTCTTGGCTTAGCAAATGAACTTCACAGCCAGTTGTTTACAGCCCTCCAAATGCATTTAATTCTGCAACGCTGGTCATTTTGACTTTGCGGTTCAGTCAGTGTAAAGAAAGGCCAACTTAAAGCCTCAGCAGTTCCCATGGACTGGGAAACATTAACCCTTCATGCTCATTAGCCACGTGAGCGGGGTCTGAATAGGTGGACAGACCTCCGGTTGGAGAAGAGGGGGTAGGGGGTGCAAATCAGAATCCACTCAGCTCTTGGCAGAGGCTGGTGTCAACTGCTGTGTTGTTGTGTAAAGCAGATAATGTGATTTCCGGACGAGAGCTCTCGTCACACCTCTCTGCAGCAGCAGCCTACTGTGAGGCAAAACTCTTTAAGATGAACTCCAAGAGGGTGATTTTCTAAATACACTGGACCAAAGCTCACATTCAATACAGCCCCTCCATTCGGATTCGGATGCTACAGGCAAAGTCCAGGCCCATGAAAGTGGCTAAAGACAACAGTGATGACACAGGAAGACACTGCAGGTTTATGCTCCTTTACTGCTTTTTAGTCCGAAGGTTTCAGGAGATAAAGTGGGTGTAGGCCAGTGGAACAGAAAAGTAATGGTTGACTGTGACTGATCTAATTTCCAGACACATTCAAATCAAAAACTTTATGAACGTGGTGTCATACAAGAAGGCATTCCTCATGCCTCACCAGCAAGACGTCCATGTCACTCACTGAGTCACAAACTCCAATTATTATTTTAATACCAAGAGTACTTCAATCACTTAGTCATTGTCTGAATCATGGCTCCTTGAACATTTTCTATCCAGCCACACCCATCATTATGAACATGTGTTACTCAGCCAAGCTTTGTCCAGACATACTGAATATGTCAGGCTGTTGTACAAGGCATGTTTCCATTTATAATGACATCCTGTGCTTTAAAGTTTAAATCAAGCTATGTCACAGAGTGGAACAGAATATTTGACATTACTGTGTTTTTTATTATTACAGTTTTGCAACTTTTAGAGCTGCAATGATTAGTTGATTAATCGATTAGTTCATCGATACAAAATTAATCAGCAACTATTCTGATAATCAGTTAATTGTAATTTTTCCAGCAAAAACACCAAACATATGACAGTTCCAGGTACTCAATGTGAGTATTTGCTGCTTTTTCTTGTATTATATTACAGTAAGTTGGATATCTTTGGGTTTCGGATCGCTGGTCAGACCAAGCAAGATGACGCCACTGTGATTTTCTATGGTTTTATAGACCAAACGATGATTTAATTAAAACTTGAACTGCTCTCCCAGATCATAGACAACTGCGCTGATTACTCAACTCATCGCCTTATTGCAGACAGACCTCTACCTATGTATACACCCATAACACAGAGACAGCACAGTGTGTAACATGTAGGGAAGAACTTCAAAGGCAATTCTTGCTTTGCACTTTTCATTTATTGCCTATTTTTTTACAACCTAACTTTGTGGAAAGGAGAAGGGGAACAACAGGTTATGGAGGGACCCTTGAGAGCACTAGTGTCAGTATCTCAGCTTTATCTCTGGGAAACACCCCCAACTCACAAATGTGCATCATGTAGCAGGTGGATGTGACTCCCCTCGTTGAGACCTGCTGATAGACGTCACAGCGGAGCCCAGGACAGAGCCTGAGATAGCGATGTAATCGACCTGCACGCTGGTATTTGACATGTTTGTTTTTTTTTCTGGAAAACAAATCATTTTAAAAATATTTGTATGAAACAAATATTCATAAAAAACCCACTATTTGTGCTTTGCCAAATAACGTATTTGTATTCGGGCACACCCCTAGTACTTACTAATGTAAAAAAAACTTAACGGTGAAAGAGCAATTTTGTAAATCAATGGAATTATTATATTATTATGAAAACATTATAGTGAACTAAATTTTCATGTTTTATAATGTTTAAAACCATGTTAGGTAATATTATACACAGAGAGCCTCACAAGGTACTGTAGCTACGGATGGTTGTTATATATAAATTTTAACATAAGATTAAGAGTTATCACCGTAATTCCATGCTAACAAGAACAGTCACTTCCAAGTAGACAACTGGCGGTTGTTGTGAATTGAAACTTGTTTATTTCTGTTGTCATTGAAAGATATATAGTTAAACACGGTAGTCCTATCTGACATTTCTACTGGGCTTATTTTATGTACTGTGTTACTTTGCTTGCGCCTTTGCTTTGTTTTGTTTTGTGGGGATCAACAGTAAAACCAGGAGTGAACTTTTGAGTTTTTCTTTTATGTTTGTGAAACTGGATTGAACTGAAGTAATTTGGGGTTGTGGGGAAAACAAAACAGACACTTTACCGAGTGGACTTAACTCACTGTGGGACAAGTTACACACACACACAGTCACACACACTGAATAACCTGAACCCTTCTCAACTCTTTTGTCGTTACCCGGCACCCCCATACACAATAAGACTTAACCATTTTTTCTCAGTTGAGAGTATATCTCAGTTGTTCTTGGCCCCTGCTTGCTCTGCACCATTAAATTATATGTACGTGACGCATGGGTTTTCTGCCCAGAGGTTATTGTAACATTGTGATTGGTTCTGTTATCAGGGAGGGTCAAACCAAAGATGCTATCAAGTTGCATTATGGGAGTTTGTGTTTTTGGAGCTGTCAGGATATCTTTGCCTCTGCTGCTCCAATTTTTGATTTTTTTTTTTTTTTACTGTCGCTGGCAATGCCCCCAACTTTATGGAGGTGCAATACTAAATCACTGGAGTACCACTTTAAAACAATGAGTAATTCAGTACATTTACAAACTCTTAAGTAACCGGGTTACTGTTAGCTTTCTTAAGTAATCGGATTTCTGAAATGAAATATAAATGAGACAGCTGGTTTCTGTATGACTGACTGTATCACTGTGACAGCAGAGCGGCAGGATGAAAAGAGAGATCATTACACATTGTTTCATCATATCATATTCAAAATAATTTAAATTAGAGTAACCTGATCACCCCAAAAATAAAGAGTTTTTGACATATATTTGACATATACCAAGAGAAAAATTTACACAAGGGACACAAGGATTAGAACGTGGAAGATTTTTTTTTTTCAGTATAGTGCACCATCAGTCCCTATGCTCACAATCACAAGCACATACAAAAACTGTAAGCAGTGTATCTTAGCTTTTATCACTAAAATACATTAAGGATTAGATTAAGCCATGGTTCCAAAATAAGGTAAAGGGTAAGGGGGAAATTGGATAACTGACCTGCTTCATGGTGACGTATTTGAAGCATTTTACAGCTCGTATAGTGCAAACTATGAATATGTTTTCTTTTCACAGAGAGAGAGACAACACCCATTCGAATCTTGTGCAGCTTGGGTTCACTGATCTCCATCCATTGCCCTTCCTACTGGTTCAACATTTCCACACAGCATACCATCGTGCCATTTCATCTCACCAACATCTTCTAGAGATTCTCCAACAAATGATTTAACCATCGTATGAGGTCCGCTCTTTTACTGGACAACTAGGACTTATAAAATGTGACATCATTCAATTGCACACAATTTACCAACCCAGCCTGTCTGTACTGCTTTACACCAGAGGATACCAAAATATCTAACACTGATGAGTCACTGCAATTTAAAAGTGTGTGTTTTAATTAAAATTTTGCTTTCTGTGGTTGGAGAGAAACATATTGACACCACAGTATAATTTATACAAATCTACAGCATCTCAATTAGTAGAAATGGGATTATCTTCTCTGTTACTTTGACAAGCATGTTTTGGATGATTATCTAGCCTATTGCAGCTTTAAAAGACAGCTTTTAGATGTCAAGGGATTTGTGTTTGTGTTTTCAGCAAACTGCCCTCACAGGCTTCACTGACACACAGACTAAACCTGACCCATGAGATATCATCTATAAAAACAAAACAAAAAGCACATCTGCTTCACTGGCTCTGTTTTCTTGGCTTTTCAGGTGAGATCTGGTGGAATTCAGAGCATGTGGATATTTGGTTTAGCTGAACATTTACGCGGCTGGATGCTTGGCTCAACATGAAGACTCACTTTACCAATAAACCAATGAGTCCAAGCCTCTCTCTCAAAATCCAGCACATCCACTTTAATCTTACCAAACGTACAAGCTGATGAATATTTACAAAGAAATTATGAAGTTGAGAGACAAGAACAAGAGAGAGCAACTTAATTAAGCTGCCTAAGAGAATGGAAATAAATGGCATTACATCTACAGAGACCAAAATATTTGGGACATGAAGCTAATAGTACATCTAGACTAAGCCAGTTGAAATGTAAATACATCCTTTTCTCTCAATTTCAACTCTCCGTCCAGACTAAAACGGTGTTTTTGTTCCCCAAAACTGAATACACACCAGAGCTGGTGTCATTTGCTGAATTTATGTTTATTTTGTCAGATGACATCACAGTTATCAAATATTGATTTTATCACCACAGTGCAGTAGCTTAAATAAACAGGTAGTGTTTATGAGACACGATTAAATCACTGTTTCATACTTGTTCCATCATCTGACAACAGAAACAGAAAAATGTGCAAATGAGAACAACAATATTGTGAATTTGGCTGCATTAAAACATGTGTCTGGCTGTCCAGTCAGGGTCGACCTTTTCCATGAATGCATTTTAAATATCGATATAGCCGAGCATACAGCACAGCTATTGTCGTTAACCTATACTTCAGAAGACCTTCTTGCTCGTTACCATATTTTAGTTTTAGTCTAGTTTTGTTGTTTGTCAACTGAAAAGAGGTGTTTCTTTGTGAGCAGAGGTCTCACAAAGCAACCTGGAAATGCAAAAAACCCTGTGTCTTAATTACCATGGCTTAATGTACATGTGGTCTCATGTACACTGCTAGTCACAAGTAAGTCTCAAGTCTTGGCTATTACGTCCTAAGTGGAGTGATGTTACAAAGTGATGTTTTTTTTTACCTCTTAACTCTTCTTTTGACATCAGCTGGCACAGAGGACATTAACCAGACAACAGGCTAAAGTTTCAGTTTGGCCCTTTGGCAAATGAAGTATGGCATTAATGTGAACTAGCCACAGCAGATACAAGCTGCCTCACTAGTGGACCTGTCCCTCCTGCTCGTGTTGTCGAACTGATTCAAAGTATATTAGCTGTTGGGTTCACCCTTTTTTATTACATCAGATTTTATTGAGTCATTCCAAAACTGAAGTACAAGTGAAGTCATGAGTCAATGGTGTTATAGTCAAATTTGACTTGCATGTCTAAAGTCTAAAATCATCAGATTCATGACTTGAGTCCACACCCCTGTGGACCAGACCGTAAATCAGCAAATTACAGGGAATGTTTAGATGATGATGTGAACCACAAAGTGTAGACAAAATGCTATAGGAAATACATAATTTGTTTGGGTATAATAAAGTTAATCAATTTAGTTAGTTTTGGAGATATGTCCTGAACAGCAGTCAGACAAGACAAGACAAGGACAAAGATGAGACGAGACGAGACGAGACGAAGACAAAGACAAGACGAAACTTGATTCCACTAAGGGAAATTCAGGCATTACAGCAACAAGCTACAAGTAACAATCAGGCAACATACACAACATACAAATGTCTATATAAATGAATAACACACACAAAAACACAAATAATAAGGCACAAGACTAATCAATGGGTTTGTCCAATCAGGAAGGGTTCATGTTGATGTCTTGGGTGAATTGTAATCACCTGTTCATCAGTCAGCTGGTATTTGAAATAAAGAACCAAGGTCCCACTCCATTTCCAACCTGATCTCACAGAGATATGTGAAATGACCATAACCTTTTAACACCACATCACGTGGTGGTGGCATGTAATGTGTTAAAACTGTGTGTCAGTACCACGGAAACAATGCCAATGGAAAGTCAATTAGGATTCTTTGTCATGGTAGACACACAAATGCCCTGGTTCAACAACGTCCAGGAGGGCAAGATGAAGGCCAAATTATCCCGGCCCACAGAGAGGTCAAAATATATTTGTCCATCACCTCTCTTTCTGGAGCAGCCAGGATGCGGAACTCATTAGTGTAGTCTGCCACCTGGCGTCTGCCCTGGCATTGGTCCATAATGACTCGTGTCACTTCAGGACCAGGGATGGTTTGGTCAAAAATCTTGCAAAGGGTGCTGGTGACGAGGTTGACTGAGTGGCAGATGGGAGAGTTGCGAGCCCACTCTGCCTTAGCCCATGCCTCAGCTCGACCAGACAGGTGAGTAATGATGTATGAAACTCTGGATCGTTCTGTGGGAAAATCTGCTGACTGCATCTCAAAATGCAATGCACACTGTACCAGGAAGGCCCGACAGTTGTGTGCGTCCCCGGAGAATCTCTCTGGTCTAGAGAGATGAGGAACTGATGAGGGAGCGCCCGTTCAGCCACAGATGAGGAGGCAGGAGGCGAGACGGAACTCAGAAGCAGGGAATCCATTTGAGCTAGCAGCTCCTGCATTTGGTCGGAAATGTTACTCACTTGGTTACTGATGGATGATTGGAATTCTTCATGATGAGCGTTTAGCTCTCTGATGTCATGAGCTGTTCCTCATGCTGGGTTAACTGTCTGCCTTGGGAACAAATGGCAGCTTGCAGGGTTACTGAGTCGGCTGAGTCCATAGTGGCCAGTTCGTACTGACAAGAACTGAGTACCACAAGGCAAGGACTCAAATGCACGACTCAGAAACAAAACAGGTTCCAAAAATCAAAGTATCTTTACTTGGGCAAAAAAGGTCGGTACATGAGAAGGCAGTGAAATGCAGGCAGACCAATCCAAAGGATTAGGCTGATGCAAGGTCAGAAACTAGGCTAAAATAATACACTGAGCAAACTAATCCTAGGAAAGGCTGGAACTCGAAAACTCATGGAACTTTGCACATGCATCAGAAGTGGCGTAATTTGATATCTGATATGGGTCTTGGGCTTGGGTATGGCAAAAGGCTTGATAGTGCCCCCTAGAAAATTTCCCCCCACCTTTAAATTTGACACAGATGTATAAAATTTGGTAGGTAGATGCAACATCTCCAGACTTAAAAAAAAGCCTCTTGGAGCCATACCCTAAGTCCAAAAGGAAGTCTGCCATTTTGAATTTACTATGCAATTTTTTTCGCAAAATGAAGTCATTGACGGGCTTTGTACTTCAACAAACTCCTCCTAAATTTGGTAACTTACATCTAAAGACATTTGCGATACTAAATTGCAAAGCTTTTGAGTTTTCATGGAACGCCTGTGGCATGGCGTGTCAATGTTTCCCAAAACATTTTTAGGCATTAAACAGGAAGCTGTTGTAACTCGAATGTACATTTTCCAGTCTGCCCCAAATTTCTCATACTTGATAAGAGTCCAGGCCTGAACACATCTAAATGTTATATTGAGTCATAGTCATAGCGCCACCAACTGACAACAGGAAATCAGCCTTATGTGACAAACATCATCTGATTTACATTAAATTTACATAGTGTGGTCTACACATGCTATACAAGCAACATGACGTATAATTAGTGGGTGTTCTCTAGCATCACATAGTGGACACAGGAAGTGATAGTTATCTCCTAAATGCAATGTGCAATATTCATGAAGATGTATAACTATGTCAGTTGCCCCCTGGTAAATGTATTGTTGCATTAATATTTCACTTATGTAGCATTGCCTACAAGCAACAGGAAGTGAAGCCTAAATGACACATAGTTCATCAAATGTATATACAAATCCCTACAATTTCCAATATGTCATCTCCAGCGCCACATAATCCACACAGGAAATAATGTTTTACCCATTCACACAGTGTCCGATAATCTTTAAAATTCAGAGCTGTGTCAACCGACCTCTAGTAGCAATACCACAGCTGTTGCTCCAACTGACGTACACAATGTGCAAGGGCCTGTTCATCACTGCTTGCAGCTTTAATTATTATTGTCATTTGACTGAATTTATTATAGTGCCTTAGTTACAATTTTTTGTTCTCTAAAAACATTGAATTGCGTATGATGTAACTGTTATTTTGATATAATGAGGTAGGTCTGATGCAATGCCCGAGGTTCAGCTGCGTCAAATAAATTCTTATTCTGTTCCATCATTAAAAAGGCAATTATATTCCTCTTTTATCATCTTCCCCCTAATAATAATAAAAAATAATTAATAAAAATGATATGATGATGATAATGTTTGTGAAAGACCACTCTCCCTGCATTGGAATGACGAATTTGTTAACTATGATACTATGACAATGTTTACCCTTGGTTAACTTGACTTTTTGCTTTATTTTGAATTTGCATATAATTCAGTTTGATATGATTTGAAATCACGTGAATACTCAAGCTCCAACATCATCTGTATTAAATAAATATTTGCGGTTGCCTGTACATCGTTGCAAGGCTGATACTTTTTTTCTCCAAATATATGTTCATTCATATGAATAATAATATTAATAATAACAACAATGAATCAGAAGATAAATATATAAGATTCAGTCATTATCATGGTAACATCATGTTACACTCACGCTTCTTACCCATAATCACTGCGCTTTCATAGACGCTCAGAGCAACTGCTCTGGCCGTCCATTGACTCCAACGTTAACCCGACTGCAGCGCTGTATGTCACTGTGAGCATCAGTCCCATTGGAGAACCGAGGGTTCATCATTTTTTAGATTTTTAATATGATTATCCTAATTGACTTTCCATTGGCGTTGTTCCCATGGCACTGACACATAATTTTAACATATTACGTGCCACCACCACGTAATGCGGTATTAAGGGGTTGTGGTCATTTAACATGTTTCTGTGACGTCAAGTTGCCCATTTCCTATAGCCCCTCCTCCTGTTCCATTAGCATCAAACAACATATCCATCGTTCTTAACCATTAGCACAGAGTCAAGGCCACGCAGGAGCTTTATGTATTAAAAACACGTCAAATATAAACTTGTTTAATATTAGCGGTTTATAGCTTTTATCCAAAAATACTGCTATTAGTATGAACCTTTAAACCCTCTTATGAGTCCAATCTTTGGGATGAGGGTGTCCAAGTGTGAGAGACGTCTGTCCAACAATGCATCAGGCTTACTGGGCAGGCGCTGGCCAAGCAGGGTGTGTTATTACAGTACAGCCGGGACAATGGAGCTTGAATCAGCAGAATACCAAAGTGGATGAATGAATGTGTTTTTATCAGCGGTCATGCTTCAGTTCAGAGAGAAGCTGAGGTATCAAGACTGTCTCATCTCATGTGATGGAAGACTGCGTGGCACAGCAGATATCTGCTGTAACAGATACTGCTGGAGCGAAGGGAGACGTCGAAGAGACAACAGATATCCAACCAGTCTGTCATTTAGTGATGTGGGATAAACAAACAGTAGGACAGTGATATTTTCTTATTGTCTTAATGTACAATACCTGAGGAATAGCTGAAGCTTCAGACAAATCATCAATCATGATTCAACATTTGGTTATATTCATATATATATACTTTATTTTATACAGCTAGATGAATGTATACATAGTATACAATACAAGACAAAACTGATAAAAAATAACATTATCTGTACATGGTGTGAAAAAAAAACACAAACTAACTGTACAATACCATCTTTTAGATGGTAGAATTGGTCCACTTGAACCAAAACGCACAAGAAATGAAGAGTAGAAAGAATCTGTTGTCGAAGGACATGTTGGGATTGTGTCAATCAGTACAAATGGTTATCAATCATCCATCTATGATATTTATGAGATGGTTAAATTGGTCTCTCTGTATCTCCCACAGTGGATTTCTGTCTGTTTGATTGTTCAACATCGTAAACATGTAACTTTGTAAGTCCAGACAGAGGCCCTTGCATTTCAAATCTTAGGGTGTGACACCACAACTGGACTTTTACCAAATATTTTTAAGACTTCTGATCCATTTCCTGTTAAACTCTACATATTTCCAGCTGTGCTGGAAATGCAGTGACAGTTCTCCAATGAAATGAATACAATCCCAACAAAACAACAAATTGGGATGCCAGGATGGAGTGTACAACAATTGCTGTTTGATTGTGTTTTAGGGTGTATTTTCTCATTAATTTTGCAATAGATGTGTTTCATAGAGAAAATAAGTATTTTTCTGCTTGCATACGCAGCTTTACCCAAGAGTTCAATAAAGGGAATAAGTGTAACACCAGGGCAAATGATCTAACCATATACAGTTTGACAGTTGGGACATTGTAATGATTGGCTGACATGATGCATGCGCTTGGCAAAAAAATAACAACAACAAAAAAAGTATGCATTATGTCATCTCATTAAGGACTAGAGGTATCAAAGCAGCGATGCAGAAGAAGGGCAGAAGCCTGTGAAGGCAGAATAACTGCCAGCAGCAAACAAGCATTTTACCCAGAGAAACACAGCATTTTTTTAAAAAAAATTTTAACATAATATTAAAGTGATCCTCTAATGAAAATAAAATAAAAATAGATATAAAAACATCTATTGAACACCAAACACCCCCTATATTTTTGATGAGGGTCTGTAAAAAGTTTGTAGTGGCTGGATTACTGTCAGTTACAATGGTTACAATGAGCTCCAATGGCAGAAAAAGTGTAAACTTTTTAAATTTTCACTGTGAGTTATTTTGCTGATTATTTTTCTCGATTAATCAATTGGTCTATAAAATGTCAGAAAATAGTGAAACATGCCTATCATAATTTCCCAGAACCCAAGATGATGCCATGAAATTTCTTATTTTGTCCAACCAACAGTCCAAATCCCAAATATGCTCAATTTATTATCAAATACGGCAGAGAAAAGCTCTCACATTAGAGAAGCTGGAACCAGAAAAGTTATTGCATGATAGATACTTAACCAATTCACTGATTATCAGAATTGTTAGTGTTAATACATTTCTGTTGATCGATTCATTGACTAAATGGTGGAATTCAGTGTTTGGGTGAGGTATCACTTTAGGGCAGTGGTTCTCATCCAAAAGTGGACCATGGGTCAACTCTGCATGGGTCATTAGCGGGTCAACTTAGTCAAAAAACACTTTACTTTGAATTGTAGCAAATTTCTGGAATAGTGCTTTTATTTGAGCTACAATGTGTTACTTTACTGCACAAGTAGCCTATCAGTGCTATCAGTGCACATTCATTGACTGCAGCAGACTTTCAGACTCTTTGCTGCTGGTAGCAGAGACTGAGAGATAGCACTACACAACATGCTAAACAGTTATGAAACCAAACGCATTCAGCTTGGTTTTCTTACACTGAACAATAAAAAGAATTTAACATTTTATGCAGTATTAGCTGGGGTTGAAACCTTAGTTAGTTTTAACACAAATTACACTGTTGCTGCTGTGCTTCTTATTTTATCTTTAAGTTTAAAGGTATATGTAACTATTCCACATTAAAACGTCTACAAACAACTAGACCTCTGTTACATATTTTGTTGTGTACGTACATAATCCAAAATGTTTCCAACAATTTTTAAACCCAGAGGAATCCGTAATTTAATCAAGGTAATGGTCCATTTCATTTGGTCGCCTGTCAATGGTGTCATACCCCCTCTACCAAAGTATACGCGCACAAGATGCATGTATTGGTGTTGTCTTGTCTGCCACAATGGCATCTACCAAAGGGTATTGTGTTGTGGTTGCCTCCAGAAACTGTCATAAATGGACTTTTATTCAGTTTTAAGCCACATTTTTATGATAGCATTTTAGATCTTGGTCATTTTTGACTATATCTTTTAACTGGATGAAAGATTTTAGTCATCGGACATCTGGATCTTAAGTTATCAGAGAAACAAGCTGAGCAAACGTTAGCAGCAGCTCAGCTAACAGCCCCTCCCAGAGGTCCTGTGTCTGTCAAACAGCGTCAGTGACGCACTGATTTTTAAACATGAAACTGCTTTATTCAGTGTTTTTACCGTGTTTAATCTCTGTGGGCGTTTGTTTCGGAGAGGAGGAGCCATCTGTGGATAATTCAGCTCCCAGTAAAAACCAGCTGAATGTCTGGATCTTAAGTTGTTGGAGAAACAAGCTGAACAAACGTTAGCAGCAGCTCAGCTTGCAACCCCTCCCTGACATCCTGTGTCTGCCGAACAGCATCAGAGAAACACTGATTTTTAATGTGAAACTGCTTTATTCAGTGTTTTTACCTGTTTTAATCATCTGATCTGTTTGTTTTGGAGAGGAGGAGACCTCTGCGGATAATTCAGCGCCCGGTAAAAACATCCTGAATGATGAACACTGAAGGAATCCTAAAACAGGAGAAGTTGGTTGTTTAACAAGACAACTCCCATTATCCCACACTACTTGACAACGTCATCAAACTCCGTCTTTTGTTATCGTTTTGATTGAGAGACCCATAGTGGCAGAAATTACATATTGTGTTTTTAAGTGATCCAATTAAACTTCAGTTATTTAGTTTTCATTATGAGGTTTTGCCAGTTGGGAAACACTGCTTGAAGATCTCAATTACGAAAATGCACAGTGATGATACTTTGAGTGAGCCATGCTTCTGTTCACCTCATGCAGAGAGATGCTTCTCACAATACTAAGACTTTTGAAGGTTATAACTCTTTGGCAGTGCAGAACAAACAGCTGAGCTTCAGCACTGGTCGGTTTGCTTAACACAGAACAGACACAGATGATTGCACCATATAACAGCCTACATTCATGTACGGAACGTGTTAAAAGCTAAACTAACTAATTTCCTTATAAAATGTTATATTATAAATGTTTTCAGATTTTTGGTCATGAGAAAAATTCAGGAATTCTTTGATCCAATTCATAATTTGTGTGAAAATGTAAGATTATATCAAGTATGTAGGACATACTGACAGTTTTTCATTTGGGAAGGTATGTAAAGCTTGTTGTTAAGATGAACTGACTCTGAATGGCAGCGTGACAGACTGCTGATTTTCATTTTGCTACATCAGCCAGATAGTTTGACAACAGCCAATAGCACTGAACCGACAAAAACAGAAAAATAAATTCCAGGTGTTGAACGTTGCAGATACAGTACTGTGTTTCACATTTCGATTAGTTCCTCACTGAAATGAGAAAAATGTCATTGCTTCTGATAACAGCACAGTGTGAGTGTTGATGCTCACCTTTTCATCTGTTTGTCCTGAACTTTCACTTCTCTCTGCTTTTGAAACCTCATCCCATTCATACCAAGAAATGACGTGTGTGCAGATGTGTGTGATGAATGTCTTCATCTAGATCTCTGTTCGTTAGTGTATATGCACAGGCATGTGTCATCTGTCCTGGTAGAGGTAGACTAACCATAAGTCAAACCTGCCACAGATGGTTTGACAGTTTAGGAGACAACAGCTTTCCTTCTTTTCTCTTATGTAAACAGATGTCTGTCTTTGCAAACATGGAGGAAGACCCTCTCTGTCTCCACTGGCTTTCTTCTGAGCAGACATCCCTTCAGACACAGTTGCAGCTGCATTTGAGTGTATTTTCACCCAACAAAAGCCATAAAATCATTAGCATGATGATTTGGGCTAATGTCCATGTCAAATTGTCATTTCGACTGCCAAAGGTACGTTCTCAGACTGTGTCTATTCTGCTCTAACATGGCTTCAGATTGCAGAGGTCTAGTTCCTGAGGCTTCCTCCTTCCAGAGCAGTGGTCTCTGGGTAGATTAAGACCATTCTCAGTCACACAGCGCACTGGCCGCCTTTTAAAGCCCCTTCCGCAAGACTTGGAGCAGTGAGACCAGACCCCTACATCCCATATGGGACATGGATCCCCGCATGCTCTCACTGCGACAGGCTTATCAGCACTGGCACAGTCTGCTGCAGGACGCCCTTCCATGCTTTGGCACTGTACCAGCCTCTTTTGCAGACCATTACCACATGTCACCGTGCATGCATCCCAACTTCCTGTCACCCAGTGACTGACCGGCCTCTTACCCATCAACTGCTTCTTAGCTTCTACTTTGTTACTATCCGCCAAGACACTATTCTGTGCTGCGTGGCTTCTATCCTCTTTCCGCAGAGTCTTCTCTTCCTTACTCTCCTTGGCCATATAGAAGGAGTAGCGCACCCTGGGAGGAGTCATCTTCCCGACTGAGAGCACCTCCACAGTCAGAGGCTCTTGGAGGGGTCTGGTGGCCTGCAAGATCTCCACAGATGTGGAGGTGCCGCTGTAGCGCAGTAGGCTGCCCTTCACCAGCAGGTCGCGCTCCACAGCTGACACCACGTAGTTGCCATTCAACAGGTACTTGCCGTGTCGATTCTTAACTGCTAAGTAGTTTTCATCACTGACCATTCCTCGGTAGCCACGCTGGCGGATGTCAATGTTGGAGGCGCCAACAGGCAACACCACCACAAAGTTGTAGCCATGACTGGAGAGGAAGAATGGAGAAAAAGTTAAATATTGACAGTACTGACTAGACAGTGGTTATTGAGCCCCAGTATTGCTTACAGTTATGACCACACAGGACCTGTTGTTTCCAAATGCAAAGATCTTGTTACTTGTCTTTACCACTGTGTTTGAACAGTAAGATTTCCTATCAAATCCAAAAACACAATTTATAACATGATTGTCAAGGCTTCAAAATTTTCTAGGCCTTCATCTCCAATAAAGGAATGCTCTAGCACTTTTGGAAATCCTTGTTTCTGTCTTAATCAAAGTCCAACAAGAATATTAATTTAATCCCTATGCTTTCAGTATAGAGACTGGTTTTAGACATGTCTAGCCTAGTTTAGCACACAAACTGGAAGTCTGAGGAAACACCTACAGTAGCTTTTATCATAAGTAACAAATATGCCTTAGAGCAGCTCTAAAATTGCCTTATTTAAATGTTTTATCTTGTTAGCTCACAAGCTAGCCACAATACGTCAAAATACTGTTATACATAAGCTAACTGCTAGTTAAAGATCCCCTCCATACATGTTTTGAGATGTATAAAAAATACTCTTTGAATAATAATTTGTTTCAGATATAGTTTTTCCACAAAAAAGTTCAATGATCTCTTTTAAATCCTTAAAATTACATCTCCATTCTCAGTGTATGTGCACATCAC
Organism: Thunnus maccoyii; assembly: GCF_910596095.1. Lineage (NCBI taxonomy): Eukaryota > Metazoa > Chordata > Actinopteri > Scombriformes > Scombridae > Thunnus > Thunnus maccoyii. Next base: position 4,505,942 of record NC_056538.1, on the reverse strand, counting down.
ACTTGTGTAAGTTGAATACTGGACCACTTCACTGTTCATATGGAAGCCTGACTGTTGTTCAAAGACACACTTGAAAAATTGTGAACCCATCCTTTAAATTTAAGGGTACACTGAGTTCTACATGGAAACTGTGTGATTTTATATCTTTAGGCTTGCCTGTAATTTACTTTAACAATTTCTCCACGCAAGTTTGCACTACTATTGTTTTGACATGAATGATAAAATACTTTATTTCAACACTGGGAATTGCTATGTTAATGGCACGCTGTCAAAATATGTTCCTAGTTAATTTTCCTCTGTTCCAGAGTGTATTCCTATCTTAAACACACACTTGCTGATTAGGGCTGCATGATCAATCAAAATAAGATCATTATCTCAATTCAGGCCTCTATGCAATCTCATTATTATGTAACAACAATTCTGCCATGTTTGCATTAGTGGGGAAATTCCTTGCATCAAAACAAACGTACTGAATTTCTCCCTTAGCGGCATCAACAAACGACAAGTATGTTTTTCCATGTGATAAACTGCACACGAGGAGGGTGGGACATCAACGTAAATGAATGTGTGAGAGACACAGGGATTTGTTTTGGGGTACATCTGGTTTCAGGTGAGCATATGAGTGGAAAAAAATCATTTACTAATTAAACATAATGCTAAAGACTATAATATGTGCTGACACACTACTTACATGGGTTTGGTGAACATCCCTGAGACCTTCTTGCAGCCCTGGTTGTCACCGCCACACACACCACACTTGTCAAACTTCTTGTTAGAGTCCAGCTTCCCATCGCAGCCTGCTTTGATGCATTTTCCCTGAACACATACAGCTGAGGTGTCGGGAGAGCAGGGTGTCCCATCCACAACCTGCAGGGTTGGAGGATTTAGACATCACATTACAGACATTACATGCTGATCTTTAGGTGGATAACATGTAAGACTGAACAACAGAGAGAAAGAGAGAACGAGATAGAAACTGTTTGCCACATATGTGGTCTACCAATCTTTACATACTTCATTCCTCTGACTAAACAAACATAGTGAACAACATAAATAGGAAATCAGAAGTAGCACCAGAGGGATTGTACAATGTCCTTTTGTGTAAACGAGATGTTGGCTTGTACAGCTATATGAGCTTATTTCCTTGCTGGTTGCATAAATAGTTGCTGACAAGCCAAAGCTGTGAAGTGATACTGCCCTGGCATGTTTCCCTTTCTCACCACTCTATCCATCCTGCAGCAGCAACCACTCTCTGTACTGCCACTAATACATCACCTCTCACTGCTTTGCTGCTGTTGTAGCAGTTACATGTCTTGCATTGTGGATAAGGGCCAATTTGTACTGAACAAACAGTTATACACCAAACCTTGGAACATACATGAACAGAGAGCTGTTCAATATTTCTACCTCTATAAGTATTTTAGCTACACCTACCACAAGGTTTTGACTCGTGATGAGGTGTTCAATGACAAGGTGTTCAGATTGCATTAGCAAGTACAACAGTTCATACCCATTTAGCACAGAAAATTAAGAGTTCCCCAATGTCATGTCTTTTCTATAAAAATCTTTCTAATCACAAGTGTCGCAGGACTTTGCTTTTCATTTCAGCATAATGAAAGCTGACAGAGCTGCATTTGCACCACAGCTAGTAATTATCAGACTCATATCAGCCTGCAGATGGTTGGGTAATTATGTTTTTCCGGTAATGTGAAAGCAGTCAATATGTCATTTGCCTAGAACTTTTCAGAACTCACTGGCATTTCTCTACTTTATTAACACAGCATGCCCAAAGGGTTGTCTCATAAATCCAATTTATGTTCTCAGACTAATTCCATTTTATTTCAGGTGATGGAAAATTGAACAGTTGATTATAACAAAAACAATCTGATGGTATGTTTGATATAAGAAATGGGGAAAATACCAAATCTGCTTCATACCTTTGGTGCAAGAACATAGAAGTACCCAGTCCCGTTGGCACGGCAGATGAGCTTGCATTTGTCCTTGGGAGAAATTCCCGAATATTTGGGAACCCAGACCACGGAGGCGCCCAGTCTATTGGTGTTCAGGTTTAAGCCATTGAATGCCTCACACTGCTCCTCACGGAAACTCTTACCTGGACGCGTAAAAACAACCTCAGGTTAGATTGACATCCACGTCGACACTTTTGACATCATATAATCCACTTAAAGTTTTGCCATCACAGCATTTCCTATACCAATTACACACGTTTTTGTGTCTTATGCTTAAGTTATGTGTTCCTGTGTGAATATACAGAAACAGAAACCAGTGTACCTGTTTCAGGACAAGAGTTGAGGTTGCAGGAGCGATATTTGATACGAAGGCCATAGCAGTATTTGCCTCCATTCTGAGGAACAGGGTTGTCACACTCTCTCTTGGCCAGCTGGACTCCTCCACCACAACTTCGGGAACACTCTCCAAATGCACCCCACTTCCCCCACCGGCCATCCACCTGGAACAAAAGAAAAAACAGGCACCATGGTATATTGATTTGTACTAAAGTGACCAGGCAGGACAGAAGTGCTCTCTTTCACAGTCTCACCTTGGTGTGCATGGTGCTGTTCTTATCAGTGCATGCCCCTCGGTAGCAGACCTTGCCGTTGGCACAGCTGGTGCCGTCTGCCCAGGGGAAGTGTCGGGTTTGGCAGACCAGCTGTCCACGGGCCTTCCCGGTGCACCACAGCCTGGAGCAGGAGTGCATGTAGGGGCAGGGCTTAGAGCCTGGGCCAAAGGCCAACTCACACTGACGATGCAGGCTGTAGCTGGAGCCGGGCAGGTTGTCTGGGAGAGACAGCTGCTTCTGAGGCTGGTCCAGCAGACAGTCTCCTACAGAAACAAAACCAACCCTCTATCAAATCAGACTGCTGCAATCTCTCATATTGATATGAAAATCAGGGTGACTTTATGGCTTTGGTGTGGAAGTGGTCAAAGATTATTTTATTTAAAGCCATCATGACATGTGGGCTTTGTTTGCGTCTGATGAACTTTTTAAAACACTGAAATCTTTAAGCTGCACTAATCAATGTTTTTATTTTAAGAATGAAGAAAATGACTGTAATTTGTAAGGTGTCCTTTGTAGTAACAAACTAAGAATCATCACCCAACTCTGCAGCTCTCTTCATCTCCACAGAGCGGTTTAGCATCTTTCAGCTTATTGTTTGGGTTTTTACAACCTGCAACTTTACTGTTTAGTTCAGTGTCATTGCTCTATTCAGCCTTAGTCCCAGCTTCTGCAGAAGAAGTTTCCAGCAAAAAAGTTCTGATAAACTGTTCGCTACCTGACCAGCACCAACCTGCAAAGATACAAGGTTAGCAACTAGCTGGTGAACATAGTGAAGCATTTAGCAGCTAAAGAGCCAGATATTTTCCTCAGGAGTTGGTGTAGACAAAAATAGAGTGAATGTTGCTCTATGTTTGCTCATTGTGCAACTCTTAACAACTTGTTGCACTTCCCCACATTGGCTAAAAAACAATTAATGCATCTTTAAGAACAAATGAAAAATTTAATTGAAGTGATTAAATCTCTACTGCCACAGTATTGTGTGATAAACTGATGTAATGAAAATAGTGAATTGTGTTTGCTGAGTTTGAGACTAACCAATTATTTCCTATGCAGGCATACAGGTATCTTGTTGGTAGTGAAGTCAGAAGTCATAGAAATGGCAATTTAAAAAGAATATTACATATTAATCAAAATGGCGAGGTAGTGTAAGGTAATGACCTGGTTGCACAAAGATGTATGACTGAAAACTTATGGATGATAGCGTTAAAGGAAAGTTCAAAACTGTTCATTCAGGCAAAAAAAACTGTCATTCTCATTGAAAATTATTGCATCATATGATCAAGAACAGCTATTATTTCAACATATAAATAATGCATGAATGAGATTAAAGCAGTGTGCACTGTTCAATAACTTTGTCCTCAGTCTGAACAAAAGCAGAAGCCGCTCTACATGAGACAGTGCAGGCACCTGATAATGTTTAGATTGAGCAAATGACTCATGTAGCAGAGACAGTTGTGTTAAACTTAGTAAAGGCTCATTTGTTTCTTACAGTAAGTGAGTTGGTCAAGGGGAGGTGATTATTTGGTGTGTTTAATTTAGTCCATTACACAGAATCCACTTATAGTTACTTATGGGAGTTTATATACACAGAAAAATACTTGGAATAAGGAAGCTGCAGCTACTGAGGGGAAAAAGTCAAATGACATACTAATACACTTCTGAATGTTTTATTGAATGTGGATACTGCAAGTGGAGACTGTATATCATAATCTGAAATTACATCTCAAACTAAAGTACTTCCTCAGACAGATTTATTCAATTCCTTCAGTTTGTTATATTTGTTTTATCCCAGTTTCAAGTGTAATTCTGTCATTTCTGTAAGTTTTGGGGATGCATTGCATGCTGGTCTATTGAGGCATTTAGGAATGCGCTGCTGCCATTTCTGCAGTAGATTGTTTGAGTTGCATCAGTTTGGTTGGTACAGGATTACCAACCAGATATCCAGAGTTGAGATCCTATGAGAGATAAATTAGTTTAAGTATGTTTTAATGTGCTTGAGGGGTAGATTTTTCCATTACTTCACCACTGATGTGTCTCTTAAAGAAAATATGCCTGTTGTTAGATGTCCACGGTCTCCACCAACAACTTATTTTCCCTGCTATGTTAATTAATTGTTGTCCACTTGGAGTCAGAACACCACAACAAGTTGGAAATCACACACGTTTGATATAACGGCTTAAATTTTAGCAAATGATTCCCTGTTTACTCATTCAGCAGACACAGTAGAGCAACATTAGCATTCATTTGGAGTCATGTTTCTAATAAATAAAAAGAAAAGTCCACTCTTCTTTTAGCTCTGTTCTGGTCTCCATCATCTCCTGAGAAAAATATCAGACTTTTTAGCTGCTAAATGCTCCCCTATGTTCACCAGCTAGACACTAACTGGTGCTGAGCAGATAGCATACCGGGGGTTTATCAGAACTTTTTCGGTGAAAACAGCTGCCTGCCGCGGGTGGAAAAAAGATTGATGATAATGGTGGGAGTGAACCAAAACAGTTAAGTAGTTGTGGGCCTGAAAACCAAAACAATAAGCTGAAAGACACTAAAATGCAACATTTTACTGAGGGGACCTGCAGTGTTTGGCTATAATTCACTGTTGGTTCAACTCTATGAGTGGCCCCTTTCATATTACACATGGTTATTTGATCTATTGTTAATATAAAATTATTGATTAGTGCAGCTTTAAATAAGCCATTTTTAATTTAAGTAAACCTTTATTGTTTTGATTCACTTGTCAATGTAGTCATGATGTCAGTTCTCTTTTTATACTGGCATACGGTTTTATCTTTTTGCTATTGAATTTTGGTGTGTTATTTATTGTGAAGTGATGAAGTGTGTTCACTTTAGATATAACTAGTTTTTTGAGGATTAGCCACAAATTGTGAGAAACTACACTAAAGACTAAACACTCATTGCCATAGCCGTTAAAAAAGAATAGAAATATTTCCTTGGGCCTGTATAGTCATGGTAAAACATAATAACATAATCTAAAATATTTTGAAATGTGTGACAGTTTTTTTATCTGTGCAGTCAAGGACTTCCAAGTTGAAGCTGAAATTGAAATTACAAATTTAACCGTGACAAAAGAGAGGTCTGTTTTTTTGTGGGTACAATTAGATTACAACCAGCTGAGAACACGGAGCCTGGACAGAATTAGTGGTCCATCTGAGTCCAGAGACATATACAGGAAGTGTTTACTAACCATGACCTCTGTCCAGGAACTCGGTAATGATGGCTGCACTGCACACAGACCAGGGCCGGCTCCTGTCGATCTGAATCAGTGTGGGAGACATCATGTGGTTGTCCTTTAGTTTCCCAAATACCTCCTCACATGCCTTAACATTGTCATGGGGCATGTTGAAGACATGGCCTTGTGGGAGAGGGTGGGGTGGGAAAAGAGACAGAAGGTCACGTCTTTGTTACAGTATTTCTATTTTCAGTTGCCCTATGATTTAAAACACTGAGTAGATACAGTAAACTTTCTGTGGTGATGACAGTGACATATGAAAATATTAAGACAAAGAGAAACTTTTGCCAGACATGATAACACACATGTATGTATAAGGTAAAGCTGACTCAATTTGGACTGATTTGAAGCTGTTGTCATAGCAGACAGGAATGCAGTTATGCATGGGAATATAAAGCGTGGCATACGTCCATGTAGCAAACCAGGCCTGACAAGGGAATTAGTTCCCAAGGAAATCATTTAATTCCCAAAAGACGAACATGTAGTTCTTTCCAAAAGAAAAAACAAACAAACTGTGGTTTCAGTGTGTTCAATCATGAGACAGGATCATTTTAAGTGGAAATTGTGTAATTAGTTAACATATATGAGGGCACTGTAAACCAATGCCTCTCTTGGGGCCTCAGGAGTTACTTGTGCAACTGGTCTCAGGCATGAGCCCTGCTTCGTTTACAGCCTTCTCAATCACTGCTTATTGAAAATGTGAAAGACACTGTCACTTGTATTATTAATAGGATTAGCCTTTGACAGATTTAGGAGTGTGTAAAACTATATGCAGTTTAATACCACCTATTAAATTGCATCAAAAAAGCAGAAAAGGAAATATTAGCAGTGTTCAACTTCAGATCTTATTCCATTTTCACTTCTGACAGATTAAAACTGACCATTTAAAACCACAGAATGCAGAAATGTTTTTTGTAAATGGTCATTTTAGTTAACAAGTTAGCAAGAACATTAGAAACTACAATTTAGCATTTAAAAGAATAGTTCAGCATTTTAGGAAATTCATATTGCCTTTCTCTCCAAGAGTGAGATGAGAAAATTGATACCAATCTTGTCTGTGTTGGAGCCAGGACATTCTTAGCCTAGCTTAGCACAAAGACTGGAGGCAGGGGGAAACAGCTAGCCTGGTTCTGTGCAAAGTGAAAAAGTATGCCTACCAACACCTCTAATGTTGTCTTATTTATACAGTGTAGCGTGTTTTTTTTTTATCTGTACATAAAATAAATGTAAAATGATAGTTTAGAGGCAGTTATGTGTTGGAGCTATTTCTTGACAAACAACAGTGTATCCATCCACCTAGCACTATTGTGCAGCATCTCCGGCTATAGCACTGGTTAATAGATATGGTTGGTGAGTAGAGGTTTTAGTTTTGGTGTCTGATCAGTCACAGTGGTACCAACCCTGGCAACCTCACTGTGACAAGAAGACTTTGGGGTACAAAGCCACTGGGCCTGGCTTTCAGTCGTCAAGAAATAGTTCCAGCACATATCTCAAACCACAAATTGCTGTTTTTACATTTCTCTTTCTGTGCAGGTTAAACAAAACAATACAGTGTATAAATTTGTGCGCTTTAGAGATGTTTGTAAGCTTCACTTTGTAGGCACCTTCTTATGCTAAGCTAAGCATAGTTTAGCTAAGCTAGGCATAAACATATCCTCATTCCAGCTCCGTGCTTAACACAGATGTGAGATCACTCATTACTTCTCATCTGATACAGTACAAATGTATCAAATAAGTGTACTGTATTTCCCAGAAATGGCATTGAAAAACTATTTCAATGATATTCCCTCCCTAACTGAGTTCATGGTCAGTATTACAATGGCATATCATCATATTAACAAGGGTATGAGTGTATGCTCAAATACAATGGACATTTATATATCCAAGACCATACTCTAATACTATAGAGAGGACACATCAGTGTTATTTCTTTTCCCTCATTCCTCTCTTTTCTTTGCTTACTTTTCTGTTGGCATAAAACATAACAGACTAGCTGTCCTGCTAAAGATAAGTGTACATTTGTTAGTTAAATGTTGTCATGTGAAATACTTCATGGTGACATGAGCACAGGTTTTTCAAACAGTTATCTCTCACTTGCCATTTGCAGCTGCCAGTGTGCAAAGTTATGTGGCACAGCTGTAATGTTGAACATGCTTGGAACTCAACCCTGCTCTGTAGGAACTTTCATTCTGCCCACCTAATTAGGGACTGAATTACAAATGAACATTAGGTGAATGCAATTACATAGGTCATAGGATTGAAACACAGTGGTTCTCTGGGACCAGGACCAAGAACCACAGCCATATAGATCATCAGGAAAGTTGCAAAGCCCTCCAGCCAGGCCAGTTTCCATACTGATTATGCATGTATATGTCTGTCAAACCTAAATGCAGAATTCCTTTGACATTTTAAGCTAAGGTTATATGCACTACTTGCCCTGAGCATATCTCACCCTGAGTCCTGCTGCATTTGGTCCAAGTATACATTAGCATAAATCTAAAATGCATAATGTGAGTGTCCAGTCCCTGCTGATCTGCAACATTTTCCTCAAATGTTACCAATGACAGGCCAACCTTCTTACCAAGTTCATGGGCAGTTGTGAATGCAGAGGGCAAGCCGTCATCCTCGATGACAGAGCAGCTCCTCTTCGGGTCACACATGGTCCCAACGTCAGCCATCCCCAGTGTATCACAGGTTGTGGACCCGCAAAGATCCTGGTGACACAAAGGCATGGGTGTATATTGTGAAAAACTGGATAAAATCAGATAGGCTTCGACCCATGTTCCAATAGTGTTTTGTGTGGCTGAGCCGTGAGCTACATAATGAACACACCATGAAGGCCACTAATACAAAACACATGTGACTCTAGTTTGCTTATTGTTGCTCTGTTCTCAAAATATATTGACACAGAGGGTCAAGGGAGATCTCCCACCACAGATTTCCTCTTGGTTAAGGAGGTAAGAGGAGAGCTTGGAAGGACCAGATGAGTCCCACCTGCAGCACATAGTCCAGGGTTAACCTAAAACTAAAAATGTCCACTCTACTACAGCCTCCTCTTTACAAGTTTACTACTAACTCTCCTGCTATCTCCTCTTCTGTCCTTCACTGCTGATTAGTCATATCTGACCAGTCAGACATCAAGTCCACAACCAAGTTACCCCCTAATAAATATATACATGACGGGTGACAAATTAAAGGAAAAACTGATACAGGCCTGAATGCTTGACTCCTACAGTGAGGGGATGTGGTGGCTCTGTTATGCTTTGGGGGGCAGTTTGCTGGCATGGTTTGGTTCCGCTTGTCCCCTTAGAGGGAAGAGTCACTGCAAATCAATGCAAAGTTGTTCTGAGTGATCACCATCTTCCTATGATAAAACATTTCTATCCTGATGGGAGTGGTCTCTTCCAGGATGACAATGCCCCAGTGGTGTTCTTCAGCCTTGGCATTGATTCTATAGTGTCTGAACTCTTCCGGAGGGATGAACACCATTCTTCCAAAAGATATTCCCTCATTTGCTGTTTTGATGATGGTGGCGGAGAGTGCTGTCTAACACATCAGTCCAAAATCTCCCATAGGTGTTCAGCTGGGTTGAGATCTGGTGACTGTGAAGGCCATAGCATATGATTCACATCATTTTTATACTCATCAAACCATTCAGTGACCCCTCGTGCCCTATGGATGGGGGCGTAGTCATCCTAGAAGAGACCACTCCCATCAGGATAGAAATATTTCATCATAGGATAAAGGTGATCACTCAGAACAACTTTGTAATGATTTGCAGTGACTCTTCCCCCTAAGGGGACAAGTGGACCCAAACAATGCCAGCAAAATTCCCCCACAGCATAACAGAGCCACCAGATCTATTCACTGTAGGGGTCAAGCATTCAGGCCTGTACCGGTTTTTCCTTTAATTTGTCACCTGTCTGTACATATATATGTAGTAGACATGTTATGATTCAGTTTAAGGAATTACATTTACTTCAGTTTTCCAATGACAAGTTAGCAGTGAGTCCCTTGTGTCCAAGATGTAACAATGTGGTTTCTCTTGCACTTATGTTTTGGTCCTGTCCTTCATTAGTTAATCTTTGGTCTTCAATATTCAAGTCTGCTTTATGCAACAAATTAATTTCACCTAATCAATTAACTGCTATATTTGGAGTGTTACCACTGGATGTTGAGGTATCTGACCCTCAAAGAAAAGCTGTAGCATATGCTAAGCTGGCTAGTTCATACTCAGAAACTGAAAATCTGACAAACCTCCCTCGTTTAAAATGTGGATACCGAAAGTGATGTCACTACTACAACTTGCGTTAGGGTTGATCTATAAATATTATAATGACATGGATATCATTCATTGCTGATGTTAAACATTAAAGAGACTGGCTCAACAGACTGGCTGACACGCAAAAGAACTTTCATGTTGATCCAAGTTGTGATGGGATGACCTGACTTCTACTTAGGACACTTAGTTGCCTACAGCTGCTGCAATTTTCTCCTTCTTTTTGATTGGACTGAATTGTCTCAACAACTATTGGATGGTTTTCCATGACATAGTTTAGACATTCACGTTCCCCTTGGGAGGAATTGTAATCTTTTTGGTGATCACTTAACTTTCTATGCAGCGCCATCATCAGGTCAAAGTTAATGACATTTCCATCAGCCTCAGCTGTACTTTTTGTTTAGTGATAATTAGTGCATGTTGGCAAGCTAACACACTACAGAGAACAAGGTAAACATCACACCTACTAAAGATTAGCATAGTCTTTCTAGCATTAGCATTTAGCTCAAAGTCCCACTGTGCTTGAGTGCAGCCTCACAGAGTTGCTACCATGACTGTAGAATCTTGTTATTTAATATTACAAGAAAAGTTATGACCCTTTTTCCACTGGAACAATTCAATATTATTGGAACAATTGCCATGACTCACTGGTTATCAGCAAGATAGTTTCAAGCCTTACTAAATAGTTTTTCTGTGACTAACACCTTTTTGTCAGTTTAAGTATTTCTGATATGGAATTATGGTGTATTAAAATGAATTTCCTGTGCTTTCATACTGAAAGTATGAACTCATAGTGGACGTTGAACTTGTTAACCCAGTGTTACAGTGAGGCCTGCTGATGCCAGAAGCACCCTCTGCCAGCCATGTGTACTCCACACCACTCGCTCTCCATAACCTATTACAAGAATTTTTCCAACGCAGCAGCTGTGCTCATTGTGCCCTACAAGGACAACAACACCGGACCTGGACTTTCCTACATATAATTGCCCTTAGTGTAAATAAGGGAACTTTCCCAGCACTGGGATGATTCTTCACTGGCTTTGACCTTGAAGTGTTTTTGTATGTTGCTATGCAGTGAAGGAGAGAGACTGTGTATCAGATGGCCAGCCAGAGCCAAACTGGACCTAATGGAAAGCAGGCACCAGCGACCAGGCATCAGAGGAGAGAGAAAAGTTAGTGACTATGGAGAAAGATTTACTAGCTGGTGGTCACAGCTCTGGTGGCCACATGGGATTATCTGACAGCTGAAACCAGTCTGAATGTTTTAGATAGTTCAGCTTACATCTGTTGGAATGAAGGAGGGATTCATTTGGACTCTAATTGGATTTTATACACATTTCTGATCATTATGAAGGAGCCTTTTATGGGCAGATAGTGACCCAGTTCTTATTCCTTACAAGCAGAGAGAAGTGAGGTCTTTGATGGAAAGAATTGGCTCACTTGCTCTTTTCCAGTGACTCATTGCAGCAGCTTACACAGAACTAAGTGGAGGAGACTTGCAGAGCTGTGCAGATGACAGGCTGCACCAACACACAAGTTGTGTATGAGTACAACATTTCTATTCTATTCTTTGAACCACCGATGTGATGCAGCTCTTTACCTGTTTGGTGAACAGTATAGCGGTGTCCCAGTACTCAGGGTGCTTGTCGTTGTGTTTATTCAACTTCTTCTGCCAGGAGCAGAAGTTGCGCAGAGTCAGGGCTGCATTACTGGAAACCTTAGGTCCCTTGTCAGCTTCATTTATCACCATAAAGCCCACAACCACTATGTTTATGGAGTTGAGAATGCTGGGGTGCTTGTAAAGCCTGGCTGCGACTGACATCAGGGTCAGGAGGTAATGCTTCAGGTCATCCCCGTGAAATTTAGCCATAGATTCATCTGCCACCACCAGCACCTCCACAAACCTGGGGATGGAGGCAAACCTTTTGGACCTCCCCAAGGTTTTTAACACAGTTTCAGTTAAGCCATCAATCTCCAGTTCGCTCATGTACTTGTATTTCTCCAGGGAAGCGCTGAAGTTGGAGTCAGGTGTAACTCCACACCTGCTGGTGAAGTTGCCGCCCGGGTGCGCAGCGCCTCTACGGCGGCGGATGACATGCGTCCTGTCGAAAGTGTTTCCAAATCCAGACGCGACTGCAGCTTCTTCACTCCTGGTCTGGCTGATGAAGTATTCCATGCCGTTATAGGAGAACCCCCCGTGAAGACCTTTACACAGGCTGAGCGCGGCGAAAGAGTCCGGGTCTGAGTTGACATCACCGGAGTAGAAGCATTCCCTGAGGTCAGCGGTTGCAGAGGCGTTGGATGCTGAGGAGCCGTTATCGGGTGGCATGATGCCCGATGCAAGGAAACTAGAATCCGGCATGAGGTGCAGGTAGAATTCATGTTTAAATGCATTTAGCCTAAAGACAATTTGTCTTTCATTCATCTGCTCCGCGCGCCGGTGCAGATGCTTTTCATGCTTTTGGTGATCCACGCGAACAGGTATGCAGAAATCTACCTCCATGCAATGTGTTAATTTCATATAAAGAAGCACTTTTGTAAAAACGATCAAAGAACTAATAAGTATAGCCATGTCTGCTCCTGCTCTGCAAAGTCCACTCTGTAATTCAGCTGCGGTGCGTTTGCATGCAGCAAGAAGTTGTGCGCAATTGCACGGAGCGCCGCTTGTTCTCAGAAAACTATGCACCCGCGCTGCTTTCCTGCTTCTCTCCCATCTTGCACCGTTTCCACTCTGGCCACCAAGTTCTCGGAGCTGCTGAGCTTTAAAGTCGCGCATAAACACTGATGATCAGTGTCAACTGAAATCTGAGTATGCGCGCAAGAGAGTGCTCATTGGTCATGCGTCTCGGTTTGTGCTGCAGACCGCAGCCACTTGTAACTCTCCAAATATTATTGTTGCTGTACAGCATGTGTGACAGGAGCTGGAGCAGCATCACCCCTCCCACTGAGACAGGCAGACAGGGCTCAAACACAAAGGGAGCAAAAGGCATTTACTCCAAACTGCACCTTTATGCACCTGCACCTTAACATGTATAATGCAAACTTTATGATGTAACACGTCTCCAAAAACTCTGATGTTAGTTTCTTCTTCCGTGTAGTACTTTTCTCCTCTTTTCTCTGCTTTTCTTTCATCATGTGAACAAGACAAATAACACAACTCATTAAATATGCTACTCCTGCTTTCAAAGCATAAACATTACATAAAATGAGTGTACATGAATAAAGAAACACCAAAATTCACCAAAAGAGTAAACATATGAACACTGATAGTCTTCTCTGCATATACTCATGCAGATGAAAATATTATAATGTTATAAGCACAATGACATGCAGGCAAAGAGCGACACCTGTTTGCATCAGGAATCTGCTTGCGCCTCAGCGCGTCTGTGCGCCTGGACACGTTTGCTGTACTGTGGCGCCATCTGGTCATAAATACGTTCAACTGCACCTCCAGGACTCTGTTCTCTTTATGATACTGGCATTCTTCTGGCACACAGTTTATAAAGTGGTGCCTGGCAGCACATGCGTTTAGTCTTGAAACACAGCAGAAGCCATTTTAAAGCCCCCTATAACAGCATTTATAAAAAATAAAAAAAAATTATACTCAAACTTTATGGTGCTGGAAAGACAAACTCATGAGTACAGAAAAAGACTCCAAATCTGCAGTACTAAATGTGATTTCTTTACACTTTAGAATTACATTTCTTTAAGTTTTACCTTTTCAGAGTAAATGCCATCGTTCTTTTTCACAAAAACATGACTTCGTTAAATAAAGATCCAATAATTAAAAAATGTTCTGAAGTTCAAGAACATTCAAAAATAAGCCTCTTTCTTCTTCTTTTTGCGCTTTATCTTAATATTCCAAAATCTATATCTGTGGAACATATGGTGCAAAAACACAAAATTAAAGGATAATATTTTTTTATTATAGGCTAGTTCTACTTATGTGATTATACATTTCTCAGCGTTCAAGGTGGCGGTCAGTTCCAAGCACACAGTGTCTTTCTCTGTCCAGCGGTGGTGCTTTGTGCAGGGATAAAGCAGATTGGTCTTAAGGGGCTCCGGGCTCTGTGGGGGCCTGCCACTCACACACAGCTCCGAAATAACTCGAGTAGCGGACTTCCAGCTATGCGTAGTATAGATGTCCTGCCACCGCCATATAGCACGCTGGGTTAATAATAGGAGCGCGGTTGTCAAGCTATTTCAGAAGGGGGGAGTGTCGGCCTATTCTCATTGGGTCTGTTTTATCCGCGAGTTTCTCATGAAGTGCGAGTGGGAGGAGAATTTCCAGCAACGGAGGATATCAAAAATAAACCCCCTCATGTCCAGGGAAGAGCAGAAAGTATAAATACCCCCGATGTGTCCACACTGCAGCGGTGCTGGTGAGTGGTACAACAAGACTTAGCTTGGTTAGGGTATTAGAAACGAGAACTTAGACAGACTGAAATTAAATAGCAGACATACTTTGACCAAGACTGACTTTACAGCACTGGAAAAATAACTTTGAAAAGATTGCTGATTTTCACAAGATATTTCTCCGATTGCAGAAGACGCGCCACTTGCCAGAGAATAAGGGACATAAATTGTAATAAATCCTTTTTTTAATCAATCCCGAGTGCAATTTCCATTGCAGAAGATGTGTTCCACTGTGTGTTTGATCTTTTTATCCCTGTGCGTAATCAACACAGTACTTTCTACTCCGTTTGAATCAGAGGATATTGTACCTGTTCGGATAAACGGAAGAATCAGCGGTCGCTTTTGGAAAAGAAGCGAGGAACAGCCGAGGTTTGTCCTCAGTGCATTTGGCAAGGACTTGACTCTAAATCTTATACCTGATACCAGCTTTATCGCGCCTTCCTTCACCATACAACGCATCAAAGCAAGAGATTTTGGCGTTTTACGCAGCGCTTCAGGTGCGCAACCTTTCCGGGACGCGGATCGCCAGAAATTAATCAACCAGACAGAGGAGAGTGAAGGACAGCTGAGAAGCTGCTTTTACTCGGGGAACGTAGATTACGATCAGAACTCGGTTGTGGCTGTCAGTTTGTGCTCTGGCATCTTTGGCTCCTTCATAACGGAGGGGAAAGAATATTTAATTGAGCCCAAACTTCGCGGCGGCCTGGGGCCTGACTCTGCCGAACAGCTGCATGTCATCAAGAGGAGGACATTCACCAAAAGCCACGGTGTTCCCCTCCTGTTTGATCACGCGGCGGAGGAAAGCCGAGCAGAGAAGCACAATGGGGAAAGTTTTACGCACAGCGACAGTGACGCACAGAGGGAACTTCGCCGGCGACGCTTTGTTTCCGCGCCACGGTTCATAGAGACCCTGGTGGTAGCAGACTCAACCATGACCCACTTCTATGGAGATGAAATAAAGGTCAGACACGATGAACTCATTCTTTCCTGCACACACTGTTGATAGGAACCTATGCAAACCTGTAGGTTAATTTCGCAGTTTAGACCGTCTCATAAGCAAACCCACAACTGGTGACGACGTAATTTTTCTCCTTTATTTTCTCTGCAAGTCCGCTAAGACAGAACACATAACTCACAATAATATAGTGGCAGGGAATTGTTTTGCTGTGCTGCTTCATAAAAATGTTTTGGCACTGAGGGAGCTTGGGAGGAAATCGGTGGGCTCCCAGTTTTCCACAGTCTGAGAAAGAGGTCAGGCATCAGAAATTCAAGCAATGCTGTACCACATTCCTCAGAACTTGGTCACAATTTGGCAGCAGAGCTTCAGCATCATCCAGGGAAGCTGCTTCACAGGGATTACAATATCCATTACGTTATATCTTTACAAAGTATTAATTATATTGATTCATTAAATTAATTGCCTGACCCTTTGCTATTGCATATCATATACAACACCCAATCTCTAAATTAAATTTGAAAAAGCTCCTGAAATCACCCTCCATAACAAATATCAGTCCTGGTTGAAGCTGGAACTCAACAAAAGACTTATTTAAACAAAAGTAGGACAATCCATGATCCTGCCACAATCTGGACCAGCCAAACTGTAGTCTGTTTGTACTTAACATGCTCCTTAGCTGCCAAACCCTCAGCAGTATTCCAAGCAAGACACAGGCAACAAAGGGTCAAGTGGACAAAGGTTAGACTGATAAATTGGGTTTATATTGGCATTTCATGAGAAACCAAATGACAGGCAATCAGGTGTGTCTGCCTCTGATATGATGGATGTGATACAGGTGACAGATTATCCATCCATATTACACTGGTTGTCTATGAGCAGGGGGCAGTTTTAGAGATTTGGAGGCCTCAGGCAAAGATAGACATGTGGTTCTGTGGGTGTGTACACAAGCATGTGGAAAAACGTTTTATGAGAGAATATCATCCCACCCTAGAAAAGTTTTTTTCAGCAAGGCTCATGGAAGACTTTACAATACACAGAATGGCAGAATATCCCACGCTCACTATGATTTATCAGCTCTCTATAAGACACAACACTATGACAGTGCTGTGGAAATCCCTGCCCATCCCTACCCCACAAAACAAACAAAAAAGTATTTGGAGGCAACTCTTTCCAGCAAACAAAGTCTGATGGGACATTCTTGACTTAGAAGAAGAGGCTAAATATTGTACATTACTGTTAGACATCAGTAATTTCCAATCACATCTGCTCCTCCCATCTCCTCTAAAGGCAGCAGACAGTTTATTGGGCCGGGAGGAGACTCCAGGCTAACCTCATGGAGAACAAACTGAGACACAAGTCACGAATACTGTATACAGCAACATAGATATGAATATGCAGCAAGCCCAAATATTATTATACCACATTCAGTACTTGTAAGGACCAATGACTTCACGTTTTAAATAAAATTTTCATTTTAGCAGACACAGAAATTCCTCTGTGTGAGTAATGATGCACACCAAGTTGTTTCTGTTTTTTCTGCGCCCTTTCTCCACTGTTGTAAATTAGTAACTGGTTGTACAGTTAAATGCATTCACATTACTACTGTTTTACCTTTATTTTTGTTTAATTATAAGACAAATGTGTTCCTATCGCATAGTCATAGTTATCAAAGTGACTTTGAAGAGGTCCCTGTGTTCGTCTCAGCCAACTTAAGTCATGAAATTTGCTCTTTGAATTTGCATTTGTGATAAGAGGTTGTCTGCACTAGAGCCTGACTGATAAATGAAGCATATCTGCTGATATTAGCTTATAGCAGGTATATTGTACTGGTCAATAAGTAACAATAAATTGCAGAACCAAAATGTCAAATATGTTTGCGATAATTTAGAAACAATGTCGCCATTATAGCTTGAGCAAAAAAGAGCGGTGATCAGTTTATTTTTATACTGCAAAATTTCAGTTCTTTAATAATCAGTATTCAGGGATCCAAAATATGTAAAAACAAACAAACAAACGAAAAACTTAATATCAGCCATGTTCTCTCTCAAATAACGATATCAAAAATCCAGTTTTGGTTGGGCTCATGTCTGTGCATGCAATTTCATGTAAAAATGGATTCCTGCACTGTGATATCTTCATTATTATTAAACCTTTCACTCTAATCCTAACCCTAAAACCAAGTCCTTGCGCTCAAACAACAATCCAGAATTCAATGATATCAAAACTTTTGCTGATTTGCTTTAAAGGAATAGTTCAACATTTTGAGAAATATGCTGAGCTTAGTTAATTGATTACCGGCTATAGGCTTTGTTTAATGGACAGATATGAGAGTGGTATCAATCTTTTGATCTAATTGTTGGCAAGAAGGCAAATAAGCCTTTGTCCTAAAATGTTGAACTATTCATTCAAACCAGACTCTTGTCAATCCTCCACTGTTAAAGCTTTTAATATTTCCTTTCCTGTCTCTCCTCCTCCATAGCACTATATTTTGACCCTGATGTCGATGGCCGCCCAGCTCTACAAACACCCCACCATAAAGAACTCAGTGAACATGGTGGTGGTAAAGATGTTGGTGGTGGAGGACGAGGAAGTCGGCCCTGAGGTCTCCAGCAACGGAGGCGTGGCTCTTAGGAACTTCTGTTCATGGCAGCAGCTTTTCAACCCACCGAGCCAGAGACATCCAGAGCACTATGACACTGCTATGCTCTTCACCAGAGAGGTGAGGGACAAGAATGTATCTGGTTTAGTACTTTTTCACAATGCCTGCATGGCTGTTAAGATCTATGCAATAAAACACACCATCATCTGCATACCACATTTTAAACATGTGATGTGAGACATTTGCTAGGATTTGAGCATGAAAATTCAGTCTTGAACATGGAAGCAGTAGTTTGACGTAAAAATCTTGCCTCAAGGGCCACTAGCTTTCAACTGCATCTCGTAGTCCTCCTCAGCTGATGGAGTTTGCTCAGTTGTCTCAGAGACGACATATGTAAAATGGAAAGGACCCTTGACTAGAAACTCCGGAAACACCAGAAACAGACAATATCAGCTGTCTGTGAGTATCAAACCAAAATCAGTCACAGCATTGACTGCTAAGGGGTCAAAGGTTGACCAAGAGTCAATGGACAGCTGGAGAAAGATTAAGGAAGGCATTCTTATGCAATGCCAGAGACGATAATTAAAGAGAGATAGGGGTTATGATCTCTACCCATATATGACCACCTGTTATCATGTGATTGAAGTTCCATGCTTAGGTCACATGATGACAACTGAACTGTCTCCATGACAACTGAGCAAAGGCCATCCACAGAGCACACCACAAGAAGCAGTTGGAATGTCTGAAAAAAAAAGTAGACACTGAGTTGAGATTTCTTTGACAAATTTGCTGGTGTGTAAACACATGTAAATTCGAAACACCAGTGGCCCGAGAACTGATCCTTGGGGAACACCACATATTGTATTAATAGAAGCAGTAGTGTCATGGGGTTTTATTGGAGAGCTTTGACTTTCAGTATTTGGGAATGAAATGTAATTTCAACAATTCAATGCTAGCTTAACATATCTTAATACTGGTATCAGGCTTCAAGAGTCACAGTGGTTTTAACACTTAGACCAATATTGATTGGAATAACACAATTTTCTTCAGAGCATGGTTTGGACTCTCCAGTATATGAAACAACACATGCAATGTTGTGAGAGTTTTACAGTGTATTATTAGATGGACAGTCCCCTCACTCATGATAGTCATATTTTGCTTTCCATTCAGACAGCAATAACCCAGAAAGGGTGAGTCACGAATTAAGTCCTGGTGGAATTCTGTCTTAGGCCATCTGCGGTCCACAATGTGGTTTCAGAGGCAGCAGACTCAACCACGCAACAATTACTTGAACACAAAATCTCTTACAGTAACACAAATGCATTTTAGGGCCACTTGTGTTCACTGTAGGGGGTCCCAGCGGCAAATGGCCCCCTTGGATTTGGCTGGTTATTGTCATTGTAACTTGCTCTTTAAGCAGCCCAGAAGCACATGTGTGGGGTTAGGAAAGAAAAGATGAAGGTGAGGTATAGGAAGGCCTTTCTAGCCCTTTGGGCTTATTACAGATGCTGAAAAGGGATCATCAAGATGAAATAGTTGTAATCTTTTCCAAGCAGGGGGAATGTCTACAGACAGCAAACAAACTGTGCTTTATGGATGCTCAACAGGAAATAAGTTCACAAGTCCTTAGGGTGTGAGTTGTGATTGGCTTGTTCTGCTGTATTTGGCTGCCTTTTTCCATCTGGTATGTGCATGTTGACAAGGTGTTAGCAGACAATACATTAGGCTAGTAACTTCTCTATTATTACATTTTTTCAGCTAAGTGCCCTGGTTGCCGCTTGATTTGATGACAGGCTTGGCATTTATCTACCTACTGAATGACATTCGCATGTAAATCTGACCCTGGATCAGAAAATGATGAGTAGAACATATGGGCTTTTGCAATTTTGTGTTGGATTTGCTGAAGCGGCTCTCAATCAGGAAAGCCATCATTCACGCAAACCTGGTTTGTGTTTGTTTTTCCATTTCCGCGGAGAGATGCTTTGAAATGTAGAAGACGGAAGGCTCCTCGTGGATGAGCTAACTTTAGTACCGCCACAAATCAGCCCTGACACGATGAATCCACTTTAAATGGTCAGGGTTTGAGTGTGCGGCTGGGTCAGGCTGAAAATGTGTGCCATGTACTCCGCAGTCACAAGAGAATGCTCTGGTACAACTATGGGCCTGTTGTGAAACTCAAAACTCACACGCTGTTGCATGTAGTGGAAACATGTTTCTCATGCATTTTTGTGGTCTTATATTGCGTGTGTGTTTGCCTTCCCTCTGTCTGCACTATCTGCAAATGCAATTCCGTGACCTTGTGTTCAGGCCCATACATACTTAGCTTTGGCTTTGTGTGTGTCTGCATACATGAGTGACAGATGCTGTTGTGGAACAAGGTGTACAAACACACGCTGAGCAGCGTTCAACTGCAGCTCCAAGTCCAGATGTGTTTCAAATCACAGAGGGTTATGCCTTGTGGGTTTTTTTGGGGGCTGAGGCAAGGCCACGAACGCGTCCGTCTCCGTCCTACACAGCCAGGCGTCTTCTCGAGCAGGGAAAGATTTCTGATACACACCACAATGTTAATTTTCCCACATCACAGCCCTGGACAGCTGCATGCTGAGGATATTTATTTGCTTTATTTAATGATGGAAACACTGAGCAACATGTTTTGATTTGTTTCTTAAAAATGGCAGAAAAAAAACTGGACATAAATAGACATGATGTTTTGCCATCCTACGTAATTAATATAACAGTCATCCCGGGCTGCCCATACACTTACTATGTTTACTATTTGACAGAATAATATCTTTAACTTTAATGGATAGTTCACTCTGCCAGCTGTTTCTGACCAAATGTTTACTACTTTTTCAAGGGAGATAGGCCTTATCTATCATCCTGTCAAGCCAGTATTGGCCATGTATGTATTCTGTGTTGTCGACTGTGTTGTTTTTATAAATAATTATTGAAGAATTGCTCAATACCTGGTTGTCCGTGAGAGGATCCTAATTTGAGCTGATTTGAATACAATAGTTGGATAGGGCTCAATACAAGCATGCATTTTTTTGGTTTCAATGGAGAGTTTTAGTCTTCCATGACACTGAAGCTGTCTTAGCAGCAGCACTGAGGTCAAAAAGTGGTATGCACCCTTGTTCTAGTTGTATATGCTGATACTGAGTGGTATGTCACTGTTGACTATTGCCAAGGCTGTTCTACTGGCCTAGGGTCCTTATAAACTATATGTCACTCTGATCCACTGACAGATACCACTTTTCACTCTCACATAACAATGGTGTGCAACTATTTTTTTAGTGTCACATGTTGATTCTTAGTGTTATGACACTTTTTACTGGCATAAGGCTCATAAAAACGATATTATCACTGATGTTCCTAATTGCAGATGATGATTCTTATTGGTGCATGCCGCTGCTGTGTTAACAATACACAGAATATCTTTGCTGTTCCACTGACATACACTACTTCTTACAAGTCATACTCGGCTAATGTGTACCTATGGCTAGCCCCACTAGTTTAGCTAACAGACAAGCACAGCCTTCATCACAACAGTGACTGCTGCCCACAATGTGTGATTACCGTTCAGTCATGGTATAACATAAACTACCAGTTTTACAGCGCAGTAGAACATGAGAGGTATCCCATTCCCAGTAGTTAGCAGAAGCATACTTACTGTATGCCAGTAAAGAATTGTCATAAGCCGTTGGGGAGTAGTATGTGGCAGGAGGAGGAGCATGCTATATGCTGGTCAAAGCACAAGTCAACAGTGGTGTGCCACTAAGAATGGGCATATGAGACTAAAACAAGGTTGTTATTCCATTAGTATACAATCATGAAAAGTGGGATCTCTATGGAACACTGACAAGCTGTTTCTATGGTCAAATTCAAGATTTTGAACACCTGCTTTTTTATTGAAAATAGTTCAGTATTGCTATCAGCCTTTCACATCGCATATCCACTTCCTGTTCTTGATGTTCCAGTCTCAGTGTTTTCAATATCTGTTTGCATTGCAGGACATCTGTGGACAAAAGAGCTGCGACACTTTGGGTGTGGCCGATGTCGGGACGATGTGCGATCCCAAAAGAAGCTGCTCTGTTATTGAGGACAACGGCCTGCAAGCTGCCTTCACAGCTGCACACGAGCTTGGTTAGCTCAGATTTACTTTCACATGGGTGGGCTGGTGTGGGTGTAGGATTTATGAAAAAACTTTTGAGATGTAGTGCAATAGGCAAGTTCTATCATGTGTAGTTTTAAAATCTTTTTCAGTCCTGCATAACCACACTGTTGTGCATCTGTGAAACTGTGTCACATTTTTGTCATTGCATCCTCTCCTACTGCAGGCCATGTGTTGAGTATGCCTCATGATGACTCCAAGACCTGTGAGAGGCTGTTTGGGGATCTGGGAAGACACTACCTGATGGCTCCTCTGTTTGTCAGCCTCAACAAGACTGCACCTTGGTCTCCCTGCAGCGCGCTCTACATCACAGAGTTCTTTGACAATGGACATGGTAGGAAATGTTTCAGGTTATCGTCTGTGCATGTTAAAAATTACACAATGACTAAATCAGAAACTGTGCAGCCCTGTAGAGATCTTCTGCCAATGTGGAAGTCTGCCATGACACTGTGGCTCTGTCATTATGGCTGATTCAGAGATGAATAAAACATACTGTTATTCCTCTTGCACTCTAACTATGGCTTTCCTGCTTAAACATGTCGCTCCCCTCAAATTATGGGTTGTCGGGATAGTTTATCTTGACTTAGATTACATGTTCTCTTTCCACATCCGCTCCTCCTCAGTCGCTCCCTTTCTTACGCCTTTTCTTTGCCTCACCTCTGTGGCTCTGACCCCCCATCTCATGTTGTGCATCTTGTATTGTTTGTATCCTTCCTAGACCTATCAGTGAACCTTCTTTTCCACTGAGTCATACTATGGACTTCTTCCTGTTCTCCACCTCTGCAGCCAAAAGCAACAGCTGGTGTCAGCAAAATATGTTCTTTATCAGTTGGAAAATGTCTCCAAAGAAAACTCATGTGGCTGAGAATGTTCATTCCGAACTGCGGATGTCATTGACAACTCTAGACGAAAAGCTTATTGAATGTAATAAAAGATAATTAGAGAAACAATGAATAAATTCAGATTTAGAATGGCTGTCAAATGTCCAAATTCAGAGTACTAGATCGCCCATAAAAGCGCACTGCATTTGTTAAATTTAAATTATTCATTTTTATAGTCAGGACACAACTTGCCCAGAATATTTTCCCCCTGTTGTAATACCACACATGAAGAGCAACACATTTACAATCACCACACTGCCACAAAGTCCATAATCTCCTTTTACCACAATATAATCAGTCTCATACAGTGTTGCTTTGTATTGTAACCACAGGGGACTGCCTGCTGGATGTCCCAGAGAGTACCATGCCGTTACCAAGAGAGCTGCCAGGCACCAAGTACAGCCTGGACCAACAGTGCCAGCAGATTTTTGGAGAGGAGTTTATCCACTGCCCCAACACTTCAGACAGTGATATCTGCAGCCAGCTGTGGTGTCAAGAAGACGGGACGTCACAGTGTTCCACCAAGAACGGCAGCCTGCCTTGGGCTGACGGCACCTCCTGTAGCCTCAACGGGACCTGCCTCCACGGAGTGTGCATGTCGACCCAGGAGGTGATGCAGCCACTGGTAAGACTCCTTCTGTATGTGAGTGGCCATCAACTGGCATTAAAGCTGCATGAACCAATATTTATGTATGAGCAGTGGGTCTGTTTTACATAAAATGTGTTGCATGTAATGACTAAGGCACAGAGAATTATCACACAATTTTGTAGATCCCCGCACTGTTTTGATTCAATTTTACAACAGGCAGCAGAAACACGACTGCAAATGAATCATGTTGCTCCATATCTGCTGGATGTTTAAATAGGCAAATGTTTGCTAATACATTAAAAAAAATCCATCAATGCGGCTTTAATGCAACTTTTAAGATCAAAGATTTACTCACAAGAGCATGTTAAAGCTGCAGTTGAACATTTCACACTTGGTCTTACTAGTTCCATGCTGACAATGTTTATTCACTTGCACCTTCTCTCTGCTGAGAACTGCCTGTAGGGTTTGGTGAGTCACATGCTTTGAAGTGCTCTTGTCGTTTACTCAGAAAAAGAGCAACCAAGTTTGTAGTTGTAAAACTGGAAAGTCAGCAACTTAAAGCCAGCCTCCCCCAGCAGCTTTACAATGTTTTTTTCCCATTGGGTTTTTGACATACACAGGAAAATACACTCCTTAAAATGTTCTGAAAAAAATACATGTTGAACAACTACAATTGCATGACAAGTGGGCAAACTCCATCTGCTAAGGCAGGTTTTGTGATACCGTTGATAGCTCAAGAACAACTATCACAGGATTTGTTTATTTCAGACTATTTGATTTTTTTAAAAAAAGCAACAATCAAATACAAAATCACTGAAAATCTACTTTTTGAAGCAGAAACATTCACACTTTTCTCAACTGTGTGCAGTTTCAAGTAGAAATACATGAATGAAAAGTATAAGCTAAATGTGTGGATTACAGTGATCTTGGAAATTGAGGAGTTTAAATCCAGCTGCTTCATGATGCCTTTTTATATTTCCTTAAAGAACATTTGTACAACTCTATTTCATTCTAGCTCAGTTGCCCTGATATCTTCTCCTTGTGTTATGATCACACATCTGTTTATGAACCCAGACGTGCTGGCAGTTGGGATACTAGCTAGTCCAAACTCATAAAACTTCTGGAAAGGACACCCACGCTAGCAATCACACACATGCACACATACACTCACACACGCACACACACATGCACACACACACACACACTTTCAATTTTGTCTTACAAAGCTGCAGCATGGCAGGTTCCACTAGTGGTGAGTGACACATGTGGCAGGAATGTGGGTAGAGGCAGACAGCAGGCGCGTGCCGAACTTCAACACAGATTTAGCCTGGAGTCGCGGCACGCCAACACACTGTGCGGCCTCAAACCCAGAAGCCCAGACTGTGGTTTAGGCTGCACAGCTGAGATTGCCTTTGGCACTGAGCTCTAACCAACTACTCCGACGGCTCCTTTTTTTTTTTTTATTCTTGCTGTGTTTTACCACAGGTGGTTGTGGACGGCGGCTGGAGCTCATGGGGACCATGGCAGCAGTGCTCCAGGACGTGTGGAGGTGGGGTGGAGTTCTCCTACAGGGAGTGTACAGATCCTGTGCCTCAGAACGGAGGGAAGTACTGTGAGGGACAGAGGGTTCAGTACCAGTCTTGCAACACACAGCAGTGTGACAGCAACGACGGTAAGTTGCAGTTTGGAGACAGAATCAGTAATATGCAGGTTTTGAGGACCAATACTGATATTGATAATCTTGGCCTTGAAGTTGCTGATAGTCATTATTGTAATATGAATTTAATTTTAATATTATGACATAATTTTAAAGGAGCACTCCACTGATTTTACATAAGGTGCTCAGTTTAGTTGTGAAAGAAGGAACTTTACATAGTTTGAAAAAACAACCCTAATGATGTCATTAGGGTTATCATTAGGGTTATCTCTATCTTAACTCGGTTAACTAGAGTTGTGGTTTGAAAGTGGGCATTTAAGAGGTAAGGGGGGTGTAATGAAGGGCTGTATCCAGATGCATTATAGGAAATGTAGTATCCAGCGTTTTTTGGAGTTTGACTCACACTAGAGTCTAAAAGTCTGGATATTTCAGCCTTAAACTTTGATGCTTTATGGAAACCTTATAGAGAAAACAAGTATTCAATCTTTTGATCATACTATTATTGTTGATATTGGCAAAGTAGGAAAAGACAGTAACTCGTAATTGAAATCCAGGACTATGATAAATAATTATGTAATAATAAGAATCAATTATCATCATCATTCCTGTGTGGAATCTAACTAAAATATCCCAGTGTAGAATATCAAACTGCTTGATATTTCTTCAAAATTAGAAGTGAAGCACACTGACTGGACTGTATCTAATCTTTAATGCGAATATGCCTGATATAAGGTATCCATCATACCCTGCAGTCCCAATTTCAAAATTCCAAAATAATGATAATGAAGGATGATTGTATTTATAAAAACTTCCTGTCAGTTGGTTGGTCAAAACGTGTTGTACACTAAACTTCATTCCATCTGCTACCTTTAGGAAAGAGTTTCAGAGAGGAGCAGTGTGAGAAGTACAACAGCCCCAACTACCTGGACTACAACGGAAACATGAAACATTGGATCCCAAAGTACGCCGGAGTGTCTCCCAGAGACAGATGTAAACTGTTCTGCAGGGCCAGAGGCAGCAGTGAATTTAAGGTGTTTGAATCCAAGGTAATGTTGCACTCAACATCACAGCTCATACATTTTAGCTAACACATTTGGTTTACACTTCAGCTAATGTATTGCAAGTCTGAAAAATAAAACTCAAGGTCCACTTACTAGCTTTTTCTGGAGCTTTCAACCACATCACACAGTCTTCATCAGTGGATGGAGGTTAAGTGTTAGAGTTTGGACCTGATTGTAATCCTGAACCTCTAAGGCCTGATCATAACTCCCATCCACTGATGAAGACTGTGAGATGCAGCTGAAAGGTCCAGGAACGCTAGTAAGTGGACCTTGAGTTGAGGTCAAAAGTGTCACTGCATCTTAGTATCGAATATGAGCAACATTCTAGATAAGGACCAAGAAATCATTTAAGGTGAATCAGAATTAACCAGGCATACCTGATGTGCCCCTGCAGGTAATAGATGGGACGACCTGTGGTCCTGATACCACATCAGTGTGCGTCCAGGGCCAGTGTGTGAAGGCAGGCTGCGACCAGGTGATTGGATCCAACAAGAGAGTGGATAAGTGTGGAGTGTGTGGAGGAAGTGGGCTCACCTGTAGAAAGATCACAGGCTCCTACAACAAGGCAACGTAAGTCATCTAAAAGAATGCAAGAAAATTATTATTATACTGTGTAAGAGCATTTTGCTAATCAAATTGTGGTGAAAACAGAGGGCAGCCAGTTTGGATAAACAAAAACCATGCAAAATCATAAAAAAAATTGTAACACTATTTAAATATTATTTAGAAATGCATGACCAAAGATTTGATTAGTGTTATTTCAACTTAAGTTGATGTCTTCCTGAACTGGTCATTTTGACAGTGCACTCATCTCTAGACAAGTTTTAATGACTTTGGGTCTGACTATGTGATAATTTACTTTCACTCTTCCTCTTTGCTGCTAATAACACCCAGGAGAGAATATAAAGCCTTTCAAAACCTCAATTTGATCACTGATATTTGCAGCAATAATGTGATAACCACTTTAAGACCACTTAATGGTTTTATCTAGAGGGGCAGGGTTTCCAGAGTTTATGGGGAGTTATGTGCTATACCTATTTCTTGATGAACAACAGAAGAACAGAGAAGATTGATTGCATCTTAATAATTTAGAGAGTATCTATCGTCTCTTCTGTCAGAAAGAAAGCTAATAAGCATATTTCCCAAACTGTTGAATTGTGTCTTTAAAGTCAGAAACAAAAGTGTGTACCTTATCTTAACCCAGTTCTTTCTTTTCTCTATCAGCTATGGATACAGTGACATTGTCACAATTCCTGTTGGCGCAACTAACATTGACATCAAACAGCGGAGCCACAGAGGAATCAAACATGATGGGAACTATCTGGCTATAAAGAGAGAGAGCGGCGGTTACATCCTCAATGGTAACTTTTCTGTATCCACGGTGGAGCAGGACATTCCTGTGCTGGGCGCTGTGCTCAAGTACAGCGGCTCCTCCACCACTCTAGAGAGGATCCAGAGCTTCATGCAGCTGAAAGAGGCCATCACCATCCAACTTCTGGCCACTGCGGGGGATGCCAACCCTCCCAAGGTTAAATATACCTTTTTCATCCCTAGAGATGTGACTTTCAATAAATCCAAGGAGAAGAAGGGCACCTCACCATCTTTGCATATGATCCATCCGTTTGGCGTGCCTGACTGGGTGCTGGGGGAGTGGTCTGAGTGCTCCAAGAGTTGTGGCTCCGGATGGTCCAGGAGGAATGTCGAATGCCAAGACAACGCGGGCTTCCTCTCCAGCCAGTGTGACAAGGACCTGAAGCCCGTAGACATCAGGCCTTGCGGGGATCTGCCCTGCCCAATATGGCAAATGGGACCTTGGTCCGCCTGCTCACGAACTTGTGGCCAGGGGGAGCGCCGCCGCAGCATCTTCTGCATAGACTATACTGGGAAGACTGTTGAGCCAGAGAAGTGTGATCCGAACAAAATCCCAGAGCCAGTCTCTGGAGAGTGTCTCAACCAAGAGTGCTTATGAAAAACAGTACAGTACAGTAAACTTTGAACGATTCCCTTTTCGGTCTGACTGCACTTACCAACTGGTCACATCACGTCATGTCAAGGGCATTATGCCTGAATATTGTTTTGTCGTCTTTTGTTGACTATTGACAACCACTATTGAAATTTGAAACAATGGAAATCTACCTCAGGATGTACATGTGATGCTATGTATAGATGCTAGATGAAGGTGCTGAGTTTGTGTTTTCTCCAGAAAGAGAAGTTTTCAAGCCCCACTCTAAATAGAGACTAATGTTTTCAGATGAAGTCTGGTATAATATCCATTATGTCTTTCTGTGTCAGCTGTCATTTAAAGTGGGGCTTGAACAATAGCATGAAACCTGCTGTCAAACACCAGCACAGTGTAAATATACCTCCAATTGTCCTCCACAGAACTCAATCCCCTATAAAGCTTTGATCGAGCCTTTTACCTAATTTATTGAGGTAGGTACATAAGATTAATGCATTGGGGTTTTAAGCCTCTGGGAAGTGCGCTCCTGTTTGATTGCTTCTCTTTTCTACACACATACAATTACCAGAATGTGATTTGTGTTAAATAATTGTAAATGTCATATTTTTATCCTGACAATTGTCATTGTTTAACTGGGCAAACCCTTCACTGACGCCAAATCTGACAATATCTTGGACTTAAAAATGTGCCAGTTTTAGAATACAACAGAGCAAACTAGATGCATAGACTTTATAGAAATTGATATAATTTGAGTTTACACATTGTGTAAAATGTTAAGGTTAGTAATAACTGGTCTGGATCCTGATCTGAATAACCCTTGACAGAGAATTTCCCTCTGCCCTGTAGTTTAATTTCACTTTTTCCCAGGTGCATTATAATGCAGTTGAGAGGAACAGTGGTACAAACAATCTGCAATGCAACAAATGTTATTACTAAGTTAAGTGATAAGCATACTATCTATCATATATATGAAAAATAACATTAATTTTATTCATTTTCAGACTTTTATTTGTTGCATCATATGCAAACACTCACAGTTGTTTTCAGACTCTTGTATGTATATTTGATTCTTCATTCTTGTTGTTAATTTACATGTCATAAAACAAAAGAGATGGAGCATTAGGCCTATATCCCTTCAGTGAAGGACTATACTATTTTATTATTACAGCTTCCTTTTTAAGCTATTTATTTTTGTAAAGTTTTTACCTTGGACATGTAATTAACATGGCAGATGCTGCTGTCTTTGAGATTTTTGTCTATAAAAATGGTCAAATAAACACATTTATGTCAATACATGGATCTCTTTTACTGCTTCTCATTCTCCATGACAACCAAAGAGAAACTGTGTACAACATTTCTCCAATTTCCTGCATCTAAAATAGTATAAGAACCCTCTAGTTGGTCCTGTTCTCTATTGTGACAAAACATTACTTCACTTGAGTCAACAATCATGTACCAGAGGAGCCGACCTCTAAATGACACATAAATTCCAAACAAATGTTAAAGTATTCCATGTTTTCTAGAGCGCCCTTTTAGACCACTGCAGAACACTAAAACCCTCCACTAAGGCTAGACTAATGGAATTCTTATAGGTGGGTTGGAAGCTATTTTAAAAGCAGGGTGAGGCAGATTTCATTGCTGGTTTTACAGACTGAAACCCCTTAAGATGTTCAGTAAAATCCTCCCACACCGGAATAACTTCTATGCTCAGACATCTGAAATAAAGACAGCCATATGAAAACATACTCAGTAGCTGCGGTTAGGGAGGAACATCCATATAACAGGCATACCACTGACCTAACAATATCCTATTTTTAATAGTCTATAATAGTCTTACTCTATCCACAACCAACTAAGCTTGGCAGATGTAAACATCATACACAGTTGAGTGTGTGGGTGCAGGTAAAGTGGGGGGTGGTTCTGAGACACTAGAATACACTGTTGACTGTTATTGACATGGTGCCCACCACATGACCCAGTTTCACCATGTGTATTGATAAAATGGTTACAAATACCAATATATTCATCATTAAGTACACATAATGAATTGAATATTTGAGAAGCAAACAGAAGAAAAAATATTTATCCTGAAAATTGGGAAATTGCAAGTGCAAATAGTCATAGAATACAACATAAGTCAATAGAAAGCTATAAGGTTATACAGATAGGTGACAAATTACAAAGAAGAAGCAACACAGAAGGCTCCTGTTGCAGTGATGGTTGAGACCCATACTGTATAACTGAAACATTGCCAGTTCAATTGCCAAAATGCAAAAAACATCAATCTTGAAGAAATAAATAAGAACCAACATAAACACTCCTAGTAAGGTTGGTCTACCAATAGCCTCTAGAATAGCTTCAGTCCTTGCGTCGGCATAGTCTGTGGAACTCTACTGGAGGGATGAACCACGTCCTTCCAAAGATATTGACATCATTTTCACACTCATCAAACCATTCAGTGAGCCCTCAGGGTCTCCATCTGCGTTTGTTTGGCTTTTCCACTCATTTATTCATGTATTTTATTTCATTTGTAATCCATCTGTAAAAATGACAAACTTA
Source organism: Thunnus maccoyii (assembly GCF_910596095.1). NCBI lineage: Eukaryota > Metazoa > Chordata > Actinopteri > Scombriformes > Scombridae > Thunnus > Thunnus maccoyii. Next base: position 4,474,984 of record NC_056538.1, on the reverse strand, counting down.
AACATTTCAACAACAGAGCATGTTAAAAGACGGGTTCACAAGTTTTTCTTACCATAATAATTCATGCTGTTCATACTGACCATTAGAAGATCCCTTAATAACGTAAGTGATGGGAGACAAAATCCACAGTCCTCCTTCTGTGCAAAAATGTATTTAAAAGTTGATCTAAAGCTAATATGAAGCTTCAGCGTTCAAATGAGTCAAATCAAGTAGATATCTTTCAACGTTACAGCCTTTTTAATGCCAAAGTCTCTCAAAGCCTCTTTTTGTTACTATCCTTCCACTGCAGAGATATGACTAATTCAGACTGCTGAAGCCTCGTATAAGCTTTGGATAAACTTTTAAATGCATTTTTGCACAAAATGACTGTGTGGACATGCTGTGGATAATGGTCCCCAACACTTACACTGAAAGCACATTTGAAGAGGATCTTTTAATAGCCAGTATGAACAGAAGGAATGATTACAGTGCAGAAAACCTCTTTCACTGTTCATATGGACACCTGACTGTTGTTATAAGACAGACTTGAAAAACTGTGAACCCATCTTTTAAGTATGAATGCAGTGTGCCAAAAAGTAAAACATATGTGTAGTGTAAGTATGAAGCAGGTTTCATTTAAACATTTAGTAAATAGACAATATGTAACATATTTTCTGTGGTTTTGAAAGATAGATAGACAGTGTCTGAGCTGTTTTACATGCTGGTTGATGTGAGGCTTCCTGTTTCTTACAGTACAGTACAGTGAGAGATGCGCGTTGCATTGTGGGGATACAAACAGCGCAGAAAGGACAGCGGGGAGCAACAAAGGATCCAAAACAGCAGCTCGGAAACTTTTAACACCTGCTTGGTGTGATGTGAATTCATGTGAGCGTTCATTAAACTGTGAGATTTTGGCGGCTGGCAGGCTGGCAACTGCCTGAGAAGCCCGGGGAATGTGAGTGAGCGGGGCGGAGCGGCAGGTCTCCCACTAACCGCTGCTTTTTGTCCGCTGAGCTGTTTGCATCCCGAGGCCCGGCCGTTACCACAGGCCTCGTCCCATAAGGTAACGACCTCCGTACAGTCTTATTGGTAGCAGGAGTCCCGCAGTGGACGGTTTAATGCGGAGACATTGTTGTCTAGGCGTTGATTTGGGCAGAGGAACCGACTAATAGCAGGGTGTTGTGTCAGCTAGCGGTACATTGGTGGCTAACGGCAGTTAGCTTGGTGCAACTGCGTGGATGCAGCCGGTCAAACCGGAAATTTGGCTGCTTTGGCTTCAAAATAAAAGCAGAAATGTCGCGGTAGAGGTAACGTTAACTCATGGGAAACAAATTAATGACGAGCTAGTGTTTTGTTTTAATTTGAGATTTATTGTAATTGATTAACTTGAGTTGAGACCATATACGTGTATCTCTATGTACAGCCTGGTGAAAACAACACAACACATGGGTTTAGTGCTGACTTTCAAAGTGTCGTGAAGAATTTACATTAACTTGTTACTCTATAGTCTTACAGCGATAACAATATCTCCAGTAACGTACTATCATACACTACATTGTGTTTGAACATGGTTGTCCATGCTAATTTAAATTCAAATACTACGATAGATCTTATCAACAAAATGGTCGTAGGACTTATTTTGGCAGGTGAAATCGGATGTACTTTTCCTCTCCTGGCTGACTTGATGGGTGAGCTTGACACTGTTAGCTAGTGTTTGCTAAACTGTGATTGTTGTTGAAAACATGTTTGTTCAGCATCTTGTTCACTCGATGTTTTACATACATACAGCTTACTGTTGTTTTGTGCACTTTGACTGACAGGCTGTCGATAGCTGCTGGCTCAGCGCTCTGCTAGTACATGATGTAAACAGAGTCAAAGCTACGCCTCCTCTGCCCTATCGCCATCATAAATATCTGTGAGGTGCACTATGGTCAAAGTGAACAGTTTATTTACTACTGTAGAGGACTTAGTTACATAATCGCTGATTAATCAGATAATGTAAAATGTTTATAACTAATAACTAATAGTCATCACAAGCTACCCCAGGCCCTGTGGTGTCTTCATGTAGCTTATTCTGTGTGACAGACCCCACAAAAAGTGTTTTCCTGATGAATTTACTATCAAAATAATCATTGTCTGATTATATTTCTATCAGTTAATCAATCAAACTAATTCATATTTGCAATGAGTCAAGCAGAAAATAAGTGAATCAGTTCTGAATATTTAACCCTCTGCATGGCCTTCGGGACTTTCCACTCTTTTAACTTTAAAAACAGACCACAAATGTTTCTAATTCGGAGGACATGATAGAGCTAAATGTGTTTGTTTTTACTTTTTCATGACAAAGTCTGTCATTCTTGTTGAATAATTTTACATCTTAATGGTGTAATTTATGACAGAGGGTTAAAGTTTTACTAACAGAAAAATGTGTTTAGTTCATGTAGTTCAAAGAATATTAATTTTGTCAGGAAGAACTTAATAGAGGTCATGTAACTAAATGATTCTCCTTGTGGAGACATTTTAGCTTTGAGAAAACCCCATAGTGGAATTAATTCTTTTCTGTTTGGTGGTTCAGGCTAGGCACGCTGTTGTTGCTCCTCCACAGCCTAGGTCTATAATTCACTTTGCCTGTACTGGGCCAGCCTAGCCCAGGAGTATTTTCCTTTGGTCTGTGTGTGTATAAAGGGGAGTGCGCTCTCCCTGCGAGAGCCCCTTCACTTGAGCTTTTGTTTGATGGAAAATCTCATGCCTCAGAGAATCCACGTCTCGCAGACAGCTGCTGAGCATCCTGTAGTGCACTGGCCTCCACATGGGTCTGGCTCGCATCGCTGCGCATCTGCTTTGATTGTTGTTACATAACTTGGCATTTTGTCCTCCGTGCTCCTTACCCTGCTTTCACCCCCCTCTTACCTTCCCTTCCCCTCAGAGAGTACCTTAGTATTTCTGTCTACCAATTCCCACTGCCTTGCATAGTGCATTTTACCTTGTGTCCATCACCATCTTGTCCTGCCCTAATGCACTCGTAAGTGACTGATTTTCTGCAAAGTGAAATTTGACATCTAATTTTGTCTTTGTACTTACTAATTACAAAACAAGTGGCTCTGTTATTTCACACCCAATTATTTAACCCCTGGGGCAGGATGTAGTTTAGTTATGTAATCATTAGACATTCTGACAAAGTGGTAAAGTGAAGTAGTTGACACTTAAAAAAGCTTTAAAAAAATTGTTTTTCAACATTGATCCTTTTGTGGAGTTCTGACTTCCAAGAAAGTTAAAAGGTGAAACAAATGAGTTCACTTTTGAAAACAGAGGTGAACTGTTTTTCTTTGTCCCATCTCTCTGTAGGACGCACTTCCTGTACATCATCAGAAACTGACTCCAACATGGGGGTGAAAACCTTCACCCACAGCTCGACCTCCCACAGCCAGGAGATGCTGGAGAAGCTCAACGCTTTGCGCAACGAGGGTCACTTATGTGATGTCACCATCCGGGTCCAAGACAAACTCTTCCTGGCCCACAAAGTGGTCCTGGCCTGCTGCAGTGAATTCTTCCGCTCTAAACTGGTTGGCCGGCCAGAGGAGGAGGACAAGTTTGTGTTGGACCTTCATCACGTGACGGTTAGCGGTTTCGCTCCTCTGCTGGAATACGCCTACACGTCTACCCTCTCGATCAGTACGGAGAACATCATCGACGTCCTGGCAGCTGCAAGTTACATGCAGATGTTTGCTGTGGCTAGTACATGTTCAGAGTTCATGAAGTCCAGTATTCTGTGGAGCCCGGGTAACAACAACAACAACACAATGGCAGCAGACAAACCTCATGAATCAGCACCAGAGAGCGCCTCATCAAACTGTGCCCTGACGCCATTGGACGGCAGCGTGTCACCCGTGTCTTCGGACTGCAGTGTGATGGAGAGAAACGTTCCCATCTGCCGTGAATCGCGACGGAAACGCAAGAGCTTTGTAACAATGGCATCACCTGAGAGTCCACTCAAATGCACTACACAGATGGTCACCACCTCCCCCCAGATCCCCAATCCTTCCCCCTCATTCTCAGACAGCACAGCCCAGCCTGTGGAGTCCTCTCTGGCCTTCCCATGGACTTTCCCGTTTGGTATTGACCGGAGGTTCCACTCGGACAAATCAAAGCTCCCAGAGAGCCCTCGTTGTCTAGAGCAGGGTACCCCAGGGACGTCAGAGGTGGTGGTCAGCCGGCGACTCAGTGACTTCATGACGTGCGAGAGCTCCAAGGCGGTGTCATCACCCGTGCCTGCGGAGGAAGAGGACGTGAGGGTGAAGGTGGAGCGTCTCAGTGATGAGGAGGTCCAAGAGGCGTCTTCCCAGCCAGTCAGTGCCTCCCAGAGCTCGCTGAGTGATCAACAGACGGTGCCAGGGAGCGAACAGGTCCAGGAGGAGCTCCTCATCAGTCCACAATCATCCTCTATAGGTGGGCCTATTCTCAGTACAAAACTGATCCACAGCATTTAGAGTTAATCCTTCGGGTTTCACGTGTCATCTCAATGTTGCATAGATATATTGGTTTAATCAGAATCATCAGTATCATCCTGTCAGTGAAATCTATCACCTTTATTAGGCCGTGTCCCGCCTCAGTTAACGCAGCGTCGCTATGTAAAACGTTAAATGAAACCTGCCTCAACCTGCCCACACAGCTGCCTACACACATTCAAGATTTTTGTTTGTATTGGTCTCGGTGGAAAGTTTTATTGTCCAGTGGCCCAAATGCAGCTTGAAAGGCTTTTCTGCTCTGCCATAAATAAAAAGAAAATGGAAACACTCGTCATTTTTTCCTAAGCTGTTGAATAGCACAGTGCGCTGGTATCCAGCAGCATCAATCCTTAAATATGGGATTAGCCTTCAAAGACCTACAGTTTATTGTTCTAACCTCAGATGAGATTGCTCTGCTCGAGGGTTTATTCTGTAGTCAGAAATTCAGAAGACAGCTACTATATGAGTGATTTTCTTTTTTCCCCCTGTTTCCAGGGTCAATGGACGAGGGAGTGTCTGAGGGCTTGCCGTCAATGCAGAGCACCTCTAACGCTGGAGGACATGCAGAAGACGATGAAAGGTATTGTGATTAGTTACGACTTGCAGCCAGGCAAGTCATAAGCAGTAAAGATTATATAGACATATACCTCATAACTGGGTATCTGGGCCACACCTGTTTTAGTAATAAATTTAGGTGTCATGTTGAGATTTTGAAGACATGATGCACTGTAATATAAAGAATGCTAGTTGCATATTGTAAAAGCCTCAAGCACCAAACATGCGTGATGAAGATTTATGAGAAAACTAATGTGGGTCCTAACTGGAAATCCATGAACGTCAAACATTAAACAATCTGATGCGTGTTACTATCATTACTGACATGTCAGTGTTTTAACAAATTCCTTGACATGTTCTGAAACATCTTCCAACTCTCTCAGTAAAATACTGGTGTCCTGACATGAACAGTAGTGGAACTTTGTTATATGGAAGGAGAGCGGAGGTGTTATTTGATGCCATTTAAGTATTCAGATAAGGACAGCTACCTTATGAGCACATTCGGTGCCGAATACCTGTTAGATTTTTCCTCCCTTTTGTGTTTCAGGCTAGAAGGTATTCAGTATCCATATCACCTTTATATCAGCCCTTCAGCCCGGCCCGGCACCAACGGCCCAGACCGACCTTTTCAGTGTCCGACCTGTGGAGTCCGATTCACACGCATTCAAAACCTGAAGCAGCACATGCTCATACACTCCGGTAGGTGAAATGGGGAAAAATGAAACCCTTCAAAATGAATTTAGCGTTCATTTTTGATTCTGGGAAACAATGGAAACATGTTTCTTAGCGGCTGATGTAACGTTTTTCTTTTTGACACCAATCAACAGAAAATCAAACTCTTAGTGGCAAAACAGTTAATATGTTCACTCAATACCAAACAGGTGTTATGCTGAAGAGTAAGGTGCATCATCATAAAATAGGTTATTTTGTGTTTTATATTTGTATTCAATATAAATTTCATTTTAGATGAAAAGTTCTTTCTCTGTCGATTAGTGTAAAAATCGCTGTTACGTCCACTGAGTTAAGAAAGAAAACAGAAGGGATGAATTATGTTTAAAGGCAATTTTATGCATTCCAGAAAAATCAGAGGAATTTTTTAAAAGCATTCTTGTTGTATGATGTTTTAGATGTTCTGTCCTCACTTATTTTTAGATCATGGAGAAGCTACACATTACCATGTTTGTGTTCTTCACTCATATTACAACACTAGTGGATTTAATCTTGCAGTTGAAATTTAGTTAAGTTACATCACAAGTAAACTGAGATTGTAAAAGAGTGACATAAGTGTCACAAGTGACATAAATACAATTGGAAGCTTAGAAAGTTGCCTGAGATAGAAACAGTACTAGATCAAACCCAGCTCAGGTCATAAACAGGTTCTTTGCTACAATTATAAGTAAATACTGAAAATATTGCTCATGTACCCAGCATTAATGGGCTGTTGTGTTTGTTGTTGGTGTACTGTTATTCCTGTAGAAAAGTGATCAAACATAGAAACATGAAGCATTTTCACATGTGAAAACACTTTAAGTGTAGTTACAATTGAGTTTGACAGCATCAACTATTGAAGGCATCTAAAACAGCTACAAACACAACAGCAGGTTTTGTTGTCTCTCCTTCTATATCAAAGAACAGCAGTCTTTTTTCTTTTTCCACTCAATTTTTTAAACATGTATTCAGAAATTATATAATTTCTTTACCAACAGTTAGATCCATTGACCATGAGATTTTTTTTATTTGTTAAATACTTTTAAGGGGTCAAGTTGACAGTGATGATAAGAAAACAGTAGAAAATATTCTGAAATTTTCTTTAGCTGAAATGTTTTTATTACAATACAATATTACAATTACAATTGTAATACAGAATTACAATATTACAATAAATAAAGCTTACAAAACCACAAAAGGTCAAAACATGTAAGTATGTAAAGCTAGTGATTTATTGTAGATGTTGATTTCAAGAAACCTTTTCAGTCCTAGTCAGTGAAAATACTGGTATATGTACTAAATACTATAACTATACTATGTAGTGAATCTCATTTATAATAAAGGGGTCAAACTTAGTAATCAGATGGTTTTACAAAACAGAAAATGACAGGTTTAATGCAAAAATGATGAGAAGAGATGAATCTGAATCCTCTTCCAGTCCTCATTCATTCTCTTAAGGTAGGTTTAGTTTCTCCCACAAACAACCTATTTCTTAGTAAAACTATTTTCAGTAATATCCAGGAGCTACAATAAAAAGTTATAATTATTCAAATAAAAGTACTAAATCTCAAATGTTAACATATAGATAACATGTTTAGGTAAAGGTAAATGGGCAAATAACCAGCTAACTGTTTTGTACATTCTACGTAAAGTTGTTGTTATTGTTAGTACAGTTGCCAATGGAGATCTAAAGTAAATAAAAGGTTAAATGATGCTGGGTTGCTGTACTTTCCTGCACCTTGTATATAGCTTAGTGATGAATTGATGAGCTTTTCTCTCTGGGCATTCTGGGAAACAGTGATTTGGAAAACAGTTGAGGGAGACTGTGGTAAGATGGAGTCACCTGCCACCTCACTCACTCACATACAAACACTTCTGTGATGCTTAGCACAGATCAGCTAAGCATTGTTTTTCTTTTCCTCCCCCAGGCATTAAGCCTTTCCAGTGTGACCGCTGTGGGAAAAAGTTCACACGGGCCTACTCCCTAAAGATGCATCGGCTGAAGCACGAAGGTAAACGCTGTTTCCGGTGCCAGATTTGTAGCGCCACATTCACGTCCTTCGGTGAATATAAGCACCACATGAGGGTCTCCCGACACATAATCCGCAAGCCGCGGATTTACGAGTGCAAAACGTGCGGCGCCATGTTCACCAACTCTGGCAATTTAATTGTACACCTGAGGAGTCTGAACCATGAGGCATCCGAACTAGCAAACTACTTCCAGAGCAGGTGAGGAGTCCGGGGGCGCTGACCCCCATCATTTACTCAGATCTCACCTGGATCAGAAAATAATACCTCTTCAGTTTAGATTCTAATACCTGAGGTTCATTTGATCGTTTTTCTTTTCATGACTTTGGTTGTGTAGAATTGTTTTTGAGTTGATTGCAATTGATTTGAATGCCCAGATCAAGTGTACCTGAAGTATTTGATTGTATCTATGGGGGAGTTTTAATTTCTCTCGTGTAACGTTCATCATTAAGATGAAATAATAAATACCTCAAGTCCGTTTTGGCTCTGTTGGCTGACAAAATTCCCATGAGATGTGAGGATGGAGTGGGTTATTAAGTATGCAAAATTAAGTGAGTTAAGTCTTGTGAAAAACTACTGAACCCAGCTGTAGAGTCTTCTGAAACACCCTAGTTAACTTCAATTTATGGTTTTATAGCCCTACTTTTAACCAAGTCCTTCGGTTAAGAGAGAAACAGTTTCACCATGAAAACATAAAAGTGTGCTTAAACTTTGTTCATACAATACCCACAAAGCACAACTTTAATCATGTTTTCATCTCTTGTTTGTTTCTATATGAATGGATTTTCCTTAACCAAATGGAGTGGGGTTGTTTGTTTTTATCAGCAGCTCAGCCCACAAAGCCTCGTGAAAGTCAGAACACAGTGTCTTTATAAAGTCAGAGTGTGTTTTTATTTCCCAGACTTTTCCACTTCTTAATCAACTCAAACCCTCACAGGTCGGCAGAACTCAAACGGGCCATTGACTCCTCAAAAGTTTTATAGTAGAAGGTCTACGCCTGAGATCATAACAGTGTGGAAAATTCTCTGGCAGTCCAGTCAGACTCTTAACTCCCATCCTCAGTCTTCACATAAAAAGATATGTTAAAGGTGCAGTGTGTAGTGTGTAGTGGCATCTAGCAGAACGGACTTGGCAGAAATGGAATATAACATTCATAAGTATGTTTTCATTAGTATATAATCACCTGAAAATAAGAATTGCTGTGTCTTCGTTACTTTAGAATGAGCTGATTATGTTTTTACTGTAGCCCAGAATGGACAAACCAAACAGAGGGGCCTTTTGCGTTTTTCGTGAGTTTCGCGGCCACCGTAGGTTTTCCTACACACGGGGGAGGGATATTCAGATTGTTGCAATCTGCAACCACACCGCTAGATGCCACTGAGTCCTACACACTGGACCTTTTTCCTAAGTTGCTGATTTCCAGACCAGTTTGTCAGATTCCGCTGTCGTCTGTGCCACAGGGGACAGTTACACTCGACCTTAACTATTTATTCTGGACTCTATCTCTAATTTCCACTGTTTGATAGTCAGTACATGTAAAGCTGCAGGACTGGATTGATCTGTTTTACAATCATGATCATGCTGTTCGCTCCCAATTTTAAAGGGCCACAGTTACAGGAATTCAAATGTACTTCTTAGGGTATTATCACATGCAATGAAGACCATGCTAGAGTTTTACTTGTACAAATTTCCAAAATGTCAATCCACACAAATCCACATTAACACATTTACAAACAATCAAAAAACCATTGAAGATGCACCTTCAATTTCTGAAGTAATGCAGATGTTTAATGGTTAGTAATGAAGCTGTACCTACAGATATGGATCAAATGTGAATGGTATGTCTGGAAGGACATGCATGTTATTACTTCTCTAGTTATCATCATTGATTAATTAGTTTGTGAATTTAGAATAAGCTTTGTTAACCTCTAATCACAGTTATCTTCTCTCATGAGGAAATGGTCAGATGTAATTTTGAGTTACGTCTCCAAATCATTAGGACTAAAAATATTTAATAATTTTAAAACTATCTAAATTATTAGGGGAAAAAAATCACAGATCCTGGAATATTTCTTTGTGTATTTCACAAAATAATACGTTGTTTATCTTGTGGTCAAGGAAACAAGATTGTCATGTCAAGATCACAAAATCAACTTTGAGATCACAGGAAAACATAACATAAAGTCATCCTTACATATGTCCTCTCTGGCCTTCCGTAGATATGGCATATGGATATTTACAGTGTTTTATAGTTGAATAGCAGAAACAAAACCAGCTATGTCAAACCATAGCAGTGGTAGTGTTTTGTACACTAAAATTAAGCAATCATTTATCATAGACAATGTGTTGTTACTTCAAAGACGCAAATGCAATGCTGCCACAACATATTTAGTGTTTTTCAGCAAGGATCATTAAAGGATGGGTTCACAGTTCTTCAAGTCTTTCTTAAAACAACAATCAGGAGCCCACATTGAACAGGTGTTTCTCATTGTGATCATTCCTCCTGTTCATACTGACCATTAGAGGATAAATTCATAATGCACAATGTAAGTGATGGAGGCCAAAATCCTCAGTCCTCCTTATGTGCAAAAATGTATTTAAAAGTTTATCTTAAGCTAATATGAAGCTTCAGCCATCCAAATTAGTCAAATCAAATAGATACCCAGAGTCCCTCTTTTTTTTGTTACCATACTTCCACCACAGCTCAACAGGGAAACACTCTCCAAGGACACACAAAGACCCCCTTTACATCTTGCATTAAAATGCAGTTTGGGTGATTGGATTGCAATCAAATAGTGCTTGACCACATGAAAGTACAGCTGTTAATGCACCCAAGACACATTGAGGATGGATTGTGATCCGATCAGCCAAACCACCTCCGGAGATGGTCAGGGACGCATTATGACTACCCTGAACACAAGTGTAAATGCAATTGTGTTGTCAATCCACATTCAACAACTACATGGGTGGAAATATGTAATTAGGTGTGACTGTTCCAAACCAGTGAGGTAGCAGCCATTAGGTAGTTAGTGAGCTAAGCTACTAGCAAGAAAGCAGTAAGAAAACTATGGATATTCAAGACACTCGTGGATGGAGTCAAGACAAGACCAAGTGTCTGCTTTCACTTTGGTCCAACAAAAGTATATAAACGAAACTTGGCAATTCGCAACTGAGCCATTTATGAAGCTATGGCTAAGCAAATGGTGGAGAACGGCTACAACTGGTCCTGGCTGCAATGTCAATGAAAAATGAAACACGTGAAACTTGCATACAGAAAAACCAAGTATAAGAAAAGTGGCAGGGGCAGGGTAGCATGTCTAAATGTAATTAGGTTAAATCATATCTAGATACAATCTGGATACAAAACACATTTTAATTCAAGGTGTAAAGGGACTCAGTTAGGGAATTTGATGCTAAAAAGACTAAATGTGCCAGATATCCACGCGATTTGACTAACTCAGACTGCTGAAGCCTCATATAACGGCTTGATCCGACCAAGCATGTCTGTGCTGCAACGCGGTGCTAAATATATGCGCTTAGTCTATGTTTCACAGAAGCTGCGTTAAGCTGCACAGAGCAGATTGAGCCGGGCAGGAAGTCAAGACACAGGAACAGAAGATTCAGATTAACTCTTAAAATGTATATTTGAACAAAATGACTATGTGGACACTAGGGGTGGAACGGAATGTGTATTTGTCCTGAACCATCACAGTACAGACATTACGGTTCGGTGCATGCAGTCGAACGAAGAATACGCTCCGTGACCAAAACAATTGCTGTCAAAATAGTTAGATAATCGACTTAGTTTAACATATGGAACAATAATCATAGATGGTGAGTTTAACCCGGAACCTTTTGGCAGCACACCACTACCATTCTCATGGGTATGTTAGCCAGCTTAGCCAAAGTAGCCTAGGTTGCCCTGCCGTCAGAATGACCCATAACACTGACTGAGTGCAACACTATTATTAAAATATGCTGTTATCTCCGTAGTGAAACGATTCTGCCCCCCCCTTCCCCACCCCCGTGACGGTTGGCCTTTCACTCCACCTTTGAGTGAAGCTGTTCAGAACAACTATTTGATTTCTGACGTGGTCAGTTAGCACGTGGTAAGAACTGGTTCTGAGAGAGAAAAATGTAGTTAAAAAGTATTGCAGTAAAAGTAGTGGTTTGGTCCCTCTGACTGATATATTATTATATGTGACATCATTAGATTATTAATACTGAAGTATCAGTGTTAGAGCAGCATGTTAATGTTGTAGCTGCTGGAGGTGGAGTTAGTTTAAACTACTTTGTATACAGTTAGACCATAAAGCAGAATAAAACATCTGTCAGCAGGTGTCCTGACTCCTTGCAAGAAACAGAAGGGTTGTTTTCCTTTTCAGCTGCAGCAAAACTAAACTGTTTCAGTAATAGTTTTGGGCAGTGAGCCATTGTTGGATTTTTATGTTTTTCAAAATGAAAGACCAAACATGTCATTTTCTACCTTTTCTGCTGTATTGAAATTGTACCAAACTGTGACCCCAAAACCAAGGTACATACCAAACTGTGAACTTGGTTTACCGTTACATCCCCAGTGGACACGCTGTGGATTTTGATCCTTATCACTTACAATGAAAGCGCATTTGAAGGGGATCTTTTATTACCAGTATCAATGAACAGGAGAACAGACTTGAAAAATTGTGAACTCTTCCTTTAACGTGAGTAACTGTAAGCTGAATGACCAAACTTTTAAACTGTTTTCCTTCTCACAAATCCACCAGTGAACACAACAAATTACAACCTTTTTCTCATGGCTGTGGAAAGGCGTTCTGGCAAATGTGGGACATAATTTATAGTTGTAGGAGTAGATGAGACTGTCTGGACAAAAAGTCAGATTTCTAGAGAATGCAAACTTCTGCCCTGTTGAAAAATGTTTTGTTATGTAATGTACCCTGTTAAAGCCAACAACTACTGTTAATAGTTTTATTGAAGTACATTTTTTGATCCTTTTAGACATATGTGATTTGTTGTGGAATGCTTCTCCCTTCTGTTAGTTTCATGGGTAGTAATTATAAACACAAAACCTAGACACACTAATGACAACATAACCTCCTTAATGGAGGCAATAACGTCTGGAGTACACTGAATCACAATTGGACTGTATTTTTTTGTACTGTCTACTGATAAATTTCCAGTCATCAGTTCTCTGTGTAAGGAAGCTTATTTCTCAAACTGAGATCTTTCAAACTTGGCATGTACAGTTTGAATCTGACATTAGTGTGAAGTTGACAAACAAAAAGACAGTGAACTCAACTTGTTCTCTCCATCCTTGCAGTGATTTCCTCGTGCCCGACTACCTGAGCCAGGTACAGGAGGAGGAGGAGGCGCTGGGAGTCCAGTATGAGCTGGAGGAGTCCCAACACCACCCCGTCTACCCGGGCAGCACCTCCACCTCCACCACCACTGTCGCCTCGTCCTCCTCCTCAGTCCAGATGCCCGTCATCTCCCAGGTCTCCTCCTCTACCCAGAATTGCGAGAGCTCCTCCGGCTTCCTTTCACCCGAGCCCCTGGATCCCCTGGAAGCCCCAGCCTCCCTCAAGATGGACGCAGATGAGACGGCAGCCATGACAGAGGAGACCAAGATGGACAACAGTGAAGGAGGCAGTTCCCCAGAGGTGTTTGAAGAAGAGCAGCAGCAGCAGCAGCAGCATGCCCCGGCCAAGGAGCTGGCTTCCATTACCATAGAGTGATTCAAGTCTTCTACTTGCCCATCATGTCTTATTTTGCAGTCATGTCATATGGGAATATCCAGTGAAATGCCTTGACAGCTAAAAGGGACGACTTGGACATGTTCACATGTTGAAACCTCATCATGTGAAGCCATCAAGACACTGATTGAAGTTTTCTGAAGACTTCAGTTGCCTTGATGATGTTTTCCACACGCAACACACATGCACTTATTTGATTTTATGTTTTACACCAAACTAAATGCAACAAAGTTTATGTCTTCAGTGTTTCCCCTAGGTTTACTGCTTTGGAATGGGGTGGGTGGGTGAAGGGAGGGAGGGTTCAGAGCAAAAACTCGGGAGAGACTCTGCAGCCAGACATTTCTCCATTCTCTGTTTAGGAGCGGCTGAGATTGTCACTACAATGAGAATAGGTCAGTCCACCTTAAAGGTCAGTCCACCTTAAGTGAGCCTGGTCAGGTTAGGCTAACCCACTGTTGTGAACTTCAGGGCTAACCCCCTTCATTTTTCCAGCAGTTGGAGAAACAACAGATGAGACTTTTCTTGGTCTTGAGAAGCTGCAGCATTTATTAACTGTTACACTGTAGTACACTCTGTACTGTACATTTACTGCCAGATTGACAACTCACTGCTAACCTTTTCCTCTGCTCCACTCACATTCACTGTCACTTTTCTGCCGCTCACTCTCTCACACACTCACTCAAACATACACTCGCTACGCACACACATTACACACTGCCCTATTCCTTAAAGGAGCTACCAAGAGTTTCTAATGCAGTGACACAGAGGTTGACTCACATTTCAGAACAGCGACACACAGAGACTCCCAAATGCAAATGATTATTGAATACCAAATGAATGGGTATTTGGCGTTACTTTTGGCATTAAAAAATATATATTTTTGGCCTGGCGGGGTTCTCGTTGGCCTGGCTACCTGCCAGGCCTGTAGAATTATAGGGGAAACACTGGTCTTTGTTTTCTTTGCAATGATAGTATCTTTTTCTTAAAGTTGACTAAAGCAGTATCCTTGTTGATGACGTAAGATTTCAGTAGGTCAGAACATCTGGGTTCAGTCCATCTCCAAACCTGAGTTTCAAAGTAGTATTTACCACCTGGAAATGCAAGTTAGCAGTATTTTTTGGAACAATAAATTTAAGTAGGAGGGTTGTTTTTTTCCCATATGACGTGAATGCAGCACTAGCTAAAGTCATTTCTGTCTTAGCCAATTTGAGGTCTGTTAAATCTAAGCCTTGCCCTACTTTTGGAAAGTGCCTGAGAGTTCCCATTTTAACAAGTAACTTGTAGAGGAAGAGGAGGTCTTGACTTTGCCAACAGTGACAAATCAAGTCTTTGCAAACTGAGCTAAAGAAAAAAATATTGTATTTCCTTTGTAGTGATAATGCTAGTTTGTATGGGCAGAGACTGTGTTATTCCTTCAGTGCCGTCGCTATAGGCAAACTGTTAAATGTCAATATTATCTATATTGCAATAGCTTGTACTGTAGTTTTACTATTTGAATGCTGTGTATGTTGGATGTTGTGAAATATGATACGTCAGGTGTGTGTATGTGCATTTCTTTTTATCAATATGAACACAAATGTTTAAAACTTGAAATTATATTGACAGAGTATTCCCTTAAGACGTTTGTGCAGTATATAATTTTTATTTTTTATTTTTACTGAACGCTGTTGTTAAATCAAACCTTGTGTCTCCAAAAAAAGGCAACTATAGCAGTTCAGAAAAAAACTCAGATTAGCACTGATGCATCTTTTATTTAAAAATCTAACCAAATAAATGACAAAATAAGACTGAAATTTATGTAAAACATAAACATTTCAAATTTGGAGTTACAAGGTTTTCTCGCAACTGCAGTGTTATATTCCCAAATGGGCTCTAAGATATAGTAATGTAGCATTTCATCCCAGTTGAAGTTAGGCCTGCTTGTCAAATGGCATTTTATTTTCAGTTTTAAAGTGGGTTTGTGTTACGGATATTGATATCTTACATGGCTCTCACATTTTGGTCATCCTGATCTACCAACAGGTACAATGCTGATGTTCCAGGATATTGCATGACTGTTGAAGTGGTGTTTCACTTAGGTACAACATGATTGTCTTTTTAAAACTTTTATCCTCATATGACTTTGTGGGTGATAAACCAAGAACATTATGTGAACCCAAACGTGTGGATTAACCACCAGCATTCTGTTTTTCCTTTTCTTTACCTGAAGTAGTCACAAAGGGAATAACAACATTGTGAATATTTCCCTGACTAAAATTTATAAATTTACTGTACATCTGCAGCCAGGGAAGCAGGAAGCAGATGCAGACAGATTACGGAGGCTATCTGTGATGGCCAGTTTTCAGTCAGAACAGATGATGAGACTGTTGGGTGTTATGTGATAATATTGCTTTAGAAGCAATAGGGGCGTGCTGATGTGTGAATGCAAATAACTGTGAGTTTAATCATTCTAAATGATAAAAGAAACATGTGTTAGGCAAGAGCTGGTTCTTTACCTGAAACTCATCATCACAGTTTGGCAGTTACTAATTTCATTTACTGTTTTTGTGCTGATTCTGGGTCAAACCTCCAACTCGTGTTACCTGTGTTGCAATTCTGTACTTGGACATTGTTGTGCCTGTATTTTGAGAAGATAATGATACCCATGGTAATAATCCATGAGTTGAATGCTACTGACTGTGACTGGCTATCTTGTTCAGTGACATCTTCATTTAATCGTATGTTACCCCCTGAAAGCAGTACTAACAGCTGACATTTAGGATGATCACAGCAGGATGTAAGAGCTCGTACACAGGATTGATTGTAAATGTAGAGATTAATATTGCTGTGATGAGGGCATCAATATGACACTGTCCTGATCATTCAAATTCACTGAGAGCTGTCTTAATAAGAGCTTGTGTCACCTTGTGCAGTCACTTTTTCAAGTTGTGCCATTTACCCTTTTATCTGGGTACAAATCAACCTTTTTCCTACAGGACCAAATGTTCTCTATCTCATTGGGGATTTGCCATGGCAATCAGTAATTGCACATAATAAAAGAAAGAGATAATCATTCTAAGTGGTCCATGCTATTTAGCAAAGGGGTTCTGCTGTTTTGCCCCTTAAAACACTGTATGATGTTGTGCATTTAAGAGGCTAGCCTTAGTAAATGGACCTATTAACTCTAGTTGCACAATGTCGAAATTTTAAAAAACGTTTTCTATTCTCCATTTGTATGTCATGCTTTTCATCTGTTGTGTTCAGTGTCTGTATTCAAACAACTTTTTTATAATGAAATGCTGCTGTTTGTTGAAACGCAAAAGTGCCCAAAATATTTTTGTGAACCAATGGTGTGCAATAAATGGACAGGTGTTGTTTTAAAAGTTTAAATATTCTCTTTGGAATGGTGAATTATAGAGAAAAAAAAAGAAGAATGTATCATTTTGTTTTATTCAAATGTGACTGAAGGTGAATCAAAGAGGCAAGGACCCCATTTGATCTGTGAAACAAGGAACAAGGCTTTGATATCAAACGACTGGTTCTATTCAGCTCCTTTCTGTTTGTTTTCTAGAGTTGCATGTTCATATCGTTCTGTGAAGTGGAGAGCATGTCTTCAGTTGGCGATGCGTTCTGTCAAGGCCTTATTTGTCGATGACTCTTCATCCAGCGTAGCTTTGATCTGTTGTTCAGCATGCCCTCTTCTTTTCTGTACGTTATCCCTTTTATGTGCAATGTTTTAAAAATATCTTGATTATATACAGGACATGCCTTTTCAATGTACACTTGGTGTTGTATACGTTTTCCAGTCCATATGGTTTATTTAAAAGTAGGAAAAAAAATAAAAAAAATGGTAGCTCTTCATATATTTTTGGTGACTTTTGTATTATGGTTGCTGTTTCATGGCATCTTTGGATATTCTTGTTCAATGTGAATAGAACAGCTTAGTTTGGGAGTATGGGGGGCCTTGGTAGTCTTCACTTTGTGACTGTCTGCAATGTGTGTATATATATAAATATACAGTATATACACTCATACTATGTTGCATATTCTTTATACTGTAGGCTAATTGATTACAACCTGCTTTCAGACAGATGTTGTATTTTGTGTCTTTGATACTGTATTTAAACTGTAGTTTGGAGAAACTGTACAAAACATCCCAGATAGTAATGCAACCTGCACATTGTATAGGGAGAACTGACGTTTGTGGTGTTGAGTGTTTTAACTGGATCATATTCCACAGTTGGCTGTTAAAAACTGACAAGACCACTCTGTATTTTAGAGTTAATGGTTGTTCTGAATCTTTGCTAGTGTTCTGGCTTTGCAGTCCTGTTGTTATTAAAAAGAGTTGTTTTTGTAAAAGTATAAAATGTAAATAAAAAAAACCTAAGTCTGAATAAGCCGACAAACTTGTCTGAGGTTGCTTTTTGTCACTCTAATATACTTGCAGGTAATTTGTGCACACATGCTTTTTAGGTAGTACATGTATTTAGTAATATACTCATCACTTATCCAAGACTACCTGGTTGGTAATCCAGTCTTTACTGTACGAAATGGAGGGCAAAGTCCAAAGTTAAGTATAGTCAAAGCTAAAATGGAGCATCAGCAGTCTGAGTTAGACAGCTCATGTGGACAACCACCAAACTTTCAGTCTTTTTTGTACAAAATTCCCTGTGTGTTTCCATGGACACTGTTTTCTTGCCGAGCTGCAGTAGAGGTCCTGGTAGCAGCATGTAAGTTTCTTGCAAACACCAACAGTAAACCTACACAAATCTACCAGAACCAGAATACCTGTTTGATTTGGCGAACTCAAACTGCTGAACTCTCATATTAGCTTTGGCTAAACCTTGGGATGCATTTTTGCATGGAACAAAGACTGTGGATTTTGTCCCCAGTCTCATCGCATGAGTTCTGTATTAAGACAGATCTGAGAGATAGTGAAAGATATGAAAGGAAAAGAGTTGAGAGAGACAGGTGACAATATGCAACAAAGGTCCCCAGCCAGATTCAGACTATGGATGTTGTAATTACATACAGTAGTCAGTGTCTTAAACTCCTAAACCATTAGGACAACCCAAAATACTTAAATCTGACCGTTTTCTGCTGGAGTTTGGATCGACCAACATCCTCACAGATGTTCTGAGGCTGCTGGCAGCTATAGGGAGTTAAAGAGGTCAAAACATCATTGTTATGCTTATGAACATTCAATGTTTTAATGTGTTGTAGGCACCGGCCCAACGTCATAAAGTCAGAGTACACAGTGTAAAGAGGAGTCACATCTGCATTGCTTCTCATCATTATTTCTTTTCTTGGAGTGTTTGTCCTCTTGGAAGGCCAACACTAATGTTAACTAGTTTTGGCTCAAAAATGGTTGTCATTCCTTATAAGCCTTCAGCACATGAGTGGTCTAAAACTGCACTCACTGCTCAGTTAAATGCAAAGTCTGTGGCAAAAGCTCAGCCCAACCCTGCTACATCATAATATAACATATCAGTTGTATGAACTGTTAATTCATGCTTAACAAGAAAGCCAAAACATAAATCATTAAGTATCATGTCTGAAGTAGACTCAGGCTAATTGGTTTTTATTTATAGAGATTAGAAAACTCTGTTAAATGTTTTTACAATGTAGAAGTTAAATGTCACATGAATTTATTGACCACTTTTCAAATACACCCAATATTTGATGTGTCATTTTTAAAATGAATATCAAACAGATTTCAACACACTTTTTTTTTTTTTTTTTTTTTTTACAGTACCTTGTAGTCATTGTGACCAGTGTTGCCAACATATGGCTTAGCATACATTTTGTTGGAATAAGTGCACAACACATATTGTGAACACAACAACCAAACAATATCTATATTTTGTCCAAATGAAAACTCAGATGCTAAAATGCGAACTTCAGCAACCATCTACCGTTAGCAGCTAAGCTAACTACCTACATAAGCACAAAAAGTTACATATTATTAGATTGCTAGCGATATAAAGACACATTTAAATACTTAGTCAGTAGTAAGCTGCTCTTTTGTTTCTGTTAGGACTGTCACCTCAGTTAATTTTAGAGGAAACTAAGAAAACCCTGCTATCTACCAGGTCAGTTTTTACCAGTGCTTGTTAGCAGTGAAGGCTAGGAGCTCTTCCTAGTCCTCTGTTGGCCAGTGTTTAACTTGCTGCCCCAGCATCTTGCTACAGTTTCTCTTTTTTCTTCAGTTAAAACATACAGTGAATATAAATATTCATTTACGTTTCTGTCAACAGTGGCTGTTTCTTTCAGTTAATCTGCAAATGCAGACTTATATTGAAACACAATTGAGAATTCCCTCAGCGCTAGCCTCAATTAAAGACAATTACACACTGTGCTGAAATTGAATGCACTAAAATTGCTTAGCAGTGGTTAGCTCTGTTACCTCCTTCTCACCAAAACTGAGCAGCATTCGAGGCACATTGAACAAACATCATGCCCTTTGAGGGTTAGGTTAAGTAAAGCAGTTAGTAAAGATTATAGTTTTCCACACAACAAAAAGGCACAAAAATCTCAGTGGTCCAAGGCACTCAAGGATGCCACTATGTTGGGTGGCTGCTGTCTCTGTAGGAAAACAAAGGCTCAGACAGCACAAAATATTTTGAGCACTAATCATGTGCTGTCACAGTGAGCAGCCTCTGAGCCATTCATCTGTTTCTTCTTCCTCTGTTTTTTGTTGATGAAATTTGAGTTCTGTCTTTTTCTGATTTGATGACTGTTGCCGCCAGTGCTAACTACTGTGTTTTTCTTTCATTTAACCGCAGTAGCTGTCTCCATAAACATAACAGACATAAGATACTGTGTGGCTGTATGTGATTTAGCAAAAGAGATTTTACATAGTTCATATATAGATGATTGATTTCAGTAGATTGTTACTTTGAATATTAAACTCCAGTTTGTCTGTACTGTACATGTGGGTCTTACACCCAATACCAGGGTTTCATTTGGCTAAAAAGGCTGAATCTGCTGCATTTGAAAAGGGGATTATAGGATTAATCGTCATCTTTTATGGTGAAATATACTCCAAGTTAGGGTGATGCATTGTTCATCACACAAGCAAAAGACATATACTTTTTCAGAATGGCTACCCTCAAAAGTAACTGTTGTTAAAAATATTGAGCGTATAAGAGAATCCACCTTTTGGGGTAAATATCTGTCCTAGCTGTTGTTATGCAAGCAGAAAGATGAAAGTAGGAACGTGATAAATGTGGAGAAACTAATTTGCTATTTTCACACCTGTGTACCTGGCCAATCATTACGGAAAGCAGGTGTAGCTGTCTACCTAAAACTGTTGGATTATCTGTTTTGGAAATTTATGACACAGACTGTCTGCACATCGGAAAAGGAGCTTTTCACTGCTTTCAGACCATCCAAACAAAATTCCAAAATACAATAAATTGGCCTTTAATTCTCCAGATTAACCTTGTCATTAATTAGGTTTTTGGCTTTCCTCCTCCAGTGGAACTTTGGAAACAGGATAAAAATTTATTGACATTGCTTCGACAGTCTGCTGCAATAACTTATAAACATTAGAAATATATTGCTGCTTTAAAGCAACATTTATCTCATATAGAACTGCAAGGGAATCTTCAGTTAAAAGAGCAGTTGGACATGATTAACATGTCCAGCTCTGGTATAAATCTGTGTTTCAAAAACAACTGTTTTATATTCCTGGAAATCTTTGGTGAGGAGGACACAGACATTGGTGGATGACATTGTATTTTTGGGTTGATGACGGGTAAGCTAAAGCTAATCTATTCCATCCAACAGAGCCAGACTTGATTTTGGCTTCCAGTCGATGGTAGACCCATCAGAGAAAATTCGTCCCTCTACCCTGGACTTGTTTTTTTCAAAGATAAAAGCTATTGCTTAAATATATTTTTATAGAAATATATATGTAATGAATATAAAATAATATTCATAAAGCCCTTGCTTTTTTCCATGCCCATATTGTTGATAGAACTACTCTTCAGAGTGTTTTAAACAGCTGCAAGCTAGTTGTCAATTATAAGGCTATCTGTTAGGAAAAGATAGGTGGATGAATATGGATTACAGAGTGATGAAACCCATCATTCACCCCCTTTCTCCCTGCATGCATTGCCTCTATTACAACCCCATTGCACAACACTGGGCTCATACTTTGTTCCTTGTAAACTTTTACTGCAGAGCCAAAAATGTGTTTGCAGATGCATTTATGACTTGTTTACATTTTGGGCTTATCTGTTGGACTTGCACGGCCAGAGGGGGATTTTAGACAAACTGGATACAGCAGTTTGTGAGGAGAGTGATAATGCTGCGGTGAGCCTCGCTGCCAGGAAAAATAAAACACACTGCATGACTAATACACATGTCATACATTCCCAATCAATGGAGGGGTTGGATTCAATGGAATATTCCACAAATCACATCCGTGCCAGATTCATTAGGTTTTTGTATCCACAGAAAATAATAGTAAGACATTCAAAGTCTGTATTTGAAGAAGTGACCCCAGGACCTGGGTAATGTTACTGGCCATTCTTGCAGCTGACGTCTTGCAGTTATGCAAAAAGTGAATACATTTGTTCCATTATTTTCCACGATTCAGGGACAGTGATGACAGCTGTCTGAAAAGTATCGACCACGCTGATTTCTCCCTTTTCCACAGCTCGGCTCAGGTCTGTCGACCAGTAGCTCTACTGTACCAAATACCTGCTAATAGAAGCAATAAGAAAACCAATTCATCTGCCCACACTGCTGTGTCAATTTCAATTCATTTCTGATGAGCTTCTCAGAACTTTATTTGCTGTTTGATTCTTTCCACTACAGCTCACATTTTAATCTACTCACTACTATTGGAAAAGCCTCATTTTAGCCAGACATGGAACATCCAGCCTTCATTCCAGTGTAAATTCCTTTGAATCACGTGATGTCCCACAGTGCCTTGGATGGTGGAAGGAAGAGGAGGTAAACATGTGAGAGGGCTGTCCAGAGGGCCTGCAGCAATTAACCAACAGCTCATACCGTGCCTTGTATTTATGGCTAATAACCACACACTTTTCTGTTTTCATCATCCAGGGATTCTGCTGCCACTTGAGGCCTCTGTGATCACTTTTAGGAAAGCTATCTGATAGTCCAAATTGTCCTCTAGCCCACATTAACATTACACCAGCCAAACCAAAGCTTGTGTTATATCATTTTCACTAGACCTCTCATCAAAGTAAATTGCCATGTCTTCTAGCGCCTCAAACGTCAGAATGACGTTGACAGAAATGCCAAACAGTATCATGCTCTGAGGATCATGTGCCTAATTAAAACTAAGGTCATGCTTTCTCTACAGAACACCCCATATTGCTCTTTGTCTGTGCTGTAATGTTCCAGACGCTTCCCTTTGCCACATCAAATAATTTCTCAGTTTTTTGACCAATGTGTGTACAATTAGGTCATTACTGTGATGTTTTTGCACTGCAACTCCCATCATTCAAGTGTAATGTCAGTTCTGTGATGCCTTTTGTAGCCAAATATCCCAAGGAATTACATTCATATTTTCACACCTCATGATTTATAGTCATTGCCAATGCAGGAAGTAGTGTACCATTTATGCAGCATGGCAGCAAGTATGTGTGCAGTCTGGAGTTGGCATCCTGTCACAGACTTGCAATTAATGTTTGCTTTTTTATGCCAAGCAAGTGGTGTGGTTCTATAGATGGCAATTATGATTTGCCAGTTGGTCATTCATTCAGTGCACCACCTTTGTCCAGACTGAAATATCTCAACAACTAGACAACTCAGATAAATTGCTATGAAATTTTTGACATTCATGGTCCCCAGCAGATGAATCCTGCAGATTTTGGTGATCTCATGACTTTTGCTCTAGCACCAAGAACTCTTGGAATTTATGACTTTTAATGAAATGTCTTTACAACTATTGGATGGATTTCCATGAAATTTGGTGCAGATATCCAAGCTGCTGAGAGGATAAATCCTAATGACTCTGGTGATCCTCTGACCTTTCAACTAGTGCTACCAGCAGGTAAAAGTTTACACTTATGCTGTGAAATATCTCAACATCTACCCGATGGATTTGCACAAAATATTGTACAGAAATTAATGGGTTCCCAGGTAATGCTTTCCAATACATCCTCTAATGTCAGGTTTTTCAGAATCATCATACCAATATCAGCGTTCTTGTCTGGTGACTTTGACTCTTGGAATTTGCGTTTCTGTAGGCACTCTTTCCATATGAGCTGTCACTACTGATCACGCAAACTACCCAGTCTCTCCTCGGTTTATTCCAAACAGAAGCATACAGTATTACAAAACACTTTCTGTATGCAAGAAAAGACAGGATGGCTTGCATTTGCAACAGTGAATGTAAAAGCTCTCAATTACCTTTGAGTGATAGTAAGTAGTAAAACATATTTATTTATATGAAAATGCTCCAGATTTTCACTTTAAACATTTTTTTCAGTTGCTGTTTCCAGACTTCTATCCGACCACCTGTCTATCCTGAGGCCAGGGGCATATTTTCCAACTGTATCAGCAAGCCATCCTGTCAGTTACATAATAAAATCAGTCTTTAATGCATGTCTTGGTCACTGTACTGCAACCTCGACTTCCTATTTAAGTCCTGAGAAGGTGGTCTCCTGCCCTGAAACTCATAAGATTTCTATGAAAACGAACTGTCTCACATACAGAAGCTAGAGTCGTCAAAGTGGCAGTCCTGCTGTGTGATTTAGTGGCTGCTGGCTGCAGGCACGCCACATATTTCTGCTTTAACTTATGTGACACAGATTTATTGTTTTAGAAGAATCAATTTGAAGCTGCTCTGCATGGACCCTTTGTTGTAATTGACCCATACGATCAGGCTGTAAGTCTTTGTGTGGCTCTCAGGGTTTGACTGTTGTTTTTTCAGGAAAATAGTTCCATGTGTTTCAGTGTTTTTACATAAGTCTGCAGACAGGAGCAGTTAGTCTTCAACATTAACCCTGCAGTGTGAAGTGCCAGTAGAAGATTTGTGTCATTGGACGATGGCAGTGGTCTCCTGTGACTAAAAAAACAGCCTCTACTGAGTTCCTTGTTGCTCTCACTCTGGCTGTTGTTTTTCCATTTCCTTTCTTTTTTCATATTTCTGATCTGAAATTTGTCCTCTATCTAGTGTTTGCTCCTCAGTGAGTTTTATAATAAATAATTAAATATTTGCCACTGTGCTCTCTTTTAGTTTACTTTCTACTAAATATTTAAATGAGAGTTTTACATTGTGTGTGGTGACTGAAATTAAAAACTTGTATCACAACTACAGTTTTAATGGTAGCTCTTCAGAACTGCGTTAAGCTTTAATCTGCAATAATAGATTTTTATCCACTTGGGCAGAGCGTAATAATATGTAAGCACATCACACTTTACAGCACTGATGTGACAAACCTGTTAGCAATCAGTGGCTTATTTTCACAGCCAACAGAAACAGGCAACTTAAGCATTTATTTGGAGCCATGTTTGTGTTCAGTTGGTGAATAAAAGTCCAATATTCACTCTTTTAACTCTGTTTTGGTCTCCACTGACTTCTGAGAAAAATACATGGCTCTACCAGTTAGTTGCTAACTTCTGTGTGTGTTTTGATGCTGGGCAAGTTGTGTACACTGAGCTATTTTAAGAGGGTTTTTTTTACAGAAAGCAGGTGCCACCTACAGCTGAAACAATGCTGATGAGAGCTGTGAGATTAGTCAGTAAAGTCATGAGCCAGAAAACCAAAACAATGATGATGCTAAAGCTCAGTGGAGTTGAGGGAAACTGCAGAGTTGGATGAGAATTTTCTGTGGGTTAGTCATTACAACTCACCCCTTTCACATTACACCTAGTTATCTGATCTATCTAAAAATAATGATTAGAGCAGCTTTAAACATTTTTAGATCCCAATGGTCCTGAGAGTTAGATGATGATTCTGGTTTTGTAGCTTTAGCCATATGACTTTGTAAACCACCTAATTTGAAGGTAGAATCGACTGCATGTGTTTCCAACTATGTTGTACTGGGTTGCACAATTAACT
The DNA here is from genome assembly GCF_910596095.1 of Thunnus maccoyii. NCBI lineage: Eukaryota > Metazoa > Chordata > Actinopteri > Scombriformes > Scombridae > Thunnus > Thunnus maccoyii. Next base: position 4,449,437 of record NC_056538.1, on the reverse strand, counting down.
CAGTGAGTATTACCATAACTTATAGAGATGATGGCAAAACATACAAAAATAAGATCCAAGTTGTAATAAACTAGAAGTATCTTTTGACTGTGTAAGAACTGTTTAAATTTTAAAATAGAAAAACTGATGGGATGTCAGGAAAATGTTCCTAGCATTCCTGTATTTACTAGCTAGGTTGGTAAATAAAAAAACTGTTATTCTATGGACAGAGCACACTTTTGCTGCTGTTTACTTTTGATTGGCCACTTCCTGTTGGTGGAGATGGACTCTTGCCATTGTCTCTACCTTCCACATTTTATGTGAACAAATGGGGGAAACCTATGAGGTCCCAGTCAGGTTGGATGGGCTGTTCTTTTCCATTTCAGCTTCACTTTGTCATTTAGGCTGATAGAAATATTGCCTATAGTGTATTACCAAACTTTGTCCAGATACAGATTTTCTAATATGTGCCAAGTCTGGCGACGCTCTTAAAATACAGTGACAGCATGGCTGCGTTGTAGAGTGGATTTCAGTTTCAGATGATACACTGTACATCACTGGTGCTGCATCTTGCTTTTGTTCTGCAGCTGTTTGGCAATTTATGTTTCTTGTGTCAGATAGCTTTGGAACATCACAGGGATGTTCTTGCATTGCAGAGTGCTTTATGAGGCTGTCTAATAGCTCTTGATTTATTGAGGAGGTGTTTGGCTTTGGAGGACTTTTGGTTGGTGTTAAGTTTGGCTGTCACACTATACAGTTTGGTTAGCAGGACTAGGTCTTTAAAACAAAACTTACTTCGCTGTGGTGTATTCCTTCAGACTGCCGCCTTATATGGTCTTTATTCACTAGGTTACAGGCTCATTATGTGTCTGCCTGCTTATTCACTTCACGCTCTACATATTGAAGGTTCACACAGTCAAAAGCATCAACATTAGAGCACTGCGAAACTTGGACTGACTGCATACTGCCGCATAACGTCACTATCTATCAGTTATTGTTCCAGAAGCCTGCACATAGTCAATGCAGTAACGCTGAACTGCAAGTGACGCTCTGTTTTGACGACTCCAGGTGTTCATTTGCAAAAGTGTCACCCGGCATTTGCCAGATCCTCTCCTCTTAAGGATGGGCTAAATGATCCTGCAGGCATGAGTAAACTTTGGCAAAAGCTCTTTTAGGGTTCATTTGTATATTTATATGCGCAAGCCTACTCTACAGTGTCTCAGTAATTAAGGTCTCTCTGCATTTTTAGAAGTAAGAGAGCCTAAATTTTAGATGTTTGTCTTATCTCATTTCTGTCTCTCTTTAGAAGTTTAAAATAGAGACCCCAGAGTATGTTAGCATTAACCACATACATAATATCAAGCCAAAAAATAAACTACTGGATTGGACTGTGGCTGTTGAGTTGAAGACATGTCATCACTCACCCAAAACAGCTTCATCAGTTCAATTCAATGATGGTGGTGGGGTGGGGATCCAGGCAATCAAAAGTAGAGGCCGAACAATACTGCATTTTTGAGGTGGACACTGATATCTATATTTGAGAGATAAATCAATGCTATAGTGGCCAATATTTGTTTTTTTACCATTACCACCACATGACCAGGATTCCATATATTTGGTTATCAAAGAATTGTGTCCAAGATGTACTGAGCAGTACAGTTTAGAGCTGAACAAAATTAAGAGTCTATAGCCACTCTAGCAGCTATGTGATTGCACAGTGGTGCTTTGAGCTAAATACTAATGTCAGCATGCTAACATGCTCCTATTGAGAATGCTAACATGGTGATGTTTAGTAGGTATAATGTCTACCATGTTAACCATCTCATTAGCATGCTAACATTTGCTAATTAGCACTTAACACAGCTGAGGCTGATGGGAATGCCATTAATGTAGCATAAATTTGGTCAAAAAACAGTATTGTAAGTAGTTGATCACCAAAGTTAGCATGGTTCATCCTCTGAATGTCTGTACAAAATTTCATGGCAATCCATGTAATTAGTTGTTGAGATATCTCAGTCTGGAACAAAGTGGTGGGCCAACCAACTAGCACTGCCATTCATAAAGCCATGCTTCTATGAGGCTAAAAATGAGCTTGTACGCACTCACAACTTATTAACAATTTCCTTTTCCGCTAACATATGTGTTGATATGAAAATCGTAAGCTAATAATCACTTGTAATATTATATCCAGTTTATCAGTCAGGCTCTCATTTAAAACTCAGATTTGTTAACCTCTTGATGTCACACCAATCATAATGGTTGTTACATGACAGTCACATAGCAAAAAGGTTAGGGACCCAGGAGTTAAGGTGTGAATTGGTGTTGAAAGGGATGTTGGGGTGGCATTGTCAGTTGCTGATAACTGATTGAGACCACCTGTTCAGAAGGTACCAAAGTTCAAGTGCCTTTCCCAGGTAATGTCATGTACTCAGGAAGCCTGAACAGGTGTCTTCACACTTATCAGCCACTTTTACCCCTTTTCAGGCAGTTTCACACCAAAAGGCTTTTTGCCTGCTTGTCATAACACACAGGTGTAACTAATAAGATTAATAATTATTCCCTTCCATTGAGATGTCCCAGTCCAACATAACCACAGCCACAGATGTGAAATGTGCATGGAATGCAGTTATTATTGATGTTATTAATTACATGTGCTTTTAATTACTGTGCTTTTCCTACTATGACATGTCAATCTTTCAAAAGGTCTATTTAAACCGTTCTCTCGATGTAATGAAACAGTCCCATATGGGCATTCAGCAAGTAAAAGAACAGTACTGCACCCACTTGAGGCCAATTGGTGTATTTTTAAGTGCTGGATCAGTAATAATACCGAAGATTCCCTGAAATTGTGTCAAAATCCAGTCAGTAGTGTCTTATATAATGTGTTACAGATTGATAGCCACACTCAGTCTATAGTCATGCTCCAGAAATATGCAGGATAAAATATTTAAGTGAGACTATGAGAAGTCCTTTGAACAATGAACTCCTGCCATGTGTGCAGTCATTTGCAGGGATGCATAAAAGCAAACCCCATTTTCCCAGTATGGTACCTGTTATCCACTGTGTAAGGAAAGGGAGCTTTTCCAGTAAAACTACCCCCAACCTGCTCTGGAGTATCACTTACATTAAAGAACAGAGCTGACATTTATTAAGAGTCATTTTATGGCCCAGCACTCTGTTTCCCAGCAGTGTATTGCATTAGCTCTAATGCTCCTGAACAGCATGGTGTGCAATAGGGTGGATCTCTGGAAGCGGGAGTGAGGGGAGACAGCCTGTGGTCTAGGATACACTGGGCAACAGATAGATATAGATGGATGGATGTTAATTCAAGTCCTTTTTGCTAGATGAGCCCCCAGGAAACTAAATAACATGGAGATATATGACAGGCCTGTACTGCATGAACTGCACATTTTGAATGGTTTCCATTAATGGTCTGTATAGTTTGTCTAATGCAGTGTATAGCTGCCTATTTTCCACACGGTTGATAGAAGTATAGAGTATCCTTTATAGAGGTAACTGATCCTGATCTTGATCCTCCATCTATTCTTTATGCCAAAACCTCCACTGGTGTCATTGTCTGTTTAAACAGAGCACATCGTCTATGTAAAACAGGACTGTAGACACTAAGCAGGAGACAGAGGTTGAATTTAGTCTGCCTTGAGACATTTAGTAATATATGGCCGCTCCTTATAAATTAAACAAGAGGTAGCCTTTTTAAAAAATTTGGCTGAAAATAATACACACATGTCCATATATTTTGGTTGCTGACATCACTTCCCAGCACAATTGTGAGTTCATCTGATAGTATGAGGCTTCAGCAGTCTGAGTTAAACAAATCAAGTGGGCATCTTCAAAGTTATAGCCTTTTTAGTTCAAAATTCCCTCAGTGTTTCTATTCCTCCACTATGGTTCAGCAAGGACACACCATCCATGGGAGCACAGAGGGAATTAGGTACTAAATGGACTAGTACTCTATTTAAATAGACAACTGCTGAAGCCTCATATTAGCTGTTGCTGAACATTAGAATGCATTTTTACATTTGAGCTCTGTAGATTTTGTCTCCCATCACTTATACTGGAACTGTTTTAAGAAGAAATGTCTGCATGACCAGTATGGGGAGGAGAACTGATTGCAGCAACCAGTAACTATTTTAATTTGTGAGTATGTGAATATTGTTTTAAGATATACTTGAAAAAATGTAAACCAGTCCTCTGAAGCAGCATTAATTGATTTTTTTTTTTTTTTTGGGGCAACTTGATAGCAGCGCAAAAAGCTGTGAACACAATATTGACACATTATCACCCTAAGTTGTTATGACAAATGTTAGCAAACAATTTCTTATTGACGCATCCAGCAGATACAGAGTAACATTAGCATTCATTTGGAGGTGTGCTTCTTGCCATCTAATGAATATAAACCTTTACGTACTAAATGCTCCACTATATGTTCACCAGCTAGTCAAGTGTTTCCACTGAAAACAGCTGCCTTCTGCTACTGGAAACAAGGTGGATGAAAGCAGTGAGACTATACCAAAATGTTGCGGGCCATAAAACCAAAACAATCAGCTGAAAGGCGCTAAAAGAAAAAACAGAGCTGAGGGGAGCCGCAGAGTTGGGGAATCATTTTCTGTGGGTTTGTCATTACCTTTCCAGTCACACCTAGTCATGTGACCAACTGTTTGTATTAAAAAAAATTGCTGCAGCTTTAAGGCAATTTGTTTCTTACATGTATTTACAAGTGTGACAGAAATGTCGCATTTTTGACATTTCAAAGACACCTGTTTTATAAGATAATAAGCAGTATGAACTTCAGTTCTTATCATGAGAACATTATCACTACTACTATAGAAACATACAAAGCTAACATGTCCAAAAAAAGTAAACCTGACTACCAAGTATTCATGTTTCCTTAGAATGTTTCAATGTAAAAGAAAATCATTTATGCATGTCTGACTGTAATTCCAACTGTACACATGAGGAAAAAGAGAGAGGAAAGATTGTTATGACATTTCTCTTGAATTTAGTGAGAAAGCAGATTACAATAAATCAAATGCTGTCAAGCATTTATGAGGGGGAAAAAGTCACATTTAATAAGATATTGTTTCAACATTCTCTTTATTGGCATATTTAAAAATCTTCAATAAATACAGTTAGCACTGCAGTGACAAGATGCTGTTTCAGTTTTGAGGATACATGCTGTATCAATATATTTACTGGATAAAGAACAAGTGCATGAAACTGGACAGGCACGCACACGCACAACTTTTATTTGACTTTGACTACTAAAAAACATTCGGGCTATGATAAGTCAAAGCAGTCAACGTAACAGTGTATTTTGGAGAGAATGAATCACATGTTTTCACTACAAGAGATAGCTGGCATGCATCTACCCATGTGAGCATAAATCTCATGTATGTCACGTCCTTGCTATGCAAAAGAGAGAGGCAATGAAATTTATTTTCTCTTTCTGGCAAATTCCCCTTGAAGAAAGCTCAGCTTTGGAGATGCTCAGCATTTGAATAACTAATCCAGTAACTAGAGGACGGCGTTGATAATTTTTGTTAGCTTGCCAGGAGCTGTGTCTCCAGATACAAAATTAAATTAAGAACCCAAAATAAAAATCAAATATAAAGGAAATGAAAACTTCAATCCAATCCTGGATCCTGTCATAGCAGGAGGAGAAGGAAGTTTCCAAGGGTGTGAGTAGGTAGCAAATAAGTAAAATAAAGTTACATGAGCTAAAGAGGAAAGGCTGTAGGCTTTAGAGAAGAATAAAAGTTTCACTGTTTCACTTCATGCCCTTTCAAGCCATCTGCTCACCATTAAATTCTTGCTTCATCTCAGTGATCTGGCCACTCGGTCTGAATAGGAGTCTGTCTCAGCAGCCGCCCTCCCTTTCACACAAACAATGCACCTAAATACACCTGAATATACATGAGTGATTGCCCTGTAGGCATCCTCATAAAGGGGCAATGAGTAAGTGGACGTTCAGACAGAACGCCCTGTGTTAAAACAATACAGGTGTTTTTTCAGGTAGTGGTGAGACATTGAGGTCCAGTTTGAGAAACAGATCCATGAGTTTGTGAAATAAAACCCTTATCATTGTTAGTATGAACACTGTTGACTGTTGGGGGCCTTTACTGATTGGGGTCCAATTTATTCAAAACAGTTGCAGCTGTATCACTATTACTGAGACATTTTATAGTGAGAAAATTTTAAAAATTATTATCATTTTCCTGTAACTCCTCGTTTTATGGAGCTTAAAGGATAATTCTGGTTTATTACAATTTGGATTTTGTTTTCATAGGTTTGTCCATCATTCCAAAAGATCATAATAACCCTGCGCTCACCAAGTTGATTAAGGACCACATCAGTTTGGATTCTTGTCTGCCAGATTCAAAGGTGGAAGTAGTAAGTGTGACATTGTAGAGCCACAAAACCTTGTAGTGAGGAGGTCAGGATAGATGGATGAGTCACAAAAGTGTGTGAATTTGACACCAGAGACTTCAGTTGTCTCTTACCAACAGTCAGTGTTGGTTTCTTCTAACAATGACCACAAGTTTTTTGGTCTTTATTGGATGGCAGTAGTGGAGAGATGACAGGAAACAAGGGACCAAGAGTGATGCAACAAAGATCCCTGGTCACAGGTCACAGAGGCGCCCCTAAGTATAATATTGTGCCTAACCAAACCTTTACCATAATGGCAGAATAGAAAACACTTACATGAACCATTTTTGTGACAGTGATCTGTAATAGTTTTGGGAGGCACTGACAGTGATAGTGGCGTCAGATGGGAAAACGCTCATGTGGGTCATTTTGGAAGGCAGTGACAAAAAACCTATTTTGCTGCTCGAGTAATAGGACTTAGAAAGAGAAGAAAAAACAATTTTTTAACATTAAAATGATCACCCAACCTTCCTGGTTCAACTTTGACCTCCCATACTTTCATTTGTCAGACACTTGTGTCCAGAATGACTTTAAGGTTTTTCCTTCACACATCAGCAATTTGGTGTATCTTGCTCAAGGACACACACACAAGAGGAGTCAGGGAGCGAAACCCCAACTCTACGAAAAAGACGTACTGGACGACCCACTCCAGCACCTCAGCTACTGCTGCTCACTTTTAATGATGTCCCAATATTCCCACATGTCAGCAATTAATTTGGTGAATGCAACTATTGTAACTGTCTAAATTATGGTCAAATCTATCAAAATAAGATTCAAGTTGCGATGAATGATCATACCATGCAATAAATAAAGAATACAGAAACAAAAAGAAAGTATATACATATATAAAATATAATATATAAAAATATATATTCTCACTATACTAAATATGAGTTTGTCATGTGTGCTGTGGAGAGGATCATCAGTTATTTTAAATCATCCTCCCTTTTCCAGGGAACAACAGAAGAGAGTGAGGTGACCATGAAGTCAGTAAGCTTTTATTAAAGTTACTGTAAATGATATCACAACAAGGCTGAAAAAGAAAAGGCAATAAAACCCTTAATAGCCTATTGCACTAGAGTGGAACCTGTTAGCATTTTTCTCTGATCAGCAGAGGTTTCCAGTGCTGGGGGGAGAGCAGGGATAAAATTGATGACTCACCACTGAGCTATTCAAAGTAATTTCCAAGAATGTGTTATTCTTGTAACAATATCGGGATGAGGTTCTTGGCTGTGCTGCTCTCAAAATCGTATTTGTGATCCATTGTTTTCCGCTGTTGCTAAGGACACTATCTCTGCTTGACAGGGTATCTGACGTCAAACGATGGTCTCATCTTCCTAAATAATCTTCCCAGAGATCTAAAAGGTGCTGCCAGGACAGTTTACCCAGCACGGGCTTGTATGACAAAGCGGGGGCCTGCTTTTTCACTCTGTAACATCATCATTTCATTCACATTCTGTGACGGGTTTACTTGCACAAGCTGTGAATGATTCAACCTGTTCATGTGTGTTGAAAGGAGCCTCTCAAAATGACAGATTTGTGACATTAAGACACGTGCTGCTCATGTTAAAAGCATGCTTTCACTTTTTCCCTCATTAGCGCGCAGCCATTGTCTGCGACGGCTGCGTTTTATTTCGAAACAAGGTTGAAATTTATATCGGACAAATAGGACCAATATCTGGAGCACATAAGGGATTTCTTTAAGTGATGCGGTGATTTCCAACCCACCAACCAACCATCAGAAGAGGGTCCTGAGCAGTTTTTTCCATTCTTTCATGGCAAAGTCTTTCCATTGCATTTGTGGGAAGTCATGGAAAAGCCGACCTGACAGCAGTGACAGTAAAACGCCTATGACACCTGTGACATTTTCCAGTAGTCCGCCAGCACATGTGGCCAATTTGTGTGTGCAACTGGAGGCCAGAACCGGTATATGAGTTTCAGAGAACATGGAGGGACATTTTTCATTATAATATCCTACTATATTATATATAGGGACTTGACATACATACTCCACACACGACTGAGAGTAACAAAACCTGAAGTAAATGTGATTATTTCTGATTTGTCAGTTGATTTTACAGATTAACTTAGCGCTGATCAGCACTCACACTATTGTTCGTCTTAAGCTTTATACTTATTCTTCATCTGTATGTTTTTTGCTTGACTACTACTTCTGCATACCATTCAAATATCAAAATGTTCAGCTCTTTAAGGACATTTATGCTGGGACTTTTCTTCTTTCTACCTTTTATACTTTTTAAAATATTAAGCTTTTTCAACATTTTTTTTACAATGCAAGTCAACGGACAGAATGTTCAGTAGTTTGAAAATTTGAACATTCCATGCAACACACACACTTCACACACATACTGATACACAACACACACACACACACACACACACACACACACACACACACACACACACACACACACACACACACACAGTGTCCTTTCCAATTTTCAAAATAAAAGCCCAAGATGGTAACTTTATCATAACAAGGAAGTCAGGGTGAGTCTGATTTTTCAAAATAAAACCCCCCAAATTCACTGTACGTTAACAGGAAACTAGAAATGGACATAGTTTTTCAAAATAAAAGCCTCCAGCTGGTAATAGGAGCTTACAGAGGGGCCATGGACAAGACCAGAATCTCAAAATGAGTAATTCATTTCAGATTTCTGCATTTGCAGCAATGCTTTGCAATTTATTCTTCTGTATGTTTTTTAGTCAACTACTACCTCTACATACTTTAAGCTCCAGAAACCATAAAAATGTTAGACTTGATCTTCAAGCACATTTATATGCCAATTAATTTTTTAGTTTTTTTAGTTTTATACTTTTTAAAATATTAAGCTTTTTTTTTTTTTTTTTTTTTTTTTTTTACAGTTTATTACAATAGAAACGAAAAACTTTGACAATATATAGCTTCCAGCTTTTTTAGCAACGCATTTCATCTCATAGCTTCCTTAGATAATGCAGTTCACCTTCCAATTCTAGCAATTCATTTCACATTTCTGTATTTTCAGCAATGCTTTGCAACTCTCAGCTCTTTAGGCCAATGCCTTTTCTGTTCCAAAATGTTTAGCAATTCAGTTCATCTGTGACATATTAATACAAAGCATCTCATCTTTCAGCCTTTTCAGGCAATTTATTTTAACTTCCAGCTTTGACAGTATTAAAGTGTGCCTTCCAGCTTCTCTAGCAATGTATTTCAATTTTAGCTTCTCTAGGTAATGAAGTTCAGCTTCCAAATCTGCCAGTTTTACATTCCAGCTTCCAGGTTTTTCAGCAGTGCAGTGCAATGCATTTGAGCCTTCAGCTTTTTCAAGCAAAATTAATTTCAGATTTCTGCATTTTCAGCAATGCTTTGAAATTTATTTCAGCTGTTAGCATTCACACACATTTTCCACAGGAAATGCATTTTCTAGTTATTATTTACGCTTTTTTTGGCTGTCAACTAGTTATGCATACTTCAAATGTTTCGCTATTTTTTTCAGATTTTTGACGTCTTACTTTTTTGAAAATATTCATTGTTTTTTCAGCATTTTTTTCCCATTAATATAAATAGGCAGTAACATTCAGCCCATATTTGAACCTTTTCAGCTCCTCTTCACACTCATTCAAGTTCTTCCCTTTGTACTCTATCATGTTGTTTCAGCTTTTTTATACCTTTTCATAATAATCTCTGTCCCAGTTTCTGAAACATTGCGTTGATGTATATTGTATGGAATGTTCAAACCTAGAGTCGGTTACATCATCACACTCTCCCTCCTCAGCTCTTGAACTCACTGACACTTTAAAGTTGTAATCTTTAAGATTTCAGTTGTTTCCGTGGCAATAGCAAATGCAGTGTAACTGCAGCAAACACTCCATGAGCAGAAATACAGAAGAGCAGCAGGTGTATTATCTGTTTACTGCACAACCAAGCAAACTCACTTTGTGTTCTTAAAGAAGTCAGTCAATAATAACTGCAATCGTGATCAATAACAACAGAACATAGTAAAGTTGGTTATCTTGCTGAGGAGTTTGATGTGTGCAGCCTGTCGCCTACATCTCTTCATTGAACAGCTCACTATGGCTGTTCCTTCTTGTTCCAACACCCCATGCCATATTTAAAACTGAGCCACTGTCAAAAAATTTAAAAAAAATGTCAGTTGTCTTGTTTTTTGATAACCAAATGTAACAAACACATTGTGGCTGTTTCACAAAAAAGCTACCCTGTATTTCTAATATGAAGCAGCAGTAGTAGGAAATGTTAGGTTAGCATTAATAGCAACTTAATACAGCTCTTACATGGTGTTAAGACAGCAAGCTGTAAACAGTGTGGCTATTATCAATGAGATAAAATTGTGCTGGGTTACATGCTGCATTGTTTGTTATGGCAAATAAAATGAATCCAGTGAGAATGGTGGACTCCACCTATAGCAATAAAAATTACTGAATGTAAACACATTGAATGGCTATTGAGGAAAAAATGCAGACCATAAATAGACTCATGAATTGGGTTTAATATCATGAATATCTTAACTTTAACTATTTACAGTGCCCACACTTCAACTATCTCTGGCGCTTCAGTTTCACCACTTCAACTGCTTTCAGTCTCAAACTGACATTTCTGCCTTCCTCTGAACAGTTAGCCTTTTTAATTTTAACACTAAAAACCATTGCTTTTTAAGCATTTTAATGCTTATTTCATATTTATTCCAATTTCTAATCTTAAAATCATAAAATAATTTGGCCAGATTATCAGATAACCTAACATTTCTGATGTAGGCCAACGTGTTTCACAGCTCACATAGATAGTGGAGGTATGTCAAAGGGACTTTCTGAAAGTATTTACTAGCACATTTACAGGTCCTGTAATGAGCACAATTAAAACTTTATGTTCCTAAAAGCAGTATGGAACATGTTCAACAGGGATGCAGTTGCATAGCGGTAAGAAGGTATTTTAATGTAAGCTATTTTCTGTTTTTAAGCAAACACCACTGTGGTTTTCTTCTCTGTAAAAGCAGCACCTTCTCAGTGATTTGTGGGAGAAGAAGAAACAGAGAACAGTAAAAAAGGGTTGAGCTGCAGCCATGATACATCAAGAATAAAAACTGTTAAAAAAGAATGGAAGGAAGATTTTTTGTGGAAGAAAAGCCTAATCTTGCCAAGACAGCTGTCTTATAAGTACACTTGGTGCAAATGTTTTACATAATATGAGCCATTTTGGAAGTTTTCCATATAGCAAATATTTCACAGTCCACACTGGTCTGACATTTAAGCATGTTAGTACCTGGGTTTCTGGGTCCACAGATGTACCCCATAAATAATAAACTTTTTTCACCCTCACGTTGCAAGTCTTGCTGTCAAACAATAAACCCATAAAGTAGTGTTGCAGAAAATGCACCATTGTGTCATTTTTTTGGGAGTCTGGGGTACACAAAAAAACAGAGACTTGTAAATTTGCTCAAATTGATCTATCAATCAGCCTGTCTGCAGAGAGCTCTGCTTGTTGTCCTGGCTGATCAGTGCAGGGGGGAGGTGAGGGAATGAGTCTGGGTCTGGATCCCTCCTCATCTCAGGAATGCATGCAGGTTCCTCTCCAAAAGTGCTGACGTCAGGAGTGGCCTTGGATTAAAAACAGCCAGTTTATAATAAAAATGACGAGCAGATAGGCTGTGTTATACGGCTGATCTGCTTAAAAGCTCAACTCAGGTATGCCCACTATAGCAGAGCCATTTTTACAGTTTTTACATGTACGACTCATAGAAAACCCTTTAATCAACTTCTTTTGTAAGTAAACTGTATTTCACCAAGGCAATATATAATGAATTTTGTTTGGAGGCCTGAACAATGGCTTCAAATGTCAGTGAGTTTTAAAGAAGCTTTAGACTGAGGTTAGCCTTGTGGTAGCAGACATTTACTGTTGTTACTGTAAATGTCTGTACACTGTAAACTTATTCTCTTATCTCTTATATTCTCTGACTTCAGAAAATAACCATCAGATGCTTTTGCATGGTGTCAAATCAGCAATTCAGTTATGTCCGTTGAATTCCAGTTCTTAAATGTCATCACTTTTTTGTCTGCAGTTCCACCCCCTTAAAATGTGTCATTTTCTTTCTACTTCTGTTTTCCATGAAGTCGCCTTTCCCAGAATTCTTCAGGACCCCAGAGAACAACCTGGGCTGATTTTCTACTTAAACAATGAAGCTGGCCACATTCTCTGTATTTATGATTGTCAACAAATCCCATGAAAATCAACAACGAATTAAGTATTGTGTGTGTATCCAAAGCCTTGCACGTCTTATTCCTCTGTGCCATGGAGTTCCATTGTTGTCCAAAAAACAGTTAAATGAGCCACACTGTTGCACTGGGTGACGTGTTCTTTAATTACAATCACAAATTAATGATTAACATGTTCAGAAGAAACAAATGGGCTGGGAAGTGCTGAGAGATGAACCAACACATCGTTGATTTTTTCATGAGACTTATTGACATTAAGAAAAATATATAACTCCAGCCTTATCCTTTATGTTTGATTTCCAGTTTTCTATCTCTACGCAGAACATTTCTCAATGAAAACTGTTAACAATGAGGTCTGTGGGTTATCTTAAATAACCAGGACTTTCTAAAAATGTCATTTTTAATCATTTTTAATGGTTGGCAAGACTCAGAGGCAAATATTTAAAAACTTCCGCAGATAAAACCCAAACTCTCTCTATGTACCTAAAAAAATATATTTTCTCTTGTGAATTTTTAAATGGACTCTTCCCACTTCTCCATTTTTTGTATGATCACACAAAATGTAATACTAAGTTTCTCAACACTTTAAAGTAAAATGCTGCATTTTCAATAGAACAGCGCTGTGCGCATAATGTTACAGCGTGCTGTCAATACTGCCATACTGCATGAGTGGATAGTTTGTTGCCATGGTGATTCTCAGCACTTCATTGAATGACAAACAAACATGGAAGGATAACATCTGGGCTAGTAGACAAAGGAGCACATACAGGAACTCATATGAGTAAGCATTACTTAATGTGTAATCAGTCTACTTTGTCATGTCTGTCTTCTTAAGTCGTAAAAAAGGTTTATATTTCATCTGTGAGTCAAAGTTTTTAACTTGGTATGTAAATATATCTATGAATGATATGTTAAAATCCATCTGTCCTGTCTACATGAAAGAAAGCTTACATAAAACATTAAAGGGGAACTCCACTGATTTTACACATCAGCGTGTGTGTTGTGGAGTACTTTTGCATGTGTGGAAAAATAGTATAAAGCCTTTTGTGGCTCCAGAAGGGACTGTGTGATATCTGATAAAGGTGATGTCACTTTTGAGTCAGCGTCAGTTGGGGCTGAAGAATACAAATTTGAAAAAATGAAAAAAGTCTGGGGGTGTGGACTTAGAAAGGAGTGAGGTTACCAGACCTCTGTAGCTGCTCCTCATCTCTGCTGGAGGCTAATAGCTCCAGCCTACATTAGCTGCTTCTAGCATAACACACCTGAATCTCTAAACCAAACTGTCAGTTGAGTTGCACTGTGGGTAATGTAGGCACTAGATTCTGACAAGGAAGAGGAATGTGTGGAATAAAAAAGACAATATATCTCGCTCTGCTGCATCAGTTTTTAAATCATTCTTCTTAAAAACCGTCCATCAGTGGAATGCTGTTAAGCAGCTCAGTACATGTACATGTACTGTGCACTGAGGACATTTTCAGCAGATTTCAGCGAAGTAGCAGCTCTTCCACCCTGAGCAGCATGTTGGTAGCATTTCATTTCAATCAATTCACTAATGATGTCATCTCTGAGAGCTGAGGAGCCAAGCAGCCCCACCCGCACACCCACACACATGCATACTGTTGTTATTTAAGTAAACAGCCTCATACACACACTGTACCAACCACAACTCTGGACCACAGAAGCACCTGTTTAGGAGCACTTGCAGGTCCACACAGGTGAGTAAACCAAACACACATATCTGGGCCCTGGGGGAAGACACTGTACATAAAGGAGTGATTTAAGCAAACTTTGGTTTCTGTTTTCTTTTAATCCTTCGTGTCAGCTCATGTGGAGAGGAAAGTCGATTGACAGGCCCACCTTTCTGTGCTTTCGCATGACAAATGAATTGAAGTTGTCAGGCCTGCTTCTGTCAGCCAAAACGTTATGAAATGCAGTCATTATGGGCCTATATGTTTTCATTCATGAGGTCAGTTTGGAAAGCAAACAGACGATGTGCAGCATATTGAAAACTGTGTTATCCAAGCTTGTGCACAAGAGGAATGAATAAGGAGAGGGTTAATGATGCCTGCTACAGTGAAAAGAGAAATACTTAGTGTACTGAGACTGAATCAACATTTGAACTTCTTCAATCAAGAAAGCAGACAGCCAACGCCTGCCCCCACTGTGCAGACTCCTTACCTTACATAAGTCAGGGCCTGAAGACACATCTGGAAATCAACTCGTCCAACATCAGGCCTTAGAGTGCCCATGGCAAAGGCTTCACACGTTGTACATCAATTTAGTTTGGACATATTCTTTTTCAATCTGCAGGCTTCAGTTCATATGTCATTGCTTTCTGCATTTGATTTCTCTACTGGCCAGCTGCTCTGTACAGCATCAAATGAACAAAACCTCATTTACTGACACAGAGCTGCTGATGAAAGACTATTAGCTTTAATATTGCCTCAGGTGTTCCAGCACTTTCAATATTACACACAAACAGTGAAATGAAGACTTCAGCATCTTCCTTATTAGTGGTTTTAGTAGGAGTGAAGATATCCTGGAAATGGTGATTAAAAGTTGATATGAAGCTCTGAACAAATGTTGAAAGCAATACACAACCAAATTAAAGATTTAGATAACATGCATAGTTGTATATAAAGCTGCATAGCATTACAGCTGGTATGTGCATTATTTTATGACGTAAAGACTGAGTTGCCTGTTCCATCTGTTTTTTTAATGACGAGTTATGCAATATTTAAACAAGCACACAGAAGCTGATATCAATAGTCAACCAAGAGAAGAAATATCTTGCTTTTCAGCTGCTATGTTCACCTACTTGTTGCTAACTTTGTCTGTCTGCTGTTTGATGCTGGGCAGGTGGTGTACAGTGGCTTTATCTGAGCTTTTTTTTGCTAAAAACAGCTGCTTGTTGCTGCTGGAAACAGAGTTGATGAGAGAGGTGTGAGTGAGAGCTGTAAAACCATAACAATGAGCTGAAAGACGTTAAATCACTTTATAGAGCTGACGGGAGTGAAAACTTGGGTGACAATTCTCTGTGGTTTTCACATCACCATTCTCATTACCCATAGTGACTTGATCCATTTTAATAAACAAAAATATAGGTGCAGCTTTAAAGCCACTGTGTAGAATTTTAAAATGTCTGACTTTGGTGCCCCTCACTGTTTATATCATACTGTGGCAGACAGAAACACATGCCAACTTTCACCACCTTTCCACCTTTCTTATTTTCCTACAAGCAAAGCCATTAGAATGATCTGTAAGATGCTATAATTATATACACATTCTACACATAGGGGCTTTAAAATGTGAAAAATACAGAGCATTCTGCTACTGAGTAGTCCAGTACAGTAAAGACCTTGTGATCAGCTCATTAGTAAGGCTTCTTCGGTGTTGCCTCAGTTCTTTTCCACTGTCTGAATGGAAACAAGCCCTGGATAACAGATTAGTGTTGGCTTTGTTTTCAGGGTCTACTAAAACACTGGACATTGGGTGGCCTGGCAGATTAATGCACCCACTATTCATGCTACTGTCTGACCTCATCGCATTGTGTGTGTGTGTGTGTGTTTGTGTGTGTGCGCGTGAATAAGGGCTTCAAACAACGAGGGTGTGTAATTCCATTCAAGGAGATTGAAGCTGTCAAAGGTGCTTTGCCACAGAAACTGGGTGAAAGAGGTACATAGTCACACATCGAGTGAAAAGACAATATTTATGGCGTGTGAGCACATAGTTTACTGTTCTTTCTCCATCCTCCCTTGTCTTTCTTACACACACACACACACACCCAACACAATACACACAACCTTTTGCCCTTACACACATTCCTACACTTCTTAGATGAATTCTGCTTGTGTTTTTCTGCTGAACCTGCAGCGTCTGCTGACGTCTAGTCGCGCCACATGCCAACCTCTGGGCCCGACAGGACATTGGCCTGTCTGTGAACTGAGGGCAGTTTGTGTCTGTGAGCCGGGCCCTGCTGGTCCTGTACACTGTGATCCAGACTGCACGAGTCATGGGGTGAATGTAAACATTTGCTTCTGCTCTTAATCTCCTAATTAGGCCAAAGACGGTGTATGAGAATGTGATGTTCTTGCCCGGCCACAGGATTCTATTGGATGAGCAAAGTGTTGTAACATAGAAGAGAGAATCACATCAGGGTGGACAAAATAACATGAACACCCGGGGTTAGGATCACAAGCAGGGTAAAAAACACACCAGGAGTAGTTTTTTTAAAAAAAGCATCCATCCACTCATTGTTACAACTCGTTCCATTTGAGATTTTTTTTACACTAGGGAGCAGAGAGAACACTCAGCTCTGATATATTATCAAAAAAGTTGCTTGATTAACTTGTTCGCAAACTGCTGCTTCTGTACAGACTAGGAGCAACATTATCATCCCATTGGATCCCATCCGATCGATGTATATCTGTTAAATTTCACTGTAGCTCTGTTTCGGCTTCCACAAGCTCCCAAGAAAAATATCTGACTCTTTTGCTGTAAATGTCCGACTCACAGCTAGTTGCTAACTTTGTCTGCTGTTTTGTGCAGTGCAATTTCAGCATGCTCAGACTGTCTGGGCTTGTTCAAGAAACGGCGGCCTCCAGTTTTATCTGGGCATTGATGCGAGCCATGACATCTATAAAATGACTGGTCAGACTCACCCAAAACAAAAGAAGCATAGAGCTGCTGAGTTGTGCAGTAGTTCCAACTCAGTTCAACAGCAAGTGCGACTGATCACTTTCATTTGATTCCATGTTAATATCAAAAATACTGCCTATTGGAACGAAACATTTGCAGTTATTTCTTGACTTTGGAGTCCTGGACTAAGTTAAACCAGATTAATACCAGCTATGTTAGATCTTATTAGAGAGAATATGTGCACACAACACTTCACTTGCCTGAGGATGCTCATGAGGCTGGAATGGATCACAAAGCCCACAATTTGTTGGAATTGGAGAAGTAAAAACAGACAAAACAATGGACGCACAAAAAAGGACCACTTCACAAAGACAGTACCAAAAACCTTAAAGTGATCAGCAGTTGAAGAGAAGTGGGCTGCAAGCATTCCTCCGTTACACACAAATATAAACTAAAGTGGCAAAATGATCATCCCTGATTTTTGCATTTAAGAACTGTCTGTCTTAAAAACTGCATGACCCAGTTTTTTAAGAAGAGTACTATATCTATTCCCCTCTATGTCCTCAGTTTCATTCCGGCCTTTGTTGCATGTCTTCGTTCCTCCCACATTTGCTGTCTCTCTTCACAGTCAGCTATCAAATGGAGGCAAAACTGCCCAGAAATACTGACTTTGTTGCTCCGGTCAATAAGCAATTGTCTGGCTTGTTGCAATTTGTTTATCTTTAGGGAAACCGCATAAATAGTCTGTGTCTTCACTGACAAACAATCTGAAGGGTTCTACTTGAAACAAATCAGGTCAGATGACATCTACTTGCTTGACCAATTGCTGTGTTATGTGGGTGTGATTGTCATGATTTTCTTTTCCTGAAATTTACATAAATAGGTGGAGTGGGAGGTAGTTTCAAGTGGTGTTAGATGATCCGACAAGCACTTAGTTTGAAGCATACTGAGGCCCTACCACCTTTGGGCTTTTAATAAAGTTATTTTGTGGGGTAACTCCAATCTTATTTCTGAGAATGATTTTATTTAATTATAGACCAGTCTAGATCTGGTACTATCCAATCCATGTCTGAGGAGACCCGTTTGAGTTAATCCAGTTTAAAAGGCCACTTTATTTTAAACCTAGTTTTAATCCCAGTGTGGCAACATAACAGTAGAAGGTCAAGATCCCCTCCAGACAGGTTTTCAAACATAGTAATACTCAGTAAAACAATTCTCATAAACGTATCTCCTCCTTCTCTCTCAATGAAATATTCAGAATCTATGAATATGCAAATATTTTTACTTTCAATTGAAGTTTAACTAACACTTGACACAAGATGTCATTTTCAGTGTTTGTGTCCTGGAGGCTTCAAGTTTCCACATCACACTTGTGTAAATTGCATACTGGACCACAATTGGCTTCCAAACTAGTTGTGATGTCACAAATCATGCATATGTCACAGATTTAAGATGAGCACAAAGAAACTTTCCACTTTCAGCAGACGAAAGAGAAAACAAACTCTGCACATCCATCATTCTGCACAGACAGACTCAAACATCCAAGTGAGGGAACAAGAAGAAAAACACATGAGTGGAGGGGGACTGTTGTCACTATTCTCCAGACTTTTACCTTTGACGTATGAAATCATTTTGCAAGTTCTTTCTTTGTTTGTTTTTGGTTTGACTGACGCACCTGCATTGAAGCACAGATGATTTACTCACTGGACCTCTGTTCACTGCCTCAGTTAGCTGCCTAGTTGTTGCAAGTAGACTGTTTCAGAATTGCTCTTTTCATTAATAGTTTTTTCTACTTTGCCTTCTCCTACACACCTCACATCACCACAGTCTTCAGTGGCGGAAATAAAACTAAAAACGAGTGGAGTTATCTTCACATCATTCTTGTCTCCAGCATTTCATCTTGTGGGTAAGAGGCTCAGTAAATTTAATGGCACTGTACAGCATTATCAGTATTGTGAGTATTACCTCCCCAAATTGATAAGCAGTCTGGTTTACTTCATATTTCCATCTATTGCTTCATCCTCCACAGAGGTCCCCGCTTAAATAATGTGTCCAGCTCACTCTCACTCCCGCACATTTAAAAAGAGAAATTGTTTATAAAGTGCTGAAGAAAAGGATTAGATTCCCTTCACCAAAATATGTTTCCACGTGCTTGTCCAAGAGCTGGGTACTGTAAGATCTCACTACTTTAATGTAAGAGCACACCGGCTGTCTTCTGCTGCTTAAATGCATTGGTTTCGGTTTCATGAGTATATTTCCATTTTATGTGACAGCGAGTGTTATTGTGCTGATTGAGAAGTGTGACTTCATGGCTTGCTAACTCGTGTCGGTAGAGTTTCATCAGTGGCTCAATACTGTACGTCTGCGTTTTTGATAAGCCTGGTGGATTCTTGCTCTTACCCATATTTGGTGAAACAGTGATGAGTTTAAATAAATAATGCAGAGAGGGAATTTGGTGTAGATCTTCATAGTCTACCCCAAAAATGATTGAACGTGGAAATAATAACCACCAAGATCAAGTATTTCTCCAAGGGACAGATTCATGTGAGTTGTCCTCCTTGTGCCAAAGTGATGTGAGTATCTGTGCAGGCAGGGCTTGAATAAACATTTATATTACCCCACTCAGCAAAATACATCTTCCAGACCCTCTGAAGAATTTAAAGTATTTCTCTCGAGTGTGACGAAGCACTATAATTTCCAAGAAAGAACGAGTAGCCGGGGCTCAGAGACATACCAAAGCTTTACAAGCTGGAATTTAGTTTTATGAGAATAATCCCTATATGTGCATGATACGCACAGGAACCACGAAGAATCGTCTCCAATACAGCTTCCTCCTCCGTCCGAGACAGAGTACTCTGTCCTCTGGAAAATTCCACTCAGCAGTCCAAGACCATGTCCTGCGATAAGAAACGTGTTATTCTGAATGGTGACAGAGAAAATAACAATTGAGGACTTTTTTAAGAGGCTGAAAATCCAAAATGAGTTATAAAGTTTACAAGATACTGCTGGCTTTGTTATTGAATGTGACTGACCATCTGCAAATAGATATTTCTAACCTGGCTTGATTTTTCAGGTCACAGACACCACACAGACACACATTAAACTTACAGACCAGTCAGTTTTTTCATGATTGTTTTCTTCAAAAGTGGTCAAAGGAACATATGATTGCAACAAACCTTTTTACAAAGAAAGAAAGAAGTCCAGCTTTTGGAGACAGAAGGCAGGACTGTTGTTCCTCAGTTTCAGCTCATTCTTACGTAACGGGTAGCAGTGGAAAAGGGAGGACACTCTCAGGAGCATCTCTTTCTAACAAATGTGTAAGGAATGTGTTGAGTCTGGAACTGAAACAATACAGATTTCTGAAGGAGATATCTATGAATATATCTGGATAGAAAAGTCTAGTTCTGATCTATGTAAAGTAATCAGATCCTTATTTTAAGTAAAAGTAGCATTTCCACATTGTAAAAAGTTATAATGCAAAAATTACAAATGCAAATGTTCAGTTACAAGCAAAAGGTGTACATTCAAAATTTTACTTCAAGTGACTATATATTTTTTTTTATGAAAACTGGATCAGATGACTTTCTGTATGTTAATGAACTCTGCAGTTCCCTTTAGTTCTGTAAATTGTTTTAGTGTCTTTAAGCTCATTGTTTTGGTTTTCTGGCTCAACTTTACTGTTTTGGTTTTCTCTCACTACTCTCACAGTGTCATTTTTCAGCCTCAACAGGCAGCTGTTTTTAGAGAAAAAGCTCACTGTACACCACCTGCTCACCACCAAACAGCAGACAGACAAAATTAACAACTAGCTGGTAAACATAGTGTAGCTTTTATCGGCTAAAGAGCCAGATATTTCCCTAAGGAGTTGGTGGAGACCAAAAACAGAGATAAAAGAGAGTGAATATTGGACTTACATTCAGCAGGTGGACACAAGCACAACTGCAAATGAATGCTGATGTTGGGCCATGTCTGCTGGGTGTGTAAACAGGCAACAGATTACTAACACATTTGCATTTTAACTTCATGAGGTGATAATATGTCAGATGTTGTGTTTACAGCTTGCCTCTGCTGCTCAGAAGTGGGCAAAAGAATCAGTTCTTGCAGGTTCAAAGTGTAGCAATACCAGTAATGTCATAAGAGTTATGCATTCAAAACTTTATTTAACTAAAAGCATGAAAAGTAAAAGTACTGGATATGCAGAGTTGCTGCTGTCAGATTGTTATATTGTTATATATATTAGAACTTTATTATATTATCATTACTGATGATGCAGCATTTGAAGGAAGTTGTGGTGGAGCTAATTTTAAAGGAATTGTTTGACATTTTGGTAAATAGGCTGCTAATTAGCATTCTTGCAGATAGTTAGATTTCTGTATGTTAAATATTAAGCAGCATCTGGTTAGTCTAGCTTAGCATAACAACAACTTATTGCTTTTCCACTTAGATTAAAGAGATACTGCAGGCTAATTAGTGAGGTGCTGTAGGCAGATCTTTAATATTTGGGCAGAAAAACCATTGTTTCCCCCCGTTTACAGTCTTTATGCAAAGCTAAGATAATGTGCCCTGTCTGTAGCGTACAGACCAAATGTGAGAGTGGTATCAATCTTTTCATCTAACTCTAAATAAGTGTATCTACCAAAATGTTGAACTATTTCCTAATCTGCTTGATATATAGTACTGCAGGTTAGTTAAATCCATAACAAAGCATTAGATTTTATGAGCTGTTCATATATTTTGTATGTAAATACAAATATATCTGCAAAGTAACAAGCAACTAAAACTGTCAAATGAAATGTAGTAGAGTAAAAAGTACAATATTCCCCTTTGAAATGTAGTGAATTATAAGTATAAGGTAGCATAAAATGGAAATACCTAAAGTACAGTACACAAAGTACAATATCACAACATGCTATTAAAGTACAACACTAAGTTTGTTTAGTTAGCTAAGTTTCTTACATTCATCCACTGTTGTATTCAGTGATTCTTGCTGATTTCTTATCTTGCAGAAGACCCTTAAATGTCATCATGTGTGGACAATAGACATTATTATGATCATTATTGGTATTGTTATAATTTGTAGTGGTAGTAGGACTATCTGTAATGGTGATAGTAGTAGTAGTAGAAGCATCAGTTATAGTAGTGATGTAGCAGCAACATTAAGAGAAGTTGTAATAGTAGACAGTTACTGGCTGATATCCAGTTTCCAATAAAATTCTCAGTCTGATATATCAGCCTGACCTGAGCACAGTCTGTTCTTTGTTGACAGTGGAGACTAACAGCAGCAGAAGAGATGTGTGATCAGACCCAGCCTGTGATAAATCATGACTCAGCAGTGTAGCATGATAAGCAAAAGCTGTTCGAACAAGCCCGGATGACAAAGAGATGAGAGAAACTGTATTTCAGCTCCTCCCATCTGTCTGCTTGTCAGTCTCTGTTGATTGGCTGATCTAATGTTTGTGTTTACTGCGTGAGTTCATTCCTTTTGTCTGACAGTTCTGTTATTGATTTCATCTCTGTTTTTGCTTGTAGTTTCAGTCCATCCCTTCACCTGAGTGTCACTGCTGTGTCAATGTCAGAGTCTGCTCCACATTGAGTTGTCTTTTACTGCCGTCTAGTGGATAAACAGCAGAGTGCCTCAGCTGTCATGACTGAAGGATTCCACCGGAGGTCAGCTTAGAAACACAGCGTGTGTTACTGTAATGGATATGCAAGTCACTACTCCAGTGAGCACTGTACATGTCAAACATGAACCATTACTCAAACCTCCATCCTACCTTCTGTCATGTTCTGTCATGTTTCTTCTATTTATATCCTGCTCTATGTGAAAGTTGTGTGTTTTCATCATGTTATAGTCTCGTATAACAGACAGGGGCAAATATTTACAAAAAGATAAAGATAAAAAAAATCCTCCTTCCACAGCACCTCTTGGCTCTCCCTCTTCAGTGTATAATGTTATATAGATATAATGCAAATTGTTATACTGTACATTTAGATATTATATATATTCTAGAGCTGCAATGATTAATCTGTCAATCAATTAGTTGATTTGACAAAAATATAATTGCAGCTATTTTGATAACAATTTAATGGTTTAGGTCCCTTTGTAAGCCAAAATGCCCAACTGGTTTCAACTTTTCAAATGTGATAATTTGCTGCTTTTTTCCTGGTCTTACATCACAGAAAACTGAATATATTTGGATTTTGGGCTGTTCAGACAAAACAAGACAGTGATGTCACAGAAGGCTCCAGGAAATTGTGATGCCATTTATCAGTGTTTTGATGTTTTATAGACCAAAAGGCAAGGCGAGGTTATTTGTATATCACATTTCAACAACAAGCAACAACAATTCAAAGTGCTTTACATAGAACATAAAAGGCATCAATACAGCACCTGTACATCATTACAAAAATGACACATACTGGAGCATCCTGGTGGCCTAAGAGTTAAAGAAAAAATACAGTTTATTTCAGCTGGATGTATTTCCTATAAGTGTGGCCATTGTGACTCTATGTGTCACGCTAACTGCTCTGTCCAGCTCCGTTAAGAGATTCCAGCAATTCACAAAAAGATGTTTATCACACACAACAACAAACATCAGGGCAAGCTGCTGAGACTCCTGCAGCTTTCCGAATTAATATGAGTCTGAACGCAAGTAAACACAGAAAATAGCTGCTTGTAGTAGCATTATGGCTAACACAGAAATCTATATCCGGGACAGCTTGTCAGCTAACTGAACCACCCTGCATATGTGCTGTGCTGGATATAGATCTCTATGCAGTCAACCAATAATGGTCGCTACAGGTAGCTAGTTTCTGTGTTTACTTTTGTTCAGACTCAGAAACAAATTTTTGAAGGGACAACAACAGCAACATCCCCGGTTTGTGTCTGGCTGGGGACCTTTGTTGTGTGTCATTCCCCATCTCTCTCTCCCCTCATTCTAATCTAATAAAGGCATAAAATTCACAAAAAAGTACTAAAAAATGGAACAACAAGAGACTGTATGAGATTATGAGGAGTCAAAGACATGGATAATTACAATTACACATATATATGAATAACAAGTCATTACAGGGACATTCATGTGCATGTAAGGTACTTATTGACAGACTGTGTGTTGTTGATGACGTGACACAGACCAGAGGTCAGGGTTAGTGAGTGAAGTTGAAAAAAGTTAAATTTTCATTAAAAACCTTGTTCTTTCCCTTTATCAAAAGAGGCTGATACACCAGAACAAATATTAGTGCATGTGTGTGAGATATGAGGACACAGTGGTGAATGTGTTGGTACATGTAGTTGTGTTGTAAAGAAATCATTAGAAAAGTGAGAAAAGAAGAATAGGAAGAGAAATAAAACAGTTGGATGAAATATAATGGAAGCTTTGGGAGGTGAGGGTTTTGGATGGGAGAGACGGAGGAGAGTAACTGGAAGAGCACAAAGGTGATATATTGTTTTGTTTGTTTGTTTTTCAGGCACCTAGACCCTCCAGAAGGGGGCATGTTTGCTGCAGGTTGTAACACCCATAGAACATTTATTACATAAAGACTCTAGATTATAGCCCTCAAATTAAAGTAATATTATACTAATAATTATCTAGTACGTATCAATAAAATACTCATGTGTACCTTTGCCAGAAAAAAGAGTACTTATATAATGATTACAATATTGCTAATGGGAGGTAAGACAGGAAAAATGTGGAAAACAGGGTAACACTGCCAATATTTATATGAGATTAGTTGTGAATAATTTATTTTGAAATTACAATAAATTCACAAAAAAATCCTTTCGGAAATTACAAAATAGAAAAAAGTTTTTAAAATAAGGAGTACTTACTATCAATATGGTTGTTGCTTGGAATAAAACGTGAGGCTAAGCCCGAGAAGAAAGGTCTACCTTATGACAGTAGCATATATGTTTACCTACCTTCACTCAGAAACTTAATTGTGGTTTATTGGACACGTAGTTTGGCTCCTTTTCATGACAGCTTTTGTGAAAGGACATTCAGGCTAATTCTGTGTGTCTATTGTCAGTACCCTGTAATTATTCTTTAAGTACTGGACAATTCAAAAAGTACTCCTATCACATAGCTGTTATCTTGTTATTCCTGTTCTTCTCCCCTTGTGCCTACCACAATGTTACATTTCATAGAGCACCCTGGATGTACATATATTTTATATCTTTATTTATATTGTAATTTGCAGGCTGTAATTTAAAGCATTACCCATGCACCTATGTGATTCATTATTATAATAATTATCAAATATTTTAATTAGGGCTGGGCAATACACCAAAAAAAAATACAATCTTGATTTTTTTTCCAAGCCTGGGGTCGCTCCACAATTTTAATAGATTTTTGTTTGGCTGCAGAATGCAGGATTGAAACATCATATTTTTAGTCGGTTGAGCAAGAATGATAAAAAACCTGCAGCATCTGCATCATTAAACATAAAATACAGGTTGTCCCACACAACTGACTGTCAGTATCAGATGCTTCAACTAAGTAGAGCCTCCAATTTAACAATTAGTTAACAGTTTCAGCGCATACAGAGTAGCTATCACTAACTGATCTGCTGCTTGTATATATCAAGCAGCAACTACCACAACTTGAGGCTGAAGCCAGAGCTGTAGTCCCTTAAAGTCCCAAAGTCCAAACTGGCTATGTGAATAATGGGCTTTTTGAAAAATATCAGCTGTGTTAAATGATTACAAACAAGATATGTTATCTTCCAGTGGTTTTAAACCATTGTACCATGTGAGCTTGAAATTTCACAATGGTAAAGTTGACTCATGTCTTTTGTTCCATGAAGTCAAATCTGTTAGGCTAGTGAGCCTATGTGTGACACACACTTGGTTTTTGCCATTTCAACACTTCCAGAGAATTTGCACTTTGTTTACAAGATCAAATGGAAATTTTTTCCTGCAGTAATACCATTGAGCTATTTCAATTAGAGAAATTGAGTATTTGAAAATGTAGAGACATAGTGCAAGAACACATCTGGTCATATTAAGCAGCACCATCCTGTAATTGGCATAATGAGACACTGCACACATTATTTCCTTCCTCTTCTCTCCCAGATGTCCGTTGCAGTGGAGAGCTGTGCATCCCTCTTATCTCTGAGTCATTAACTGATAAAAACTCCATGCAGCAGTCAGCACACATAACATCACCTCGTTACAGAAGTACAGACAGCCATAATACTGCTATTGACAAGGAAGTCAGCTCACGTAATTCACTGTAAACAGGAGGCCTGGTTCACAGGTGATGTGTTGATTTGGAAATACATGGTGTACGGAAAGTGTTAACACCCCTGCTGGATCTATTCATGTGTAAAATCCCCTTCTTTTTCCCATTGTACCTGCAGCTCTTATGATTTATTGACTCGACAAAAGGCTGCAAATAATAAAAAGTTGATTCTTAACAGTCAGGATATTTTTCAAACAGGGATAACAAAGGGTTTGAATACTTCTTGTCAGGTTGGAGGTCATACTACCACTCATGTAAGTTCACCCTTGTCATTGGAAATAGTAGTTTGACAAAATAATCTTAACACAAGGTCCACTTACTAGCTTTTTGTGCAGCTTTCACTCACAGTGTATCAAATAGCAGCTTGTGGCGTTAGCTCAGTACTAAACGGTTATTTTCATTTCGATAAGGATATCCGGGCCATGTTTCCCAGCAACAAGGAAGCACTCCTCAGCAATATTTTGTCTTTAACTTCCTGTCTCCTGTTTCACCTGTATTCTAAAATTTTTTATATATTATTAATAAATATTTCACCAGTTTTACAATATGATTTACAGCATTAAGGACTGCCATAGCTGGAAGAAAATGAGAGACTTGAGGAGCTCTCATGTACAGTGTGAGGATCAGCTGGTCATGTTATTCTGGTTAACAGTCATGATGGCTAGTCAGAATGTATTGTATTTGTGTTTGTGTGTATAACAAAAGTCATCTGAGTTAGGCCATTTGAAATATCTGCTAATACAATATTTCTTGATCCAAAACTCAATCCAGTGCTGAGTGGAGATTTATCTGGTTTCTAAATTAGTTAGTCACTATTACACTATGCAGGATTTTCTTTTGTCTTGTGAACAATCAGATCAAACACACCGTCCACACCATACATAGCTGATCATTTTGGACTTCTTACAATTTCCCAAACAAGCAGATTTAATGTGTAATTTCAGGGGCACATAAAAGATTTGACATAAAATATCAAATAATAGTTCACAAACATTTTCAGTTCCCAATGATATAAAACAGAGCAAAGTAGCAAATCCTCACATGGAGAAGCTGGAAACAACTAATGGTTGGAACTACTAACTATCAACTAATTGTTTGATAAATTACTTAGAAGATTTAATAATGATCAAAATTTTTGACAATTAATCGTCTATCAATTGACTTACTTACTCAACTCTTTCCTGCACCATCAAATTAAGAAAAAAATGTCTCCACTGATTATATAGACGTCTATGTAGTCTGGTTAAATTGTTATCACCTCAGTGGCATTCTATTTAACAGAAAAATACGCTTCCTCTATCTCAACCTGGCTGTTAGCATTACTGAACAATGTATTTCTTTATGTAATCTTGCAACTTTTAGCAAAAACAACCACAGCAAATGTAATGTTTTTAAATAGCTGACTATACAGACTGTAGTGTATAGTTGCAGAAACACTCCTGCAAAGCTAATGACAGTTTGCTAGTTATAATCAGCAAATGTTATCATGCTAGCAAACTTAGCTCAGATGGTGAACATGCTAAACAACTGAGCATTTTAACATAAAATAGAGTAATTTAGCCTGATGAAACACTGTTCAATAGCCCTACTCCTGAAGCATAATGAGTTGTTGATGCTCATTAGGCTTCCTGGAGGCAGAGAAACAATATTTAACTCTGCAGTTCCCTCCAACATATACTAGTGTAGTTACATCAGGGTGCTACAGCTGCACAGAGGATACTGGCAGATACTGGGAACATTGCGATCACCAACCCATGAAAATAAGGTTGAAAAATGAAGCAGGTTCCTGCATGTGTATGTATTTGTTTACATGAAAGAGCAACGGTATAGTGAAGCATCTATTTTGCCTAGGGGAGTAATACCTCCTAGACGTCCTGTAAATACTGAGCTATGACAGATTTAATCATGCGTATTGATACATCCAGGCTTGAAATTATATGATTTGTATGCTATTATTTTACCGCTTTGTCCTGGTTTACTTCAAGTCATTCAGAGGTGCAAGACAAGGAACTGCATGCTGAATGCCTGCAGCACTTCATGTACAGTAAAACCCAAAGTGACCAGCTCTATCTGTGTGAAGCTCTGAAACATGGTTCACTATCTTTACTTAACATATCGAGTTCTGACACTTGTCAACAGAACAAAGGGCTTTTTAAGTGTTTTGCCTCTTGAGTCACAGTCACTCAAATCCAAAAGATTTATATATATAACTGCCTCTTATACCTCTTGTACCTGCCATACAACCGTTTTTTTTTTTTTTTTTTGGTTAGGTGTGAAATTATTAGCATCAAAAGCTGCACTACCTCACCACTTGCTGTTCCTGTGTACTACTGCAGTCTCGCTACATGCCTACATGCTGTTTATCAGTCTGTAGTGATAGGAACCTGATTGCACACTATATAGAGTGATATAGGTTTGTGACTGCAGTGTGTTACTATTTAACTTGTTTTTGTGCAAATTTACCTTTGACAATATCTCTATTCAAAGCATAACAAAGTGCTTGTCATTCTTACTCAGCACATTAAATAAACAGTAAATATGCATGATCATTGTAACATTTGAAATACAGTGTTTGGATCTTTGTTTGAATGCGTGACACTAAACTGCATCCAAATCCATGTAGGCATAAATTGTGGGACTTTAATGTTTAGCTATCTCGCTGGTGTCAATGTCGTTATGAGATTCGCTGCGAGCGAAGCGAGGAAGCAATAAAAAAGTCAGATGACAGCTGTAATATAACACCAGAGACATACATTGTTTAGCCAGCCATGCCTTCAGCCATTCTCTTCTGTCCTTGAAACACAAGGCTGAGATGACTCATTTGCTTTTAGTTTTGCTCAAAGTCTTTTATACAAATGTCAGCACACCAATTTGAGTAGGAAATTGCACAATAATGTCCTTCTATGCAAAAACTTTTTTCAAAAAAATAATGATATTTTTTGGCAGGAGGCATCAAATTCTGTCATTGCCTGTCTGACTTGAGATGCCAACACTCAAATTGCTAATACAAGATGCTTTGGCATAGTCTCAGCTGTTACTTCTTTAGCGCTTTAATTTTTTATTTGTTCCAGAGAAACAGACAAAATAAAAACAGACTCTTTCCCACAAACCAGCAGTACAAAAACTCTTGCACCATAAATCAAAATGTGGAAACAATATATCCTTTTAAATTTGGATGATGAGTGGAAGCGCAGGGAGGAGTGACGGGCTGCTTCCCAGTCTCCCTTCCATGCTGCTGATGCTTCCAACCCCTAATCTTGACTGCGGATGCAAATAGTCTAAAAAACGTCCCTACCAAACATTTGCATTTAAACAAATAGATAAAGGTCATTTTGAAAAGCTGCCTCCTCATGACTGCAGTGTGAGGTGGCATGTTCCATGTGTCCCTGCCCTCCTGACAGCGTGGTTAAAGCTCCCATCGTGGCACGCCACTCAGTATGGTGCTCTACACTGGGATTTAGCTACTGTAGGCAAATACAGCAGAGGGAGAACAGAGAGGCCTCTGTGTGTGTGTGTCAGACTGCTCAACAGCATCATGGACACAGGTAAGAAAAACTCATTCATATACAACTGCTTCTGCTGTCATTACTATTCTTATGAATACATAACATTACATACGTAATTTATATTAGATTTTTCCTTTGCAAAAAAAAATATTTTTTCACTTCTTAAACTTTTTTTTGTTTTGTTTTGTTTTTTGTCTTCCTAACTTTAATGGAGATGTGCTTATTATTTTGCCAACTGGTAGAGAATATAGCAGTTTTTTTGTTTTGTTTTTTTAAATATGTACTGTATGACGGTGTAATTTGTATTTTTTGCTATTATTTGATTACATGTGTGCCTGTTAAATCAGTCATTTCATTTGCTGATATTGACTTCTCATAAGAAATAAGCTGATTTAGTAGTAATGATACATGAAAAGTATCAGCAAGGATAAAGTAAGATGCAAATCAGTGTTTGATATTTGAAAGCTGCTTTTAATATCAATCAGTCGTAGGTTATCATATGCTAATTAATATCGTTTATAACATAATTTTTGGAATGATACCTCACAGGGTGCTGTGCAAAAAGCCATTTTTTAAATTTTAATCTACTTCAGAAAACATTTCATATTTTCAAGAATCTGCACTGGCAGAGCAAAGTTGGGGCTTATCTAAAAGATCCATTCAAAAAGCTGGGATCTTTTACATAAGGTTTTTTGCATGCAATTTCCGTTTGCATAATAAAGTTTGCATTTTCATTGAGTTTATACATCTGCTTCCCAGGAATGTCCCCAAATCACACCAGCACACATTTGAGATTTAGCAATAAGTTGCTACTATGATGCATGCATATTTTGTATTATGTACCTAATCTTTATTCAAGAGTTGTCAAACCTCTGTTTTATACCATTAAAACTCCTCCAGTCTTCCTTCACTGTGAGCTTTATGCAGCTGTTTGTAGTAAATTGCCTCTTTTTTGCAGTCCATTTGCATTGACCAAACCGGAGGCAATTTCCATGACATTTACACATGAATCCCAAAGAGTCATTCGCCTATATGCATAAAACTGTGAAACATTCAAATGAACACATTTGTGGGAATGGGTGAAAATTTGTATGAAGTTGTGTTGCAAGTGACAAGTCAAACTGTTTCTGGATTTGTATCATCATGTTCATCATGAGGATTCACAAGCTGTTTTTCTGCTCTGCCTAGAATATTCTAAGAGGGTCTACCAAGGTGTTCGAGTCAAGCACACAGTCAAAGACCTGCTGGCGGAGAAGCGATCCCGACAGACAAATGGGCCGAGATACAGTGTAAGCACAATCTCTTCTAAACCACTTTGCTTTTGTCCTGTCCTGTCTCTCCCCACTTCATTTTTCTCCTAAACCAAACAGTGCAGCCACAGTTGACATTCTGTTGGTGGCACAATTAAGAGGTCGCCTTTTAAAAATCTCCTCTCTTGTTTACATTTTGGCTTGTTTTGTGGACTAACGATCCATGGTTGATCTATTGACCACCTGTACCCCCCCCTGTCTTTCTCCGCTCAGAAAACCCCTCGAGCGTTCGCAAAGCCAATCTGTAAATAGCTGAGCATGGTGTGTAGAGAGAGACACAAAGCGTTGAGTCCCATCCTGACCTCACAAAAGAAAACTGACACAATGCTCGCAATGGCGACAGCCATGATCTCCAAAAACCTTCCCCTCAGGTGGAGGCGGGGGCGGGGTGGGAGGATTGAGTTGGACAGGTACCATAGAGAGACAGAAAAAGGGCCGCGCAGGAGGCTGCTTATGCAAAGTTTGATCCACACACACCTGCCAGCCATATTGTCCTCTGCCGTGTACAGGCCGCAGACAAACCTCCTATTGTTGTCTCAGAAACACACCCCAACACACACTCTCTCTCTCACACACACAGTCAGAGAAATCAGGCTCTGCTTTAGACATGTGCATGCACAAGCAAGACTGGCTTTTCATCCCTAAACTGCCTGTCAAAAGGCTTTTACAGGACAGTATTCACTATTTGTTTTCTGTTGGCATTGGCATGTCCACTCTATAGATATGCATGCCGCTAACGACTCGGGTAATTAGGGGGTTGTGTGAGAGACAAAAGAGAAGATAGCATCAGATGGAACAAAGAGACAAGTCTAAAAATGTATCTCTTCTAATGCAACACTTATCGTTTTATTGTTGAGAGTGAAATCTACAGCTGTGTACTAAAACCAAAGGGTATCATTTGGAGTTTTGTAACTTCAGTGCATGTAGCAAAGAGATCACTACCACCTGGCCTAATATGAGTAAATGCAGTATGAAGTAGAGTGGGAGGACAGTAAAACAGCTGTTCTGCTGACAGATTGAAGTTTTATTTAAGCAAACGTTTTATGACCGAGCTACTCTGAAAGATGAAATATACATGTGGTTGAGTTTCACTTCAGTTGCCAGATACACACATTGGCAGGGTCTGACTTGGACCTAGCAAGTGGGTCAGCGTAATGACCTGACATGTTAAATTAACACATGAAGTGGCTCAGAGTGGGTATGTTTCCAAAGCCTGATATATCTTATTCCTCAGTGCCACAGACTTCTATTGTGGTTTCAAATCTATTTCAAATGTAAATGTTTCAAATGTATTTCTACATTAAATATTCACAACTAAATAAGCAACAAAGTTAAAGTTCAGAAAAAAAAAACTCACAAAACCTTTGTTATTGTGTACTTAGAGTTTAATGCTCATAATTCTGCTAATCAGCTTCATCAGGGCTGTGTGGGTGTGGTTTGGACACATTTCAATGACAGTGGCCTGGCAACATAAGCAA
Source organism: Thunnus maccoyii (assembly GCF_910596095.1). Lineage (NCBI taxonomy): Eukaryota > Metazoa > Chordata > Actinopteri > Scombriformes > Scombridae > Thunnus > Thunnus maccoyii. The sequence continues at coordinate 4,416,609 of NC_056538.1, read as the reverse complement.
ACAAAACCCCACAGCTGTCATCAGAATCAGTTTCAAACATCGCTGAAGCCTAATTGGTGTGTTGGTGCCTTTTTCCAACAAAAATGAAAGTAAAGCCATAGAAATCGCGTGTGTAAAATAACCAAAACTGTTCCAACTTTGGCAGAAAATTGCATGTTTATGTAAGATCTCACTATTCAGAATAACAAGCTGACTGAGAAAAAGGTTTTGAGGGCCTTTAAAACATCAGTGAGCCACAACATTGCACTGGGTGGCATGTTCCTTTATTATCATGAACATGGACACTGTAGTTTATTTTGTCTCAATCCCACACACACAATTCTGCTGCTGTAAATGCTCACAAGAAAACCAAATGTGTATTAATGCGCAGCTGCAAATAGTCCCTGACAAATGTAGTTTTTACTCCTCTTGGAGTGAAATTTGCTAAAAACGACAGTGCCCAGCTGTTTCAGAAAATTACAAAGCTTTTTTTTCAAATTAAACTGATAGCATCTACTAAAGCCAGAAATGATTGGTTTAAAAGCAGAATATTGTAACTGTATTTTGTTTTGAATGCATTGTCCAAACCTGACTTTAAACCATGTGTTAGAGCATGTGGAAGCAGCAGTAGGCTGAAGAGGAGACAAACATCTCTGTCAGGGGTCAGTGAGTCCACAGAAGAGACAACACCAACCGCTCAAGACACTAGCTCCTTTATTTGCTCTTCTCTTAAATAGGAAAAACAATCTCTCTAACTGTGATAATGTTGTAAGTGTTGTAGAAGTCAAAAATCTGAAATATCGGGTCATTTTACAGTTGTTTAACCTTTTCTTATAGATGCAAAAATCAGGACAGAAGTTGAATTTGCATCTATATAAAAGAAGAGTAGCAGCACTAAAGTCAGACTGTACGTTTTGAATTAAGAAACAACTCATTTTCCTTCTTACACAGTAATAGTTGAAATCATAAACAATAAAATGCACTCATGTTATGCAACACTGATGTTTTAGCATGTACCATTACCCTGTAGCTGCCACTTGTGACCACAGTTCAGCATAATTTACAAAACTCTCACAATTAGTTTCACAATATAAATGTGACTTCTAGCTACAGCAGTACATTTTAAGTACATTTAAACAACCTGCTGCTGTCTTCTGGGGTTGAATATATATAAAGTAGTTCATATTATTGAATAATTTCATATTTCTTATATCAAGTTAAATGATACCAGCAGACTACAGGCCATAGTTACTGTGTTGTGTGCAGGTACCTGTCCTGCAGTTCAGAGCCTATTCAATAGAAGGTTTACTTGTATGTTTATAAATGACAAATGAAGACCTGATGATACACAGAGACACACAGTAACTAAAGCCATCCACATCTTTATGTGAGCTAATGCTGCCTTTTATCTCTTGGAATAAAAGGCTATTGAGAGAGCAGAGCAAACACTGACCACAGAGGGAGTCTCCTCGTGTTGGGACACGGAGCGCCATGGTGATAATATAACAATCTTACCTCATTTCACTTTCACTTACTTCTCTTCTCTGAACAGTTCTATGGAGATCGTCTGTCCAAGCATGCCGGCTGGTGTTACATAAATAATCTCAGGCTGTGAATGACAGTTAGTGACGTAGAAAGCTGTAGTTAGTGACTTTTAGAGCTTGCAGAAGAATGTATTTGTCTCTCTGGCTAAAATGTTAAATACAGATGAGTATAAATAACGAAGAGAAAATATATGTGTGTGTGTGTGTGTGTGTGTTCATTAATTGTAGTATGAAAAAGGTGCGACTGTTTTTGAAATTTCAGTGTGCAACAGATAATGGGAATATGAGAATATGAAGAATGTTTTGCATAGGAAGGAAGGGTTTTTCTGTGATATATGGTTAAATTAATCCATCATCATTACCCCACCCTCTCTCCATACAAACACACACACACACACTCTCTGAGCTTGAACGAGCTGATTTCCATACGCAGCCTTCAGAGATGCACTGAGCCGTACCTGGGCCACATGAGGAAGTCTTGGCACTGGCAAATCACATTCAAATTTTGCCCTCAAAATTTGCTTGCCTCCCAGCCAACATGGGCTTAATATCAACTCTTTCATGTTGGCAATATGCAAATAAGAGAACCTATCCTGTGAAACCATGTCTGTGTGTCTCTGCCCTGCATGCCTCTGTTCTCTGCACAAATACCTCTTTCTAAAGAGACAGATAGACAAAAAGCTTATACGATTAATAATAAGACAGCATAATGTAAATCTTTATATTAAATAAGTCTAAAATATATTATTTATCAAAAATGATATGAGTAGATGAGTCAGCAGACAATAAAAGGATGTAGCGCAGATGAACAGAGCATACATGAGGAACATTTAACCTCTTCAGTCCCACATGAATTCATTCATGCTGTGCAGCCAAACAATGTCAAACTCAGTGAACTTTATTCAAAATTCGAATGCAGGTGGCAAAGTTTGCAAAATACGAAATATGTCGGTCTGAATTTGGGTAAAATATGTATAAAATGATAAACAAAATACTGAAAATATTACTATTTGATGTTATGGTGTAACCATAGAAAACAGAGTCTTGGGTTTGAATATTTCATACAGTGTAAACATGATATAGTGTATATATGAAATACTGTCATACAGGGAAAGAGAAATAACAAATTAAGATACAAATATGTATTGTAACACAGTTTCCTAACCTCATCTGGATTTCTAACCCTGTTTTTAGAGTTTAACTGTTTTGCAGTTTCCCTTAAATTTCCAGCAATAAGTGAATCATCAAATTGTAATATGAATTAATCTATTTTCAAGAGCTAAGAGTGAGATTCAAATGGCAAATAATGAAATTATTTATATTTTTTATTCAAGAATATGCAGATACAGAAGTGGACTACTTTTTGGAGTATTTTTACATTACTTGAGTATTTCCATTTTCTGCTACTTTGTACTTCTACCTTTCACAGGTGTGTGGTTACTTTTCAGAATAGATTTTACAAAAAACAAAACAAAACAAAAAACATATGATAAGCCTATAAAATGCAATTTATCCTTAAAGATTAATCCAGTGGTTCCCAACTTTTTTGGCTAATGACCTCTTATAAAAAAATAAGTAACTAGTTGGGGCCCCTCCACATGTTTAAACTGTTGTAACTGTAAATGAGTTTTTAGCAGTTACACCAGAGAGTGACTCCCAAACTCAACCTTTCAGGTGGTTTCATTAAAATAACCATTTGGCCCAAAGAAACATTATTATATTCAATATTTCACAGAAAAACCAAGATTAGAGAAAAATAAGTAAGTAAAGTTTATTTAATATAGCACCTTTTACAGAGCAAGGCCACAAAGTGTTTCACAAGAGTAAAATTGACAATGAAATAAGACCATAAAAATAGTACAGTAAAAGATATAGTAACAGAAACAAACAATAAAGAATAAGCAACTACATAGCTTAAAAACACACAAAATGCAAACACTGGACACGGTGACATGAGACAAAGGCCAGTTTGAATAAATGAGTCCTCAGCTACTTTTTAAAGGCGTCAACAGAGACTGCAGATCATATGTGTATAGGTAGAGTGTTCCACTGTGTCAGAGCCACCACTTCAAAGGCACAATCACCTTTTGTTTTTAGTCGAGTACAAGGGACAACCAGTAAGCCCTGATCAGAAGACCTACTGGTGATATAAGGATGGAGCAGGTCAGAGATGTACACAGGTGCCTGACCATGCAGGGCTCTGTATGTGAAAACAAGAACCATAAATGAATCCTAAACTTAATGGGAAGCCAATGTAAAGATGACAAGATAGGTGTGATGTGAGTCATCCTGCTGGACCTGCTCAACAGCCTTGTGGCAGAGTTCAGGACCATTTGTAGATGGTCCAGAGAGAACTTGCTGAGGCAGATGAAAAGGGAATTGCAGTTGTCTAGCCGGATGATATAAAAGTGTGAATAATCATCTCTAGCTCAAGTTGTGATATCACAGACCTGAGTTTGGCAATGTTTCTTAAATGGAAGAAACATGTACGGGTTAACGATTTGATATGTTGATCAAAGTGCATAGCCTGATCAAACATAAAACCAAGGTTTCTAAGAGTAGACTATACAGCTGAAGAAAGGGACGCAATACACTGAGCAACCTTGGAAGCTATGCTATCTGAAGCAATGATAAGGACCTTAGTCTTATCTGCATTTAGATGTACAAAAGTTGTTAGCCACTTAGGCCTTTATGCCAGTCAGACAATTGTGCAAAACAGATAGTTTATCATTCTCATCATGCTTAAAAGAGACATACAGCTGAAGATCATCAGCATAACAGCGATAAGAGATACCTTTAAATTTGCTAATAATATGAGAATATGAAAGCAAATAGTATAGGACCCAAGACAGAGCCCTGGGGCACACCACAGAAAAAAGCAGCAGTTTCAGACACGTAGGAAAAGCTGAAAAAACTGAATGCAAATGTTTCCTTTTCAACCCCATCAATCATGACCTGTATATAAAGTCGTTAAACCAGCTCCACCTCACCCCAGCCACAATGATAAAATGCTGCTTACACATTATTGTTGCATCAGTATTAACAATCTAACAATGTAACATATAATCAACAATTTCTCTGCAAAACTTGTACTTTTGGTACTTTAAGTACATTTTACTGATAATTATTCTGTACTTTTAAGTTAAGTGGATGTTTAATGCAGGACTTTTACTGGTAATGTATTTTTACATTAATATATTGGTTCTTTTACTTAAGTAATGGATCTGAAAGGATCTTTCTCACTGGTAGAAATCTGGAGTCTTGTCTGCATGTGGGTTCCTGTTCCAACAGTTGAGAAACCCCACATAATTGTATTATAATAGTGCTTCCGAAATTTATTGGCTTGTGATCCCTTAAAGTGAAGCGATGTCTACTAACTCTCAGTACCAGATGCTTATGTCAAAAAGCAATTCAACAAAAGAGTGACTGCTTTTTTGAATACTTGTTAAAGATCTGAAGAAGAGAATTTATCCTGAACTTAAAGGACCAGTGAGTGGATTTTAGTGGCATCTAATGGAACAGACTTGGCAGAAATTGAATATAATATATTATAATAAGTATGTTTAATTAGTGTACAATCCCATGAAAATAAGAACTGTTGTGTTTTCATTACCTTAGAATGAGCCCTTTATATCTACATATGGTCAGTATCCTCTTCCACAGAGGAAACCATGTTGCACCGCCGTGTTTCCACAGTAGCCCAGAGCGGACAAACCAAACACTGGTGCCAGAGAGGGCCTTTCGCGTTTTTCACGAGTTTCATGGCCGTAGGTTCTCCTATATGCTTGGAAGGGGAGGGTGAGAGGAGGGGTACTCAGCTGGTTGCAATCTGCAACCTCACTGCTAGATACCACTAAATCCTACACACTGGACCTTTAACAGGAAAGACAGCAAAGATTAGAGGGAAGTATGATAACATAAATGTAATTTTGCAAGTGTTTTTGCCTGCTTTTCTGTGCTATTTATCATCTTGCAGCCCCTCAGATGAATTTTATGACCTGGTGTGGGGCTTACACTTGCTGACAATTTCCTTTAACAATCTGTTTTTTTAATATGATACTATACTGGTGTATTTTTCATAACAATTTGGAATATATCTCCACAACCTTGGGAACTGTTGAAAAAGAAATCTTTTGCATTTGGCTATGTGCCAAAGTGCAGTGAACTTCTTTCTGTCCACAAATTTTTATAGACTTTTCCGTTGACTTCATATGTTGGCTGTTTGCATAAAACATCATGCAAATCATGTCATTACCAGACTATATGTTTCCTTTTATAATCCTCTCTTATCTTTTTTCTTGAGTTTATGTCTCAGATGTATTTCACCATTTTACCTTTTACCTAATATTTAAAATTCCCATGTTTTGTCAACATGACAGAGAAAACTGAATGTAGAATATGTAAAATAATACTAACTACACAAAGTTAATACAGAATGTGATACTGTACTGTACATGCAATATGTGTACAGCAGTTTGGTATAATATAAAGGAAACATGTACATTTACATATTTACCATTTGTGTAAATATGTGTATTGTATTCACATTATATTTCTCTTATTGTCAGGAAATCTCAGTTTGCTAGTTTTTAGCAAATGTTACATTTGTTATGTAATAGGAGGAAATTGTGCATTTGTTGGGGACTATTTTCAGCAGCGGATTAATACACATTTGGTGCTCTAGTATTTCTAGAGCACCAAATGTATTGTATTTCTAAATGTAAGTATTTCTGACAGCAGGACTGTGTGTATGGGACTGAGTCAATATAAACTACAGTGAAACAGTGTGGCTCATTGATGTGTTTTAATAGTTTTTGGACAACAATAGAGCTCTGTGACACAGGAATAAGACATTCACAGATAATATTGTTACTGTTAGTAGGATCAAGTCATTGTTGGTTTGGGTCTTTTGATGGGATTTGTTGACAATAACAAAAACATAGAATATCACTATCCTTAAAGACACATAAAGACTAATATGGGTAAAGGTATAGTATGTTAAATATAGCTCATTTTATTAGAACACTTGGTAGAAAATATGTAATTTTCCTTTTTGCAGCTAGAAGAGAAAATAAGAAAAAATGCTGTCAGCGTGAAGACTGACTACAGTGAGACTATCAGCAAAATCTTGATGTAAAAGACAAACCTCAGCTTGAAACATGGCTGTCCAATTTGTTGCTGAAATGGACAGTAGAATCAGACCATATGTTTTGATGTGGCAAGTTGTTTTCTCATGATAAGTCAACCAGAGAATAAGCTTCAGCATACTGCACAGTCTCTACAGTAACAGAGAGTGAGTGTAATTCACTTGCAATTAAAATGGCGTCTAGTCTGTATGCTGTCAAAATAAGTTGTATTACAATGTCATCCTCATGTCAGTCTTATTTTTCTGTCACAGGGAGGATCGACCACTCCACCTTCTTTTGTCCAGATGCCAGGTGAGACTGCAAATTAGTGATGTGCGAGTCATCAAGAAATCGTTAGAAATGAACGACTCTATTTCATTATTTATTGCGCAACTTTTATATTAATTGTATTTGTGGAGATGTGTCAGATGTGTGTGTCAAGTTAATTACTGTGAGAAAAGAAACCACTTTGATGCTTGTTTCAACTCATTACTGGCTGTCCCAGCCCTGAGCTGAATGAATCACTCACATGTTCCACACCACAGTCACCAACCATCCATGAATTTTAACTTGTCTTTTTTTTAGTAGTTTACTACTTCTCGATTCTGATCGATCAGTCATGAAATTCAACAGTGTGTAATTTCTGATTAGCAGACTGCGTTGCTATGGATACCGTTCTGATCATAGATGGGACTGACTGCTGTTCAAGTCTTTTAAGCAGAATGACAGACTTGTTTTTAAATGGAAACAATAAAATCATCGTAAATTAATACAGTTATTTCAGTTATTTTTTTATTACCAATATTTTGTATAAAATAATTGATTTATATCATAAACAGCCATGTATTTAGTGGGATTAAGTACAGCGCGGTGTTTAGTAACATTAATCTAACAGATGTTTTTAGAGGAAACAGTACAATCATTTTAAATCATATTTTGTGTAAAATAATGTATTTCTTCAATGGTGCAGTTGAAGCAATTACATATTGAACCATTAAACACCTCTAGTTCAGTCAGTTTAGTTCAGTTTTATTAGTTATATGTAGGTTAACAGGATCCACGGTACAATGAGATGTGTGGGACAAGAAAACAGGTCAGCTCTGCAAGAAGAGCACTAGTCATAAAATATTGAATATGAAATTAAAAAGATGAGATGACATATAAATATAATATAACCCAATATACATATATGAAAATAGGGATTTATGTATAAAAGTAAAAGTGGCAAGTACAAACAACAGTACTGCACATTGGGTATGTAGCAGTCTTGGCTCAATACCAGCAGTCATGGTTGATCTCTATTCAAATCATCAACATTCTCCAAGATAAATATTTCATGAGATTTATTTATTTGAACAAATCAGGTTTACATGTAGGCTGTAATGAGTAGAATGCTCCTTCACCAGTGGGGGATTCCCCAGGATCTGAATGACTGACTCAGTAACTCCAGTGACTTAAAAACCAGACTCTCTTATGTGAGTGACTCATAAAAACTCCAGTCAGTAAAGAGTCAAACCTCCCATCTACACTGCAAATCAAGTAAAAAATCAAGAAACATGAGCACTCACTCGTTCCTGCCTGCAAGATAAATCTGTCAACACAAACTCTATCAGCATTGTAATGATTAATTACTACGCCTGGAGGAGATTGTGTGTTTAGTCATGTGTACCCGATATGTGATGATCCACTAAAGTTAGGCACGATAAGAAATGAATAAATCCCTGTTTTGAGTGAGATTCAACTCTTCTTGTTTATTTTGTGTGGTGTGTTACAACAAAATTTTCTAAATAAATAACGATGTTTAAATTGAGAATTTTGGACTTATCATCCTGTTTATTGTTGCCTTATTAAGTTTATACAGGAAAGCAACCCAGGATGCTCGGTTACAATACCATTACACTATTCTATGCAGACTACACATGCCCACAGACACACTTGGTGGAGAGCTGCAGTCTACTGAGTGCACTCATCTAGTAATTACTGTACTTAATTCTTAGAGGACCCCAATTTGCAAATTTTAAGGATCTGTAGAATCATTTAGTGTGAACGCTGTGGTTAGACAGAACAGTTTGTTGCCATGATGAAGATGAGGATATAATTTCATATTGTTTTCTGCAGGGTCTCACATGCTGCCCAGCTACTATGGCATGAGACGTCCCTTCATCTCCGACTCAGACTTCTGCCCGTCCACCAAGCAGTTCTCTCCTGATGTCTACTCCTCCACACTCGGGGGTAAACCTCTGGGTTGTGAGCCCTCCACCATGAGCAGCTACTCCTCCCTCATCGACAGCTACTACCCCGAGACTTTCGGCGACTACCGCAGCGCCGCCGCCTTCTCCAGCTCAGGAGGATCCTTCCTGCCCTCGTCGGCCCTCTCGTCCCTGCTGCCTCCCTTCAGTGGAGAGTCCTCACATTTATTTCTGGTAGGATTCAGGATTAGTTCCTCTGAAAATCCAAACCTAATTTACTACACATTTTAGAAACAACTTCATGAAATTAAGTGCTGTTATTGCTGTGATAGGTGTGTCTCCCCATGTCCTAAACCAAGTGCATCCTGGGAAAGCCTTCAGACAGCCATGACAGTGAAAAGAAATGTTCAAAAGAACAGCTTCAAGTTGCTTCAAAAAGATAGCTGCCTCCAAAAATGCGATGGTGTTCAATTTTGAATGCTCAGATCTCAAAATGAAATTGGTTGACGGAGACATGGTCTTTTGTTAAACTTAAAATTCAGCCCTAAAGACTTTATACTTTTAAAAACTGCTATTTGTGATGTATGGCTTCATATTTCTGGGTACAGTTAGTTGTTTGTGATACTGTACATGACTCTTGTGGATAACTGGAAACATACAGGCAGCAGCAGACATTAATGGTTCATCTCACATTTCTGTGTCAGTTCTTCACAATAAAAGACCACATGCATGCACTGACATTCAGTACTCCCACAGGAGGAAATGTATCACAGAAGAGACCGTTAACAGTACAGTAGCCCCAACAGACCAAAACACTGCAATGTCAGCAGACCAGCCATATGTCTATGCTCATCCTCCCACATATGATAAACAGCAGCAAGGGTACTGCGTTTGTTTGAAAACCTCAAAGTGGGACACATTTAGTTAATGTATCAACCTTTGAGGGAGTCAGCTAATAGAATGGAAACAAAGACAAACAGTGATGTTTTTCTTTGTTTGGTTGCTTACAAGCAGCAGAAACCTGTGCAGAGGTTCTTTTTGACTTTAATGAATAGCATGCTACACTGAAGATGTAAGAAATGTTGTTAAAAGCACACAAACTTTGAATATGTGAGTCATGTTTGTTGCCAGCACATCATGAACTTGGGTTTGAGAAAATATGCTTGACCTGTTGATTATGGAATTTAAAAGATTATTTTATTACTTTTTTTAGTTTTTGTAGAGGTAATTAAAGAGTTGATTAACCCAAATTACAAAAATATCATATTTTCTCAAAGGGACACTCCACTAGATTTACACAATTTTCACTCATGATCACATAAAGTCTGTGTTTCAAACTGGAGGTGTGAAGGTAGACAGGCAGGGGCAATGATGAGGCAGTGAGGGTCTAATGAAAGACCAGCATTATTGGAATTGTAGGATCTACCATTTTTAGGAATTTGACCCAGACTAGGGATTAAACATCAGGATATTTCGGTCTCTGCTGCTTCAATTTTGACCTTTCTTTTGTTCTCTTGTGAGTCCCCCTACTTCATTGAGGTCCGATATTAAATAACTAGAGTCCTCTTTTAACAGTCGTGCTATCTATCCAAGCAGACAGGTTTATTTTCATGTGTCCAGGTTGTGAAATATCCATCTCTAAGGTTTGGCAGCCCTGAAATTTCCATGATTCTGTGAACAAATAAATTGAAGTGTAAACCTTGAATCTCTACTGAAGAAACAGTCCTTATGAAAACTGTGACAGCGATGTTCTGTGAATTGTCCAGATGAACCAGGACATTGTTTCAGAAGAGATTTCGCTGTTGAATTTTAATGTCATTTTTCAGTGCTGTGAGCAGCACAAACTAAATGTCATTCACTCTCATTACATTGAGGTGGAGGCAGATATCTCAAAACCTGGGCAAATAAAACTGTATGATACTTGTGTTTAAGAACATATGTTTATATAAAATATAAATGATATCATGCCATTACAAAAGAACTGCTGTTGTGATATGCGGCTGGCAGTTTGGCAGTATCTGATGGTGAATGCTTCCTTTAGTCAGTGGAGGAAATGAATGAATGAATGAATGAATGAATGAATGAATGAATTCATCCTCTCCTCTCTTGTCTCTCTGCTTCAGAGGGACTCATGGGAGCAGTCGGTTCCAGAGCCAGTATCGCAGGTGGAGGCTCTCTGTCCAGACAGCCTGACCTCCGTCAGCGTCCCGCCCTCCATGCCCAGCCCAGAGCCCCCTGGGAGTCCCTCACAGTACCGCTCCCCCAGCCGAGGCACCTCCATGGGCCCGGTGTCCAGCAGCCAGCCCTACACCCTGCACTCCCTGGAGGACGCTCACTACCACCCCTTAACCGCCAGCAGCTCCTACGCAGTCCCCTCCTCCTCCTTCCCCTGCCCTCCCTACATGAGCAGCCCCGTCAGCGACCTGGTGTCCAAGATGGTGACAGAGGATGCAGCCGACAGCCACGGCAGCCTCCCCCCCAACGGCGAGCCTCACTCCTCCTGGGCTAAAGAGGATGGAGTGAGCTCCTGGTCGCCCTATGAGATCAGGAGGACCTACTGACTGGATGAGGGGCCAGAGGTTCAGAGGAGGTTTTACAGACATTAACACAAATCAGAATAAGGTGGAGACGAAGGAACATACCACTCTTCCTCTGCTGACACCAGCTTTATGAACTCAACAAGCACTTGACTATGCAGAGATAATTCACAGGGAGGTTTTACTTTTGAAGGCTGTAATTTGATAGTAGGATTGTGGTAGTTCACCAAGGTTTTCTTGTTGCAGCCTGATCGGATGGGAGATTCCTGCTTATTTGTATGAAGAGTAATGTCTTTTTTATTTGATGTGTATGAAAAGGAGTGGACAGTATGGACATGATAAGCCCCAAAACTAATAGGGCCATGACTTCTCATGATGTATAATAGGAAGATTTGTTGTTGTCATAGGAAAGCAGGAGTGCATGTTAAAAAATCTTAAATGCTTCAGCATATTAGTGGCCCTTATTTAAGAAGACGTCTTAATAAAGAATTACTTAAAGGATGGGTTCACAGTTTTTCCAGTCTGTCTTAAAACAACAGTCTGGTGTCCATATGACCACTGAAAGAGGTTTTCCTTGCTGTAATCATTCCTCCTGTTCAGACTGGCTATTCAAAGCTATTAAAATAAGCTGCCTGCTTATTTTACCTGATTTTATTTGTTTCTAATTTAATGTCTATTATTTTTCATATTTAAATTTGTGTTTTACTCCCTTTGTGTTTTATAATGTGTTTATTTTTTATGGCTTTTAGTTCTTTTTGACCTCTCTTTTTTTAAAATGTGTTTTGTTTTTATTGTTAAGCACTTTGTAACTGTGTTTTGAAAGGTGCTATATAAATAAAGTTTATTATTATTATCATTATTATTATTATTATTATTATTATTATTATTATTATTATTATTATTATTATTAAAAGATCCTTCAAATGTGTTTTCAATGTAAGTGATTGAAGCCACAGTGTGTCCACACAATCATTTGGTGCAAAAATGCATTTAAAAGTTGATGTCAAGCTTATATGAGGCTTCAGCAGTCTGAGTTAGTCACAAGCGGATATCTGTTGAGCTGTGGTGGAAGTATAGTAACAAAAAGAGGGACTTTAGCACAAAAAAGACTGTAACGTTGAAAGATATCTACTTGATTTGACTCATTTGGACGCTGAAGCTTCATATTAGCTTAAGATAAACTTTTAAATACATTTTTGCACAGAGGGAGGACTGTGGATTTTGTCCCCCATCACTTCCATTCTAAGTACATTATGAAGGGATCTTCTAATGGTCAGTATGAACAGGAGGAATGATTACAGCAAGAAAAACCTGTTTCAATGTTCATTTGGGTACCTGACTGTTGGTTTAAGACAGACTTGAAAAATTGTGAACCTGTCCTTTAATGTAGGTGATAAAACAACAATGAAGAGCACAAGAAACATTATTTATGTATGACTATGACTAAAATAATCATTGTTCATCTGTCTCATAAGACAAATGAAATTACATATTGTTGTTTTTTGCTGAGGGCCCCTGGATCCAAAGCCACTAACACTTTATGTTAACCCCCCTATTTAGCACCATATAAACAATGAGTAAATGATTAATATCACACTGTAGTGGTGTTGTAAGCAGATGATTTTTAAGTGTTTATTGATGTCTTTGTTAACAACTTTAACTAAAAGCTAAAAAAGACATAAAAGCTCTTTCAATGTTTCCTCTTATCAAGTTTTATATTCTATCATAGATCTTATAATTGGGGGGAAAACTCTTCAATTTCAAATCACTTTCTAAAAATGTTTGAAGTGAGCCAGCACTGTTCATAATGAAGTCTTTATTTATATTTGCATTGACTTCATAGTGTTGAAATCATTTCAAATGTGAATGCATCACTTGCATTTCTTCACTGGGGGTTTATTAATATGAATGTCAGAATAAAGTATGCTTATTATTGCTTACAATAATGTAGAGTGTAGTGTGTAATGAAGCATTAAGAAATTAAAAAAAGGTTTCTAATGTCATGATATGGGTTTAAATTTGGTTTTATTTTCTTATTTTATATGTATATATATATATATCTTTTTTAATGATATCTGATATTCACTGGCTGATCAACAGTGTGTTACAATGACCACAAACTGTGTAAGTTGGTAAGCTGTTAACTGTGTAAGGCAAGTTTCAATCTACTGAAGATCATCAAATGTCTAAACAATATGTTTCATAGGAGAAGTTATAGATGACATTAATAAACACTTAGAAACATCCTTATATCTGCTTACAACTACTCTACAGTGTGTTGTAAGCCATTAAATTATATTCTAATTACCAAAAATAATTAATAATAGAAATATACAACTTAAGGTCAAAAGCAACAAAAAAGCACACACACAAATAATAAGTCAAGAAATGGCTAGATTCATATTCTATAACCTTGAATATGTGCCCACATATCATAACACTTGGTGATTGAAGTGGAAGCTCTCTTGTCTTCAATACTGTTCTAATATTGGCTAAAACATATTTTTCTATGTGAAGACAAACGAGTGTTTGACTTTTACTGTTTTTCTTTTGCTTGTGAGGCATCATCTTAATCTAGAGGCCATCACTGCAAAAAGGCACAGGAAGCTAAATGATTTCAGTTAAAGCCAGCTCTAGAAAAATTATGAAATTGCTGAAGTTGGTTTATTTTATTTCTGTCAGGAATACTTTTTTTCCCCTTCTTCTTCTTCTTCTTCTTTTTTTATTTAAAAAATGTTCTATATGTTGTGTAGAAATACTACAGGTTGGACTAAAGTGTCACCAAAAGCCTTTTCATAATCCTTCTTTTTCATCAAGCTCTTGCCATCAGATAAGTATTAAATTATTAATTGTCTATTTAATTAACCACCACTGTTTGAATTGAGTAACTCCTCCCAGTAGGTTTAATGTTTTTCTAGAAACTGACTGCAGAGAGTAAACACTGATTGAACTGTGTATCTATAACATGCCACTTTCCCAAAACTTAATTTTAAGAAGTTGTTTTGTTTGAATAAGTGAATAAAGACTTAAATACTGACCAATTCATTTTTTTATAAAGCTTTAAAAGTAAATCCACGCACTGCCACACACAGCCACGAGGGCAGTTCAGTTGGAAGAAGTTCCGTTTTCTGACCACTAGGTGGCGCAGCGCTGCTGCAAGAGGAGACAGAAAATACATGGAGGTAATGAGAGCAGTGAGCTGAGGTGGAAAACACTTCATGTGGTGTAATGTAGTGAGGACAGAACTTTATTTCAAAAACAAAGGGCTTGGAATGAAAAAAGAGGCCTTTTTAAAGTAAAATGTAAATATTTAATATTGATCAAAATGTTTTATTTTCTTTATGGAGTGGGAATATTGCTGCCACTGCTACTATTAGTAATAATCAGAATAACTAGTAATAATAATAATATTAATGATAATAAATAGTATGATAAGTATAATAAGTATAATAAGTATAATGATAATAATGATAATACCGGGGTTTCATGAACAACTTTCTCTGTAAGACAGAAATGCTCCAGATGTTTACAGCTGCTTCATTACGACATAATTACTATAAACTGTGTTATTTTGCTGTAATCTGTAATAATTTAGTTACTTGTTATGTGCGTCTCACATTCTGACATCATGCAAAAGTTAATTTCGAGATTTATATCTATATCTATCTATCTATCTATATATAATATAATTTTGCCCTCTAATGCACAGAGACAGTTGCCAAAGCTCTTAATTCAATCTATAGTAAACTATTTTTAAAAAATAAATGTTTTAACTTTAAACCACAGTGGCAAGTTTGAATGGAAGAGATTTAGTGCTGAATGAAAAGGTCTGATCTAAATTTTAAAAGACACCCTGTCAAACTGGGAAATCCTTCCTTATTCTGAAACATTTATTTAATGTAATTAATAACTAAAAGTGTGTATAAAAGTATATTTGAAAAGCTGGAAGGTGCTGCCTGCAGCCTGCAGCAGATGAGAGCACACACAGCACTTGCTGGAGGAGCTGAAGGCCTGCGATGGCAAAGATGACTACTGCCCTTTGCCACGCCCACTTCTTTCCCACTTTTATCTGTTTTTCTCTGAAATTAAGCTTAAAAATATGTTTGAATATATTATTGGCACTTAGAGTGGCTCCAGTAAACGTGTAATCACCGATATATGGTCAATTGTGGTGTTTAAGTTGCGCACAGGCAGCACCCAATGCTGTAGTGCTTAATGAGGGGGTGTGATGCTCTGATATTGCAAAAGGAGGATAAAATTAATAAAAGTATGGTTTCTTTTCGGTCAAAGTGTGAAATACTATTATATTATATTAAAGTACAGCTTATACAACGTCCATGCGTAGTGATTTTTGTTGAAAAACCTATATAAGTCGGTTGCCTCTGAATATTCAAATTGAAAGTAACGCGCAATCAAATCATTGTCAAATCATTGAGTTCTAGGGGTTTTAAATAGTAGGCATGGAGGGAGAAAATCTCAAACTAATATGTCCCCAGCTATATTACAATATTGTTGTATGCTCTGACGCTGCTGTAAGACATTTGTGTTGAGATTTTTGGAGACTTTTGCACAAATTTCGTTCTTGGCCATTTTGCTGAGGCAGAAAAGGACGTTGTGGAGTCCCACAGGTCTTCTCCAGGGAGCCTCTCTTCATCTCTGCCATCATGTCTGGTGAGTTTCACCTCGGATTTTCATCTGGAAAATCATTTTGTTGCATTTTCTCCTGTTAGACAGAAAAGAGAAAAAGAGAATAAGAAAGATGTTTAGAGGCAATTTTAAAAGAACACCTGAGTCACGTGTAAAATTAGGAGGGCTTTTTTCTTATAACTTGCTCATTTTATCACACATTTAAATGATATACAAGATGACCAACAGTTAAATTAAACTTCATGTGGTAAATCTTTGTAGTTTAATGCCACCTGTTTCCTAACTGATGGGTGGATCAGAAGTGTCGGCTTTTTTTTTTTTTCATTCAAACAGCCCCATGCAGATTTACCGACTTTTATGCATTTATGTTTCATTCTTTCAATCACCGCCTTCTAACACACATCAGGATATGCAGATCATCGTTTTCAAACATTTCATTTTGTCATAAAATAATTACAACTAGACGTAACATTTCAGCCATAGACTTTGTGCTCGGACTGCTTGTGCGTAACAGGACGGCATGTGTTACCGTGTTAGAGTGGGATGTGTCTGCTGTGTAATTTTGGCCCCACTATTTGTCACTTTTAAGACAAATCATGAAGTAGCATTTAGATGTATGAATATTTATCAGATGAGGTTTCGTAGCGGAGGCTTCGTCTCTTATCAAATCGCCTTTTACCAAACGTCTCGCCACTCCTGAGTGCTTTAAATTACGCCTTTAGGCCTAAATTATTTGCACCTATGCGAGGCGTTCCGTGTGGTTCCTTAATCAAGCTTCACCTATAGGAAAACATACGGCCAATTATTCCCTGTATAAGCGCCATATCACTTCCACTGTCACATATCCCAGTTGTGCGGCTGATGTGATTTGAATAAAGTAACAAGAGATTGGAGTAGACCATAGGTTTGCATTATAAACAAGCGCGCTCTCGAAATTTTCCATAGCACAACAACGATCTAATCAAACTGAAGCCTAAACTGAACTTTGAGTAAATGTCAGGACGTCGGTAACACGGAGCTGAAATACGTAAAGAGTAGACATTGTTTTCATTGATAGAGGAGCTGCCTTTACCGAGACTAACTTCACTCTTCGGAATCGCATCTGATACACATCTGTGGCTCAGATCAACAACTTCAACACTTTTTCATACAAGAGATTAAACTTGTTGTCACCGATCATTCTACACACGTTTCTTCTTCGTTTTAATGCGGTTCTTTGTTTCGATCGTCTCTGCGTTTTACGCAGTAGCCACGAGCGCCTTTATCCACATTTACCAAACGATCCTTAACGAATTTCAACCTTTTGATCGATCTAGGTTTGTCAGTTTCATCGATCAATCAATCGTATAAGCGTTTTTTTTGTCAGAAATATATACTTACGGTGGAGAATTTTGTGTCGCTTTCCTTTGTTCCTGGTCTGGGTGGGGTTACTCGGGAGCGCGGGGCACACACAGGCTGCAGGGAAAGACTTCGCTCACGGCGTAATAGGAAGGGCCGAGCCGTGTGGTGGCGTAGAGAGGGAGCCCTGACCGGGAGCACTGGGGGTCTTTGAGGTCGGGACAAACGGCTGAAAAGACCCGAAGATACAGCGTCCACTGGGCGCCTGCAATGCGCTTTGACGCACCGCGGTTTCGGACAAAACCTGGGAGATTTGGGCGCTACACAAAGTTCAAACTACATTTTATTATTTATTATAACATGTTTTATATGTTACCAACGTTTCCCAGCACACAAAAGTTTACCAAGTTTTACAATGCACATTCATTAAGACGTGACATGATCATTTTATGGAAAGATTGAAAATTATTGGAGACAAAATCTTGCAAGACATGTTTTTTTTATTATTTTTTTGAAATTGAGGGAAGAAAACACATTGTGGGCTTGTGCTGAGGGTGGAGAGAGAAGGCGGGGCTGAAAAGTGGGGGCTGCTACTAAGGGAGTCAGTATCTGCCATTGTCTGCTCCAATGGAGGGTGTTTAGTAAACATGATCGACATGCTGTTCTCTTCATACAGATAAGCCGAGGGTGTACCAGGGCGTCCGAGTGAAGACCACGGTTAAAGAGCTACTGCAGAGGCACAGAGCCCGCGAGGCCAACAGCAAAAAAGTTAAAACGGTAAATCCCCCCGCCCTCCCCCTTCCCTCTCCCTCTCTCTCTCTCTCTCTCTCCAATTTGTCAACACTGTCATTCTGCCTTTCCACTAAGCAGGTGAGGAGAAAAACATTCACTGAACAAAGCAATAAACTGCCCCTGTAAATGATTACTGTCCTTCTAATAAAACATCCTAACGTTTCTTTCTTACAAAGCCATTAAGCACACAAGTACTGTACGCACACACACAGACACTCACACACATTTTGGAGAAAAAACCCACTAAATATCAGAGCAAAAACACTCCTTTCAAAGTCAAATCCAAATGTTCTGACAGAAAACCTAATACTGTTGTCTTTCTCCCTCCTCCTCCTCCCCATCTGTCCTCTTCTTCCTCATCAACAGATATCCCAGGCTTGCTTGGAACTTCAGGATCTTTGCGCGTCCACTTTTCCAAGTAAGTTCACCCAGCCATATCCAACATCCAAGTCCAGTGTCAAATATTCATTGAAAGCAATCAACCTATACACTGCAGCATTTGTATCCAACTTGACCCAAAGCAATCGCAGACTGCACCGACATTTGCAAATTTAACTCTATATTTGCATTCAGTTTGCAATTACCCAAATTAAAAAAAAACCCCAGCTATGTACAACTAGACATTAAATCCCAGTGTTTGGTAAACTGCTGAAAAATCCGCACTGGTTGCAGCAAAACATACAGCAGAAACTATAGTTGGTTTAACCTAAAAGTTAAAAAAAAAAAAATCCAAAACAAATCATACTACTCCTTGATGACAGGCAGCAACCTGCTCTGACCCCAAAACCAGGAACAAAATACTCACATGAAACACCCAGTCATGAGCAACTACTCAGAAAAGTGTACGTGCATGCATTTCTAGTCAACTATTGACAGCTCCATTCCAAAAGCGCAGGGTCCCTGCTTATAAACGTAAGCTTCATTCAAATGTGTTGGCTGATGGTGTCATGACATCACTCTCTGAACTTATAGGCCTATTTAAATGTCTTCCTGTGGTCTGTTACCATGCAGAGACAACCGTGCACCTTTATTTGGATGCGCTCTCGTGGATATCTTATTAATGATCTGTTGCGGTAGATTTTGCATAGATAGGCTAAATATCAACATTATAAGTCTTGAGTGGGTCTATTTTCACTGACTTCGGTATGTAGTCGATATGTATGTTTATGGGATGTAGGTTGATACTTAATCTGTAGTCTGTGATAAGATTTTACGTTTTCATTTGCTTTTTGCATATTTTTAATATAATTTTCCTATTTAATTCCGTCAGGTCGCTATGTGGACCCTCCTCCCGCGGTTCCCCAAGCGGACACGAGCGGTTATAGCGCGCGAGTGCTCCAGCCGTGCGCCGCCACGTTCCCTGTCCTTGACAGCTCGTGCAGCATCCAGATGCAGGAAAGCACCTTTAACGACAGCCAGCAGCAGTTTGGGGACATGATGTTGCCCGGCAACGGCTACAGTGTCAACAGCAACAGCACCGTCGGCGGCGGCGGTGGTGGTGGCGGCTACAGCGCCTCCCTGCCTCCTCTTCCCTCCTTCCCGCTGCCCTGGTGCCATGGACTCTCCTCAGATGCGGACTACTATGACTATGGGATGGTAGGTTTTTCCCACTGACACCAACCAAACTCCATTCAAAATACAGTGTTTTTAAGAAATGGCGATTTCTTGTCGGTTATTAGTGTAGAAGAGAGATAAAGTTCAACTCTCGCCTTTTGTACAGGGTCTTTTCATACATTCGGCATATATATAATCATTCCCCGATTAGCCTATTACATAAAAAAAAGACTTTATGGATGACAACAATTTAGGGGAAATTTATAGGCTGCTGAAATGTATTTCTGAATAAAGTCAGTTAGATAATCATGATGTATGCCGAACAGCAGAGGGTTTCAGTCCACTGGTGAACGCCTTAAATCTTACAGTAATGAACGGTTTGTAACACCTCAGGCAACGTGGAGTTGTATTGCTTTGGAATGAAGGTTTGGCTGTTTTCCTCTGAGCAGACACCTGTCCTCGGGCTTCAATTCAGCATATAGTAATTATATATGAGTAATCTGCAGGTACATTTAGAGCAATTAATATTGTTTTGTTAGCAATCATATCTGTCTTTGCTTGACAACATACTCCAAATCACATCACTAGAGGAGCATTATTATTTCAGCAGCTTTAATAAATGAATGAATTATTCACTTTCAAAACAAACAAAAAACCACACTCACAGGCGTCCTTGGTGAGCCTGTGGCCTATAGTGTGTGTCAGTTTGATGTCCATCACATGACGCGTGTCTCTCTTCTCTTTCAGGCTCCTTGCTCCCCACCTGAGTCTCTGAAGCTCTGCAGTCCCGTGGATCACAACAGCTACTCGCCGCAGGATTCTTTCTCCTCCTCCTCTTCCTCCTGCTACGACTCACCCACCAGGATGGAGTCCAGCTACCACGGCTTCACCTCAGAGCACTATCACTACCAGCACTGCAACCTCCAGGACTGTTACTGCCTGCCCCACTGTTGGCCAGGCCAGCAGGAGAGCTTCTCTGTCCCCGAATACGCACCTTACTACCCCCCCACAGACCACCCGTACGCCTGCCCTGTGGAAGAGAACTATTTTAAGAGAGATTTGCCAATGAGCTCCGAAATGTGTTACAATGTACTATGATGAGACCCTCAGCAGTATTGTTTTGTCTTTTGTCTGTAAATAGGATTCTTTTCAAGTACTCAATAAGGTGATGCTGTCTGCTTGATGGTCCGCTTTGCATTTCAGTGTGTGCTTTTGCTTGGGTGGAGTGAATATGATGAATGTTGAATGGATGGAGAGGCTAATATTTTTGTATCAATGATCTTTTTTTACAACTTAGATTTATTTTCATACATAATTTGTTGCTATACTAAATAAAAATGTTGAACTGACCAGTAATGCACTCACAACTCATTTATCTCGAGGAAAACTAGAATTCATGGCAGTTTTTTAAAGCAAAATATCATCATGTGGGAAGTTTCAGTAGAAGTTTCCAAGTATGCACTTAGGGAGGACTTCAGCAATGATTGGACACAGGTGCTGTGTTACGGTCAAGGTCATATTATGTTGGTCTACAGGTTTACAGTTTACTCCCTGAACAAGCCACTACACTTCAGGCTGCCAAACGTCAGGTCTCATTTATCATGAGCTTTTCTCAGGAAACTAAAAAAAGGTGGGAGGAGAGAACAAATAAACATTACAGTGATAACATGTTGGGGCTGAACTGTGCTTTAATAACAGACTTTGTATTGAACTGGAGGAATCCTGAAAGATTTGATTTAACCTGCAGGGACGAAGTTCACTACAACTTAATAAAGACAAAAACTTCAATAGAGAACAGGGTTTTATTGCATATTTATTGATGGATAAATAACAAAACAGATTTAGATTATCTCAAAGGGTTCAATAAAACCGTAACTATAACAGGGCTGTGAGGCTATAAAAGAAATCTTAGAACAGCACATTAAAAATGCAGGAAATAGATCCGGGTAACTTTAGTATTTCCATCAGCTTACATAATGACCACATATCTGTCTTGTTCTTTGAGCTACTTGAGATGCTTGACTTCCTGAACTGTGATGACAGGTACCGTGAAGGTTCCTTGGAAACTTGAAGTGATGAAATTGAGCAAAGTAATGAATACTCCCTCCTGTTCTCAAACTGTTTAGACTGTTGCAATATCAAAAAATATTACAGCAGTACAGATAAGGGCAGCCATATTGCTTTCTGGCAGGGCTGAGTAACTACCAACAAGGACACTGAGGTTCTGCTGGAGGAATGTTGTACTTATTTAAAATTTAAATGTCATTACATTTATTTTTCATTGACCATGTACAAAAAAAATATCTTACTTTCCATCTGGACAGATAAACACAACTTCACACAGCCCTGTTTTCTGGTGTGCTTACACTGAACCAAATTCAATGATTTATACCACAGTTTTTACATGACCATACATGTATACCAAGCAGAAAACATCTTAAGCTTCATGTTTCCTTTTCTGTAAATGAATCATATTCTCGCTAAGCTGACAGGTTTGAACATTAATGTTGAATTAATGTCTTTTAGTGGTGAAAGAAGTCATGCTTAACCCTCCTAAAGGTTCTTGGAACACTGACACACCATGTTGTTCTAGGTTTGTTGATGAGAGTACCAGATTAGCTAAACAATACTGCAGAATCTGTAGTGCTGTCAAAGTGCTGTCATATTTGAAAAAAAATATTTGATACTAACAATATCAACAGGTTAACCAATCTGGCTGAGTTTGTTACAATTATAATAGCCTTATTTAACCAACTATTTATAGTGTGATTGTTTGCTTATTTATGTATTATTTTCCTATGTTTTCCTTCTTCATTGTATCATATTTACTCATTACTGGGCAACAAGTGTCGCTAACACTTTATGTCTGTTTCTTTTGTTTTTTTAAGTGTGTAACTACCTTCTTGTAGCTCCTTGAGGGGTCATCATGTAGTAAAGACAAGTCTAAAACAATGTCTTACAAAAAGTCTACAACATTAATATTAAGAACAGGTCACCTTTATTTTAAATGGGTGGCATTCTGTAGAGACTTATACAGTATATATAACACATTATACAGAATTCACAATCTAAAAGTTTCTTTACACAATACAGAAAAATAATTCTGTGTGTGGAAAATATACTATATACATATATATAGTATATAGTATGTATATATATAGATATATACTCTCCAAGCAACTTGACATGTCTCTGCAGTGTGCCTGCATCCCGCCCTGTTAACTATCGCAATTACCAATGAATGATGTGACACTCCCAATGTCAATATGAATATGCATATTAATCAAGTTGTTCATTCAAATATACAGTACTGTGGAAAAGTTTTAGACACTTTAGGGAAAAGTTTTAGACACCATCAGGGAGGAATCTGATGGTCTAAAATGTATTCTGCAGCATGACAACAAGCCCAAACATACAACCTGAGTCTATCTTCAGCTACAAGAAGAGCAAGGAGTCCTGCAACAGATGGTTTGGTTCCCACACAGCTCTGATCTCAACATCATGGAGTCATTCTGGGATTACATGAAGAGACAGGAGCAGCTGAGTCGTCGAAATCCTCAGAAGAACTGTGGCAACTTCTCCAAGATGCCGGAACAACCAACCTGCCAAGTACCTGACAAAACTATGTGCAGGTGAACTGAGGAGACCTGCTGCTGTTTTAAAGGCAAAGCTGCTCACAGCAAATACTGATTTCATTTAGGTTTCTTCTTTTTACTGAACTTTGTATTAAGTTAACTGATAAATAACTATTCATGGAAGTATTTTTTAAAGCATCTCACTTACTTTTAGAGCCTAAAACTTTTACACAGTACTGTATGTTAGAGAGGTTGCTTTATTGTCACCATAGCAACATAGAAATAAGATCACATAGAGATATAGCCCACAATTTAAAAAAACATTTATAATAATAGTAATGATAAAAATCAGGGAATGGAGACAGAAACAGAAGCTTCGCTGCTTGTTGCCACATGTTTGATGTAGCTCGCTGCAACCTGAGAGCCAAACCATTCTGGGAACTGAGAATTAAGAAAAAATATCGGTGCTGCAGACACACCAGTGTAGGTCAGGGGGGCAGTCAGAGGACATCACAGACGTCCCCACCTCACCACCTCCTGCGGTGGAGGCTGCAATTAGCGGCTGCTGCCCCACAACTTGTGGGGGCAACAAACCTGGCAATGATTTGCCTGAGGGTGAGCCCATTCTTGTGCGTAAAGAGCATACCAAATCACATCATAGGCCAGTCATTCAACTGCATGTTGTGACACGGAATGTAATCAGTAGAAAGTGGAGTCATTGAAATGGAGCGTGAAATGAATAGTACTGTGTGTGTATTACAATTTGTATACACAGCGTATTGAATATTTTCTCGTCAAGCCCTCATTTTTCCCCCCCAAAATGTTCTTCTGTATAGCTGCACTCATTCCCCCACTATGTTTTTATACATTTTGCACAGACAGTGGCAACTTTTGAATATGATTGTGAGTGCAGCCAGTGTTTCTTAAATGAAGCCCAAGCTGAAAATTAAACATTTTTGTCCAAACCTGATGGAGTGCAGCTTTTTTATGAGCCCATAAACTGCTACAAAACAGTATCTTTTAACATTATTCCCCCCCAACACCCCCACACCCCCTACCCCCTCCCCTGAGCGTAAACAAAAGCTGAATGTCAAAGCTGCAATTCCCTCCGAGGCGCAGTGAGTTGCTGCAAACAGAGACAAGGTTAGAGCTCTGAGGCATAAAGTGAAAGGGCTCAGGAATGTGATGGCTCCTAACTGACACCAGCAGAGTTAGAGCAGATCAAGATATGATTCACTCTAACCTGATCTGTCTGCAGCTCCTCACTCTGATCTCTTATTGTAAACAAGTCTGCTTTCTGGTGAAGTCCCCCCCCACCCCCCATTTAGCTCCAGGGTCACCCCAGCAGCATTGTTGGGAGTAGCGTTGGCAATCAGTTCAACAAGGCTGCATGAGAGGGGAGGTGTTTGTTGACATGCCTCATCCCTCCAGGTGGCTGATAAGGCTCTAATAGCCTCTGATGAGAAAACAAGGAATTAGCCTGTTGTGAACAATTCAAAGCATCATCACAACATCATGTGTCTCGATCTCAGTTATCTCTCAGTGCCGGAGGGCTACTCCACAAAGGCGGGTTAGTAAATTAAACCAATCTGTAAAATACAAATCCAGGGTAACCCTTGATTTTCAGGGGGTTTACAGAGACGCTCCTGGTCTGTGCATTACAATGCAATGTTTTGTCTTTGATAGGTCAATGTTATGCCACAGTGTCAGTGATGGTGCCAAATGATTACCCTTTAATTAACTTGCCCTGATACTCTGATACCAGGACAGTTTTCAGACTCCAGCTGTAGGCTGTTGCTTTTAGTAAAACAGCATCTTTATTGTTAGTCTTGTTGTGCAGATCCGTGGCTGAAAACATCACAGCTGTCTCTTTCTATTTATCGTCTACATTGTGTGTTGAAGTGATCTGTGTCTCAGGTCTGTAGTTAAAACTTGTGTTCAGTGTCTTGATTATTTAAAAGACGGGTTCAAAATTTTTAAGTTTGTCTTAAAACAACAGTCAGGTGTCCATATGAACAGTGAAAGAGGTTTCCCTCTCTGTAATCATTCCTCCTGTTTATACTGGTTATTAAAAGATCTCCTTCAAATGTGCTTTCAATGTAAGTGATGGGGACCAAAATCCACAGTGTGTCCACACAGTCATTTAGTGCAAAAATGCATTCAAAGTTTATCTGAAGCTTATATGAGGCTTCAGTGGTCTGAGTTAGTCATATCTCTGTGATGGAAGTATAGTAACAAAAAGAGGGACTCTGGCACTAAAAAGACTGTAATGTTGAAAGATATCTACTTGATTTGACTCATTTGGATGCTGAAGCTTCATATTAGCTTCAGATAAACGTTTAAATACATTTTTGCTCAGAAGGAGGACTGTGGATTTTGTCCCCCATCACTTACATTGTAAGTGCATTATGAGGGGATCTTCTAATGGTCAGTATGAACAGGAGGAATGATTACAAAAACCTATTTCAATGTTCATTTGGGCTCCTGACTGTTGTTTTAAGACAGACTTGAAAAATTGTGAACATGTCCTTTAAACCAGGTTAGAGTTAACCTGTTCATATCTGCTTCTGGAAAGATTGTGGAGTAGCTCATTATATTGAAACAATGTAAATTATTGGGCAAAAATAAATAAATAAATTACATATTTACACATTGGTGTTTATGAGGAAAATAAACATACAAATAGGACTACAAT
Source organism: Thunnus maccoyii (assembly GCF_910596095.1). Taxonomy (NCBI): domain Eukaryota; kingdom Metazoa; phylum Chordata; class Actinopteri; order Scombriformes; family Scombridae; genus Thunnus; species Thunnus maccoyii. The sequence continues at coordinate 4,390,633 of NC_056538.1, read as the reverse complement.
CTGGTGTGTAGTTGATTTTAAAAACTAAACACTACCAGTTACTGCTTGTGTATCTCCTTGCTGCTCTGTCTTGATTTAATATGCTGCTGTGTCAAGTGCATGACAATATGTCAGTGACCACAGTTGTCCACAGTTGTATATTCTTATTATTGCTGTTATTCTCCCACTTTTGTTTCTTACTCATGTTCATTATTGTTATTATTATTGGTTATTGGTTATTTGTGTGTTGACATTAAAAGAATAAAGAGGGAACAGAAAATGTAAGAGTGAGATGTAAAATTGTTTAAATGAGCTCCATTCTCTCAATACAAACATAGGCCTAATTGTCCAAAAACCAGAAAACTACCAGTTACAACAGGGTGACAGCTTTGGGCACTTCCCATTCTGAGATTTAGAATTTGTGAAAACTTGCCAGCAAGCAAGCAAAGATGAAACAGATGGCTAAGTAATTGAAAAATGGTTGACTACCACTCCACGTGGTTCTATGCAAACTTGAATGAGCCCTGACTTTTTGTTTTGACTGACTGACTTTTGGTTTTATCCCAAAAATAAAGTGGATCTGAAAAATCTGGCTGACTGCTAGTTTGTTGACAGCCTGTCCGATCATCAGAGTGCTCAGGTCAGATATTATATATGTGTTTCAGTGTTTCAGTTTGGCTTTTTGGTTTCTTCATCTGTGAATGATCCCTTCACAGAAAACTAATGTTGTAGCTGCGCTGCATTCTGGTCTACTGAGGAAAGTACAGTAATAGTATTGCCTCCACTCCAAAGCATTTCACTCCACGTGATTGGTGAATGATGATGAACAGCTGACCACCTTTGAAAGGACCGACTCTAAACCCTGACACTGGTAATGTCCTGCTCTCTCAGGGTCACAAAATGACTATTTGACCAAACATAGACACAGAGATATATTTCTTCTTCTTATATCTTTTCTTGGCATGTTTTACTCTGAAACTTGGCTGAATGCTTTTGCTTAATACTCTGACTGATTATCAGAGTGATAAAGCAGCAGCACAACTATGTCAAATATTTTCCTGGTGTCTAGTTTCATTACAATGGCAAGTTGTATCTAGTTATGAAAACTGAAATCTGATTTAGTTTATGTGCACTTGAAGTGTGTTGACCCTGACGCCAAACAAGTTCAGAGTAAGAAAAGGCTTTCTTACTAAATCTGCCTACTCAGACAAAAAACAACAAACAAACAAACAAACAAACAAACAAACAAAAAAGAAAAAGAAAAAGAAAAAGAAAAAGAAAAAGAAAAAGAAAAAGAAAAAGAAAAAGAAAAAGAAAAAGAAATCTAAGGAGGGTTTTGTATTTTCCTTCCAGCTGCACTTCACACCTCACTGTCATTCCTGAAACTAGTTTCATTGCGTCAAGGGATTGGTGTTTGTGTTTGTGCGTGTGCACAGAGTGTATTCCACATATCCTGTTGGCAAGCTCCCCTCATGCTCCTGCTGAACCAGCACTTGTGGAAATCCCCCTGCAGAAACTTGGCAGAACCTGATCACTCTGAAGAAACGCCCACACTCAGGTCTCAGCAGAGCTCTTCAATCAGCTTTTATTTGCTGAGGCTGATGTTTCAGCATGCCAACAAAGACAACAATCTTTTTTTTTTTATTACAACATTTTTCTATTAGTGCTTTTAGAGGAACATTTTGTCTCTATAAAAATACAGTTTAATCATTTACAGGCAATTTTACAGCAGACCATTGTTCACTTGGTTATTGATCTGCAGGTGCTGTGTATATGTGTGTAAGTAATGTGTAGCAGTGTAGGGCCGACACAGACTGCTAACTTGTCAGAATGTGATCAAAATACATAAGAATGTGGCAAAGAATTGTAGCGCACTTCTTAAAGTTACAGTCCTGGTGGATTTGGTGACACTGGTGATAAATTGTAGTCACCACCACTTAACTGCTACAGCAAACACTCAACAAGCAGCTGCTTTGTCAGAAATATAACAGAAGAGCAATGTATGATGATGTATCTGTTTACAGTGCAGTCAAACACACTTGAGTTGCAGGAAATCGTAGGTAGTCAATTTGAATCCAGGGCAAGAATGGCAGAGTCTGTCCCGAACAATGAAAACTATCACACTGAAATACACAGGAAAGGTGCAGTGTGTACAGTTTAGTGGCTTCTAACAGAAAGGACTTGGCAGAAATGGAATATAACATTCATAAGTATGTTTTAATTAGTGTATAATCTTTACAGCCACAGAGAGAGCAGGTCCTCTTCCACGGAGCCCGCCATGTTGCACCGCCATGTTTCTACAGTAGCCCAGAGCGGACAAACCAAACACTGACTCTAGATTATAGAGAGGGCCTTTCGTGTTTCTCGGCCTCCGTAGGTTCTCCTACACGCTTGGAAGGGATTCCACTAAATCCTACGCACTGGTCCTTTAATTGTGAAACGTTAATAATTGAATGGCCATTGCTGAAAAAAAAATCAATTTTTACAAGAATCAGCATTTACTAGTTCATATTTCAACACAAATGACCTACTAATAATGTAATATTCAGAGAGAATAAGTAGAGTAAGTCAGTTGATACTGTAATACATTTGTAAGCCTGAATTCTTGGTGTGAAGTGTAGTCTCGTCATTCTGGATGAGCTACAGTTTCCCACTGAACATAAAGTCATAACTGTCATAAAACAACAGGAGGTAGAAACTAAAATCACCCTGAGGCAAGGGGGTAAGTATCAGCAACTTAAAGGTGATTCATCTACTAATATTAATAAAATTGTAGGTGATAATAAATGAGCAACCGTCCAAAATAATGTGGTAGAATTATTCCAGTTCATTTATTATAGATCATTTATTATACACCTCAGTTATGCCACATAAATGTGTCAGACAAACTCAACCCTTGTATAACGTTCACTTTTCAGTACTGTTCGGGTTAAATTGACCTGATTCATTATTGAAGTTTTAAAAACAATACAGCAATAAAAATGTACATAGAAAAACTCCTTAATATATATTGTCTATCTCAATTCCAAACAATATAGATAACATGTATGATTATTGTTTGTAATTAATCTCTGCTAGATCACATTTAACAATGGAAGTGTCAATCATTTTTTGTGATAAAGTTATAATTTATATAAAAAATCCACTATGATAAAGACTTGGGTGACATAAATCATAATTATCAAGAAAAAATTGAAATGAAACAATGTTTTCATTGATGTTTATTATCTTGAACTGATATTCTCAGTTGATATTCACCTTTATCTTATTATGATTAAAGCCGTAAAGCAAATACAGGTGATAAACAACAATAGAAACCCGAGAACCAAACTTAGATTGTTCTAGTCATTTCATTTTCTTTATTGGCTCCATCAACATAAGACAATACAGTATGGAACTCAACAATAACATGATGTAGAGTTAGATGTTAAGATGTGCAGATGTGAGGGGTGCAGTACGAGAAGGCTCAGAATGTTTTGGAGTAACATTAGGCAGGTTACAGAAGGTAAAGAGAGCAGGAGAGCGGCAGTGGACGGCTTCTGCTGCTTGGATTGTAACAATGTAGAAACTGTATGTGTGTGTACATCTCTCTCTCTATCTGTGTGTGTGTGTGTGTGTGAGTGAGTGTGTGTTTATCCCTGTGTGTATGCGGGTCAAATTGACACAAACATCGTATGAAGGGCATAACTGCATGGGGGACTGTAGCATTTTTTTTCTTTTACATGTTCTTCACAGAAAATAAGCCAAGGCCGTGAAGTTTCAGGTTGAAAAACTGTATCATTTTTCTTTTAGTAAAAATTTGAAATGGGTCAATTTGACCCGAACACCACTTAAAGGTTAAAGCAGCATTCATAGATGTTTTGGCCACTTGAGGGCAGCAGAACAAGCTGAAAATACAACTTTGATATGCCATCGCCTTATAAAGTTGTGGTGAACTTCTTTACAAAAAGTTGCCAATTTACACATCGAGCAGACACAGAGCGAAATAAGCATTTATTTAGTGTCAACTCCTGAGAAAAACTGTCTGGGTCTTTAGCTGCTAAATGTCCCACTATGTTCATCAGTGAGTCACTAACTTTGTCTGTTGGTTGGTGATTTGTGTCTAAAGCCTTTTTTGACGGGAAACAGCTGCCTGCTGTTGCTGGAAACAATATTGATGAGAGTGGTGAGACTGAACCAAAACAGTCAATTTGACATTGGTGATAATTCTCCGTTGGCTCCACAATATGAGCGACCGCTTTCCCATTAAATGTGGTCATTTGATCCATTAATAATATAAAAATATTTATCAGTGCAGCTTTAATAATATCATAAGTGAAAATGTAACAGTATATTATACATTACACCATGAAAGTCCAAAATAATATTGTGGAATGCAACCAAAAAAATATGTGCTATGATGTATTGTACACGTTAGTTACATGACATAAAGGAGTGACATAATATGTAATTACTTTAGTGTAAACCAAAACTTATTGGGAATAGTAACTAAGATTACACTGTCAAAACTCTTGGCAAAAATAATATATGACATTTATTTTAAAATGTGCGACGGTCACACAAATTTTCCTTTTATTGTTTATAATGTACAGAGAGGATGATGACAAAGATCTTAGTTTACTGTAACCAGCAGAGGCAACTCTATAAATGTTGTCACAGAGCACGTTACATACACACTTGCGAGGTTACACTAATGCTCTTAACTAAACCGCATTGTACCCTGTACAGTGATTCTAGTCAAGCTGTACGCCTTTATGAGACTCCTTTGAAGTTTGTAAGATTGGATGTATTGAATTGAATCCTTTGTGTATAGACACAGTGCTGCTTGTTTTGTCCTTGTTAATATTTAAGCAACAGGATCAGTCTCCATAAATGGTTGCCAGGTAACATCAGTCCTCTTGAGAGCAGGATAAATATGATAAAAATTTCCCAATTGTGTTTTGTTGTAACACTAAACTTTTGAAACTATTGTATTGGCAACCTTTATATGAAACCTTATCAGGCCTGAGCAGAGGGTGGATGGCGAATAGAGTAAATAATGTCACACTGTATTTCGCAATGACTGATAAGTATGAGTCCTTCACCTCTGTGTGTTCTGATCACAGGGTGTTGCTTTATTGACTGAATCAAAGGCTGTTTGCACTCATTCATTTATTTTTATGCACATAACATAAACACACCCAGGTCTGATAGCAGAAACAGAACATATAGTGTTCAGCTGCACTCAGAAAGTGACAGGAAAGTCTTATATTTACACATCAAACAGAAGGTAAGTGGAGGGTGAAAACACCTGAGACAAGTGTGCTTCTATCTGTCAAGTAGGTTAGTCAACACTATTGAACTCATAGTTTTCATATAAATAAATGTCTGTTTTGCTAACTTTTTTTTTAGAACAATAAAGTGATTCAAACTGTATTCAGCTCCTGAAAATTATTTTGATTTTTTTTTCTGTCTGTTGTCTGTTAGCTGTTTCCAAGGAACTGTCTTCTGCACAGGAGTTCAAGCTTTAAACGTTTATGGCTTATTTACTTATCTGACATGATCAGTAATAACTGCTGAGGTAAATGAGACAGAAAGAGGAGCATCACTTGCAGTCATTTCTATGGAAAGTCCCAGGAAAAAAGCAATCTAGACACCCAGTTTGACAGGTATTTCACTAAGTGCATAAAATAATCACAACATCACCAGGGACATAATTGTAAATAGAGATGTGCAGAGAGCCCAGTATTTGTATTTGTATCTTTAGTTTTTGAGGCAGCAAAATTATCTGTGTTTGTGTTCGAAGAAAAGAAAAAAATCCTGTTTTTACTACACTTCTAATTTCAGGGTATTAAAGTATTGAAGTAAGTGTTCTTCAGTAAACTATTTTGAGAAGGAGGGTTCCCACCTCAGATCTCGAGCCCCAGTCTCCCAGACCATGGACGTCTGCACTGACCACCTCAGTTGCACCAAACAGACAGATCTGCAGCTATTTATAGACCCATAACACAGAGACAGACAGTGATGTAACCTTGCTATGCTACGAATCCCAACCTACATGCTGTTATTTGACTTGTTATTTTTCTTCCTGGAAACAAATAATTTTAAAAATATTGTATGACATAATTATTTGTAAGAACTCCACTATTTGTACTTTTCCAAATACTGTACTTGGATTTGGCTTCACCCCTAATTATTAACCCATTCTTTATTTAACCATGACATTCCTGGCATTAGACTCTACCTGCATTTCCCCCTCTTATTAGATAACTGTAGAGATGTATGAGAGAGCAGTTGAAAAAATGAGACAATGCGAGATAACAATAGCATACAGACTCCTTTGGACCCGCCTACGCTACGTTATATGTGGCTTGCTATCTTGATCTGTGGCGTCTTGGACTGTTTCATTAAGTGCTCCTAAGAGTTGAGCAGGATGAACAGGCCTCAGCATGACTGAATGAAGATGAAAACCAAGATAAATCAAATGTGCAGGCTGTGTGTTTTCTGTACAAGATGTGCAGAACTTTGAAGCCCCCGGGGCTTATAGGAAACCCTATGGAAAGTTATTGTATGATTTCAAAATGACATACCAATCAATCTAACACTGACTTTGTTTGCTTTTTTATAATCTTTTTTAGTGCCAGGTTCTGTCGTCACTTCAGTGTTTCTGCACTGCATTTCTCAGAGATCAGTCAATCGACATCTTTGTATCTAAAAACATCATGCATTGGTCCTTTATAGGAATTTTAGGAAATGTGTTTATTGTCTTTCTTGTCAAGAGTTAGACAAGAAGACTGATACCACTCTTATGTCTGTGCGGTAAATATGAAGCTACAGCCAGCAGGTGATTAGCTTAGCTTAGCATTAGAAAAGACTGAAAACAGGAGAGAAGAGCCTGGCTCTGAACAAAGTTAACAAAATTCACTGAAGCTTACAAACTAAAATATCTTGTTTGTTTAATTTGTACAAAAAAGATATGGTAAAACTGACAATTTGCCATTTTTCAGGTGGTTATGTGTCAGGCCTGGCCAAGAAATAGTCTGGCACATAATACATAAAACGTCAAATTATCATTTTTACACTTTTCGATGGATCAAAAAAATATTGAGCTTTAGAGGTGCTGGTTGGCGGAGTTTGTTATCGTTGTACTAAGCCAGGCTAACTGTTTCCCCCTGTTTCCAATCATTATGCTAAGCTAAGCTAACCAGCTGCTGGCTGCAGCCTTATATTTAATGAAAAAACATGAGAGTGGCGTTGATCTTCTCATCGAACCCTTGGCAAGAAATTGAATAAGTGTATCTCCCAAAATGTTAAATTAGTCCTTTAAGTTCTGTAGACCTGGCATTTAGATATTTAGATAGAAGGTAGATAGATAGATAGATAGATAGATAGATAGATAGATAGATAGATAGATAGATAGATAGATAGACTCTCTGTCACAAACACATATCTCTCTTATTGAAAGTTGTTGTTTGGGTTCAAATGTCTGTTTAGATCACCAATAAATTTGAATGAGGTGCTGCTGCTGATGCCACACAGCTCGTAAAAACACCTACATAACATTTTGCTGAAATCAAAAAATGACACTCATATTACACATAGGTTACATCCTGTAAATGTGAGTATAGTGCACTTCTTAAATTTTAAATAAGTGTAATAAATGTGGCATCATTTGATAGCAGAGGAGTTAAAATAATAACAAGCCACTCCAGTCACTTTAGGGGTTCATTGGAAGTTGCCACTCAAATGAAGGAATGTTGACAAAGTGAGTCACAGTGTTTTTCTCCTGTGTCAAAGTCATAAACGTAATCTCTATGGCAACCTGACACAGTTCCCCAGTCTGACCGCAGAGTCAGCTTTACGGTATATCAATTATTTATTGCATTTATTAATTGTCCCATATCAAAAACTTGCTATTATTTCAGCTGATATTATGCTAACATTATTCAAATGACCAAATTCATGTATGTTTAATCAAATTGCCAGACAGCAAACCTGGGGCAGTGTAATATTCCAGCATACTGTACATATGTACTGTATATACTTTATATCAGGCTAGTTTTGGCATTTTACTTAGAAAAGTCTAATCTTATCTGCTGAAGAAGATCATGTGATATGATCAAAAGCTCCAGAACAGCTACTAAATGGAACTTGTTGTGAGTGTTTAGTCAACAAAGTTAAACATGCAAGTCTCAGTTTCATCCACTCTTTCATGCAGCCAGTGCGCCACATCATACTGTAGACTTAACTGAGGTACAGAACAGTAAAGGAGCTCTGATTGGTTGATGGCTCCCCTGTTTTTTTCATAAGCATGTGGGAATTCTATTTGGTGCTGTGAGGCTCACTGGATGGAGGTGAGCTCACTGAGATGAGAGTTTTTCTTAACTCTACAGCTCACAGCACTGAAAATGAACACACTCAGGCTAAATAATGCAAAATAAGTATTTGATTGGGATCCAGCCATCCAAGAAATGCTCATGCAAGCAGTAAAATTTATTAATATATCAACCTTGAAAAAACTACAGAGGCACATGAAATCAAAAATCAAAAATCAAATCAAAAATGCTATACCACTTTCTAATAAGGCATCATTTAGACACCATTTATCACCATTTACTTATGGTTTTATTTATGTTGAATAAATAATTTACTGTTGATTTATAGATCAGTTATTCTTTTAAGAAATTCTTTTAATGTGTTGAACCACTTACACGGATGAAAATCCATGTATTAACATTGACAAATTCAGACCTAATGAATTAAAACCATTTATAAATGACTTGCCAACCTTTATAACTTATTAGAAATAGAAAAACCCATAAGTATTAATGAATGGATTACCAACATTTATAACTGCATTATTATCAAACAGAAAGGCCAACAACCTGGCAACTTGGAGTTGTTCTTATTAATGTCTTATAACCTCTATAAAGTATTAGTTAATAATGTACTACATTAATAAAGCCATTAGTTACAGCTTACAAACACATTAAAGATGACATATTAGAAAGTGGTACCAATGTGCAAGTTTTTTACAACAACAATTGCTGTGTGACAGCAGAACCAATATAAAAAGAATCTAATTTGGACCAATTGTGAAATGTGTATTCTTAGCCTCCTTGGGGTGCCAGATTTGTGGGAGCCTGAGGCTCAGCCTTTCCATGATAAGCCCTGGTGAGAGCTCCATGTGTCCTGCCTCTCCATGCTATCACAGGTGCTGCACAGGCATGTTTCACGCTTTGAAGGGACTCTCTGTGATTAAGCACATGCAGCAGAAAAATTTGGGCGGCTCCCATCAGACATTGCCACCCTAATTCTGCCTTTCAAAAGAATAAACTGTTAGGTTGATGCATTGAAAGGAGGAGGAGAAAGAAAACACTGAACTGAGAGTCCGACATGCTGGCAATTATAAGCCACGTGTCACACATGACACTAGCTTTCAACACTGTTTATATTTCTCGTAGCTGCTGAAAGTGTTAGTTCAGCAGAGGACCAACTTCCCCTTCATTGATCCACAAGGAAGCTTTAGTTTTGTGATAAACTGGCACAAGGACTCTAACAACACATGCTAACTGACTGAGTCACCAGATAAATCATTTGCCAAGAATCAAAGAGAGCAGATGGATGATGAGGGAGGTTTACACGAGTAAAAGTTATGTACAGTAATACTGATATATGATGTTTCCTAAAATGGATATCTGATTTATTGATGCCTCACAAACTGCCATGACACTGGGGTTGAACATCTCCTGCCACTTTGAGAAGCTGGACTGAACGTCAGCATGCTCTTCTCTGCCAAAACCAATTCCATCAAATATCTTGACAGTGGAATAGTTTTATTCATGCTGATGAAAAAGCAACATCTTTCCGTATTGTTTAAATTTCACACATTTACTGTCCATGAACTCCGAAACTCCTGGAATTCATACAAACCCCAACTTATGCCTCACAGTTTACATGTCTGTCATTCTGATTTATCTCTCTTTATCTTTTCTCTTTCTCTTTTTTTCCTTTCTTGTGTATTGCCTGCTCGGATTCCTTCAGGTGCCACCTCTACTGGTCGCTTTTGTTTTGTTATTTTCACAATTTTTAGTTCTGCATGAGGAATCACAGCCAAAGACAACTTTTTTTTCACATGTTCCCATCACATGCGCAGGGCCAGCACGTTTTCTCCCTTGTGATACGATCTCAGGTGTTTCCAGGTGTGGGCTCTGACAGATGAATTGCTGCCCCTCTCACGATGTCAGTTTCCCCTTGGGGAAAACCCCTGAGTTTCAGAGGCCATTACTGCCAAGAGCAAGCACAAGCACCATGGCAAAGTCAAGTACAGCATAAGACAGTTGAATGAACACTGCTGTAATATAAAAAACAAGATCCTTGAAAATCAGAAATTTCTTACTAACAAGTATAATTTCAGCTTGAGCAACAACATAAAAAGCTAATTTAAGCAGCAACATTTACTGAAATTTAAAGCTTAGCATACTGGTGGCTCCAGATGGCATTAAAATGTTATTTTTTATCTAGAGTAGTTCATCTTTAGTATCCACTGAATTACTGTCTGTTCTTCTCCCCAACATTCCTGCTGTAACCACCTGCACCATCACACCACTATCATATCTCTGTAATAACATTATTCTCTGTGTATCTCTTATGGAAATGTAATATTTGGCATTTCATTCCCTTTTTCCACTGTCATTCAGGTGAAGAAATATTGGGCAAAGCGGCAATCCCGCATCTTTATCACATTTTTGTTAGCTATCGAAACCTCCCCATTCCATTTGAAAACTCCATGTTGTGTACAATATCATGGATTGTGGAGACAGATACTGGCAGTCAGTGCCTATTCTGTTATTTAATCTTTGTTCCTTCTTGATCAACTTGCCCCAACATGCATGAGTCCAGTTCCTGTTCTAGTTTGATGTAAATCATCAATCAGAAAAAAAGAAAACATACTAATTCCCCATGCTCTGGTTAACTGGCAGCATCAATGACATCAAGGCTAAATGTGTAACTGTTTCTGACAACTCCTTTTTACTAAGACGACATCATCTTGTTTTTAATGGCAAATTTTGCTGCAAAAAGGCCCCACCTGTCATCATGAATATCTTAAAAGCAATAATATATTATACACACATTAAAATCAGCCTTAAAACATTCACACATCCCATCACTTTGATATGATTCATAGTAAAGTATTTCCAAGTATTTATGTTACAGTGCATCATGTGAGCATAAAATACCTCTAAACAGCATTTAGCAAATAAAAGAGCAGGCATGCTAACTTTAAGTGGCTTTTCTCTTCGCTACATCTCATACATAAAAACAAAAAAATAACACTTGTAGGAGAAGGTATTTTAGCTGTCACTACAGGGAAAGTGCAACTAATAGCATTATTGAATAATTTCAGTTTATTTGCTAAGCTTTGACCATTATTCATATCAGTTATGATTGTGTTGGACTTATTTAATTAATTCCTGCAATCGGAAAACAAAACGACATAGCTAAAAAGATATCAGATGACCAGAATAAAAAAAACATTAGCCAATCAAAAAAATGAAGGCAAACAGTAAATTATTACCCAAAGTGTTCCATCACGGTTTAAATATCAACTTCCTTGTTCAACTTTGACCTACGGTACTACTGCCATAGTTGTGTGCCATGAGGGTGAAAGTGATCATCTGACCACTCGTTTTTCTGCTCTTTGTTCTGTCCATCTTCACTTCCAACATGATGACTCAAGTTATAATAAAATGTTTATCTACTGTATTTAACAAGACAAAATGTTGGCCCTGGGAAAGACAAAAAGGCCTAGGACAGAAAAAATACTGCTTCTACAAACAAAATGAACAATATCAGACGTGCGGAATGAAGAGCGAGCTGCTGTACGAGTCCTTGCCCTCCTCTTCACCATCTTCCTTTTGATCCTCCAGAAGTTTATCCAGTAGGTTTGGTGATTCCGGCTCTACAACTGGATCTTCATCCAGAGTCTGGCCTTGTGTCTCAGGGTTCAGCTGGTGGTCTGAACGCTGCGGGAGGTCCAGGATCTGGGGATGAGGATCCGTACCCTGGGCCTCCAGCTGAGGGATCATGGTGGTTAAAGACATGGACAAAGGCATGTGGACCAGAGGTGATCCAGGCAGGGTTGTGGAGCCCTGGGCAAACTGGACCCCAGGGCTGGGCATGGTGGATATGGTGGTAAGGGGTTGGGCCCAGGGGAAGTAGGTCAGCCCTGAGTCCGGGAGCTCCATCTGAGGGAGGGAGGATGGTGTTGGGGCCACAGGTATGGTCTGGAACAACAAATATGACCAAAATATATATTAAAAACAACACAGTCATCAGAAGTTCACTAAATCATTAAGGTGATTTATAATGATTAATAGTCAGCCTCTCTTGCTTTCAACAATCTCTACCAATCAAATCCTTGAGGTTATAGAGGGTTAACGTGTTCAACTCCAGTTTTCCCCTTTTCTTTCCTCCTAGCTTTAAGATTGTAAAATTCCGCTAATCCACACTATCAGTATCATATATATTCTATATCAGTTCCAGTTTTCACCGAAGTTATATGATGTTCACTCCATAAAATATTCAAAACCAAGATGATTTCATAGCTGTATATCTTTGGAAACCCTGGGATCTCTACTAGAGTTCTGTAGATACATTTTAAATGACTCACCAGTAGATCAGTAAGGTTGAAAAAGTTAGGAATTCACCCCAAACATGCTTTTTTTCTTTATTACTCACTTTAGGTTTGAAAGGTGGCTGTTTAAAGTTGGTAGTTTGCTCCTTCATAGAGAGCAGCAGCTACTGTCAGTTGGTATTCATGTCAGTCCAACTGTACTACAATAGTGACAGGTTTTTATGGTAGAAAATGTATCAGAAAGACTTTTCTGCTGTCTGTTTTAATATGCTTGGTATGTTCCAAACATTTTCTTTTCACTCACTATTTATCTCCAACATCTGGCTGTATGCATTGCTTTTGTGTGTAGTTTGTGTGGTGAGATATGATCACATTTCAAGTACAAGCATAAGCTAAAAACGTAAGCAATGTGTCTTGTTATATTGTAGCATATTTTGGTGAAACAGTTCCAAGTTATGGAACAGTCATAGTTGCAGCAGGAGTGGTCTGAGGAGATTTTTGCAAACATTTCGGTACTTTTTTTGTAATGAAGACTTGTCTTTGTAATTCTGTGTAACTGCAGTGATTTCAGCTGCTGTTTTCTGTGAAACTAAAAAGCTAGGTACTAAATTTTTCTCTCTACTCATATTTCCTGTCTCTCTGCACCTTCAACTATTAAATAAAGGCAAAATGCCAAAAAAAAAAAGTCTGTAAAAAAAGAAACTATATTTTAGGTGGATACTCTAGGTCCCCTAATAAGCAATTGTAAGCAGTATATTAACAGTTAATTAATGGTTTATAACACACTATAATGTAATTTTAAGTATTTGTCAACAACTATAACTCCTGCTGTGGGCACCCATAAGTGGAGGCTGCTATATAAACTGATAATGAATGACAATATAGTAAAATACACTTAATATAATATAAAATAATTTTGATAATGTAAAATATATCTTCTTAGGAGAAGTTATAATTGTTGACAAGTACCAATAAACACCAAAAAATGTCCTTATATCTGTATTCAATATTGATTATAAATACATTATAGTGTGTTATAAACCATTTATTAATTGTTCATATACTGCTTATAAATGATAAATAGGGGAACTTAAATGAATTATGGATGCTTATGGATGATTTCTGGGTTTTTTTTCAGCCCCATTTTGAGATTTGACCAGTGTAGTTTTTTTACACGCTAAATAAGTTAAAACATACTTTTGTTCACTCATGAAGTCGTCTCCTACTCACCCCGAAGTTAGTGAGCAGTGGCGTGTGTGTGTAAGTCAGCATGGTGTAGCTGGGGCACAGAGTCTGCATATACACATCAGCGGTCAGGGTGGGGGCGGCTGGGTAGGCCAGAGTCTGAGCTGAGGTGTCCTGCTGGTTGTAGTCAGATGAAGACCAGTGTGATACAGCAGGCTGAAGCCCAGTGCTGGTGGCAGGCGGCGCAGCTTTCCATCCTGCACACTGCAACCCTCCATCACTGACTGCAACCAATGAGTCAGCTGGGGAACTGCTGGCAACATCAGAGCCAAAGATGCCTGAATGCACAGAGAAGTTTGAATGTGAGTATTGAAAACAGGCAGGGATGCATGCTTAACTTACAGAAATCAGTTTGGTAAATGTGTCTGGTAACGCTCAGATGCAGCTGTTTGACTAAAAGGCATAAGAACGAACAAGTACCTTGCGTGTACAATGACTGGTTGTTGTGTGTGGCCACATCCTGAAAAAAGAACAGATTACATCAGTGAAGAAAGTGAGCTGAATATGTCAACAAATTGCAGTAGAATCTCTGGACTGCTCTGTCATGTTGATATATAAATATGAAGTATTTACACTGGTACAGATCAAGGCCAGGTGTGAACAGCAGCTGAGACTGGATCATAATTAAAGCGTGCAAGTGTGTGTTTGTGTGTGTTACAGATACAAGCCAGAATTTGTTATATTGTTTGTGTATTCACATGCAGGTGTGGACATGAAGAATTTGTCTCTTGACGTTGAGTCAGATGTAATCAAAGCTGAATGTTGTGAGATTTTTAACACATAAAAACTTTTAAATGTTCAATAAAGTGAGATAAATTGACTGGTGATACAACAAAATTACAGCATCTGAAGTTCTTTCCAGTTAAAGTTTGTAATTCTGTCTTCAACTGGGACAGAAGTGGTTAACCTCTAACTGTCTAACTTATGCGTTGGTTGGTTACTTACTGGTGTACTGTATGTGTCATTTCATGGACCTACATTTATGTTTCTCATTGGACATGGATACTCTTATTTACATATCAGTGAGCTAAAAGATTAGGCCTTAGATCTTATCAAGGCAGAAAACAATGGATAAATGTCTTCTACAGTTTACTAGTTTACTGAAAAAGCTCAGGCTGCAACTTAATAATTGATCCGATTGCGTAAATGGATATTATATCCCCCGAAGGCACAATGGGCACACTTGTGTTACACCAGTACAGGTGTGGAGAGAGGGTGGAGTCCAGCTGCACTCAGGGATGGTAGTAGATTAGTAAGACTATGAACAATTGTTAGAGCATACAAAGACCTGTTGACCTCAAGTAAAGTGAGTATTTCTACAATAGCTTTAAAGAGATTTAAGAGATTTAAAAAAAGGTTAAAGAAAGATTTAACTCTCAAAACCTCTCAACCTACTGTATTATATATCTTTATTTTGTCAATTCAGATGAACACCAGGGATTGAAAGTTCACCCTTAATCCTGGAAACAGTAGTTTGACAAAAAAATCTTTAGTTTTAACCCACATAGGTCACAAGGCTATCTCCGTGACAACTAAGCAAATTCCATCAGATGAGGACGACCCTAAGATGTAGTTGAAAGCCCTGAAAAACCAAGTATGTGGACCTTAAGTTTATTTTTTTTATCGTATTATAGGTGTCATTTGTAATTACTTGTATCCTTTTCTTGTTAATCTTGCTCTGCGTTTCTATTAAATCCACTTTCACTAAATCCGCCTCATAATGTCCTACATATCCCACAATGCCTCTCAGCAGCCACAATCCACAGTATGAAGACATACTAAAATGTGGAGGTTAAAATAGCCATATTGTAATAAAGCTTCAGAACAATGGCAAAGAGAGTCAAGCCTGTTTATTAAAATGACAAAAGTAGTTGACAGATTTGTAAAGATGGTGGTTGTGGCTGCAGTGCATTGTGGTTTATTGAGGAGATCAGTGTTGCAGAATTCTGTATGTCTACCTTTTCTACAATTAAATTATTTATATATGATTGATGAATGTGTAAATTGTCCCAAATTGTGGCTCTAGATAAACTCTGAGTGACATCAAAAACCAATGTTTAGCATTGATGTTTTAGATTCTCCAGTTGATGGTGTGATCTTTTAGTGATTCTAAACCTTGACCTTGTGCTGTTCTGAACAGTGTTGGCTACCAGGCCGCAATATATACAGACATATTACCTCAAAAAACCGAGCTAACCTAGAGAGAGCTTAATTTAACAGGGACTATAAATATGTCAGCATTATCCCAAACTGTTTTTAGCCATTCAACCTGGTTTCTTCATTCTGCATACATATAAAACAACTTTACACTTTCAAATTCCTTGCAGTGCATACACCAAAGTCCAATTTTGCATGCAGGTGATACACACCAATAACTTCTTGGAGAGCTGATGTGTCCCCAGTCTCACTTCAAAATGTGTAATAGCTACGTTGGCCTGTGTCCATGTCAAGTGACTGTCAAGTTTCTGTTTCTGCTCAAAAAAAGAAAAAAATGGCTGCCATTCCCTCTATTCTCAGTGGAAAATGCAATATTTTAAAATTGTTTTGGCATTAAAATACATTTTGATAGCATCTCTGGTGAGAAATGTGCATTTTATTTTTATAATCTTCATGCAGTGAGTGTGTATAATGTATAGTTTGTTTCAGGCTTTCTATTGTTGCTATGGTGGTTGCTATGGATGCTGCTGTTGCTGAAACCACGTAGTTGCATGTTGCGTAGTTATCTGAGCTGTTATATTATTTGTGTTGTTTTATGTAACTGTTTGATGATGCTCTTTCAATAAAAAACATAGATTTTAGAGTGGCTCAGGGATGAACTGAATTTGAAATCCAGAATTTGAAGCTTTGCGATTGGCTGACCAGAGAACCCGCCTGGAAGTATTTTCCTCACTGTACTTGTGTTAAGGTTTTCTTTTAATGATATCTTTAACATTTCTCAAAACAAAAACACGAAAGTGTCCTTGATAACTCAACAATACAATAGGTTAATGTTATATGGCCATATAAACAGGATGAAGACGAGGTTATCAAACTAGACTTTATATTTCACATCCCTCATTTAATCCCTGCATTTGTCACTTACATATATTTCATCAAAGTGGACTTTAGAATGTGCATTACATTCAACCTCCACTGTTACATTATTTATGCAAATTTCACATTTAATTATTACTCTTGTCACCTTCATATATTTCATACACTTCATTTCTTTGTCCATAGCACAGCCCACATTTCCTTTGTGCAGTCAATATTTAATTTCAAGTTTTATATCCTCTTTCAAAACTATTACTATTCTATTATGTAAATATATTTTAAAAATTCAATTTCATTTTAATATTACTGATATTATTTCATTATCATTGATTTTAATTTACTTTTGTCTATTTTTTTTTCCTGTGTTGTGTTTTTTGGGAGCAAACACCAAGACACATTCTTTGTATGCTTGCATTGACTAATAAAACAGATCCTGATTAAAGGGATTATGTCATGTTGACATAAAATCCTAAAAATAAATATACAAAAAATCTCCAGGGTTATGTAAATAGTTGCTTCTGCATGCCTTGGTATTTGACGACCTGGGAATGAGAAGAGGTCTTTTCAGCGCTCACCCTGACCCTAGATTATCAGCAGTATTGTAATCTCTGAAGGTGACTCATTTTGGTCATTATTTCTACTAAAAAAAAACAAAAACAAACAAAAAGCTTCATTTTATATCTTGGGCTTTCAAGGTTTTCTCTGAAACTAGGCCTGGGATGGTTTGTGTCCATGAAATGAGAAAATTAAAACTTTATTGTGGAGCTAAACCAAATACATCATTGGAAAGGTCTCAACCTGCAGAGTAACATATGTCAGTATGAAGATTCTACATGGCTCCTGCTTTGAAATACTGACCTTTGAACCTTGACCTTAGTGCATGTTTGAAGGCTTATAATTCAGCAACAAAACAGGCCAAAGACATGAGACCAACAGTTATAGAGAGCTCTTGACCTCGGCTATCATGTGAGTATAATCAACAACTGGGTTTGCTATCAGATATAGGTAAAATATGGTTAAAATTAATTTTCACCCATCTAACAATTAGATATTTAAAATCTGATTACACTAATGTGTTTACCCTCCCCTCAAACTCATCAGTGTACTTTCAATTCAGTATATACAACCTCCAATTCTAGGAAAAATACAATTCCCTAGAGCCACGCCATGCAGCTTGATACAAATCAGCACCACAGTTGTAGTTCTTCCGGTTTGCAAAGCAGGGTGGGTTGTAAAAAGATATATCTACTGAATATATCAAATATCTAGTACAGCTCAACTAGTAATTACGCTGCATCTAGATGATCCATTGTTAAGAAAAAGTAAAGATGTTTCTCATGATTCAAAATGTTCAGCCAACATTGTGTGTGTGTGTGTAAAGTAATGCAAAGTGGACTGTCTTTGTCTCCATAGTAACGGTCGATGAGGCTCCTGGGTAATATAGCCACTTTGGCTATCAAAAGCTGACAAAAAAAACTTGATTTCTCAGAATCAAAGGTGAAATAATTAAAACAAACGGCCTTGACATTAATCCATCGTATTCTTAGATATCAAGGACACTTTGATGTTTTTGTGTTGAGAAATGTTGAGGATATCATTAAAATTGACAGTGAGGAAAATGAACAACTTCCCAACAGCAGGTCCTCTGGTCCACCCATCAGACTGATGCAGTCTGTCATAAATGCAAAGAAGAAATACATTATCCCTGTGGCGCCCAAAAATAAATTAAATAAATAAATAAAATAACACAAATAACATAACAGCTCAGATAACTACACAATATGCAACTACATGGTTTCAGCGACAGCAGCATCTATAGCAACCACCATAGCAATGATAGAAAGCCTACAAAAAAACAAAAAATGCACTTTTCTCACTAAAAATATTATCAAAACACATTTTAATGCCGAAACAATTTTAAAATATTTCATTTTCCACCAAGAATAAAAGGAATGGCAGCTGTTTTGTCCACAGAAGTTAAAGGGAAGGACTGGTGTATCACCTGCATGCAAAATTGGACTTTGGCTTATGCACTGCAAGGAATTTGAAAGTGTAAAGTTGTTTTACTTGTATGTAGATTGAAGAGACCAGGTTGATTCATTACTTTGGTACAGACTGAAATATCTCAACAGCTATTACATGGCTATGAAGCTTTCATGGTCCCTGAATAATGAATCCTACTGATGATGATGATCCCCTGACTTTTCCTCTAACGCCACCATGAGGTTGATATTCATAGCTTATCTTATCTAGCCATATATTGACATCTATTGGATGGATTGTCATGAATTTTACAACAGAAATTCATGGTCCCAAGAGGATGAAATGTAATAACATTGATCTTGTGACTTTTCATCTAGTCCCATCATTGTGTCAAACTTTTATTTTGTCCCAATACTTTAGATTATGACCAAATACCTGCAAAACTCATGACATTATCATCAGCCTCAGCTGTACTTTGTGTTAAGTGCGAATTAGCTAGGCAACCGTGGCAACTGTTCACTGTCTGACAGATAAGATAAGATATGCTTTATTGTCCCACAAGGGATGTTTGTCTTGGGCTCTGAGCCGCTGCATCACACAACACACATGCCAGCACCTTTAGTCTCATCTGTAGACAGATTAAATCAATGAACTCATTTGAACTTTTTTTCCCTCTATTGAATGCACCTGATTGTTCAACTTTATAAGTAAAGTAAGTAAACTTTATTTATAAAGCACCTTTCAAAACCATAGTTACAAAGTGCTGTACAATGCAAACGATTAATATATAAGCATGTGATTCACATTTTGCAACTTATGTTCATTTGTAATCCAGTTGTGTTGTGACAGTAGTTGCTGAAAACATAAAACATAGGCCTATGCTGTGAGTTTTTACATCCTGTCTTCTTATACCTAGAATGATAAATAAACTTCAATGACTCTGCCCAGTCGTCTCTTCCTCCGCTACCTGTGTTTCTTTTCTCTGTGTTGAATGTACACACCCAGATGTCCATCATGCAGAACTAGTGTATAATCTCTCTTGAAAGACATCTGTATGCATATTTGAAAAAATACATTAGTTCTGTACAGTATGGGCCCTATACGGTTGAGTGTGTAATAAGCTGCAGCACAGTACATAATCTGTAGTGTGAAGAGAGTAAAAAGTAGTAGTGACAGCTTATGTCAGTGTTTGGGTACTGCTTGACACAAGCAGCTGTGAAAGACTGCATCCTGCTGCCTGCAGTCAGTCAATGGGGCATGTTCAGAGGCAGCGGGGCATGTGCTGTCAGATGCCTGAAGGACTGCAGAGGAGCTGACTTGTGTCAGGGCTTTGACAGAGGGGGGAAAGTTACAGCCCTCGATAATTATACTAAAGACGAGAAAGATTACTGAGCTCCTCTAATTTCATTTTACTCAAGTGTTGAGAGTGATAGGCCTCATCTGAAAAAATAAAACTCTGGCACTTTTGACAGAAATTGTTGCTGTTGCATGAATGATCAGAAAAGCTTTCTTGAAAATAAACAACCAATTTTCCCTCCACAGATATGGTTTTCCTGCTGGAGGCTGAGGGATGGCTCTGCTCTTATAACACCAATAAGCCTAATACCAACAGAGGTAAGGTAAATGCTGACTGGGTGTGTTTAACTGTAAACTGAGTGTGCTTTTAAGAACACAGATTAACAAACACTAGAATCTCAAACCAAAGCTCTCTGCTTGAACAATAATTCCCTTATACAATGTCAGCTCACCTCCCTTCACGTAGCGCCATGCTAATTTGAAAAAAATAAGACCTCCCCATTGAATTAAACTGAGAAACTCTTCATTTAAGGGCCTATTCACCTACATTCATATTTTGGGTCAATATGCACAGGTTTTTAAATATCTGAGAGATTTTAGCCTTCACTCCAATGCAATAAAGGTGAAGGACCTCACAGTATAGGAAAATGATGTTTAAAAATTTTTAAAACAGTTTGTGTCCCCATTACTCTCAATAACCTACAGATCTCCCTATCAACTGCATTCATATGGACTATTTTCTTCATAGAAGGTAGTTCCAGTGAAAACTCGCAATGAGCTCTGTGGGTTTTTGCAAGTAAGCCGTAGTTCAAACCAAAACTACCTGCATGGTATAATACCACTACTGACACTTTGGGTGAACAAACCCTTTAATAGCTATAGCTAATGTTATTGTGCATAATATCTTGATGTTGATTGCTTTTTGTTTGTTTTAAAAGAGGTAGTTGGGAAATACATACGCTTTCTTGCTTGGAGTTAGAAGAGAAAATCAATACTACTCTTATGTCTGTACTCTGAATATGAAACTACAGCCAACAACAGGTTAGCTTAGCTTAGCATAAAGACTGGAAGCAAGGGGAAACTGCTAACCTGGCTTTGTCCAGAGATAAAAACAAATATATACACCTAAATATACACCTCAAAAGCTGAAAAATTAACACGTTATATCTAGTTTATTTAATCTGTACACAAACCAAAGTGTATCAAGGCAAGTTACAGTGTTCCTTTGAGCTGGAACTATTTGTTGGCCGGGCCAGTGACTCCCTAGACTCTTGTCAGGCAACCAGTGGAGATTCCAGGAAGCCACTGCAGCTGGCCAAGAAATAGTTCCAGCAAACAACTAGTTTTTACATATTGGGGGGTTTTTTGTACATGTTTGTAGGTTTTTTTTATGTGTTTGTTTTTGTAGTGTACAGACATGAGAGCGGTATTCATCCTCCCATCTAACTCTCAGCAGGAAAGCAAATACTTCCCAAAATGTTGAGCTATTCCTTCAATATGGTTTGATGCACATGAACACAGTATAACAGTGATTACAAATTTTGGATTAATTTCCAAAACTGGATATTTAAACTTAAAGAGGCTCCCTAAAAGATAAAAGTAAAAAAATGAATTCTCCTCATAATAAATGGAGAAAACCGAGGTTCAAGAACCTCTGGATGATATCCAACAAGTTTCAAAAGCTATTTTCATGTTCCAAAGAAATGCTCTCCGAGTGAAAGATGAGTATTATCAATTACATTTTACAACTAACTAGGAGATAACATACAAATACACCTAGTATCAGATTATGGTTTGTGTCTTTCCCTCTTATCAAAGAGTGTGGGGGTTTTTTGAGGGGGGGGTCATGGATTGCGTGTGTATGTTATGTGTGTGTGTTTGTGTTTGTGTGCACTGTCTGTCTTCTCCAGGTCTAGTAGGTGTAATAAATAGCAAGTGGGAGGGCTCTTTGGCAAGGCTGCGAGTTATTTTGCATAGGGCTGTGTGCCCAGCCCTGGAGCCATGCAGGGAATGGCTGTAACTGTCATGGAAAAACACCTGGATTATATAAGGACAAAATCCCCCCTGCGCTCTGGGATAGTCTCTGGGTCCTGACTGCTCACATCCTAAAGGCCCCACAGGGGCCCTTCCTTTCAGCTCTTGTGAATGCCATCTGTAATTTGGTGAAAAATATTCCAGTTATTCCCAAAAAAGAAAGAAATTTTGATCTTAATGTGTCATGTTCCAGCATCTGCCTCATAGAGTTCACTTTTACAACCAACAACATGCATCAGGAGGTTCAGTATGTGCATTTCTTTTGATCTCAGCAGAAGGCGTAAAGATCTTTCACTCTACTTATTTTCTTGACAGTTCTGATGAGTGAAAACTGTCAGCCTGGAGAATAATGGTAATATATATTATCAGAGCGCTAGAAAGCATTCTTAGAAATGCAACAGGTTATTAAGGCATTATTCAGGAGAACATTAAAGAAAATATTGGGAAAAAAGTCTGTGTTCACCGCAGAATCTATGACAACACCCCCAAAAAGTTAATGAACTTGAGTTCAGCTAAAGACCCACTGTGACTGTCACAGCCCTGCTTTGTTTTTGAGACAAATACATATAAAAGTGATTCTGCACAATTGTTCAATTTTATTTATTTTATTTTTTTTATTTTAGAAGCTCTATATTTTTGAGTTTAATTTTGTATTTGAGTATCTGCTATTAGAATTGAGTCACTTGACAGAGTAGCTACTGAAGATCTCACAAAGCACAGGTCTGAAATGTTTGATTAGTCCGACAGCACATGAGCTTGAGCAATCATTGCTCCATAACTGCTCCCGCAGTAAATCCTGTGGTGATTATTTGTTTAATGAGTAATGATGTCGTGATAAAGGGACAGGGAACCATGCGGTTCCAGTACCTGCATGACTGTTTGGAAAATGATTTTCTTTGAAAGGAAGGGTGGGGATATAAAATATATAAAATTTGTCAGTACTGTATGTAATTGTAGCTGAGGAATCCAGAATCTTGGCAATATATCATTTATTTAATTTATGTACACCTCATTTTAAATGTCACAAACCTGGAGTAAAAGTAATAATGTGCAACTGATCATGAAATGAATTCATCATCAAAATGCATCATGTAAAATCATGTTAATGTCATGTGTTGTGTTGTCATGGTGTCCTCACCGCAGGAGGGGGCACTGTCTTGGTGCTGTGTGGCTCCAGACTTCTCTTCCTCCTCAGCAGCTCTTTGACCGGGTCTCTGACTCGAACGCCTTGGTATGGCCTAGACCTGGCCAGGGATGATGATGGCGCTAGAGACACACAGAGAAACAGAGAGAGATGGATACACACAACTTGATTTCCCTACAACTATCTAGACGCAGTCGCTGTGATGGACATGATGAGTTCACAGAGTTTATGTACAGAGGCAGCCTATAGCCTCACTGAGATGTATTTGTTCAGACTGTGAACACTGAAACTGACAGTAACACCAGTACAAGAATAAACCCATCAAATATATTTTATGTACATATGTATTTCTATTATAGGATGTGACAAAAGTTGCACAAGTATCTCACATCCTTCATCATAGATAGTTAGACATATAGTATTGCTATATGGACTACTACTGTATCCTTTTAAACACCTATCCTATCCTGTTTATACATCAACCTCCACTTATGGGTGGAGTTATAGTTGCTATATCTGCTTATAACTACATCATAGTGTTATTAACCATTTATAACTTTTATATACTGCTTATGAATGTTAAATAGGAGGACTTAAATACTAACTGGCGGTGTGGAGGCTGTTTTGCAAATATATTCATTGGACATCTAAAATTTGTCCAAAATACTGCAAATAGCTACTCAAGTCTATCACAGTGGAGTAATAGATTTAGTATTGAAGTATTAGTGAAAATCAAAGTATTGAGTTAATATTTCAGGCAATTCTGCAAAGTATTAAACTAATTAAATACACACAAAGTTATATTTACAACAGTCAGAGTAATTTTTGTCAGATTTTTAGATTCTTTTTATTAACATTATTTCTACTCTGCTTAGATAGAAAACAATACAGACTGCAGTAATCACGCCACAACTACAACCACACACTCCATCCATTTTATCACTTGTGTGCACGACAGGTAGAATGACTATGGATAACTATGAGACTTCTAAATGCCTTACATCTTATATATATATATATATACATATATATATATACATACATATATATATATATATATATATATATATGTATGTATATATATATATATATATATATATATATACATCATATATATAGGATGTGTGTGTGTTCATATGTCTCTGATTTTTTTGCAAATAGCAATTTAACCTACATGCTGTGGTTGCTGTTGATTTGAAACACATTGGTTGAGTTAAACCAATCCTAAGAGGTAACAGCTAACAACACCATTATAAAGATCTTCTGTGCTTATACACGTCTATTCATTTGAATATTTGACTGATGGGTGAGAGTGTCCTCTGGAGCCAGGCTGACAAAAAACTTCAGGCTAGATGGTCTCTCAGTACGTCCAAATGTTTACAACCAGTGACTTCCTGCAAGTATAAGCATGAGAAGAAATCGGATCTGACAGAGAGGGCCTCTTTTGAATAAACTCAAAGTAACAGTAAAGTACATGTGACACTGCAGACAATGACATCGGTCAGTACAGCCGCAGGCTACAAAGTCGTTGAAAGTAATGGCATTTTCCCTGTAGCACTGCAGCAGCGCGGGCTCTCTGCAGATGGAGGGTGATCTATATGTGTACTGTGCATACAACACTGGAACTTCATAGACCATAAGGCTACAGCTCACTATTTGATCAGTTTTATTTGATTACACAGGGGACATATTTTCAGTTCTAACCATTCTATCCATCAGTCAGATCACATTTGATAGCAGATTGCAGTAGTCTGTAGTAAATGGATAGAATTTGATCTGGTTAGGACAGGAATTGGTCAGATCTCCCCCAATCTTCCTGTCTACGGCTGAGTGACTCAACTATAAGCATTTTTCAAAATTGTGTAGTCACCTGAGAAAGGCTCAAACAGTGAGTGCAAACACCAAGAAAAGTGATCTGCACCATATGTCTTCATCACTCTGACTTTCACCTTCCCCCTTCCACTTAACTCTACTTTCATTTTTTTGCATTCCCATATGCAGGCATGTCACCTACACTGATACTGAGACATAGACTCACCCCATCAGTCCTACATATGTCATGTTCATTTGTTCAGTTTTGCCAGATGCACAACAATTATTGATGTGTACAATGCATGAATGAATTATCAATAACACAATAATTGAGACATAGTTTTTTCCATAATAGTGAAATGTTTGAGCTGATTTGTTATCCAATCACATCTTTTTTGAGATCTGGTGAGACAGCCACTGTCACCTCTAACAACCTCTTATAATTTGTTTGTGACTGTATTTTGCAACTTTCATTTCTTATAGGTCTAGTTTAAGCATCAAACTGTTGTCTTTGGTATCATTAATATATCCCAGTTAGTACAACAAGACTAAGAGTCCACAGCCATGCTAGCAGCTCTGTAAGGCTGTACTTTGGGACAGCGATGATTTGAGCTGAATGCTAACATCAGCATGCTAACATGCTCACAGTGATAATGCTAACATGCTGACTTTTAGCAGGGTAGCCCATTCATATGCTAAATTTGCTAAATGGCATCAAACACCAAGTAAAACTAGGGTGGATAAGGATGTCATGCTGTCATGTTACAGGTATTTAGTTATTAGTCATCAGTAAGTATAGGGCAAATTAATATTTTGACCTGATAGATGGATGTTGGGGGGTTGACAAAATCATTAGGAAACATTATCTGGGAATCATGAATATCTTTAACATATTTCGCAACAATCTAATGGATAGTTTTCAAGATATTTCACTCTGAAATACAACTTAGATTAGAAGAAGGGTAAATGAGTCTACACACTTGTTGCCAAAGGCTTCTTACTGTATGTGCAGTATGTTACACACAAGTCCTGTTAACAATAAACCACTGTTGTTGCTGCAGATCATAATTTGCAGTGGTGTGAGAGCAGTTCCTGTTGATTGTCACTCGATAGTTCAAATGAAAACTGCCTTGATGCCACAAACGCAGACACACACTCATCAGTCTTTCAGTGACATGATTATATAATAATCAAAGGTCAAAAGTTCAATAGTTTAACAGAACTATGAAACTATGAAGGAAATATCTGCCAACAGGAACTGAAACACCAAACTTGATACATCGATCCAAGAGACTGTTCTTTTTGTAAATTTGGCAACATCCTGTGGTGATCATATCATGTGTGATTTAACAATTTTCACAAAAAGTTTGATTCAAATTGTTGCAGCAATGGTTGTTGCAGAGGGCTTGTGGGGGTGCTGTTGGTGTGAGCCGATACTGGTGTACATTTGAGTAATTCTAACGAAATCACATTGGCATGTTCACAGAGGCAATATGTCAGAGTTAATTTATCTCTCAGTCCCAAGTAACCAAAAAAATCCATGCCCAGTTCCCACAATGATCACCATTATTGCTGTTTTGTTGCATTCTACATTGTACAACTAATATCACATTCATCATGCCCCCACAGTGAGTCAGTCCACAGTCACTGTACTGGAACTGGCAACAGATAACTGGGCTTGGTGTGGTAACTGACAAATGGATCTACAGCTTATCAAGAAGTTAACATTTTAACATTAACAAACACATCCTTCTCTGAAGAAATGGTAAGAACAAATACTGTTTGAAGTCATTAATTCCCTCAGGTATAGTAAGCAATCACACTGTGCAATTTTTCAGCTCTACCATTGCACAGAAACTACTTTGTCTCTTGTTTGTTTTACCAAAATCTACTTTCAAGTGTGTGTCAGTAGATGAGCACATGTGGAAGATAATCATCTCATCAACTTCAACCGAAACTGGAGGATTCACCAAAGTAGCTGTTGAGAAAAGGAGCACTCCCCCGTTCACCTTTCCTGCTCAGAATTTACTTCCAGTTACCAGCCTGCTCCTCTGACCTTTAACCTGTAACTGTTGTTCAAATCACTCCCAGTGACAGAAGAGGGAGACCTGCGGTCCAGACTGCTGCTGTTTCTGTCCTCTACTTAACCTCTGCTGTTAGGCTGAGGGTGTCCTGACAGTATCTCCTCCAGATTCCTATCAGTAGCTGATTGATTTGATTTTGGTTGATGGATTTTCTATAGGTCAGACAGGCTAAGTGGCCGTTCTAGACAAAAAGAGAATAGTGACAAGTCCATGATGATTAGCAGAAAGAAAGAGTCCCCCAAAGTTACTGTTGCTACACAGCTGGCACATACAGTTTAAAGAGGATAGAACATGTACATTTCCAGGTCTATATTCATATTCTGGGGCTCAACTGGAATATCTTTTTATGTATTTCAGTTTTAAAAAACACTTTATTTATCTTATACTGGCCCTTTATGCAGCCCCTCAGTTCAACCTCTGACTGAAACAGGCGGTTTTAGCTCCTGTCTCTTTAAGTACCCCTTCCCAATGAGCCCACTCTGTTCTGACTGGTTAGCTCCTGGAAACTGCCACTTGGCAGACTTCTGCCTGCTCCGGAGGCTGCATGAACAAACAGTAGTAGGGTTTCACTTCTTGTTCTATTTCTTTACTTTAAATACAACTTCTCAAATACATCCACACATGTTTCAGCCTGAATCCGATATGCACTATGCAAGTGGACAACACAAACAGCCCATGGAACAACCTTAGCAACAAAGGCTACGGAACAGACAGCCATTTGTGAGCATGGATGAATGATCTGACCTCAGGTCAAAGTGGAAGCAGAGGTAACTCTACAGAGCGTTGAAGCCCTGGCCTTTGACTTGCAGGCAGCATTTTACATACGTTCACCTAAAGTTTTGGAACTTTGACCATGTTTAATATAGACATACAACATTATAACAGTATATAAAACCACAAAAAGCATAATGTCCCCTTTAAAATGATAATGGTGACAGATTTAACATCCAAATTCTTCATGTTTGAAACAGCGAGTCCTTGATTTCAGACAGAGATGAAAAAAAAGCCGAAGTCTTGTTTTTATCTGGATTGATTAGCCAGCTGAAATGACAACTGTTGCAGGCAGATTTTATTGGCTCTGGCTAATTAAGCTAATTAAGCTAATGTTAGCTCCATGGGTCAGTTGAAAATTCAGTCACATGTTGACTTTTTAATATTCCCAGTTGACTTGTTTTCAAAGGAAAATCCTCTCTAAAATCATTTTAGATATGCATTTGTTGACTACAGATATGATATTGTGCTAAAAGACAAGAGAGGCTGAAACTACATGAAGCTAAAACTATATGTTCCAGGCAAAACAATGCAGTTGATAATCCATGTAGAAGACATGGAAATAAAGTTGTTCTGGTATGTATGTTTATTAGTCCCTCAATTATCAGTATAATAAAGAAAAATGTAAGATCAGACTATTTGGCTGCTTACTTCCAAGCAAGGAGAGGTTCAATTTATATTATATTGTTTGTATTTTCAAACAGCACATTCCTCTTTTAAGATTACAAGAGAAAAGGTTTTTAATATGTGGTCTGACCAATGAGTTTAGCGAACATAACGCTTACTCAGATAACAAGTTTGGCTCGGGTTGCTGGGTTTTAAACTTCCCCAAGTTCAATAAAGAGCTGATAGAGCCACTAACGTTATGCTAAGCTCTGTTACACTGGCATCTGTAGTAGCATAATACACTGGATGTTCTATTATGAACAAGACTGTAACCTCAAAAAATATAGTTAGCTAATGAAATGCTAGTTAGCTGACATGCTAATGTTTGCAGCTTACATTTGTGCAAATAAACACAGTTTTACTCCCAAAAATGTGCTCAAATATGTGCGGTAAATACAGTATTTGTAAGTCTATAAGATATTCCTTCAAAGTCTCAGTTTACTTGTAATTACATGGTGTGAAGCAAATTTTTCATATCATGAATCAGACCAAACACTGACCAACTGTAGGACTACTGTACAGACGTGCTGGAGTCATTGTGGAGATACACAAGCAGCTTTAGTGTTGCAGGAGGTCGGGAAGTGAGCAGCTGTCACGCAGCCAACAGCAACAAAAGGTTTGTAAAGATTCATGGGAAAGGACTGAAGGAGTTTGAGGAGTGTGCTACAAACAGAGGTGTGGTGCTTATCACGCAAAGTAATTTATAACAGCAACAGCACAGTGTACTGATGTCTGTTAAATGTGGTTACGTATTCTATAAGTCATTTAAACTATTTCATTGAAGATGTTGAAAAGCAACTCTCTATTGTGTTAATCCCGGTTGCACATGTAGAGCCTTGGGTTGAGAAAATGGATTGAGACCTGTGATGATTTTTGATAATACATATAAATTAACTATTACCAAGACTGAGAGCTACAACTCGAAATATTTAGGTAGAAAAATATCATAATCTTTCACTTTCTATCTGTCAAGTATCCCTGTCGTTCATAAGGTTTTAATAAGGTCTTTTATCCAGAAAACCTAAGATGCAAGAAGCTGTGCCAAAGAACACAGGGAAATAGCCCGCGTAAATGCAATGATGAAATAAATGCAAAAGAATGAACATCTGAATTTCGATTAAATTGAACAGAAGATACTGTCCTCTTTCATCTGTTTCAGGCAATCACACATGAGTACACACAGACAAACAAACAACATGGCACATGCACAGGGACTCAACCAACACAAAAGAGGAAGCTCCACAGCTGTGCAGTATTTTACTGTGGTGGAGGCCTGCTGCCATTTTGCATATCAAGATTACAGCCCAATAGCAACACAGAGCCAACCTCCCAATTACCACCTTCCTCTTTCCAAAAAAGTCTGACAAAACAGTTTCAATACTGGTCCTGACACAGAGTTGTTCACATCAGGAAAAGTTGTCGCATTTTGTTGTTTTCTTTTTTTAGCAGTGTTCCAAAAAACCCCAAACTCCCGTACTGAACATTTTACTACATGTTATAGAGACAACCAAGAACTAAACACTGATTAGCAAATGAAACACAACAGCCAAAATTCAAAGTTTAATTCAAACAAGTTGAGCTAGGTACTGTAAATTAAACTATTTTTCACTCAACAGCAACTCTTGATCGACAGTATTAAAAATGAACATTAAAGCTCTGACAGAGGTAGCGATGCAGGGCGATTGTACTGAATCACATTATATTGTGTTCATGTTATTGTGTCTACTTCCTGTGAGCAACGAGATGATGCTTCGTACACAAATTGTACAAAAGATTAGGTTTAACCTTATCCAAATATTAAAGTCAAACCCTTTTTGGATGATTCACATCTCCGCTGATTTAAAGTTTGAAAACCTTCTGCTGCTCTTTATATTACCACCTTTACTAAAATAGAAGCAGATTTAATCATTGAAACAATTAAAATATGAACTGTATATATAAAATAATGCAAGGTAATCTCCATGCAAGGCTTTTTAACTTCATGTAAATAAAACAACAAATGATGTATTGTACTTACATTTCTCCCAGTGCATACTGCTTATCTCGATAATATCATATAGTTAAACTGAAAATAATCAAAGTGGCGGGTTGACTGACGGGCTTTATAACAGCCTGAAGCTGGCTAACAATCCCCCAGGGATGTCACAGCTTTTCTAACCACAAATCTCCCTGTTGCATCTACTTTCAGTGTTGATACTGTTTAAGTTGAATCTGCACAATACTGTAACTATAAGAGATAAACATTCTTTTAAAAAGGGAAGAAAAATGAAACAGAAACAAATAAGATTGAACATTTAAGAGAATGAGATGAACAACCAAATGTGTGACAAACATATGATGAAAAATCAATTAAAACATAGCTGATGCAAATAATGTATTACAGTAATGTGAGAGAGACTTCCTTTTCACAGCTTTTGGTTTATCTGAGAGAAACTCATTAGCATGGACTCCATTTTGTTTCAAAGAACTGGCTACTGATTGCATTCATAAGGAAAAGTAGTCAAATTAAATTGCACCTTAAGTAACACATCATTTGTCATTTGATTGATTTGTTGTATAACTTTATATGGTATGATTAACCTTGTTTTGATTTTAAAATAATAATTTGACATTCTGGGAAACATGCATATCTACATCAGGATATGTTCAGCCAGATTAAAGACTGGGGAAACAGCTAGACTAGCGTTGTCAAAATGTAAAAAAACAAAAACATACATATCTATATGCAACATTGATATTCAATCGCTGAATTCATTGTGATATCTTGGCACAGACAGGTGTTATCATGTTTCTCTGAAATAAGACCAGATTTCACAAGAAACCAGTTTTTTTTCCTGGTGCAACTCAGATGTATAAGAACATATACAGTATAAGGTGTGGTCAGATTTGTCCATGAACCACCATTCAGTAGTAATTGTCACAAATTTATTTTACACAACAGAGTGTTTACAAGTGTTTGGGAGTTCTACTGCATATGTGAAATATATGTAGTATTAAGCCTTTTGTGTCTCCAGAGGGTGCTGTGTGAAATCTGATAAATTGCCTTAAGTGATGTCACTTGAGTCAGCATCAGTTGGAGTTGAAGACTACAAGTTTGAAAATGAATCAAATCTGAGGGTGTAGAGTTAGAAAGAAGTGAGGTTACCAGACATCTGTAGCCCACTCCTCATCTCTGCT
This sequence comes from Thunnus maccoyii, assembly GCF_910596095.1. Taxonomy (NCBI): domain Eukaryota; kingdom Metazoa; phylum Chordata; class Actinopteri; order Scombriformes; family Scombridae; genus Thunnus; species Thunnus maccoyii. The sequence goes on along the minus strand of NC_056538.1, from coordinate 4,358,793 downwards.
TGAGGCTAAATTAGCTGTTACTGGCATAACACACCCAAATCATCAACTCAACTGACAGGTGACGAGTTGCATTGTGGGTAATATCAGCGCTAGGTTGTGACAAGGAAGCAGAATGCATGGAATAAAAAAGACGATATCTCTGGTTCTGCTGCATCGATTTTGGTCAATTATTTTTTAAACTGTCCATCGAGAGTCTTGACAGTGTTAAGGGAATGCCAGACAAAATTGAAGGAATATACTTTTATGTAAAATAAACAGTAAGCATACAGAACATTAAGACAAATAACTTAAAGGATAGATTTACAATTTTTCAAGTATGCCTTAAAACAACAGTCAGGTGTCCTTATGAACAGTGAAAGAGGTTTTCCTCACTGTAATCATTCCTCCTGTTCATACTGGCTGTTAAAAGATCCTTCAAATATACTTTCAATGTAAGTAATTGAGGCCAAAATCCACAGTACACACGGTCGTATTGTGCAAAAATGCATTTAAACGTTGATGTGAAGCTTATATGAGGCTTCAGCAGTCTGAGTTAGTCATATCAAGTGGATATCTGTTGAGCTGTGGTGGAAGTATAATAACAAAAAGAGGGACTTTGGCGCTAAAAAGACTGTAACGTTGAAAGATATCTACTTGATTTGACTCATTTGGACGCTGAAGCTTCATATTAGCTTTGGATAAACATTTAAATACATTTTTGCATAGAACGAGGCCTCTGGATTTTGTCCCTCATCACTTCCATTGTAATTGCATTATGAAGGGATCTTCTAATGGTCAGTATGAACAGGAGGAATGATTACAGCAAGAAAAACCTGTTTCAATGATCATATGGGAAACCAGACTATTGTTTTAAGACAGACATAAAACATTGTGAACCTGTCCTTTATAGTCATGTTCAGGACCATTTGAAACAGTTCAATAAGGCTCCAATTTGATCAGATGACTTGAGACTCTTGCTGAAAATGAGAAGAGCTATCTGATTTATGTTGTGGCTTATTCAGGAAAGACTTTGTGCTTAAACAGCAACATTTATTAAATAAATCCTGAATTTCTCAGTCTGCCAGTGGAGAAGAGCAAATATGGGGATCTGTCTGGCTGCCATACCTATATGTGGCATTTTCAACGCGCGAGTTTGCCATAGCTTACTTGTTTGAACATGTGAATAGAGAATTAGTACAGCTTATAGTGCCAGAAGATCTTGATAAGAAACAACAGCCTTTCATTTAACAAAACATCTCAGCTGGAGAAATAGAGGTGAGTCAACATCTTAATGCGCCGGTTAAGGTTCATTTGCCAGTCAGAAATTACACCAAAGTGCCTCCAGCGTATTCCAACAAAGGATGACTCTGCTACACTTTTCATGTAAAGTTGCCATCATTAAGGTTTATCCTTGATCTTTGTTCAAAGGTTTTATTTTATACTTCTCTGTATCAGGCTTTTATTCCTGTTGCATTCTGCTTTTACACTAAAAGCTTTTGTCTGTTTTCTGTCATCATTTACGAGTTAATTTGTAAATCTCACAGGCAATGCTTGCATGTCTGATTGAAAGATTGTCTAAAGAACCCCCCTTTTCTCCCCCATGAAAAAAAAGATAATTGCTTTCCCCGGAATTCAAGCCAAAAAACAAGTCAAAATGAAACCTGACGTCTCCATCCTGTCATAACATAAACCGTTACAAGCTGCAGTGCTCTCATATGTTTTGCAGTAATTGTGTTAATATCGTGAAATGAGTGTGGTTACATACATATACGCATGTAGTGCATGTGCTTGTGTGTCCCTGATCCTAAATCCTTAGTTTTTTAATTGTACACCATCTCATTTTACAATCTTTATATATAGTCCCATCTGGTGCTGAAAGAAGGAAGAGACATACAGTAAGTGGTTACATCAAAACCCAAAAGGTAAAAACACAGTCAGTACAAGTGCTACCAGTTACCAAGAATTTTATCAGTACACCACTGTTTCAGACAGGTGCAAATTAAATGTAAAAAAAAAAAATCTCATTGATAGCATATGGTTCTGATACAGGAGGCGGTTGTGGTGTTTACAGTCATTTCATTGTGCTTAACTTCCTCTTTTTGAGACTTGAAAGAGGCTTGTAAGACAGTTACAGATGAAAGTTTTTGCTACAGAACAGATGACATCAAAAAACCAATTGTATTTTGAACTTGAAAAAACACATGAATTCTTATTTTAAATGTGTTTCAATTTAATTTTTCAATGGGCTTTAAAAGACTGTCTTGCCAATGTAAGGGATCTTTACACTTGACTAGTTTTATGTCAAAACAGACATATTTCCTTGAAATCAATTTTATCAGGGAGGCAAAGCCTCTGAAAGTATAGTATAGTATAGTATAGTGAAACCATAAGGAGAAGTAGAAGCAGGTTTTATGCATATTATATCTTATATTATTTTGGTTTTTCTTTCCCAGTTCAAACAGTAAAATGTAACTGTCTTAGGTCAAATCTCTTAGACTTGGGTCAAACAAAACATAAACAGTAGTTTGATGTTCAGTTCCACTCGAGAAACAGGTTGCAAACTGTATTTTCCCTCTTTCTGAGCATTTACAGAAGTACAGCAGATGTTTTGCTTCTCATTTAATGATCTCAAATAAAGCGAATCATCAGCTCCTTTCCTCTACATCCGTTACTCAAGACAAACATAAATGTTTTCAGGTACTGCGGCTAATTAGCATAGAGAACAGCTGCAGAAATCTGGAGACTAAATTCAGTCTTTGCCTAATGCTGAGTCTGAAACTGGCCTGTGTTGGTGTATGTAGTGCTGAAGGAGGGAAACACCTGCATGTACTTTGAGGTTCACTGACCAGCAACGCACAAAAACCGTAAGCATAATTTCCTCTGACAGTCAGCCTTGACACGTCTGCTAGTTCCTGCGCCGACGTAAATAATTTGCTGGGTTTTAAATATTTAGATGTCAAACAACAACCAATACAGGCAAAAAAACTATTCATTTCATCAGTTGCATGCTACTTCCTTCAGTGTAAACTACAAATGTCAATCCTAAAAGTCTTTGTGAGCCCTTATGTAATTTACCCTGCAAATAAAAGGTGGATAAAGTGGGTTTAGGTTCCTCCACTACGCCCCTAACGCTGCACAACATGCTGAAGTTAGCATCATGCTAAGCAAAAGACAGAGAAAAAGCTATGACTTACATTTTCACACCAGTTTTTTGGCAGCTCCAACAAGTCCTTCAGTCCACTATGTGACTAGACATTTGTCTGCTGCTGGATTTTGAATGTGTGCAGTGAATGATGCAAAGTATGGCTTAATGTAGATAGATGATGCAAAGAGGTTTTCAAAAGAGGGGAGAGCTCAGGCTTGGGATTGTTCATAATGAGCTATTCCCTCTGGCTCATTTGTGTTCAAATAACAGTAGTGTGGATTTGCTTCCACAGGACAGCAGTGGCTTCCAATCTGAGCGGAGAGATCACTGGCCTTGAAGAGCGTGAGAAAGAGACAGGGGGGTAGGGGTGGGAGGCAGGGGAGAAAGAGAAGGACTGAAACACGAAAGATGAAAAAAGTGAGTGAAAGAGAGAAAGATATAGCCATCTGCCCATGAAGGCAACAGTTATTTTTCACATTGCGAGCCTCATTTGTCAGTTTAGCCTGTGGGCTGGGTTTCAGAACTGATCATATCTCGGCTTTTACAGTACACTTTAAGGACTTCAGTAGCTTTACTATTGACCTGCACAAAGACAGTGATCTGAGCCTCATGGCAACAGGAGGTGCCCGCTAGACACTGAAGATCCTTAACACTTAACTAATCCTACCTGACTTTTAAAAGACAAGTAAGGTGACTCGTGTTGAAGGGAAGGGGGCAACCAGAAGGAATCCCTTTAGATGTATAAATTCATGTTCACCACATCTGTGTTTTACATCAGGCTGACATTCCATGTATAATTATGTAATAACTTGTTTTATACATGACCACAGTAGAAAAGACAAAGACGGCGCTCGCTTCTCTCAAGAGTAAACATGTTAAGCTTGATAGCATCATACTGTATGCATAAGAATAGAAGTGCCTGGGGCCTTCAGCAGAGGACACTACAGTACACACACATTCCTCCAGAGGGCCCCATGGGTTACACTGCTGTCATGTCATCAGTTTAAGGAACAGTCTTGTAGAACACTGACACTGTAAAAAAAAAAAAAAAAGAAAGAAAGAAAGAAAGAAAGAAAGAAAGAAAGAGATTGTGCATTTCTCAAGAGTATCAAAATATCAATTCTGGAGGCAGAGACCATTTCTGTGATTTAAAATATCAGTAAATGTCGGGTTTTGGTGTCAGGCCCCCAAAATCAAAGGGCGAGTGTTCTCCATTTAACTACTTATGTTTATTCAGAGAGAATTCATTATAGATGAGGCTTAGATACCAATGTCTCCACCAAAAGTAACTGTGGCCACCATGGAGTCCAGGCTGTATACTTGAAAAGAGAAATTGCTAAATGAAGTGGAAGGAGACGAGGCAGATATCAGAGACAATTGATAGACAAACAAAGCCAATTAGAAGAACTTGATTAAAAAATCTCGCCTGGAAAGCACAGACAGATGATATCTCAAATGTAAATGTTCAACGGTGGAATTTTCCTTTAAGCAATATGTTTTACCATTCAGGTCGAGCCAACAGGTTTACTTTTGGCAAGGACCCAAACCTAAATACACTCATTGTTTTCTTTAGACGCTAATTGTCAGAGTGGAAAAGGCTTATTAGGCTTACAAAAACATGCAAAACTAAAGATCTGTATTTAAACTGAGGATAATGACAATGACACACATAATAATTATAATATAGCTGTAAGCAGAAATGTACTTGTCTAAATTTAATGAGGGCAAAAACTTCTGCACTAATGAATATTTTTATAGTAACAATGCATCGACTGACTATGTGTAATGTGAAAAAGGTCACTAGAATAGTTACGAAGCCACAGAGAATTATCACTCAGCCCCGTTGTTCCCCTTCATTCTACAAAGCATTTAAGTGTCTTTCATTGTTTCACTGTTTTGGTTCACTCTCAGAGATTTAATCAACCTGGTTTCCAGACACAGCAAGCAGCTGCTAACCACTGATCCACTGGACTTACATTCTTCAGGTGGACAGTAACACGACTCCAGATGAATGACAATGTTGCACCATGCTGCAGGATGTGTAAATATGTATCATGAGGTGATAATATGTCAGTGTTGTGATTGCATTTGCTCTGCTGCTCCAAAGTGGCCAAAAGAACATATTGTTATTAAGTATAAATTGAAAGAAGCTGCACCTCTCAGGGCCTTTTCACATCTACCTAATTTCAGACCTTTCTGTTTGATCTGAACTAAAATTATAAGTGTGAAACGTTCCCTGGACCATGGTCCGCACCAAACAGCCAAACATCAGTCTGACAAAAAGAGGTGATCTCAGTCTGGATGAAACTGGACCATAATTCAGTTTGTTTCTAGTGTGAAAATATTTTTTGGATGGTCCGGACATTCGGACCAATGACAGGAAATTCTGGCAGGCTATTGTCAGAACTGGAAAAGGGAAAAATGAGCCATGGTATCACACAGGGAGAGGTGGGGACCAAGTTTTTATTTGAAATATGGTCCGACTACATTATAAAATGTCATTTGGAAAAAACTCATAAAAATGCCTACAAGTATTTTCGGAGAGGATGAGAGAGAGAAGATATGAGAGGACGGGAGAGCAATGCCACCTGAAGATGCAGAAACTGTAGTATATATAGTATAATAATATGATATAGTGGTAACAAAATTAATCTCTTCATTCATTTTTCTCCATTAACTCAAACGGTGATAGAAGGCCACCTGCGGAACTGACAATGTGCCGACGTCAGACGCACGCCTGTCTACAAACCAATCAATGTCAAGTGTAGCGAGACGCAGCCACGTAGGTGATGATGACAGGATGTAGGTATGTCATGTGTGCTTGCATAATTGCAACGTGAAACCAAAACTAACCGGATCAAATGTATACAATGTAACAAAAACATGAACCCTGGTTCAGACCTTCAGGTGTGAAAAGGCCCTCAGTGTCTATCTATGTAATAAGTCATATAACAGATTAATAAAGATTAAATGCATTCATCTAAACGTCATATAAATCACTTGCTTGTATAAGTAAGTTTGGTATCAAACAGCCACTCAGAGCTGGATTGACAGGGCTGAAGTGCTGGTATATATTGGCCGCAGGGTGAAGCTGAAAGGAGAGTGTGTGAGAGACAGCTTACTGCTTAAAATGTTCATGTCAGGAGAATTGAACTCCTTGTCATGGAGGAAGACCTGCTTCTGTGTAGAACTGCTTTGTTCTTCCTTCCTTGCTTTTATATTCTGTAATACACAGAATTTTCCTGGATTCTGGATATTTCTCTTTTTTAAAAAAGGTCCAGCAAAATATACTTAATGTGCATTATGCAGAGTGTCCCTATTCAATGTTATAGTATATGTTATTGTGATATTATTACTGAAGTAATAACATGTAAGAAATAATTTAATACTATATCTAGACAAGGTAAAGCTAATTTTATACTGTTGAGAAGTTCAAACTACAACATTGGATTGTATTTTATAAACACTTAATGAGCTTATATATAAAATCTTAATCTTCAAATAAATCAGATACATGTAGTGGAGTAAAAAGTTAAGTCATCCAAATGAGTCAAATCAAGTAGATACCTTTCAACGTTACAGTCTTTTTAGTGCCAAAGTTCCTCTTTCTGTTACTATACTTCCACCACAGCTCAACAGATATCCACTTGATATGACTAACTCAGACTGCTGAAGCCTCATATAAGCTTCAGATCAACTTTTAAATACATTTTTGCACCAAATGACTGTGTGGACATGCTGTGGATTTTGGCCTCCATCACTTATATTGAAAGCACATTTGAAGAGGATCTTTTAACAGCCAGTATGAACAGGAGGAATGATTACAGTGAGGAAAACCTGAATTGGAAAAGGAAATTGCTGGGTCAATATTTGACAGCTCAAATATAAATACATCTGTCTCATGTTCTGTCACTACTGCAACTGATGGAAATCTGGATTTGTTTGATTTTAAACCTATTTCAGTTGCTAAGGTGTGTAAAGCTCTGAAAGACACTGACCACTGAAATGGAAACTTATACCCTTATGTTATTGTTGATTACAATATACTGCCTTTATAGCCAAAAACATATTATAAGACTTTATTCTCTTTGCATCCGGCGTGAAAATGTATCATCAAAGGTGATTTCATTAGACAGAGGCAGAGAGGGAAAGTTGTTAGGAATGAAAAGCAGATAAGGATTCAGCTCTCAACTCTTACATTTCAGAAGAGTGAAGAAACTCCCTAGAGATATGGTGAAATATTAGAAATCCATTAGGGTGACAAATCTGGGATGATTGTGACTCTGAAAGACAACTTGCTCTCTATGAATTCATCTTTAAATTTCCACCACAATATCTGGCGACGAGGATGAGATGGGAACAATAAAAGAAACAGTGACCGGTTATCCAGTATCCTAACTTTTAATTATTTAAATGTCAATTCAAGTCAGCTCCATCCATACAGCACCAAATCACAACAAAAGCACCTCTCACATAGAGCAGGTTAAGACCATACTCTTTAACAAGACCATCCTTTTGTGATGTGTTTCATTCAAACTTTGTCTTAATGCTTTTATTGTTTTAAGAAAAGCACTTAAGTTGCCTCGCTGTTGAAATGCACTATACAAACAGACCCATCACATCCTGTCTTCTCCTTCTCCTTTTTTCCTCTCTCAGCCACACATTACACACACACCTGCTCTCACTTCTATCTATTTCAGCACACACTATATCACTATGGTCCGCTGTCACTTACAACAGCCACAATAATTTCATTGGATGTGAAAAAAGCAAAAACAATTTTGAACGACGCCTATGGGTTGAATTTAACCCAGAACATCCAAAGAGTGTGTATCAGCTGCTGAAAGAACTCAGCATTCAAGGTGTTTCACTGCTCTCAAATGTTAAAGAGGGTCAGATTTGACTCTGAACAGGATGTTGTTTGCTATCACAATTATATTAAAATCACACAACAGCTTTTTTTTTCTCTTGCTGTACAATTCCTCTGAGTGAATTTGCTGTTTTCCTGCTATGCACCTTGGACATGGAATAATCTGCAAAAAGATCTAAAATTAGACACATTTATATCCACTGATGAATTTATGGGCATCATAAAGAATGTGGTGATGGAGGCATGCAGTGGTTTCTCTTGAGAGGCCACTGTGTTTGAACAGCTGTTCTTCTGTTTTATTGTGAATTTTTGTATATCATGTTGTATATGTTGCATTTTAATATGTTGTGATTTTGTACGGCTGCTACCTTGGCCAGGTGTCTCTCATAGTAGGGATTTTTGATCTCAATGAGACTTCCTGGTAAAGTAAAGGTAAAATAAATACAGTACATGAGTAAATGTATTGTTGTGTTTCCAGTGGTATTCGTTGTACGTATTATTTACTTTAGTCTTGATTTATATGCTTTGGAAACGTGTTTTATAAAGCTGTAGTGAACTGAATTCAGACACAAGTAAGGAGGGTGGCAGACGTCAGTGAGTTCATGGGGCTGTATCTGCATGCCCTCTGCATGAACTCTGACCAGCTGACAGCATAAACCATTCTCTGTGGTGTTACTGCTGTGCTACACTCAAGCCCAATATATCATGCGGTGTGAAAAACACTGTACATCCAGGAACAGTATATTCAGTGCATTGCCTCGGTCACATGCAATCTCCGGTCCTGCATGCTGCATGTCAGAGCTGCAAACTGTCACCTTGTCCTGCAGTTTACTCACTGACTTCATCTGAAGTGGCCTAACTGTTTGACCTCTCACAGGGTGTTGTGTGGTATGTGTGTGTGTGCTTCTGTCTGTGTTTTGGACGGGGTGGGTGGGGGTGGGGGGGAAGCAGGTTCCAGCGCTGCCTGGTCTTGGCCTGTGTGTACATGCCAAGCCTTAAAGGGCCTGAAACACGCCTCAACCTGCCGAGCAAACAAATCCACTCTGGGGGCTATGGCTTCACTTTCACCTTTCACTTACCGGCTCTCACTCTCTCTCTCTCTCTCTCTCTCTCTCTCTCTCTCTCTCTCTCTCTCCCTCTCTTGCACATGCACAGACAATACACACACATGTGCATATTGTCAGGCCCTAAAAAAGTAGGACAGTGCTGGCCCTTCACCTGTGCAGAGGATTCACAACTTGCTGAGCTGAGAAGGCCCGAAACAATCACTTAGAGAGGGAAAAAAGCTGATAAGTGCTTGCACAGCTGCTGTTGTTGAATAAATGGTCAAACAGTGAGAGGAGACGAAAGAGTATCCACTGGCTAGTGTTGGTAGTCTGTCGGCACACTCTTGGCCTAACATATACAAGGGGGTAAGGTTATAAGTTCACATAACTCCCTTATAAGTTAAATGGAAAACAGTGAATGTTTGTGGCACTTAATAGAGTGAGAAGTGATGAGCATACAACTATATCAGCTCATAGAATAGAATAAGAAACACATCTGGAAAGTCCCCTGAGTAGAGAGGAGCTTAATATTTACCTCACACATAATGAAATGACTTCTGTATAATTAGATAGTCAAATCTAAATGCTAATTTTTGATTGAAAGCCCTTCAATCATTCATGGACACAGTTTATTTTTCTGTTGTAGGTTAATATGTGATGTGAGGAAGTACATTTACTCAGATACTGTTCTTAAGTACAATTTTGAGGTACTTGAACTTTATTTGAGTGTTTACATTTTGCATTACTTTATACCTTAACTTCACTACATTTATCTCACAGCTGTAGTTACTTTAAGGATTCATATTTTACATACAAAGCATATGATCCACTTATAAAACATGATGTACATTTATTAATAAAGGACACCCCCCAACCACCCACACCAGACATGTTTTCGGAAGTATAGAAAATACTCTACTTTGTATCATTTTTGTCTAATATGGTTTTTCCACAAAGAAGGATCAATTATCTTGTTAAAGTCCTTATAATTTACTTATTATATATTCTTTCCCCCCATTAAAAATTCCAGAATCTATAAATATGCAAATATTTTTCAGTTCAGAAGTTGAACTGCTGGACACAAGATGTCTCCTACTTCACTGAAAGTTCATTCTCAGTGGTTGGAGCACTGGAGGCTTCAAGTTTCACACTTGTGTCAGTTGAATACTGGACCACATTGGCTCCAAACTATTTGTGATGTCACGCAGCATATCCATAGGTACACATCTTAAAATTGGAATTTTAGTGAGCAAAGAGAAACTTGCCACTTTCAGCAGATAAAGGTGAAACAGCCTTCCAGTGTCAAACTGCACATACATCATTCTGCACAGTGAAGGCCAAATATTCAACTGTAGGAGCAATAAAAACACATTTTGGAGTGGAGGAGGACATTAAAATTACCAAAAGCAGACACAGTTTTAGAGGGTCAAATCAAATGTAGGATAGATATCTCATCTGAAATAAAACCCTCTTATCAAACGAGCGTCTGGCGTTCAGTGTATGATTTCTCTCATAAACAAATTTACAAAAAGAGCAAAAAGGAAATGCATCAGATAGGGCTGGATTTTTTTTTTTTAAAAAGCCTAACAATTCACTAGAAATGTGAAAGAAGTCACAAAAAAGTTTTTATAATTTATCTATTTTCTATCTGCTTAGCAGGTCAAGGTCATGGTGAAGATTTATACCCTCAGCACGTCCTGGGTCTGCCCTGGGGTCTCCCTCTGATCAGTTGGGGGTTGTAGTGAGGGAGGCGTCCTTGCCAGGTGTCCAAAGCACCTCTACAGGCTGCTGTCAGTGTGGAACTGCTGCAGCTGGATGCCCCAGTTCTTTCAAACTGGCATCCTACAGTGTTAGGATTTTTTCTGAATGTAATAAATTCAGAAAAAGTACAATCAAATCATACATAAAACATAGGGACAACAACTAAACAAACTGTTCAAACAGAAATATTACAGTCTTTTTGCAGTGTTTTGCCTTTTTAATCAAAGTTTATCTTATATATCATTTCTTGATCTCTTGAATCCATCAAGACATCACTGTATGGTGGCCATATTCAGGAAGTTATGGAACTTCCCTTTTTGGTTCGTGAGCAGGGGCATGGGCCAGGTGCTTTTACACTTTATCTTAGTTAAACATCAGCTTCCCTCAGAACTGCCCTGGCCAAGCACTCACTCACACATGCCTGGGGCAGACAGACAGGTTGTCCTCATGCTGCCGGGACATGTCCCATTATCTTATATATTAAAGGCGGAAACTGCACTGTGGAAAAGTGCCTTTTATTTAAACACATGTGACTACCTTATCAAAAGTAGGTGACTGGCAGGTCAGGTCAGGTGAGGAGGCGGCACAGTTTAAAGAGACGGCGTAATGGATAAAAAATGTATCCATCTAGTTGTAACAAGTTATGCACAAAAATTGAAATGCTTTTGTAAGAATGACTCATGGTTCAACTGTGGTTGATTTATCATTAGTTAAGTGGGTGTGGGAAGTTTGGGCATGCATTCATATCGACTTGAAAGCTAAGTTTAACATGATGTATTCTTTATCTTACAAGCTATTTAACATCAAAAACACTGACTTCATATGCACAAGCAGCAAGTATTCTATCCATATATGCATGAGCTTTGAATGGCATATTAAAGATTAGAAATTGTGCAATGCAATTTTGTCTTTTTTTAAATTCATGTTTTGTGATAAAATAGTCACTATATAGGATCTTATTAGGGATGAATCCATTAACTAAGCAGCACTGTGTGGGTTCTCCTCAGTCACAGAAAACAGCATGTGACTCAAAAACAGAACCGTGAGCTGCAGTGAAAATATTCACGAGCTACGCAGAAACTCATTTAATGAATACTTCCTGCACCTTTGCACATGTGAGGGCTTGTACAGTTTCTACAGTAAGAAACAAAGTAAACCATGAGTTAATACTCCACACACACACACACACACACACACACACACACACACACACACACACACATATATACACACATATACATACACATATACACACACACTCCCAGTATGTCCTGCTTTTGGTTTTATGTGAATCACAATGTTTCACACAATGTTCCTTTTTACCATCTAGGCATGTTTCGTTGTGTGGGGGAATGTCTGCGTACATAATCCAAAACCCAAGCATTGAGCATTGTTTTCTCCTTTTTAAACTGTTTTCAGCAAGCCTCTGATCAGCAAGGCTTTTTTTTTTTTTTTTTTGGTTTTAGGAGGATTTTGTGAAAATGTTGCAAAATTGCAACAGCGCGTCTTGGCACTTGTAAATATCACCACTTTAATTTTAATAAAGTCCATAGATTATTGGGCATTGATGATTCAATATCAAAATATGTAACTGTAACAGTTTGATACAGCACAATAAAAAGCCAATGAATTGGACTAGTTAACATTGTATTGTAATCCTTGCTGTGATGCATTTCTGCATGATAAAAAATGTAAGAAATCACTTGTTATTGGAACTTTTGTTTACCTTGCAAAATTGGAATTTTATCATATCAGTAGTCTACAATTTCATCACATTTACATATTGAACTTTGCTTGAACATTATAAAGATTTTTTATGTCTGATGACTCATCCTCTTTTGGGTTTCCTTACGTGTGAAACCGAGGGAAGCAGTTTTTTTGATCTGTGAAGCACAACTGAACATCACACTTGATGCATGCAGTTGATGTATATCCATCCTTGCAGTACCTGCAGCAGCCTCTTTTTTCAGCTTTCATTGGCAAGTGTCTCATTTTATCCCTGCAAACATCAGGAGGGGGAGCATTGTGGGCCATCTTTTTCATGCTGGGGCTTTGTGCTATTGCCTCATCCATGGATGGTCTGCCTCTCTTCGGGGTATTGATTTGGATGTGAGAGGTTATCAGCTGTGCTACGAAGTGCCTCCTTTTCATGACTTCCTTTTTAGGGATCTGCAGGGTTTTAGAGTCATGCTTGAATTGCAGCCAAGCATTGACCTCTACGAGGATTATGGTGTGCCAAAAAAAATGTACAAATACCAGCCTGTGGACCTAGTGTGGAACTTGTACTTGGCTGTAAAGGAATCAAGCGAGTCGATCCGACCCACAACTCAGTTGTACGTCTTCACGATGGATTGTCTGCTCACTTCAGTGTAAGACTTTGGATTTGTCCTACCGGTCAACCTTGTCATCTGTATGTGGACCATCAAAAGTGGATAGAAGAGTAACTGACCATGGTTAATATACCACCTCACAGCACAGATGTTGATGACTTTGGTCCACTCTGAAGTCAAAGCTTCCTCTGTTTGTTTTCTCCGCTCCTTCTCTTCTGCTAACCTGAGGTTTGGCACACGCACAGGGCGTACTGTTCCAACAAAGTGAATTTCACACTCAAAGAGTTTGATGAGGCACAGAAGTGAAAAAATTGTCTGCAAATACCATGTAGTTTTGACCTGGAGGAAGTATTGATGCAAGCTTCATGACTATATCTCCTTATAATCCAAGCTCAGACTTGGCATATTTATCCTGCACACTGAAGGTGCCTGCAGTGTGTTGTACCAGGCATATCCTCACTGTCACACTTTCTGTCTTTCTGCCTGGTTCTCACTTAGGCTTTCACTCTCACTTTAATTATTAGTTGAAGAGTCCTGATCCCATCCATCCTGTGCAATGTTTTCTTCATTGTCATCACAGTTCTCTGACTCAATCTCAGAAACACTTGTATCTTCATTAACAATGGCATCCAGATCCAGTACTTCCTGAACTGAGTACACCTGAGTACACTATTCCTCTCTTTCAAAATGCTGTGCTGTGATACAGTTCAGAGTCTGGGGTGTTGAGTGTTGAAATATGTAGTGTCTGTAGTGTCTACATTAAGTCAGGTACTACTGGACAGTTTCAGATAGATTTTACAACTGTAGGCCTCTGGGTTAATAAAGTTATTTACCTCTTGCTGTCTTTGTGCACCAGTGGAACAACACACAGTCAGCAACTGCTTTTTGCAGCCCCAACAATGTAAAAATAGAGAAATTAAAGCAAAATGATTCACAATAACAGATAAATAAAAGAAAAATTTGCACCCAAAAAACACAGGAACAGACTCTCAGAAGAGTCATTCTCAACATTAATGTAATCTTCTACTGCCATCTCGTGGTGGATCTTCATAACTACAAATCATGCATACAAACACCTTGTAAGAAGATCCTGAAACACTAGATGGCACCAGAGGAGTAGACACAAACTGCTCTGTGCTGAAAAAAACACCATACATCACTTAAAATGGAGCTTGATAAGTAGATGATGCAAGAGAGGCAGAAACTTTGTGTGTAGCAACCAATAAAGACATCATTTCATGGTGGGTGAGAGGCCTCACATAATCAATCAAACAGTCCATACTCTGCTTTAATCAGCTCAACAGAAAGCCACTTTGAGACTGAGACTGATCAGTTTTTATCATGAGGTGAGGATTTCAGCCTCATGTCTGTTTTTGGTGCAGCTGTATTGGATCAGGTGTAGGCTAAATGTTATAGGTAGTGTATAGAACTGCCTTTAGTACCGAGCCTTAAAGGGGTGAAAACATAGTGGTGCAGTGGTTGGTAATAATGTATAAAATGATCTATTTATGTTATGTTTATGTTTATTCTGTTTGTGTGATTTGCTTTGTATGCTGGTATTTCCAACAGGCACCTGAAAGCAACATAATATGCTAACTGAGACTTGGTTAAGGCCAGGTGACTGTGTTACACTAAATGAAACATGTCCTCCTGGTTTTAATTATTTTCACCGGCCTGGGCTTTCAGGTGGTGGAGGCAGTTTGGCTGTATTTCATGGGGATAACTTTAAATGTTCCCCATATGTTCTTAGGAACTTCTCCTTATTTGAGTCATTTGGTTTTATGATAAATGGCAAGGTCCCATTACTTTGTGTTTTAATCTACAAACCCCCAAAATCTAACTCCAGTTTTATCCAGGAGTTTCCTGATCTTTTAACTTTGGTTTTTCCTCGCTTTTATAAAGTTTTGATTTTAGGTGATTTTAATATACATGGTTGCTGCCCCTCTGGTTCGTCTTTTACTGTTGATTTTATAGACATTATGAAATCTTTTAATCTTGTTCAATCAGTTAAATGTCCCACTCTCTTAAAAGGACACACATTGTTCTGTCCTCTGGTTTTACTATAGATAGTGTTCATCTCTGTGAAGCTACTTTATGCGTTTCTGATAAGAAAGTTATTAATTTTAAGGCCCTGTTACCACTTCCTGCCCCCACAGTTTCCACATATGTCTCATCTTATGTCCTCAATACTTTTTCTGCTGACAACTTTCATAAGGCCTTCACAACTGCATCTAAAAATAGCAACAACCAAAACTCAAATATGTCTACAGATGATCGCCAATACATGTAAAATTATTCTTGACTCCATAGGACCTACAAAAACCAGGAAAGTCAAACCAACTCACAGTTTGCCTTGGCTAAATCACAACACTAGAGAAATAAAAAGAAAATGCAGACAAGCAGAGCATAAATGGGAAAAAGACACCTGCTGATGCGAGTGACTGATTTTAATTCTTCCTGATCGCAGCTCGTTGCGTGGGCATCGGGGATACTGCCCTGGACTGGTTCAAATCTTATTTAGCAAACAGAACTTTCTCAGTAATGATCAGTGAGACCTCCTCCTCGGTGGCCCCTCTGACATGTGGTGTTCCCCAAGGCTCTATCCATGGCCCCCTCCTGTTATGCATACCATTGTTACGCAGATGCAAATTTATGTCCCATTAAAGACCGGTGAGGAAGGCAACTTTCAACATTACAAGTACTGGCTGTCCCAAAACTTTCTCCAGCTAAATGAAACCAATCAGAAATCATATATTTTTGGTCGTCTAAAGTCCACACAGTTTTTACAGAGACATCTTGTCTACAAATATAAATGTTTGAAAAGCAAATTACATTCATTCAGTCATGTTTTTATCAACTCAGGAGCATCTCAAAAATCTCTTTTCTTTTCTCTCGACCTGATCTTGAGAAGGTGATACATGATTTTATATCATCTCAGTTGGATTATTGTTATTCATTGTATTCAGGGCTGAACAAAAAAAAAACAATCTCATGACTTCAGCTGGCACAATACACAGCTGCACAGCTTTTAACAAATACTAGAAGACAAGATCACATCATTCCTGTTTTAGCCTCTCTTCACTGGTTACCAGTCAGTTGTAGAATTGATTTTAAGATTTTGATTACCTTTAAAGCACTTTATTGCTTAGCGCCCAGCTACATTGCTGATATCTACATTGCTGGTACAGCCTCAGATCAGTAGGCAGGGCCCTTCTGGCTGTTCCTAAGTCCCAGCTCAAGACTAGAGGTGACTTGTCTTTTATAGTCAGGGCCCCTCAGCTCTGAAACTCCCTGCCTCAAGATCTGAGGCTGCAGAATCAGTGACATTGTTTAAATCACTTCTCAAAACTTCTCTTTTCTTTTTAAAAAGCCACACTGATACCACACTGTTTTATTTCCAACATGTCTTCTATTACTACTATTGTTTTATTGTTTTTTGTTTTAATAATAATTATTATTATTATTTATTTTATGTTTTTATCTTATACCAGGGGTATTTTATTGTTTTTTAAATTTTATTTTAATTGTCTGATTTTACTGCTTAACTGTAGTACTTAAATGTTTTAACTATGTAAAGCACTTTGTAACTTGAAAAATTATTATTATTATTATTATTATTACATAAAGATTTCTGGTTCTATTCACACATTTCTCTTTACTTTTCAAAACATGATCACATAAAAAAAAGCATGATTTGCAAAAAAGCTGTAACACAAGTGTAGACACTGTGTGCTAATTCCAGATCAGAGTCTTCTGGGAAATCTCTCGTTCTTCTTTCTGTTGTGTTGTGTCAGCTCAAACACTGTGGGAAACAATGCAGAGCTGCAAAACATTTGACTCTATGATCAGTCTGAAGTCACGTGTAAAGGGACACGCCAGGTTGGTTACCTGGTGTTTCCAAATAAATAAATAGAGAGAGTAGGAAAAGTAGCTGTGATGTAGGAGCGTGTGAATGAAAGGTGGAAAAGGCCTCCAATTATATCTGCAACTGCATCTTTTCCTCCATTAAACATTCTTTTCAGCCAAACAAATGTCGACGTCCCACTCAGCCATCACAGCAGTCACGCCAAGGTTGGATGTGTCACACAAACTATAATACAGCGGGTGTGATGAAAATCTATGACACATGTAAATTACAGACATGACACAGAGTAGTAAACCTAAAATGTTTCCATAATTTAATTTTTGATGCTGTTTATCGTCACTGAATGACTGCAGGTTTGAACTAACTTATGATTTGATATGAAGGTTGTTGATGAGTTTTGAGAATGCAACATATGTTGGATCATTCATTTACTAATTATGCAAATGGAAATATAGTTTTAGTGTTTTTGTCACATATTCTCACAACCATGCTTTTGTTTGTAACAATACACCACAGCAATGTAGATAAACTGTAATTTGTTGAACACTTTATTATCTCATTCTCAAAGCAGGGATAGGTGGGTTAAATGTTAAAACAGTTTTTGAAATTATAAATGTAATATAAAGACATTATTAAGTCATCTTATGTAAGTATTCAAATTTATTATCGATCATAAGAAAACCTAATTTTATTTGATCATTTTGTTATGAAATAATCACTTTTTTTCTTTCATTCAAATGATTACATTATCCCACAATCTCATAATGAGCACTGGATGAATCTGGTACTTTTAAAAACAATCTTCATTGGTATATGTCAGTCTTGAAATATCTCTTTAATTTTAGAAATTTGTTTTGATTATACAGAGCTGTGTCAACTCCTGTCCTCTACTTTTCTGAGAGGAAATATATCATAACTGCTAATCAAAAGATCACATTTTGAGTCCATAAAATGAAAAATTTTAACCATAAGTTTTTTAATCATGAAGGACAAATGCTTCAATATTCCAACATTAAAACATACAGTTCAATAAGAACAGGAAGAAGAGTTCTTATTCAAAAATACCTCTTTAACACAGTGTATCTGTTTGTATCTGTTATTCTAAACTGGAACAAAACGTTCCAGGAGTCTGTAACCATTTCAACTTAATAAGCCTTCCCCACTGGTCATTGCATCACCAATTCCATTCTTCGTCTATGAAGGACCCAACTGACATTATAATCATCTTGTCAGGTGTGAAGGCATTTATTTCTCCAGATGTAGTCATAGATAATATATAGTCATTTTCTTTGTTAGCCTGTCAGCTACTGCGGGCAGAATGCTGGCTATAGTCACGAAAAGTGTTCTTGTTTTGTCAACATGACTCAACAAAGGAAAGATCTCTCTGAAACTTACTGTTCAACATTCTGTTGAAGTTTGCATTGAGTGCACTCGCTGAACCCTCTCAAAAACCATGGAGGAAAAATCGGACAAAAAATATGAATCATTGTTCGTGTATGAGCTATTTCTTTCATCCTTAACCTATCTACAGTCCAATTGGAAGCATACATACAGGATACCTAAAGACTAGATTTAAAGACACTTTAATGAGTGTTTATCTGGCAGAACTATATATCATATGTCAAATAGATACCAAATAAAATTAAGTCATTACTATTTCATAAGTAAGTTATTTGCATGCATTAGATCAACACTTAAAAGACAATGAAAATGAAAGCTAAAACATGTTTAAACAGAATGAAGTAATAAAATAGCCAACAAATTTAATAAATCAAATTCAATTCAAAATGCTTTTAGTTTTATAGGTTAGAGTGCACACTATATTTTGTACACCACGCTGACAACAAGACTCTGCCTCGGCTCCATAATGCATAAATGATCCTGCTCAACCAGCTTCCATCAACATGACACAGTAGCAATTATTTCTATAGTAGCAATTATCAAATGAACACAATTTGGTCCGTTGACCATGCTTATTCTGCACAATACATATGTTTTCCACATAATGTTTTAGACATGTTTGTCCATCTAAATACTGTACATACAAGGTTTGCAGTAAGTACTATGATGCATAATATTTGGACCTACTAGGTTTTTAGGACATATTTTCATTTAACAATAAAAGGAAATGATTGTTAATAAAAAAAAGTAAGTCACTCTCTCTGCACAGCATGTGCAGAGAGAGACTTCCCATGACTGCCTCCACCTTAACCTGCTGCAAAAAAACTCCTGGCTTTGTCCTCCTTCACCGTACAAACATGAGCCTATGGAGGTGTGAAGGGACTGAGTCAAACCTTTGGTGTCTTGCAATAGGCCAGCCAAGTTTTATGTTGCTTATTAAGGGTGTTGCCCCATTCTTTCCTACCTCTTACAATCCAATTACCAGCACCTGTACATCTGACAGGTTGTTTCAGAGTGGAGATGTGATATGATGATGAGAGACACTCCACCTGGAATGGGATAAATGCCTCCCTTTCATGCCTGTGTGCTGAAAAAAGAAAGCGGACGCTGATGTGTTTCTTTAGCCTCTCCTCCACTTTCTCCCCTGCAGAAGCATCTGTTTGCACTGGAAGATGTTGCTCTGTCTGTGCCCTGCATGTGCTCTGTGTCAGGCATACAATGAAATCACATCCAGGATGGGTTTATTTCTGCTCCACCCTGTTGTGATGAAGCAGTCATTTCAACAAAGCCAAAGAATTCTCCTCCTAAGGTGCCTCTCTTCCTGCCACTCCCTGCACCTAGCAACACACTCCTCTATGAGTTTCTACTCCGCTGGCAAGAGTGGTAAATTTGTGTAGAGCGTGTTACATTACACTTCACCAAAAGACTGCGTGTCTCATCTCTGCCAGGAAGAATAAATCATTCTGGAAAAACCGTGTGGGTTTCTTTGTTTTTTTCATTGACTCATCCACAATCATCTCCTTCCACTGACCAAGGTTCAGGCAGCCCACGCTTCTCACTCACCCTGTGTGTCTCTCTCATGGGACATGATGAACCGGACAGCAGTGCCTCAAACTGGAGCTCTGTGGCTCTCTTTCTTTGACTGGACAGAAGACTGAGGAAAGGATATGCACTTCAATTCAGCTGTCAACCCCATTCCTGCTCATATGGATATGGCAATTACATGAAACATGAGCAACACGGTTATTCATATCTCTGTATGCATGCGCCTTTATGCACAAGTATCCTGGTTATGATCAGGTTTTTGGACTATAGCGGTTATGTGTTACACATTTAAACATCATATCCTGGTTTCAGAAATCTGGATATGCTAGCTGGAGTATTCCAGAAGAAAGCAGGATATTGTGGTGTATAAACACCTTATCCAGGTTCCTGATCACTTTCTGCCACATTTGCAGTGTCCTCAACTCAAGTTACACAAAAAATATGATGGTAAATGATGCAATGATGAACAACATGCTGAAAGGGAAAGTCTGATTTGGCAATGCAGATCATGAAATGTGTTGTCACTGTTGTTATCAGTCACCGCTGATCAGATGGAAAAGCTATATCCAGCCAAGTAATAAATACAACAGAGTTCAGACTGCTAGAAACCAAGAGGCCAATATATGTTCAGGAATCAGGACACATCTGCACACAGACCATCAGAAAACTGGAGAACTTTTTTATGAGCTTTTATGAGGTTTCCCTGCATTCCATGTCAAGGCCATATTCCGAATTTAATCTTTGTGAAGGAGTGAGCTGGCAGTGTCTCTCATGACATTCAGGTGTTCACAGATACCTGCCTGACAGCCTGGGATGACATACTCAGGATCTGTAGGACAGTGTGAGAAGTGGGGCTTTGAGCCTCTTCAACATACTACATCAACCGTTTGGAACTTATAGATAAGAGCAGCACATCTGGGTCCTTTCCCTTGCGTCACTTCCCCGCCCCTTTTTGGGAGAAAACAGTCCCTCTAAATTTGCTTGGCAGTAAATGCAAATTCCAAGGTCTTTGCCACTTTATTAGCATAAAATAAGAAAACCATATTGCTTTTTAGCAGTTAGGAGCCCAAATCCTATGGCCAGTCAGGCAAACAGTTATGTTGTTGCTGATTTACTATCGCATCATTATATAGAAAAAAATGAAAGAAATAGAGGTTGATGAGTGTCATCGCTAACTGCTAAGCTAAAATAACTAGCAGATCTGAATAGAGCGTAAACAACTGTGGGATTAGTAAGAAAGTCGCTAAAAGAAGGAGGAAGATATGAGTGCCTGAGCAGAACTAGTGTACGTTTAAAGGTATAGTGACTAATTAGCCACAGTAATGAAGAACATAGCTAAATTGACAGGGACGCTATCAGTAACACAGAAACGCCGGCAACCAGAAATGAGACAATATGCTTACCACAGCACGTCAGGTCACAACCTCATCTGGACAGAGGTTAATGCAGCATTTAGACACACTCTCAATTTGGATTATTATGACGATAATCATGACATAAAACCGCTTCAGGGAACAGACAGGTGAAGCCGTTTTACTTGGAACCTATGTTACAACAAACCGGGGGGAAAGCCAGCTTGCTGCAGCCAGTGAAAGCGAGCCAGCTGTTACAGTCTAACATTAAATTGGGATTTCTTTTTCAGCATGTTCTATGTACTGCCCTTTCAATGCACCATCAACATCCACTACTTTGACTTTCAACATTATAAATGTTGACTTTAACATCATTAACTAACCTGAGATGAAATGTTTGCTACAGACATATCCCACAGTTTACCATTTTCATCATCTCTGCAGATGGCCTGAAGCCACAGATCTCTTCTTTTACTGTCCTTCACTCTTTGGGGAAGTAAATGAAATTGTAAACTGTTTTTTTAATTGTTTGATGTACAAAATGCGATGCAGCAGCTTTTAGGCATGTTGCCACTAGTTTTTCCAATTTGGTGCCAGTGTTGTGTCGAAGTCTGTTTCCCCATTGACATGTTTTCCCCCAAACTTTAACCTGCACCCAACCTTATTCCTATCTCTAACCAGTCATCTTCTAAGGTGCTTAAACCTGACACCAATCTCACCTTAACTCCAACCAGTTATCTCTGCTACACCTAACCATAACCATAACCTAAGAAGTCCTAACCCCAACTGCAGAGGTGGTGCTACAGGAAACACAATTTTAACAGGACGGGAACATTATTCGAGGAGGGAACAGACTTTGACACAACAATGGCACTTAAGTTGTTGTTTTCACCCAGAAGGGGGTGTCGTCGTCCTGACGACAGGAAGTGACATATGCCTGCTCTCATGTATTTTCTCAGCCATGCTTCAGCTGTGCAACATGCACATAATGTTGAAGTTGGACAGCACCACTGCTGTCGAGTACCTGAACAGACAGGAAGGTAAGGGATCTCAGGCTTCGCTGAAGGGGGTGGCAATCTACTGTATGTACATAAACCAGCATTGTTCCCTTAGGGCTTGGCATATTCCTGGTATCTTCAACATGCAAGCCAACTTAGTGTCTAGTGGGGAGCTTCACTAGGATGAGTGGCAACTCCACCTCATAGTGACACGTTCAATGTCTGCTGTAGTTGTCCCTGCACTCTAGGAATGGAGTTACAACACTCCAACAAATCTGGCTTGCATTGTCTTTTAGGGTAATTTCCCCTTCTCTGACCTAAATTCCTTCCTTTGTGCTCTGTGGCTTTATGCTTTGGTGCCTCCTGTTACTTCATGGAGAACACTGTCTGGCCTTGGCTGACACACCTTTTTCTGCATTCTGTCTCTTGAGCACAGAGGTGTGTGGTCCAATCACCCTTTCTTCGCAGTGAGGTGCCAGGCCTGGGTGAATTTTCAAAGCCCAGCTGGGAGTGTATCACATCCCTACAGGGATTGGTTTGAACTAATAGTGAAGTCCATTTGAGGGTGGCCACCTGGATATAATTCCATTTCTATGAGTATAGCCCACTGCTGATAGAATCTCAAAATAGTCTATTACGCAGTTTCAAAATGTCAGCAGTAGAGACGAGTAGTAGCATTATGTCTGTGGACAGGAGATGGTTAACTGTTCATGCAGCAGTAAATTCAAAGGAGTTATCAACAAACACCAGCACTTTACAGACATGGCACGTAGTGAGAAATGTCTCTTATTTTAGGTCATCATAAGACTTTAGTTTTGTTCAAAATGTGTGCGATGATCAATGACATGATTTATAATCCTACACAGTCAATACTCCCGGGCTATATCAACACACAAACAGTGACATTGGGTTGTAGTACATAAGGTGATGCTAGTGTTTACATGATACAGTATGAGAGCACAGATGCATCAGCTGAACTGGGATCACAGTAAGGTACCGACACTAACAGGGCCTACGCTACAGTATATGCTATGTTTTAAGCTATCAGCTACCTAGCTGTATTCCAGTTGTGTTCAAAAAACCGACACGGTCTTTCATTTGAGTGAGAGTATGTCATAAGTTAGCTAAAGTTCATTCAAACTTGAACTTTCTTCATCTAGATTGGTTAATTTGACCAAGATGAGAGAAAAGAAATTGTAATAGTCACAACAAGATGCCTAAAACTTGCAGATCTGCGACATTAGAAAATAATGTGAGCCACTTTCTAGGGTTTCTAGGTAGAAAGAGACAGGTGACTGCCAGCAGTTCCTCATGCTTGGAGAGCCCAGCATAACAAAACAGACTAGGGGCAAACCACAATTTAGACTGGTGCTCATCTCATATTCAGCTATTTGTTAATGTGTCCTCAAATGATATGTCTGTGTCATGTTGACCTTTTTTGTCTACAGAAACTATTAAACTAAACACAGGAAGCAAATCCCTGAATTAACCAGAAAAATCTTTTCGAAACAAACACCCAAGCTTAGTTTTGCTTATAATGTTTATTCGACATGACGACTTCCAGTGTCCTCATCATTAAAAAAAACACACACACATACAACATATTATAAGTGTGTGTACAGCCTGGTCTCAGTCTAGTGTATAATATTCTGGTAGCACAAGGAGAGCTTATATGATCACAAAGTGACCAAAGGGATGATACAAATTAAAGCCTTATCCAAATGACCCCACTACACAAAACACACACACACACACACACACACACAGCCGTGTTTTGGTTTTACTGCCTGCAACATTACTGTTCATTGTATAATTCTCACTTTTCCCATAAGCATCATTTCCAGACACAGCAGGAAGCTGTTTTCAGCAAACAAGCTCTAAAAGGCCACTGTATACTACAAACAATGCAGCAAACGCCAGACAGACAAAGTTAGCAGCTAGCTGGTGAACATAGTGGTGCATTTAGCAGCTAAAGAATCAGATATTTTCCTCAGGAGTTGGTGGAGATCAAAACAGAGCTAAAAGGAGAGTGACTATTGGACTTAAATTCATCAGGTTGCCACAAGCATGACAGTGTTATCTGCTGTGTGTGATTAGGCAACTGTTTGCTAACAATTTCACCATATCAACCTACAAGGTTGATATGACAGCTTTTACGGCTTGTTTCCGCTGCTCACAAGTGGCCAAAAAACCAATGAATGCAGATTTAAAATTACACTGATCAATTTTTGGACAATGAGTTTGTCCATTTTCACTGATGGGCTGCGTATGGGAGGTACTGCAGGTTTGGGCTTTTATAAGAATTTCTTGTTCTATGTACAAATTATGTAACCCTTCCACACCACAGCAAGATTGCACCAAACACAGTGGCAAATGGTGGCGTCCACAATATCATGCAATGGCTGGGGAGTGGTTAGCATTAGAGCTCTAGCACGACACAATGCCTCCAAGCCAAATGCCAGACATCAGGAAGCTGCTCCTCGGCAGACTTCCAACAGTTCTGGAGGCTTCATTAACAAACAGTAGTTGTAGGATTTCTCTTTTTCTCTTTCTTTACTCAAAATGGAAACTTCTCAAATACATTTGTACATCTGTTTGCCGATATGAAATATGAGAGAAATATGAGAGTGGATAACATGAACGATCCATGGAATAACAACAAAGGCTATGGAAAGGACAGCCATTACTGTGAGCATGCATAACAATCTGATGTCATCACGAGGAGGAAGTAGAGGTAACATTGCAAATGGAGTTTCAGAGCAGGTTGAAGCCATGGCTTTTGTCTTGTAGGAAGCAATTTACACACATTCACCTGAAGTTTTGGAACTTTGACCATGTTTAACATAGACATCCAACATTATAACAGTATAAAAATAACAGAAAATCACAAAAGGCATATGTCTCTTTTAACACATTACACTTTGAGGCCCCAGTAGGCAGGTTGGATTTTTTAACCTGTTTTCCATACTCAGATGTTCTATAAACTGAATAAAATCACAGGCTCACTGGTTTTAATGCGGCATCTACAAGCCCCACCCACACGTCTACATTTCCACTGTTGTGATCCATACCCCGAACGTGATTCAGCTTCATGTTCAGCCCAGTGGGCTCCTCAAGCATCCTGATTCCAATCAAATTCATCAGCAATCCAGCTGAAGATCATATCTGTCATTAGTTTCAAGATGTACTGTGGTGCCCTGACTGTCTGAGCTGTTTAGTACCATAGTGATGGGCCCATACACTGAAAGTGAATTTGACTCAACACAGTGGTGTTATTCACATCTCATGACTGCCTGCATACTGTGCCTCCGGGAGTTTTGCAAGGTACACTGTTGCAATATGAGGCTTGGCTGTTGGCAAGGCTGCTTGTTTTGCATAGTGGTGTAAGTTAGTCTCCAGATAATTTTCATTCCTTGTGTTCTCACACCATAGAAACACAAGTGTAACCATTATATGGCTATGATCTGGAAAACAACTCTAAAATTCACAAACTAAACACATCTTTGTGTCTTTGTTGGACTAGCTATGCGCACAACAATCATTAGTTAACTGTTTTTGCATGTTTTGGCCCAATTACTACAAATAACATAAACATTTATTTAACTGCTTACCATATTCTTAAACATACTTTATTTTAAATTTTACGAGCATGTTTTTCCTTTGCTACAGGTAGTCACCACCATTACACTCAGAAAATCAATAATGTTTTACAACACAGCAGACATAATATTCACTGATGGATTATCCATCTCAAGCAAGTTTCAAGTATCAAATTGCATACTGATTTTCACACTGGAGTGAAATGACTGGCTCCCTGGAGAGTTGGACAAACATCATACCATGAATCTATTGCACAACCCCTCGCATCATATCAAAACTCTATTACACAACCTCTTGCATCACATCAAGAATCTGCACAACCCTGCAGCCTCAATCAACATTATTTAAAATTTTAATTGAGGTAGGCACAAAAGAGTTTTTAAAACAGTTGAGTTTACATTAGGGTAGTCCATATCGTCTGCCAGAGGGTAGGGGCTCATACTTGGCATGGAGAATATGAGATGGATCAAACACTACGACTGCTCATATATTGACTGGAGGGACTGGTGTTGCTGATTTAGGGTCCAGTACCATCTCCTCAGTTTTGTTCACATTTAAAATCAGATGCTTGGCATTGCACCACTGCATAAAACTCTTGATTTCAGTGAAATACACTGAAGGACTTATGTCATTGTACAGTAAGCTGAGGATTGCAGTGTCATCTGAAAAATTTAGAGTGTGGTTCCTAGGGTAGCTGCATATACACTCATTTGTGTATAATGCAAAAAGAACTGGTGAGCTGACACAACCCTGTGGGACACCTGTGCTGATTGATCTGGGTTCTGAAAGGGTATTGATCACCCTGACATGCTGGATTTGATTGGTCTAAAAGGAAAAATATCACTTAATTATAAAAGTATTGAAACTTAGCTGTTTCAGTTTTGGAATTAGCAGATGGGCACTGAAGTGTATTAAAAGCAGTGCTAAGATCAACAAATAAAATTCTGCTCCATCTATCTGTTTTGCTTCCTTGCATCCCTAAAGTTCCTTTTTTACTATTTTCAAACCAAGTCTTTCATGATTTCTGAAAGAAATGTTTTTTTCCAGTCGATGCAGTCCTTTACCTTTTCAGGGCTTATTGTTGAGATACACTGTATTGTCCTTTTTGGTAACCACACTATCCACACAAAATTGTATAGTCTGTTATTGTTTTGTTGGTCTCATCAATTTCCAAATCATGAAAAAGGTTCCAGTTTGTGCAAAGGAAAGATCCCCTGAGTGTCTCTATGCTAACTCTCAACCATACAGTCACTGTCTTGGTCTCTTTACTACTCAGAATCTGACAAATGAGGCTTTGGTTTAGCAGGTTAAGTATGTTCAATGTTTCCATAACATTTGTCTAAAAAATTGGTGACTCATGTGTCACACTTAACATATTCAAACGAGGGAGAGACAGATCTAATTTACAGTGATTAAAATCCCCTAAAATGAAAATAGGGGCCCCGGGTGTACGTTGCAATTGCTGGTGAACACAGACTGCTATTTGAGCCACGGCTCTTGCCGCATTTCCACCAGGAGGAACATACACCACACAAATTATAATGTTCCCGAACTCCCTTGGAAGATAAAATGGTCTCATAGCAGTTCAACATCACTGACAAACAGACAGATGCCACCCCCTCGATTCTTCACCGATGTTTCAGTTCTGTTCACCGGGTGAGAGAGAAACCCTCCAGCTCAATCAGAAAGTTTAGAATATCCCAGTGGAGCCAAGTCTCTGTAAACACTCTCTTGCTCAATTCCCAGAACCCAAAACATACCCTGGCATTGGTGCAGAGTCCCTCTATTTTGCGTCTCAGTGACCACGCATTGCATAGTATCATATCTGTTGCCTCTTTGTTGGAGACACTGCCTTATCCCCTCTCTTTGTCTCTTTGTCTGTTTCGTACCAGCTGTACTCTCCCAGCCTTGGGCAGATCCACAGGTGGAGTAGTTGCCGTAGAATGGAGGGACATCAGTGCATCCCTGGTGTAAGAGAGCAGCAGCTCACCTTCCATATGTGGAAGTGTTTGGCATGTTGCAAACAATTCCCAATTAATCAGTGCCAGGAATAATCCTTGTGCAAAAGTCACCATGGTGTTCTTAACCCATGATACCCTTATTGCAGTCAATGTTGGCACAAGAGGACTCTGACTGACTTCCTGGTAACAAACCTTGGCATGGACATGACAATTAATCAAAAATGTGGCAGTACTCTTGAAAAACCAGCAAATGGACACATCCTTCAGACCTGTAGGTGTGGCTGGACTTGAAAATGGAAATGCTTGAAAATCTCCAACTCAGGGCCCTGCATTGACCAGATTATGTCAACAGGAAGGTCAAATCAGTCAAATGAAACTCAATGGCAGGAAGAAGAAGGATGTAAGCCATTGGTGAAATGAACAAAGACTAATAGCAAGGAGTGGGATCAATGATTGTGACCATCAATGATTTGAGCCTGATCTTAAGTGGCATCAAGTGATCCGCTGAAAAGAAGTTGGAGAAGATGAGTGATGTAGTCTACAGCTATGGAAAGGAGAAATATGGAGTGAAGGAACAAGTCAGTAGAAAAGACATGCCTCCTCCCCCCAAATCCTGTCATCTCCAGGAAATCCAAAACTTGTTAAAGAAAGAAGAGGCCTGAGGAAGTTGTAGAAAAAAGCAACAGTAGAAGAAAGGGAGGGCATCAACCTCCTTCAAGAGGACCTAAAACAGAGGTTCTCAAAGCTGCACAGAGCAGAGAATTTAAAAAAACAACGCAAAAAGGAGAAAGCAAGAACATACTTCTACAAAGATCCCTTTAAATTTGTAAAAGGCATTTACACAAAACAGAAAAGTGGATCCCTGAAAATGTCAAAAGAGGAGGTAGACATCTCAGAATTATCCACATTGATGAGCTAAAAGATGAACTAATACTTGTCCCCGCTGACATCCCACCAATTTCACTCCCACAACCTCAATTTGACATCAGCCTTCCCAAGCCGAGTGAGGTGAAAGAGGCAGTGAAGAAGGTAAGATCGGCATCTGCACCAGGTCCAAACAGTGCTCCATATTGTGTCTACAAGACTGCCCCAGATGTACTGAAACTCCTCTGGAGAAACATGAGGGTTGCGTGGGAAAAGCAAATTATCCCTAAAGCCAGATGAGAGCTCATCCCAAAGGAAAATAATTTGTCCACCATCAAACCATCAGTAAGGGGAAGAACAGTGTTATGGTAGTAGAGCAGGTGAACTCAAGTGCAGGGCACACGCGGAAATGTTCAAACAAAGGTATATTTCCAGGAGAACTCAGATACATACAGGCAGGTCAACAGGGAATCTCTCTAGACAGGTACAGGTAACACTAGCTAACAGGGAATTTTCCAACAGTGATTCTACAATCTGACAAAGACTGACTGGGGAACAAGACTAAAATACACATGGGGATGATTACAAACGAGAAACAGCTGGGGCATATTAAGTCTAGACAGGGAAATACAACTAGATAGGGAACATGATACATGTAGAACTAAGAGAACTAGACAAAGGAACATACAACACCTAGAAATACAAAACCTAGACAATAAAACAGGAACATAATAACGATGAGGCAATAGTGGTTACTTAGTTATCAACTTTGGTGGTTATTACATAGGCATCTAAAGTAAACTAAAATTAGCTCATTCTTTTTTATACAATATTTCAAAAATAACATTAAAATCAATTATATTTTGTACATAACTTTATATTCTCTATAATGTTTTCTAGTATCTATATTATTTGTTAATGTTGATATTGATGTGAACGTGTTACAAAACGTAATTTAAAACAGATTTGCCTATTCTTTCACTCATGGCAAACTTCAAACCTAAACATTGATTAACCATCCCCCTCCTCATGCCCAAACCTAAGTGGGTGTGTCATGTAGTAAAGTGGGTGTGCGTGTAGCACAGTGGGTTTATCATGTAGTAAAGTGGGTATGTCGTGTAGATACTGTGAGTACGCAGATAGACCTACTTTGCTGGATTCTCAAGATCACGCAAACCGATTAGCGCATTAGGTTCGGGTCAGGTGGCGTATTGGTGAAATTCGTTTTTGATTGATAGAGAAATGCAAGCCTCTGATTGGTTAAATTTTAAATAAAATTGATGGTTATCCCGCCCGTTCAAAATAGTTACCCCGACCTCTCAAGGTCTCCGGTTCAGTGTTGCCAAATGTACGATAATTATCGTAATTGTACAATAATTTTGCCATCTGTCTGATCAGTAATGCCAGAAGTCCCATGATGTACGATAATTTGATCATATTGTGACAGTACAGGGCAACCTGTAAGTGCAACGTCCCACAAGTGTGTCAATTGCTGCCTTCCAGTGCTGTGGGAAAAAAACTCACATCAAGCAAAGATGCAACCAATTGGACAGTAGCCTAGATTTCTAGAGCAACATCTAAACATCACACTGTCTAAATAGCTTCAAACATGAATGTTTTCCTCTCCGATATGCTTCATTCGATAAGATATTTTACATTAGTAATTTAGAAATGTTTTGAGTTGTCGTGAAATGTGAGTTGTGACAAAGTGGGACTTTATGGCGCCTCCATAAACGCAGCAGGTGTTGCAGCCAGCAAAGGCAGCAGCAGCAGACCGTGTTTTCTGAACTTACACATTTACTCGTATTTGTTCTCTTGGTTATGACTCGCGTACAATAATTTTCCTCAGAATACGATAATTTTAAGCCTCTGGTACGATAATTTCACATTTCCCATCTGGCAACGCTGCTCCGGTCTACAGAGTCTCCCTACTCGCCCTCTCTTGTTAGGTGGAAATGAGTCATCCAGCGTTATCGCATTATTAGGTTATTAACAACACAATAAACTGTAGCCTAGGGATGCTATCTCATCTCAAGGTGGGGACAGTTCTGTGTCAGATTTTTTTCGACCTCTATGCAGCCTGAAGTCAGGGTGTGTAACTTGTTTCTGAACACATAATACAAACTCAATTTGTTAAAATATGAAATGATATGCGTTAGTCAAACTGTTTTGAACATCAGGACCTTGGGCGGGTTTTCTCCAAGCAGTGGGCGTCTCGACGTCATCGTCATCCCCATTAGTAAAGTCAGTATCATATAACAGAGCTGTCAGTTTACCTGGATAACAGGTGCTGAAGGCGGTTGAAAGTACGTCCAGCTAGGACTCGGGTCAGTATTATATTTTAAACTCTAACACAGGGAAAATTCCCCGTTGCTCATTATTCGCAACATTTTCTTTTCCAGTTGCACAAGATGAGAGGACGTTATAAAAGAAAGGACCCAAAACAAAGGGCTTATGGCTCGACAGGGAGTGAGGCTGGGCTCTCTCCACGGCCGGGGGACACAGCGGCGGGCTTGGCCGAGCCACACACACCTGTTCCCCGTCTGATCGTTCAGGATGTGGGCGGTAATAACAAAGGTAGGACAACTCGCCCTGACAGTTTAATGGGTTCAGTAACATGTTTTGGCCAGTATTTCTGGAACTCAGTAGAGGTATACGCCTTGTAAAGGAACAATCTGATGTATTTTTCTGATTGACACTTTTAATTCTCAAGCTAAACCACCTATTAGAAGAATGTTAATGTGTCTCCTTTACAGCTTTAACTCGTAATACAGCAGGAATTCAATTATCCAAGTTTATATTCTAGATATTTACAGTACAACTACAGTCATATTCACGTTATATAACCACACTTAACCCTATAGGCTACTGTTCATATTGTGTCCCTTCACAGTATCCTTTCATTATTCTCTATACCAAATTTCTCAAAAAGCTATTTTTCATTATACATAATCAGACATTAATAAATGGGTGATTAACCCTTGGGGTGATTAAAGTCATAATGACTTTGGTGAATGTGAAGGAAGCAAAAACATTTTTGAATGGTAATATTTTTGGGTCAGATTTCGCCCAGAACACCCATCTACATACAGAAATGTGTAAAAGTCCCTGTCAAATACATACAGGGGAGCAAAAGGCACAACATATAGTGGATAAAGTGACACAAAATTGTACTTAAGAACCACAGCTGAAAAACTGTTGTCTTAACCAGTTATTTACAGAAATAAATGAGCTCAATAGCTACTATTTTGGTTACAGATACAGGTAGAGGATGAAAAAGTTACTGTTTGCTCTTGCATTAACATACAGACATTCATTACAGCTATAGAAACATCCAGCTGTACAACCCTGTGTAGCAATTAAGTGTCAGAACAGAGCTATTTGAAGCCACTTTGTCCATTTTCAGTTAATATTAATTTATGTTTACAGCTCAAATACAGTCAGAGAAAACAAAGTAGCATCTCATATTAATAACTTACTGACACAATAACTGATCCATAATGCTGGTATCAAACTACAGGATTAGTCTATTTATGACCTAATTTCATGTTGTGTCTCACAATAGAAGACAACTGATTCTGTTTTAATGCTGTGTGGTCTGATCCCAACATATTGGTTTCATCTGCCATTGTTTCTTCTCCAGGTTCAAAATGTTCCAGTTACGCTGGTGACAAGGTCTACCTTGGAGTGCGTGTCAAGATGCCAGTAAAGGATCTGCTGAGGAACATCCGCGCAGCCCAAGGCTGGGATCCTCAAGACTTTCAGGTAACAATCCACAGGTTAGATATTTTTACAGCCATGGGAAACTAAATATGATTTCACTTCCTGTAATTTAGCAAAGCTCATTAGACATTTTGGGCAACCAGATCCTTCGTCCTTCTTTTCCGTCTTTTGTGAGGTTTTAAACAACATATACTCTAACAATATCAGCACAATTCCCCTGATTGTGTCTTGATTTAAAAATTTTGAAAATTTGCCTTTAAGTTTCACCAAAATTATGCATAGACTGAGAGGAATCTTTCATACACTGCAACCCAGTGAAATTCATGAATACCATCCACACAAGTGAGAATCCTTGTACTCAGCGAGTTTTTTTACATTTGTTTCTACCATCCTGATTAATTTTTCTGGTTGATTATTAAACATGTTTATTTTATCTTCATTTTGAAATCTGGCAGAATGATCCTCTCAGCTGTGAGAATATTTTTCATGATGCTAGCACTACAGCAAACATTTTAAAACTTCTTGTGAAAGACTTAAAGTGAGGATACATTTCCAGATTTAACTATCTAACAATGGATACTAAACAAGAGTTAAAAAACATGAAAAGGTCACATTTTCTTCACTTAATGACTAAATTGCTTGACGGCTACAATCTGTCCCATTTTTTCATGTTCAGACCAGTTAAACAACAGGTGAACATCATTGTGTTTGTTTGGCATTCCAAGTGGGATCAACAGTTGGATATCAGTTATAAAACCTTGGATTTTGGACTCCTGCCCCATATTTGGTGGAGATTGCGTTCATACATGACAGACTGCATCACAGCTGACTTGAAGAAGAGCTGAAATCAGCCCCAGTTTGTTCCTCTCATGTGTTAGCTTACATTTAGGTCACAGACGTAACCATCAGTTTCTCTAAAAGATAATTAACTGAGTCTTTGGGGATTCTGGAAATACTTTCAGAACAGAGGTAAGTGTTCACAGTGCCCTTCAGTGTTTTTCAAACATTGCTGGTTAATTATCTTTTAGAGAAACCAATGGTTACTCTGTCACATGAATGTTTGCAATACATGAGAGGCACAAACTGGGGCTAAGCTGAAATGTGTCAGTGCAGTTAGGCTTTGAATACGCATTCTTTACCTTCCTAAATAAGCTGAGCTCAAGACGTAAACAGTAAAGAGGTTAGTCGTAAATTCTATACTGTTAGGCCAGCAAACAAGGAAATGTTATGCTTGTGTTTGTGTCTTACTAATGCAGCTGTTCTTTTCTTTTCACATCATGTGTGATTCTAGGAGACGGAGTACAGCAAAACACTCAAAGGTCAGTAAAACCCAAATCCATGAGAGTTAGTAATTGAGGTGCAGATTTCCTACTTTAATAGTTAATGAGCTGTAAACTAGTTAGATACAGAGGTTGTGTTGTTCATGAACCACCAGAAATGAGCAACTTCAACTTGACTTTTTCTTCCACAGGAGACAAGAAACGAGTCAAAACTCGCACAGGACGCCGAACTACCAAGGTGAGTGAAAAACACAGACCCCAGCTCCTCCTCCGGCTTTATGTAAAAGGCAGGTTTATGAAACGCTGTAAATCAGTCGCGAGGAGCAGTTCAAATGACTCTGCATGCCTTGGCTTTCAGAGAAAACACCCCACAAAAAGCCTGGAGGAGCTGGCAATCATTGTGGAGGTGCTGGAGGAGGATCTCAGGACCAGCAACACCTACCGCTCCCCTCCCCAAACTCTGTCCCCCTCCGCCTCTCCAGTGTCACCTGAGAGGTCTCCTGAGTCAAATGGTAATTCACAGGGACCATATTCACATTTATATAGCTACTCCTTAAAATGTGACCTGGATAAATGTGTTAACAGCAGCTCCTCACATGCCATATTGTCTCCCCAAGGTGCAGGTTACAACAGTGACGAGTCAGATGAAATGATTCTCAGCCCCCAGTCCTACATGACCTACTCACCAGGCACAGCAGAGTACCAGCAGGCCATGTCCCCTCCTGGCGTCATGCACACCAGCCCTCAGCCCTCCAGCATCGAGCTGCTGCAAGAAGGAAACACAGGAAGTGATGGTGGAAGAGGGGACGAGTGGCTGGGTCCACAGAACCAGGACCGGAACCTCAACAGTTCTACTTTCTTCTGGACACAGCTGCAGAGAGAGGAGAGCCAGCTGAGGGACATCTCGGATGCGGTGCTGCTGGCCACCGATGAACACGGCAGGACGTAAGTTTGGCGCTGGCTTTGATCTCAGCAAAACTCAGTCATGATAGTGATGTGTCATTTGCGAAGGAGTCGACTCTGTGAGCCAGCTCCCATCTGAGAGCCATTTCTTTTTTCTTTCTTTTTTTTTTGTAATTTATACAAGACAGAACAATCTTTTTGCCACACTGCTCCATGCACTGACTGAATGTTGTGTTGTTGTGTATGTGCTTGCGACCAATCACATGTATTGACAGACAGAGATCACACCATCAGGTTAAAAGCAGGCATTTCATTTAGCATTTTTAACACTGGCCTGACACTGTTTTGGATAGTTCAATATAAATAAAATGTTCAATACACATGTATAATAGTCTTGTTTTTACATTATTTAATGTTTTTATGCTGAACATATGGTAAAATTATGGTATTCTGGAAATTATAAGGTTTAGTATAATTACATTGAATAAATAAGTGATATATGTGCACACATACCAGTCATAGGTCAGAATATTGCTAAATTTGATTGAATTATAAAGAAGAAGTGGTACTAAATGAAAAGCCGTTTGGGAGCTGAAAGAGCCGGCTCTTATTGCTGAGCTCAGCCAAATGACTTGGCTCAATAAAAAAGAGCTGGAATTCTCATTACTAAATGATGTTATTAGTAACTTGTGATATTCCTGCTGTGACAAGTCAAAATGTCAGCTGTCAGAAAGGAGTTACTTCAGTTTGTGAAACTCGCTCAAGCCTGCAGGATTCTTGCAATTAAGTCCCATTTTCCCTGGGCACTTTATGAAAGACCTCTAACTACACAGGTTCAAATGTAACCCAGGTTCAGACCTGTTATCCTCTTACAAGATTGCCTGCTGCCTTTGTGTCAGTAAATACCTTGGTTTTTTTTTTTTGTCTAAACATGTTGTCCCTCTCTCCCTCTCCAGAGCTCTCCATGAAGTGGCATGTGTTGGAAAGAGGGCGCTGGGCTACGCCATCGCAAACAGGATGGCCGCACTCAACAGCCTGGACCTCAAAGACTCTGATGGAATGGTGCAGTACAAAGACATTTGAGATTAGTAGTTTTTGTATTTAAATCTCACTTATAATCTCTAATGCTAAATAACTTGATCCCCTTCTCAATGAATCTCCACTACTGACTCATTGGGCCTCACGCAAGAACAGTCTTACTTTTCTCAGTGAGTTTTGCTTGTACAAATGTTCCTAGTCAGCTTCAACAAACTGCACAAACTTGTTGTGAATGACTTGTTTCAGCCTGAAGAATGTCACCTGTTAGTGAGGAAGTACGCGTTCATGAAATTTGATCATTAGCGTCAACAATGTCCCTAAAATTGCTATATAAGGTGATCTGTTCCACTCCGTTTGTTGGCAAGTTTCATTGACAAAAATGTTACAAAAGATTAAAAGGAAGAATTTCAAAGCACAAATCAGCAGACATATTTATCAGTTTTAATCGTTGAAACGATTAGAAAATATGAATCCAGACGCCAATGACGTGTCATCAGAGCAGCGTCTTTTTTAAAGCAAATTGCTCCTTGACCAACATGAGAAGTGGTCATGTGACAGTCACAGAGATATTAGAGGAGAGAATACTATAGCCTACAGTAGGTGATGTTACCCTGTCAGATGATACTGGACAGACACCTGCAGGAAGACCCTGAGGCAGCTGTTTACAACAACTGCTGAAATGTACAAGCTGCTGTGCTGACATATGCCAATAAAACCATAAAATCTTAAAAAAAAAAACTCACTCAACTTCATTCAGATTCAGGCATTATGATTTCAGGTCAGATAAGCCTGACTGTTCGTGGACGACAAGTCTGGACCATGTGTAAATTTGC
Source organism: Thunnus maccoyii (assembly GCF_910596095.1). Lineage (NCBI taxonomy): Eukaryota > Metazoa > Chordata > Actinopteri > Scombriformes > Scombridae > Thunnus > Thunnus maccoyii. The sequence goes on along the minus strand of NC_056538.1, from coordinate 4,322,299 downwards.
TCATAGCTCAGAAAAAATTGGAAGAAGGAGAAAATCTGTGAATGCCACAAATTATTAAAATAATAATAATTTATTAAATTAAATCACTAGTATGTGCTTCGAATCTGTTCATACGAGTGGTTCTTGCATGAGGCCTATTATTTGTTGTAGCAGGGCATTGATTGGGTCATAAAAGTCTCAAAAATACTGATTCACAGTGTATCATGGTATGATGAAGATTCATACTAAAGAATATGGAAAGTATTTTAGAACTGATATTAGGAGGATATTTAGGAAGCAATCCAAAACTGTCAACATTTATTTTACAGCTCTGTTTACACGGGTTGTCGGCGTTTCATATCAGTAGTTCTTCCAGTTAATGACAGATGTAAGAAAAGAAATGAATGACAGCAGGGTGGAGCAGACGCTTTCAACACACGATACAGTTTGCATTATATAGTTGTCTCATCATTTGACAATCCATAATTTAATGTTAATGGCTCTCTGTTTCCAGACTGCCCTCCTCCATGCAGCAAAGCACAACCATCACTCGATGGTGGCAGATCTGATCCATTTAGGCGCCAACATCAACGAGCGGAACAACTCAGGAAAGTCCTGCCTCCACCTCAGCGCTGAGAAAGGCTACATCAGGGTCCTGGAGGTTAGAGCCTTGCTTTCCTCTGCATTCTTTTCATTCATCGTCCTCACATCCGTCACATGATATTTCAGTCAGCACTCATGGGATTTGGGCAAAACATAAGCAAATGATGCACAACATCACTCTGGGTTCAAAAAGTTTCAAAATGGCAGTGATTGGTCAGATTGGCAAATTTCAAATTAAGAAAACTAATTTTAGAAAATGTAATCACCAGTCAGGTGACACATTGGAAAAGATGACTTATCATGTGCATGTAGGACAACACATTTATCCTTATTGCAGAAATGTCATTGTGCAGCTCACATTTCATAAGCACCTATCAAGTACTTCATGACCTACTTATCAGATCATCTTTTAACGAGAAACACAACTCTGTTTTTATTGGATATGCTACAGATACAGTGTCCTCAGATCCAAACTACAACTGGTTGGTCAGGTACATGTTTATTGGCTTTCACATCAAGAAGGTTTCATCTTTGTCAGTAAATAAAGTCTGTAAATGTCTCTGACAAAAACCAACATAGCCGGTTTTGTAAGACGTAACAGTCATTTAGTGTCATGCTTTTGTTGAGTTACTGAATGTGTTTCATGATTTCAATTTCATGATGGAAGTGTGCTTTAGAAAACAAAGAGGATCAGTATATCAAAGGGTGTACCGCTTTTTAAATGGTAACCAGTATATGGGGCTCCTCTGTAATTAGGTCACACAGTTGGTGTGTAACAGAGCAGTTATTTCAGGTTTTAATAGGTGAATCTAACTGCCATTACCTGGATGCATATTACACAATACCACCAACACCAGCATAAGGCAAGTCTCCATGCACCACAGTGGAGGAAAAGCATTGTTGGGGGATTGCTGCTGGCAATCTAGCTGTACACTTTATTGGTGGTGGCAAGATTTTTAACACTATCTGCCCCCAGCCTTTTGAAGGCAATAATGCCAGCAAGGCAGACTGAAGATTAATGTCTGATTCTTATCAGAATCTCTCAACCACAACAGCTTTTAGGCTGTTGCAAAGCCTTTGCTTTCAGTTGACTACCCACAACCATCTGAAGGCGGCAGGTATGTGCTTCGTTGGTAGCCTCCAATTTGAATTCCAAATAGTGCCAAAAGCTATTCTACATGCCAAATGGACTTCATTAAATCTTGTGTTCTTGTTCCCATCAAATCGCACACAGCTTTCTATTCCGTATAGTGCACATCATCAGCAGTGTAGGAGGTGGTTACATTATATGGATACGCTGAGCAACATATAGACAGTTCACAACGAAAAGTCTTCACTTCACTGTATCCTCATCTAAGAATCTGCAGGACTGTATAACAGCTGTGGTACCTGTCAGTATGTCCTACAACATGGTAACATATCTGTGCTACCTTATACTGTATTCATATTTAACTGGTCTTTATTCTCAATTGCAAATCTACACATCCAGGACAAGAACAGCAGAGTCTGGTCTCAACTCCTTTCCCAAACTGTCTGTACTTCATAGAGAGCAATGCTTTTAAAGCACGCTTTAGAATCTTAAATATGTCTGTGAACATATATATATGTTCACACATGTTCATATAAAAGTCTGTTTGTGTAAATCAGTATGTATGTTTTCTTGTAGGTTCTAAAACACACAATGATGGACGGTGTGTATGTTGACCTCGAAGCCACTGATAACTCCGGTATGTACTGTCTTTCTCACTAAACAAGCCTCGACACTCGATGTTTTTAAGTGTCTTGCACAAGAACTTGGATGTCATGATTTAAGGACAGCTTGCTGTTGGTTCCACATATTCATTTTGTGTTTTTTTTATATCATTGTTTTGTAATCATTAAATCTGTACTGCCTGGAGACAATCAACAGCTCCTCATAAGTCTAGTAATCCATCTGTTTGTTTGTGCACAGGAATGAGTGTCCTTCAGTGTGCCTCAGTGGCTCTAAAGGCAACAGTACATGAGCTGGAAAGCAGTAAATCCCTCAATCACATCAGACTCCACACACTCCGCAAAGAGCAGATGATAGAGACCCTGGAGTGTCTACTGCAGATGGGCAGCTACCCTCATATTATGGTATGTACCCTATAAAAACAAACATGCTTGTCTCTTTCATTTTTACATGCAAAAAAAGCACTAAATTGCGAAAGCAAGTCTGCTGAGGAGTCAGCCGGCGCCGACTGCTCGCTCACAGCCCACTAACAGTTGTAGCCAGGGGTCATTTAAACAGTTGTAAACTGTGAAAGTTGCACCTTGTGGCAAGTTTGTAGTTCAGCTTTTTGGCGAGGCAGAGCTCAGACATGAAGAGCCTGAACAAATAATGAGTCAATGTCATTTGTGAACTTAGTAAACAAAATGTTCCTAGTATACAGTACATCTACAAACCTATAAGTCTGGTTCCTCCCTGTTCACTTCTGGTCGATGTTTGCTGTTGTCGAGTGCTGTAAAGTATGCTGGTGTGCTTTTGAAGTGTCATACAGAGCACTTTGTGAGCAGTGGTTCCCAGGTAGATAAGTAGACTTCAAGGCTGCTCAAACAGCACAGCCATTTGACCTAACTTTGCATTTGAACATCTATTTGTAGATGTACTTGCTGTCAATGCTACCCTAGCGGCGTGCCTCTAGGGACTGAAACGTCTATCCATTAGTGGAACACTTTGTTCCAGAGTGAAAAGTCTTGACAGCAGTAGTAGTACTTAGAAAAAAACTTGCTGCACCAATGATGACTTTTATTTCAATATTAACATTTGTTAATATTTCACATTGCATGTATTTAGGTAGCTCTATGTAAAGTGCTTATCCAATGACTTTTGATATATTGATCACTAACCTTTTTGATTGATCACTAATTTTTTGCTCTGTTTCTCAGGGGAGCCGGTGTATGCAACCTAGACTTGAATGAACCCGGCACATCTGCCCGGCAGGGCATTTTGGAACCCGACAGTAATGTTCTGAGTTGGTTCAGGCTTGAATTTGTCACAGAGAGAGCATAATTAGTGTGTTTCTTTTCTCTCTAAGCATGAATTCAAACCTGTTATATAAAGCATCTGATGTTTTGTGTGTGGTGAAAATGCCTGACTTGCAATCAGGTATTTATTGTAACCCGCACAAGAATGTTAGGTACACATTCGCTGGTTTCTGTGAAACTTCCATTGTTTGTTACATTAGAGTAACAAGTTGCCCTCAGTTGGTGTGTCCTTGGAGATCCAGTTGTAAAATCCTATGGAATGTGACTTTGGCAGTATGCATTATTTTATATGATAATGCATTATTTTCAAAAGACAGTTTTAGTTGTTTGGTTTATGTTGTATACACTTCATCGCTTTCAATATGATTCCAATCTAGACTTGCTAAAAATCAGAAATGGACTGCCAGTCTGAATATGGGCCAGTCTAGTGACATTGTCCAGGTGTGTCATAAGTAGTGGCCTCTACATACAGTAGTTTCCAGCTTGATTTGAAGCCAAAGAGATTCAGAGCCATAGAATGGACACTTGGATCTTTAAAGGACTTGTATACTAGAGGACATTTGAAGTTTTAGTATTGTACAGTGAGGGGAGTGTGTGCAGTTTCATTTGACCGGCTTTAAATGACTGGTGTTGTGTGCAGGGAGTTTGTGCTGTATATGCATTACTCTTTGTTCATTAATTCATATAGTCAAGTTATTGGTCTTATTTACAGGAGTATAAACTGTATTTTGTAGGGCAAGACAAATATAAATTGGTCTGTGTTTAACCTACAGTATCTTAATGAATCGACTGGCATAAAGTAATTCTTAGGTATTTTGAGAACACTTGTTTGTTATACATATATTTAAGCTTTTAAAAATATTCTTCTCATTTAACTTTTGGCAAAACAGGAAATATATTTTTTTAATGTCAAGATTTTTTTTTTAGAACAAGGGTTATCAGGATACCGTGTTGTAGTCTGTGTCAAAATTTTAGATTTGTAGTTGTATAATTACTATATAGCATTATTTGGTTAAAGCCATACATGCAGTCACTAATTTACTTATAAATGTTTACTGATGAATTTTGTGTATGTTTTGTTCTCAAGAAGCTCTTGTTTTCTGGTTGCTTTGCCAACATTGGATTTATATCACTTTTTTTATTTTAAAGAGTATCATTTTCTGGGTTAAACTTTGCCTATAGGCAAAGATGCTGGTGTGAGGTTTAAGAAGTTATCTGATGACCTATTCTGTAGAGGTTGTGGGAAACGATGAACCCACAAGCAGCAGCACAAGCGGTTTATACATAAGCAAAACAAGTTTTTTATACTATTAATAAAGATGTGAGTATTTTGAAGTAATAGATTGTCACTGAGTGGTATACACAGCTAGCATGAAATTTATTGACAGGGGAGGTTTGACATTATTGTTGTTATCGCTGGTCTATAGTAAACAATGTGTTTCAGTTGCCAGTGAGTGGTTGGGGGAAATCAAAGTCATCATACATGAGTAATATTTCTTGTGGATCTTCTTAGAAGGACCACATCTTTGGAGGGGTTTAAGCCCCATTTTGCATAGCACTTTAAGTCACAAAGTGCATTAGAGTCAGTAAAATGCTAAAATGCTGCTATCCTTTATCTAAAGGATAGCATAAAGAATGGACACCTAACCATTAGAAAAGACTGGTTCACATCTATATTAATAATAACCACAAAGGTTTTTATTTACGGTCAGTAAATAGTGAGAGTAAACCATTTAAAATAAAATAATGAAGTACTTTTTTACTCAGGTGACATAATGTCATTCATTTACTGTATCTTAGACTCATACTACTCATGATCTCCAAAGGTTAATGGGCTTGCTAGCTAGCCTAAGTTAGAGGCTGATATTGGTTGTATGAACTGCTTATCCTCAGTCTGCCTCCAAAATAACAATTACATCCTTACACATTCATTTCTGGGAGCTAATTGCACTGTAAATAATTAGTAGAGCAGCAGGTTTTTTGTTTTTGTTGATAAAGGCATGCATTGTAGAGCGTATTAAGGTGACTCACAGTGGTGGCGGTTACTGGTTGTCAATACAATTCTGTAACAAGGTGTATTTTCATCTTGAAGACTTTATTAAATGTTACTTCTCAATTAACATTGTTTTGTCATAACTATCACTTTTTTTATTTTCAACAAAAATGTCATTGTACACATTAATGCAGAGTTAGCATTTCTTAAACACAACATCAGTCACGCAAAAAAAAAGTCATATGACTGTTGGACGACTTAATGGCTGATACTGATACTACTGCCGGGTAAAGTTCAATGAACTTTATTAACAGCTTTAAATGTCAACCCTTTCAAGCTAAATAACAAAGACCTATGGCAGCCAAACAGCACGCTCATCAAGCTCTTTTATGTGTCTCTGAAGCTTTACCTAGATTTGTCAGGGCTTGCTGGGCAGGCATGGGTGGATGACTAGTTGCAGCAGCTATGAGCAGCATTTACCTGGAAAAGAGTGCACTGGCACACTGACATTTGAGGTCAGACTTACTCACCACTCTTATTATTTCAGTGAAGTAACAAACACTTAATGGAATCTACTCCCCACACGCACTGAATCTTAAGATATCCAGGCAAACACAAACAAAATTACAACACTGAGGTGGGAAAACAAAGAACAGAACAAGCAGAGGATTAGGGACTGAGTCACAGTAACCAAACAAGTGCATGTGTTCATGTATGCTTGTCTTGCATGTTCAAAGGTAGAGAGACAGAGGGAATGTCTATGTTGCTCACCTGAGGGAGGAAATAGTTTTGCCTCATCAGACTGGTTCCATATTTCAGGTGTTATTACATTTGCAGCAGTAGTTTTATTATGTCCGAGTAATGACAGACGTATAGTGCCTAACATGTAGTGGAAAGTTCTATAAATCTACATCCAGAATCTAAAATTTAAAATGACAGAAAGTAACTTTTTAATAAAAATATGTATTATACGTGTTACATTTTTGTATACAAGTCAGTTATATCTTGATGAAAAGATCTATGGTTTTGTTTTGGACTGTAGACTTTGCAGACCAAAGTTTGTTTGTCCCTTTTCGATTCATACTTCTATTCTTTTACTTTATATACATGTCATTTCTGAGTGAAATCTCCTCTTATATATTCCACACTCATCAAAAAAGTCTTCAGTTTTAATTTTGCCCAATTTGTGGCGTTTATAAGCAGTATTTTAAAATCTAATAAATGGTTTATAACACACTATAATATAGTTATAAGCAGATATAAGAACATTTCTAAATGTTAATTAATGCACAATATGTGTCATTAATTACAACTGCTAACGTCATGCAGACATTAAAGGACCTTAATGCAGACTGCTTTCAGTGTGGATCTTAAACACATGATGGTGAAAGAGAACGTGAACTTATAAAAGACTGCAGAAATCAGTCTAGTAAGCGAAGCACACATTCTCTGCATTTGTTCTAAACTCATCACTCACATCACCTTGACTCCACCTTGTCCTGGAATGCACGCACTAGGGATGTACAAAATGCCACCTCTGCACGCAAGATGTTTAAGAATATAAAGGGCAGTTTCCCATGAATTTGCCTGAGCATGTGCCCGCTCGTGATTGAAATTACCTTGGCCAGCGCCACTGGCATGCTAATTTGTGAGTCCAACTGTGTAGCCTCCAGGGGTCATAAAGTAAGTAACATACTACTAACAACTCATAGATATCTGAAATGTGACCCCGACTACACACTGCTTTTTGTAAGACGTCAAAGGCCAAAAACGTTGGAAACCACTGGTTTCATCTTTAACAATGTGTTGTATTTTAAAAGCTTGTTATATTATCCATTATGTCAAATCTTCATCTGAGAAGTAGCTAAAGCTGTCGAATAAATGTAGTGGAGTAGAAAGTACAATACTTCCCTCTGAAATGTAGTTGAGTGGAAGTATAAAGTAGTATCAAATGGAAATGGTAAAGTACAAGTGCCTCAAAACTGTACTTAAATACAGTACTTGAGTAAATGTACTTACTTACTTTCCACCACTGCATCTAATACAATAAACAGCGAGCATACACTAAACTATGCTAAAAGAAAGAGAATTTTATTAGAACATGCACATAGTGTAACAGACATTCAAATTCTATATTTATGCCAAGTCTAGTACATGAAGTATGTAGAGTAAGTTTAGTGACATGACAGTCTCACAATAACAAAATATGTTGAATTCATCACTCTGTGAAACTTTTAACAACTTTCTGCATTTTCTCCCAAACTTCACTCAAGCTAGTATCCCCCGTGTGCATAACTGTACATTTACAGGCAGCTAGCTTTCTGATAGCAGAATTAGAAAAACAAAACTTTTGTACCTGTACTGTAGTTTTGAAGAAACCTAGGATAAAAAGCACAGAAAAAGTCATGTTTTTTATTTCTGTATAGTCAGAGAGAGTTAAGATGCTGAGTGTTTAGCTAACCTTAGGTGAGACAAAGCAGCTAATGACTTTTTGACACCTTTTTTACTGACCGAACTACTACAGAACAAGTGGAGCTTTCAGTTGGAGTAAAACAGTTAACACGTATGGTGTCACTGCCAGGGAAGGAGTTGAATTTAGGGGAGTTACATATCATCATAATAAGACTACCAGAGAGAGAGCAAAAACATATTTACCTCTGTCTTTCAACACCAACAATTTGTTCAAATTCAAATAGATTTCACTCCAGAGTTAAACTAACTCTTCATAGAGTGAGATTTGTGAAGGTTCTCATTAAAAGACTGGTTCCCAATTTTTCAAGTCTGTCTTAAAACAGCAGTCAGAAGCTTAAATGAACATTGAAACAGTTCATACTCGGAAACACTGTCCGAGGAAACACAAAGAGGGACTTTGATGCTAAAAAGACTGTAAATGTGGCAGATATCCACTTGAAATGACTAACTCAGACTGCTGAAGCCTCATATAAGCTTCAGATAGGCAAAATTTTTAAATACATTTTTGCACTAAATGATTGTGTGGACACACTGTGGATTGAAAGTTTTACCACTGGTCTGGTCTTCTGCATCTCCATCCAGGCTGGCCTCCTGAAACTCCCCTTCCTCCCCCCTCCCCACCAACTTGCCAACCCCAGCCTCCACCATGATACCTCCTCCATTGGCTGCATACGGCTGCTTATAATGAATTTAAAACCTTCTTGCTGGTGTAAACACAGCCTGAAACAGAGCTGCGGGCCATTCTGCAACACTGAGCTCCAGCTCATCTTCTGCTCTCCACCACTTCTGTCTTGATTCTGAAACAGCATACACAGAATGAGCTTATGTTAAAGTTAAAGGTAAGATTAAAGCTTTTCATTATGTTGCTGGTCATGTTATTGACTCATCATATTCATCATGGCAAATTGTTGTTTGCTTGGCTACAGCTGATTGTTTGAAATGATGTCAATATATGAAATAAAGATAATTCTGATTGTTAAAAATGCATTGATGAGCTCCTATGAATAATGAAACTGCTGTTTTTATCCCAGCACAGACCACTAACACTGTTGATTCCAATCACTTGTTCTGTCCATTCATTACTTTGGCCAAATAATGTCCAAATTTCCATGAAATTGAAAATCAAGGACATTGTCTAAAAGATTTTTTTTTCATGTTTTTGGCCCCCTGATGTTTCATTTAGTGCCTCTGTCAGGTCAAAATTTAACCCATGACAAATGACAGCAGAGCAGAAGGTTCAATCCCCCATGGTGCAGAGCTTGGTACTGGGGACATGGAGGCACTGGCACCTCCTCTCACATTCTTTTTAAGCCACAAATCACTATATCAAATGCCCCTCAAAGGCCCCTATTTTACAACACTTACGGTAAAAAGATGCAGGAAGGCATCTTGTTTGTGTTCATGTCAATAGCAACAGTGAACACAACAACTGTGAGCACGGTGCCAAAGCTCTGGGTCTGTCCTGTAGGTCCTGTGGGCTGCCACTGCTTCAGCCCCAAATGGTTTGAGCCGAGTCCAGCATATTTCTGCTTCTCAAAGCTAGTATTTTAATGTAACAGAGTGAAACTTAACATGGAGCAAGGGGGGGAAATATGTTGCTGCACAAAACAAGATGCATACAGGTCATGGATGTATTACAGGCAGTAAAGTTACTGTTTACAGTGAGCAGAGCGGTTTCCAGTGTTTCATGCTTTCCTCCACATTTCAGCACAGAGATCAGTCCATAATGAAAACTGCAGAGCACAAAAGCCTCAAATTGCGTGGGTTTAATTAGCAAAGATGCGCACACACAGAGCTCTCCACAATCACAAACCAATTTTCATGTATTTTGCTTCTTTTACTTCTGTAGTATTTTACATCTATAACATAATCTACTGAAATGTCAAATGTCAAAATAATATCAAATGCTAATAATATGACTCAGGCAAGTCTGAAACGTGTTAATGTCTGAATTTTACACTAATGTTGTTCAGGTTACGCTTAATGTAATCCGGGATGTAGCAGAAACATCAGTACTGATGTTCTGCTTGTTGCTCACAACTGCTTTGTGTCAGATTCTTTCCTTTGAGTTTATTAAATACCTGCAGCATCACACAGCAGCTGAAACAGAAAGTGTCTTTAAATGTGTGCATTTACGCACATGGCACAGCAGTGGTAACTTCATTAACAATTGAATACTCAGGGTCTGACGGTAATTAATGTTCTGTGTTCTGCTACCCATCTACACCATTGACGGTATATAAAGAGGTCAGCTGTTACATACAGATTCCAGGTTGATATGGTGGAATTGTTTGTAATAAAGCAGCGCTTATAGATGAATCCTGAGCTCATCAGAGCTGTCAGGACATTCTTATTTTAACTAGCCTAGCTAAAATTCCAAGATAAGCCTAAAAAACCCCATAACGACCCCCCCACCCCCACACAAGGGGGTGTGTTGGTGTGGGTATGTTGTTTAAAGTGCCGGTGAGACAATTAAATACGATCCAGCAAGTCCAGTTGGAGTAACAGATTATGATGTTTAAAGGCTAATCAGAAAAACACTGCACAGCGGTTTGTAATACTCACAACTCTGCAAAAGTTATCACACTGCAACCCTTTTTACTAGTGCACACATGTGAAATACGACTGTGTCCATGGAACCCTGAAAAGTATGAATGGAAGTGTGTGTGCATCCACGGTCCGCATGCAAGTCCACAGCTGTATGAAAAGGCCTTGATACACACACACTGACACTGAAATGGATCCAGCGCCCCTGACTGGAGGAGCAAGCTGTTGGCAGATCTAAGGGTGTGGGTGGAGGTTTATGATATAATCAGTTCCTGTAGGTAGGGATGGATTTGTATGTGAGTAGCAGGGCTTTGTAGTCAACCCTGAAGGAGACAGAGAGCCAGTACAATGAAAACAGAATTGGTGTTATATGTTTGTGTTTTCGCACTCATCAGGATCCTGGCAGCACTGTTCTGAATGTACTGAAGTGTCTGGATGCTCATGCCAGGGATCCCTGGGAAGAGTGCATTGCAGTGGTCTAGTCTTGAGGAGATAAAGGCATGAACAAGTTTCTCTGCATCTGACAGACAGGGCACAAAATTAGCACCAGCCACCTGCCAAATGCTGGTAAAATATGCAAGTGGCTGGTAGATTTGCTTCACTCACCAGCCAAAAAAACAATGGTAATCTATTGAGTGGCTGGTAAAATTTGACTGAATGAATGAATGAATGAATTAATTAATTAATTGTTTATTTTGGTCATATATCATAAGGAATAAAACAACAATTGTTGTATGCAACTGACAAAAACATTATCATACATGTTTACACCAATCCATTTCATGTAATAAAAATTCACACAATCAATGACCGAAAAAGGAATAGGCTGAAGCCCAAGGCTTATTTTTGCCTTTCCTATACAATCCATTTTGAACATTAACTAGCCATTTGGCCGGTCGACAAAAAAGTTAACTTTGCACTGCTGACAAGGTTAGAGAGGGGTGGAGTTCAAAGATGTTTTCAAGAGTTTTTGCATAGATGTCTTATATGGTCATCAAAAGTCAACACCCATATTAGTGACAGAGGAGAAAAGGGGGATGTCCTGCCTGTCAAAGGTGAATCTGGTGTGGAGTGCCAATAAGGAGAGCTTCAGTTTTGCTGCTATTTAACTGGAGGAAATTTGTGCTCATCCAGGCCTTTATTTCTTTAAGACAGGTGCTGTGGCATGACATGGCTGCAGAAGGACTTGGGGCAGTTTTGATGTACAGCCGGGTATCATCAGCATAGCAATGGGAAGACATCCCATGTCTGTTGATGACACATCCAAGGGGGAGCATGTAGAGAGTAAACAGAATGGGGCCGAGAACTGATCCTTGCAGAGCACCACAGGTGACAGGAAGCAACTTGCATCCTCCCAGTGAGATGGAAAAGTAGGACTGAAACCACTTAAGTGCAGAGTCTGACAGCCCAGTTGTGGTGTCTATCTATCAGCGTTCAGGTCAAGAAGAATTAGGAGAAGGGGACCCTGCATCAACTGCCATCAGCGGGTCATTCATAACCCTGAGCAAAGCTGTTTCAGTGCTGTGTGCTGAACAAAAATTTGACTGAAATTTTTCAAATAAGTTGTTGTGTTTAAGGTGGTCCTGAAGCTCAGAAGCAATCACCTTCTCCAACACCTTGGGCAGGAAAGGGAGGTTGGAGATAGGTATGTAGCTGGCAAGAACTTCAGGGCCATGACTGTGATGTATGATTTGAGCAGAGCTATGGGAATGGGGTCCAGGGCACAGGGTTTCATCTTCCTTAGGATTTCCACAGTGTGACTCTGCCTGACGCCAGTAAAGTAGGGTAAGGATGGAAAGCTCCCAGACAGAAGGTCAATGACAGGAGGAGGCAGAGCGGAAGAACTGGACATCAGAGAGTGGATGTTGGCTCTGAAAAAGTCAGTGAAGCTGTTACATCGCTCTTCTATAGCTTCAACCGGGTAAGATGACTGTGGCTTCAGGGTATGATTTATGGTGGAAAAAAGATGCTTTGGTGGCCAGGATTGTTATTAATTTGGTTGGATTAGAAGTGTGACCGAACTTCTTTAAGGGACTTTGAGTAAGTCCTTTGACGTTCATGGAAGGCCAATTTATGGATGAGAAGCACCGTCATGGAGTATGGGGGTTTACATTTTAGAGCAAGGCATTCAATAGAAGAAAGATCGGGCATTGGCAGGGGAGGCAGTTTCAGTTCAGTCCTGTTTATGATTGCTAAACCACCACCACCGCTAGAACTGCAGGCTTTTTCAATGTAACTACAGTCAGGAGAACAGGCCTCATCAAGGACAGAGTAGTCCCCTGGTTTATGCCAGGTTTCAGTTAGGCACATGACTGACATATACTGTAAATACAAAAACTAATAATTGCTGGATTGCCATGAATTTTGTTGTGTATATTTGTGCTAACATTTTCATTTGCACACAGGAAATACTGAAATTTAGTGTCTGCCTTGAAATGTATTGTACTTATGCTTCAGGACCAACTATTTCAACATTAACATGGCAAGACATGGTAATTTAATTTACATAGCACATTTTGGGTGAACTTGATGTGCTTTACACTGAACTGCACTGGAAACTGCTCACCTATCCAAAGACAGTCATAGGAAACCCATATCCACCCCACAGACATACAGACAGAGACATGCAGAGTCAAGGCAGACCTCAGATCATCAGGCAGATTATTCCAGGGATCAAACAGCAGCGCCACTAGATCTAAATCAGGTTCTAAGTAGTCAGAAAACTACTTCCTGATGACCACAGATGTCTAACATTGCACACAAGATAATGTGATTAGTACATTTGCATTCATGTACCTATAGGAATAGACCATGTTGATTTTAAAGATCCCCTCAAGACATGTTTTAAAACATATAAAAAATACTCTGCTTTGAATAACAATTTGTGTCCGTTATGGTTTTTCCATAAAATAACCCAGAATCTATAAATATGCAAACATTTTCATTTAAAAAATGTAACTCCTGCACACAAGATGTTTCCTACTTCAGTGTATATGTACTAGATGCTTTCCACGTCACACTTGTGTCAGTTGCATAATGGGCCATGATTGACTCCGAACTGATTGTGATGTCACAAATCATGCTCAGCGCCTTAAACCAGTGGTGGAAAGCACAATTTTGAGGTACTTGTACTTTACTTGAGTATTTCCGTTGAATACTATATACTTTTACTCCACCACGTTTTTGAGGCAAATATTGTAATGTATTGTATTTATGTAACAGGTTTAGTTACTTTTCAGATTCAGATTATTAATACAAAATGTAATCAATTACTAGATTATGATGTAAACTTACAGACAATATATAAAGTAGTAAAGTTGACCCTGCCTTTACCAGCATTAAAAACATTACTGATGCTTATATGAATATATTACTATATCAATTTACTTTTGCTAATTAAAGTACAACTTGATGCTAATACTTATGTAACATTTTGAATGCAAGACTTTTACTTGTAACAGAGCATTTCTACACTGTGGTATTGATACTTTTACGGTCTGAATACTTCTTCCATCACTGCCTTAAACTCAGATTTAAGTTAATTCAGATTTAATTGAGGAAACAAGAAGGAAAAGACTTTTTTCAGTGGAGGGGGTCTATAATGACTTCATGACATTTCCTCAGGACACGCTTCACATTTTTACTCCTAGAAACAATGGAATGAGAAGTTTGCATGTTGTATGTCCTTTGCAGCACGTTGCTGTAGGACGTAATAAACACTGCAGCCTCTTGTGGCTGAGCTTTTGGACTTAGCATTGTTTTCCTCTTAAGTAGACAGATTATTTCAAAGGTCATGTGCTGTCAGTAGAGTCAAACTTAAGAGCAAGGCGTGTTGTTTGTTTACATTGGAAAGTCTTACACGTCAGCAGTTTGGAATAACTAGCCACTGTGTCCAAAGACAACACTCACTGCTAAATCTTTGTATATCGAGTCACACCTGATAATCTCTCTGTTTCGTCCTGTGCCAAGCCACATATCACGCCTTACTGTGTCGAACGCCCACACTGGCAGGAACATCTAAGCGCTTCTTCTGAAGACGCTCAGATGGGCAAACAAACAAACAAACAAATGCACATGCAGGCACAGTGCTGGACTGGACATACACATATACACATTTGGACTGCTGTACTGCAGTCACTTCAACACAGTAATCAGGAATCTATGTGGACTAAACTGTGGATCATTCTTTATTGTTTTTTTTTTTCAGAAAATGCATTTCATTAAAATTCATGAAATCTTTTCACACTTATACTCCACCACCAGCAAGCTCTATATGCAGGTATATACATTTTTTATTTATTGTGTAATATAATTGTGTAATATACTTTGTATACAGATATTAGATGAAATTGATGTTTTGTGAGGAATTGATTTGTGTAAAAATTCAAAGATACTACAGGTTGTTATACAACCTGTTGTTTGTTTTGGGAGAAATATTTAACTTTTGGCTCATTCTGTATATCATGGTGTCCAACATCTCCTGTTCACTTGGACAAGGTCAGTGTGACATCATCCCTTTACAAAGTCTGTGTTGGTCTATAAGGACATTGAAAGGCCAGTATCTGAAATTAAAACTGAAAATAGCTGATATTTGATGTTGTGGTTTAATATTTGTGTCTTCGCCAAGTACTCAAATTGAAAAAAGTATTGTATTGTATAAATTAGCCTCTAGGAGAGGATGCCCTAATTTTAGAGGATGTCTTCACTTGTTCTTGGTGTGTGTCATTGCATTATATGTCATGCAGTTACCCAAAACCAAATACAAGAGATGAGACAAAGGAAAACACCTCTGGTGTCAAAAAACTCAAATGACTCAATTTATTGTCAAACACTCCCTTATTACCAATCAAATGGAATGTTTACATAAAGATGTAATTATTATTATTACAATTATATATAATTAACTATTAAAATTGAAGATGACATTTAGATTACTCAACTTTTTAGTCATCCACACTACTATCTTGCACTATGAGACACACAGTTCACCCAGTTTGTTTTTGTTATGTTTGCTGCAAACACATTTCCCTCCATTCAGTTCCATTCCTTCAGGTGCAATTTTTGTATTTAACTATTTATTGTAACTTCCTAATTGGTCAATTATTTGTGATATTTTTGAATGTCAATATACTTTGTAGTTGATATTTTTTAATGTGTATGTAATATGTAACTTTTTTCATGCTTCATATTGTGTATAGTAGATGCTGGTAATGTATAGAATATGCTGTATACTATGCTTCAGTGGTGGAAGATGTATTGAAATCTGTACATAGCAATACCACACTGTGAAAATACTCCATTACATGAATGTCTTGCATCGAAAATATTACTTTAGGAAATGTACATAAGTATGTTTAGCAGTGTACTTCAGTATCAAAAGTAAATGTGCTCATAATTGAGAAAATATTATTGGGTTATAATTGTTACAATTACCAATGTATTGAAGTGTAAACATCATTTTATTGTTGTAGTTAGTCGAAGTGGAGCAAATTTGAAATATTTTTTATACTGTTGGGTGACTAAAATAAAAATGTATCATATTTTACAAGCTTATCACATGTTTTGTATGTCAAATCTACATCTGTAAAGTAACTAGTAACTATGATTTTGTCAAATAAATGTTAGAGTTGTTACATTTCACCATGTATTTGTTCTTGTATTTCTTTTTCCTGCAGTGACACTTAAATGTCCCTGCGTCATATCAGTAAAGATCAGATAAAGGCTCTTCATTGAATCCACATTAGAAACCAAACTGTGCATAACATCTGGACAGAAATACACTGTGTTCACACTATATTCTTATATTGCCGGGTTGCTGTAACATCCCTGCACGGCTCCAGTGCAGCATGTCTTTTTCTAGGCTTAGAGGGACACCTGGTGGTGAAGGAACCGTATTTAAGTCTTCCTGGAATATTCTGCACAAATAATCTACTTTGTGATTAGCCACTCCCTGCCAGGTCATAACAACATGTTTTCATGACTCTGTGGACCTGTTCATGTGAAATTTACTCACATTTTTACATCAGGTATATACTATACATTGTAAATTAAAATACTGTTTTATTCATACATTTCCTTACATCGCTACATTAAAAATTAATTGACATTTACATGTATTATAATATTTGCATCGTTAATTCTATAAAAATATACCTCATGTTGTTTCATGTTTTTTAAATTTGTACAGATTATTATTCAGCTCAGTATACTGATGTTATTGTAATGTGAAAAAATGAATACTTTTAATTCAAAACACATGTATATTCAGCATGCTCTTGTATTTAAATGCTGTTTTTTTATTAATTGGTTAAATACCTTCAGTTTGCCTTACATGCTATGTTTTAACTAATTTAGCCAGTTTGGGAGCATTTCAGTTTCCTATATTATGTTCTCATCTTCAGACATGCATAAGCATTGTAAAATGGATGGATAAATGGATGGATTATTATTTATTTTTATTTACATGGATTATTATTCTTCTCATGTAAAAATGTTTAATAAATGAATATGTTTAAGTGAAGAACTTTATTGAACACATAGCAAAAATCTTGATTATATTACAAATCCTATATTGGAATTACAATCGCTTTTTACATTGCATCTGTATCAAACAAACAACAAACAGAAAGAAGACTGAATCAAGACATTTAATGGCATTCTCTGTCAACCCACTACTTTTTTATTCTGATAGTTCACTTGCGTCTCTCTCCTCCTCCTGCAAGTATTGTGTGATATTGCCTCATGCACTTGAAAGGCCTACGACTGCTAGGAGAGATACCGAGAGATTTCACACAGTCAAACACACACTCACGCACGCACGCACACACACACCCTCCACAAGCTGGGAGATGAGATAGGCAACTTATGTTGTCTGTTGACTGCCGGAGCGCGATACCACTCCACTCAGGGGATGGATCACTGTGTAGGAGCAAAGTCACCCAAATATTGTAACAGGACAAGTGCTTGTTAGTATTTCTGCATATGTTCCTCATTGCATGTGGCTGTTTGCACAAATTGACTCAATCATAGCTGAAAATCTGAAAGAAAACAGGTTGATTTGTTATAGAACGGTCAGGTGTCAATCAAGGCTGCCTGTCTTCCTTGATATGCTGCCGTCCAGTGGTGAATCCTGGGACACAAGTTGGACTCTTAACTGCAATGCAGCCAAAAAAAGAGGGCTGGATTTAGCAGTTATGGGGCAGGGCAGGGAGCAGAGGGGAGGGGCAGAGCGGGTTTATTCTACATCTCTCTCTCTCTCTCTATCTCTTAATCCCACCCTCTTTCTATTCTGTGTGTGTGTGTGTTGTTCTGGGTGCAGTTCATGGTCATTTTGACAACTGTTACAAGGCGCTTTAATGGCGGCAGAATGAATGCATGATGAACAAGCGTGCAGTGAAAAACAGTCCAAAGGCAGAGATGAATGATACATAACATAACTGGTTTATTTGGCTGTAATTTACCTGATGTATAATTTCCTGACATTGACATCGATTAATAAAAGGACCTGAATTTCAGATACATCAAATTGATCAATTGAAAACAAAATTCCCATGAAGTCGTACCGTTACCCAACAACGATTTATTGTTGCGTCAACAGGTGATTGTTTGTTCGCAAAATACAGCCGAGAGAGAGAGAGAGAGAGAGAGATAGAGAGAGAGAGAGAGAGAGAGAGAGAGAGGAGAAAAAAAGCCAGTGAATGTTTCTGTGTCTCTCAGAGCAGAAAAAACAAAACCTGAGCATGAATCATACTGGCAGGGAAAACTCAGAGAAAAGTCAACTCAGTTAAGATTGACGCGGTGGAGATCTTGAAGCCATGCAGTTAACAGAATATTGCCTTCAAATAACACTCGCACATGCTTTTCCAAAATCAAACATGCATTGGGTATTTCAGTGGGGTAAAGAAGTGTAAATACTCGACATTTTAGCAATACAAATTTTCTAAATGTTTCTGATAATGAATATTTGTAGAGCATGTTACACACTTTTTCCAGCAATCCCTTTATTCAGTTGATTGTTTTAAGCAAATGATAAATGAACATTATTAAGTAAAAATAAAAAATATAAAATAAAATATATATTTAGTATGGATCTGCCTCGATGCTGCCGATGTGTGTCACAAAAACCACAAGCAAATTCAATCACTACTATTAATTCAAAGAGCATTTTGTAAACGATCAATCATTGCAAGCGCAAACTCAGTCATCACAAGGCTGTGAGTGCAGTTCAGATCACAGTGGTCACGGACAAGTTCAGCATCTCCTCTTGAAGCCACCTCGCTAAGGCTTGTTATAGTTTAGTCACCCATTTGGAAACTTCTCCTTTTGCTTTTTTTTTCTCTTTAAGGAAAGGTGTGTTTTTGTTCGGCCATCCTCTCAGAAAACAATTATAATTTTTTTTTTTTAGAAAAGAACTACCAAAATCATGCAACTACCATTTCATTTGTTTGTGAGACAAAAACCAGTTAGTGCTCTTGATTTTTCTCTTGGTGCTGGTTGGGAGGTTTGGAGGTGAGGTCAGCGTGGGTGTTTTTAGGCACTGCCGTCTTGTTTGAGCCGCTGACTGCGAGCCTTGTAGACCTCAATGAGTAAATCTTTGACGTACTGGATTTCTCGCTCCACCGACTCCGCCTTGTCTCGAAGCTCCCGGTTCTGTCCCTCGAGGCCGTGGAGCTCCTCCTCCAGAGAGTCCAGCTCCGCCCTCTTACGCAGCCTGTACCTGCAGTAGGAGAAAATGCCTTTGAGTGGCTTTCACAGGGGTTTTTTTTTTTTTTGCTGCCTTGCATCTTCATTAATGAGCCGTGTGAGCGTGACCTTTGAGCTGGATTACTCACATCCCCCCCCCCCCCCCCCCGAGATAACCTGATGTGTTGTTTATTCCGCCTACTGAAGGGTTCACGACCGATCGATTTTTTCCAACTTTTTTCCGACATTATAGAGACTTTTTCCATGCACATCCTGTTTTTACACAGAGATGAATAAATGAAACACAAGAGGCTGAGCAGACTTATAGAAATGCTTAGGTGGGGCTGAATTTGGCAGGCAGTGAGGGACTTTCCATATCCCTCCTACACTCAGCAGGACATTTAAAGCACTCGGGTGACTGGTTTATGTAACACTCCTGCCATGTTCAAGTTGTGAATCAAAACATTACATATTCAGGTATCATTAATTGATGGGTAAGTCATAAACAACAACAAGCTCAACATTTTCTGCAACATTTTCTGGAACAAAACAGTCAAAAAAAAATTAATGAGTTGAATTAAATTAAAATTAGCTGTGACTGTGAATATTTTTTGACTTTTTGATGTCATGAACCAGATTTATATCAATGTCGACACATATTTCCGCCTGAGTGCACCCACAAGACATGTTTTTGAAATGTTTATAAGAGGTTGGAGCATGTTTTTAAGACAACAGGTAGATAAGCAGTGAGAAATAAAAAGCAGTGAGTTCACTGTTTACCTGTGAGCAGCAGTTTTGTTCTGGTCTCTCTTCTTCTGCTTCCTTTCTCCACTGCCGACATCCATAGAAGCGCCCACCACCACAGCTGGTTTGACGGAGCATGGCTCATCCTTTAGCCTCTGGGTGGGGCGGTGGATGGGGGCGCCCATCAGCGGTCCTTCGCCCTCCCCTCTGGACAGACATTCATAGCTTTGGTCTGCAAGGCATTCTGGATAGAGGTAGTGGCCATGTTGGGGCTCTACAGCTTGTGCTTGTGACGGCTGATCTAGGTCACCTATAAAGCTATGGTAAGGCTCTGTGCTGGCCATGGACTGGTGGAAGTAGCCGTCACCGGCCACCATTGTCTCTTGGGGAATACTTCCAGAAAGTCCTCCATCTTTGCTGCAATGCAAGACCTCGAGCCCCGTGCTGTCGTAACTTACATTAACCTTCACATTGTGCATCAACTGTCCCTCTCGCTTGTGGTGGCTGTCGTACGAGCCACCGAGGCAAAAGCCTCGAGCAATCTCTTCGCTGCAAAACATTCCTTCTGAAAAACAATAACTCTCCTCTTCCTTCAACGATAAAGCACATTCTCTCACCTTCTTCACACTTCCGAGGCTGTTCTTGCTCACTGTCTTCAGTGTGGAGTAGTGGTTCACAGACAACTCTGTGCTTCCTGAGTAACTTCCCCTGGAGCCCCACGTATCAAGTCCAACTTCCTCTCCGACTTTCACAGCCTCACTGATTATTCTTCGCCCGTTGTTGTGGTGGTGGTAGCGGTGGTGGTAGTTGTACGGTGCGGGTCGTGCGATTTTGGTTCTGCCGATGGGACCGCCACAGAAGCTGGCCAGGTCCAGTTCCCCTGTTGCCAAGGTAACAACCACAGGGCTGGTTTCTGATTGGCTGGTCCCATACGAGCCATAGGGTAACTGATAATAAGATTGGGAGCCCATGGCTTGGGCACCCTTGTCACATTTTGAGGATTTCTCCAACTTGTTTGTCGTGGATGTGGACTCAGAGCGGAAGTAGTCCTCCAGCTGAGCCAGCTCCTCCTGCAGTAGAGAGGTCATGACCTCAAGGTCCGAGGGCACCTTGACATCTTGTTCTAACGGTGAGGGTGGAAGGGATGAGCTTGGAGAAGACTCGGTAGTTGACACAAACGAAGACAAATCAACTTTTTCCGTCATCCAATCTGAGTGACCATCACCTATAAAAATTAAAAATAATAGTCATAAAATCAGTAAAGCAATCCATAATTTTTCATTCAGATGTTGGTACAGAATGACTGAAATAAAAATTCCTAATTCAGGAAAAAATTCTTAAATCATGCAAGCCTGAGATGATAAACGTAAAAAAAAATTTAAATAAAAAAAAAAAAACAACCAATAACTCCAATAAAATCCAAGTGAACAACTAACCGATCATCTGAAAATGATTGAACAGCATCGTCTGCATTCGATAAATATCCACTTAGCTGTACTCACTGTACGACATTAGCCCCGTGCTGCACTGCGGCTCCGACCTCGGGATGTGGAAAAATAAAAAAGCGTCTTGGCAAAACTCACCAATTAAGTGCTGCCTCTCTGCTGGCTCCGCCCCCGTCCTGAGCCGTGATTGGCTGTGGCTAGCCTGTCGGAGAGGGAGATCGTCGAGCTCGCCTGTGGAAATGGGAGGAATTTTCCTGCGAAGGATCGATGCCGCCATTGTGTCGTCTGCTTCGATCTAATTGTTCAAAAGCACAAACCGTGCACTGGCTGGATGAAAGAGTTGTGGAAACACCTGAAGACCTGTGAAAAATAAGAAAACAAACAAATGTTAATTTTTTTTTTAATGACCCTTTAAATCCTATTTTACAACCAAAAACACTAAAAAAAAGTCCAAAATATTAAAAAATAATTATTATTATTGTCTAATATTAAAACTACAAAGAAATATATATTTTACAAGTTTAATGAGTTCTAAATTCACCTCTCTAGTCACCTGTCACCTCACACTGAGAACCCATTATTGATTACTGTCACCACAATATGATTATCAATCAATAATTTGTAAAACAGTAACTTAAGAAACAAAGACCTATAGAGAAAAATATAAATAAATATAATAAACATAATAAATACTTTTCAATGTATTTAATAACACTTTTAATAACACACAATTACAGACTTTCACTTACATATCATATTAAGTTTCTTATCAGTAATGTGAGCTTAAAAATGTATCAAGACACATAAATTAAGTCCACCATTTTAATTCATGGAAAAGAAACTTTGATATGGTTACTTTAGAATAGTAAAAATGGCTGAAACAGTCGTGTACATGACATAAATAAACAACTTAATTCACATTACAACGTATCGTTGGTTTAAACTGTGTCTAAACTTGTTTGTTTGCTAAAAAACAAAATCATTCCCCCAACTTTCTCCTGCTCCCCCGAAGCCAGAAAGCAGTTTTACTTACCCCATAGTTTCTGAGTTAGTCTTGTAAAGTGCGTTGCAGGAGCAAAGCACACGGAGCTTTACGACGAGGAGGAAGACAGTCACAAATTTTAAAAAGCCATATTTTCCCTTTTGGATGTCAGGGACTCTTGGTGAAGTGCTATTTCGACGAACAGACTTGCAGACAGAAAGTTTTTAAATCCGCTACTTCTGCAACTCCTAATGCCCGGACCTGATCACAGCAGACGATATTAATCCGCAGTTTGCAGAGTTCACCCGGCCGTTACGTCATGAACCTGGGGACTTTCCCATTACCCAGAGCTGCTCCAACATGGCCTCATTTGTTTGATTTTTATTATGCTCTGTCTCATTTTAGTAATTCACTGCTTATTTTATTTTAATATTTTACTTTAATTTTATTTTAATTCGAATCTGCATCATATAAATTAACATTAAACATTTTTCCTTAGGATAGTAGTTATCCTTACTATAAAAAGCATTTTAACAATTCTTCTTAAATTAAATTATTAAATTAATTAAAATTAAATGTTACTGTTATTCCTTTATGAGAAAAATAGTGTCCTGCTGAAAATAGAGTGGCAGGAAAACATAAACATGAACTCTGCCTTACCTAACACACAACAGTCTATAAAAGTCTATAAACCCCCAGTTTAACACTAAATAAATAAAACATCGTGCTAAAGACATGATTAAAACACTGACACACTTCTAAACAGAGACATTGTAGAGAATTGAAGGAAAATAGACGGCACAACAGGCACTAGTTTTCGGCGCTCCTCAGCGGAAGGACATGGTGTTGCAGTTCGAAGGTGTAACTTTAGTTGCAGTCCTGTTGCATCAGATCCGCAGGGGATTCGCTGAGCGCTCAAACAATGTGGCCACACCATTGGTTTATCTGGGGAACCTTTCTATTTCTATTGGCCTGCTATCAGTCGTACACTGATTGCTAATCATTACACATTAGGACCAACCTGGGACTGGTGTACTGTATACTGGAACCAGTGATGTTGTGGTTAAAGAAACTTCCAGTTGAGATAACTTAATTAGACAAACAGCCACTTAAAATCAACTACAATTTGAGAAATGTGCATTTTTCTGTATGAAACCTTATTCTTACATCATGTCCATCAGTTTGTACGATTTGGTGTGTGGATTCACCTCAGAAATATCCTCAGTATGAATTAAAATATACTAACAACAACATAACCCACCTAAACTTTACCAAACATTTGACTTACATAACAGAATATAGTTCACCACTTTACCTACTGTAATTTATGGTTGCCATTCATTTTTCAGGCTTAAATGCATATTATATAGTAACCATATAATACAATATATAGTGAGCTCCCATAACCTTTAAGCACCTTGTTGATTGCTGCACTTCTTTCTTGTTGTTTATGCACTTGTCTACTTCCAGTTGTTTCTTACAAATTAAAAAAAAAAAGAAAGAAAACTTCTGTCTAGCGTTCTTTCTCATTACACTTGTACCTGGTCGGCTACATGAGGATTTGTACCACGGCTGTATTTGATTCATTGTTTTCTAATGCTTGATTGTCTTGCCATGCTTGTAAGTCGCTTTGCATAAAAGCATCTGCCAAATGAAAAAATGTAAATGTAAATGTAACCATCATTGTGGATGTAATTTATAAATAAGGTCTTTAAGGGTGAAACAAGTAATTCAATGTTTGTTGGACAATTTTGTGAAATTGTAAGTGAATTTTACACTGAAATACAGATATACACAACTAAAGAACATGGCTGCTTTTGAAATGGATTTTATTATAGGTGCAAGGATGCAATATTTGTATTCATTATATACATACTGCATATAATCAGCCTAATTACAAACAACAAATATATACAGCTGATAGATCAGTTGACTTAAAATGAAGTTATACTTTATTAAGTCCCATGTGGAAATTTGTCACTGCATTTGAGCCACTTAGGACAACTTGGGAGGATATTTTTACTACATATATTTTCCTGGCATGTGTTTTTTTGGGTGAGGGGAGATGTAGAAGAAACACAGGGACAACATAGAAACACCACACAGAGAGGAATCACCGGCTCGACACACAGACACACAGTTGAAATGTTGTATTTGATTCTGCCAAAGCAAACATTTGTAGAGGTTAAATGCATTTTTTGACACTGACCGCTACATGTTCCACCTGAGAAGAAACAGAATTTTTTATGATTTTTGGCAATCATAACCCACTAAAAGTCAGTTTGTGAACATGTCTGAGGCTGTCAAATATTAGTATCACTACACATTCATATTTTTGCTCACTGATATTTGCAACTACGAGACTGGTACTCGCTCAGTTTATCAGAAAAAGCTTCATCCATTCATGTACAGGTCAAAAACAAAGTCTGTCTGCAGGTTTAAGCCTAAATAACACTATAGGAGTGTTCTGGATGTTACAGAACAGGTCGTTAGAGATATTAACAAGTCATGTTGTGTAGGATAGAGCCCTTTATAGCCACTCACAATGTGTGAAACTGATTCAAAGTGTTGATCAGAGTCGGAACACAACAACAACGTGAGTGGTGGGTTCCAGGTTTACCGTAAAGCAAGATTATACTTGACTGGCAGCACCTGTAGTCCGGCTTTTACAGTAAAACAGAGAATGTTCTCACCTTAAGCTGCATTTCTGTACACACACAATGAGACACGGGGTTTAAAACACACACTCATACACAATTTAAGCTTTTTTTGACATTAAATCTCACGCCAATAAAGCACACTGAATAGAACTGACGCTGATAATTTATATTTTGGCTTATAATAAATTCCAGTCTAAATTGACACTTCACCTCTGTCTATTTAAGTATCGTACACTGAGGGATTTAAAAGTGAAAAATAACTATATTAATTTTAAAAATGACAATTACTCAATTCAAGTATTAAAACCTGAAAAACGTGTTACAGTGACATGTAATTCAGTGTTGACGGTGGGCAATATTATTTAAGACGCAGTCACACACACACACACACACACACACACACACACACATTGTGCTACACTGTGCAAATGATCCTGTAACTTCACACTCTGATGCCGTTATGGATCTCATCTCTGTAACCGCAACATCAATATCTAACATTTGATTTCATTTAAAATTGAATGTAACAGGCTCCTTAAACAAGGGCCTTCATTTAATCATGAGGTTTAATGAAGCGTAGAAAAAACAGGAAATCTGTCACCACTGCAGCAACGGGAAGCCTAACAAGATGTAAATCAATTACACAGAATATGTAAATGTTTTAGAAAGTCTGTAGAATGTAGCCGACTGTCACTTGCAGTTGCTGAGGGACGGAGTTTTATCCCCAACTGATTTATCCCATATTTCAAATGGATTGAAACAGACAGATGATGTAGTCTGGTTTTTAGACAGTGGTAATAATAATGTTTCTTACTGTTTAAACAAAATTAAAGTTGTGTCTGTAAACCACTTTTTTTCTTCTGAAATGTGTCTAATAATGCCTCAATAAGTGCTCCATGTTTTTTTGTTGTAATCAGATGTATATAATGTCTCTCTCTCCGTGATGGCTGTCACTCTGTTTGTGCTTTTCACACCTGACCTCCAGGCTGCTTGTGTGATGTGACGGGCAGTGTGACAGGTAGGACATGTGGAGGTCGGACAGGACGGCTGACACCCAGCGGGCCCTCATTAGTAAAACCAGGACGGCTGTGCATGCTCCCTGGCTGGAGCTCCTCTGCCTATCCTCTGCCTCCCCGACAAACCAAAAGCTGATTGAAGCAGCCAGGTCTTCCTGTTGCTATAGTAATAGGCAACACTGGCTCACCCCTCTCGAAAACATGTTTTTGGCACCCTTGTAGCCGTGGGTTTTATGGCCTCCCCCTCTAAGAGCTCTTACACCCCCATTGTTTACAGTGTTCGTCTTGCTATTTTTGCAGACGGTGCAGTTTTTATTATTATGCATGATGCACCTCTTTAGTCTCGCATGAATTTGTAATCATCCTGGGTCGCAGAGATCAGGAAAAGTTGTGGTGATATGTGCAATGCCGCTGCAAGACTTTACTACTGATCTGTCCTATAATCTACAACAAATCACTTATTAGAAGTTACTGAATGCACCAACAACAGCAATTTCTTTCTCACATTACTATGTTTTCCTAACAGCCTTTCACCTGAAAACTTCAAATTTAAGACTAATCGTTCCATAAGGAAATAGGAAGCATTCATTTAAAATTATTAACTTAATCATATTTTAAAATACAATGTGGTACAAATTGTATTATTTAATTTTTACATCAATGTTCAAAAACATCAATGTTCAAAAACATATATTCTAGATATCTATAGATGCTCTGCAGCTGAAAATATTTTTATATGAAGATGATATATGATATATGATATATTACTAAAAAATCTCAGGACAGTGACCTCGGTACAGTAGCACATGCTGTTTGATATTAACCTACTGTATATTACATATACATTTACAGTAGTGTCCACGTGATTTCAGTGTTGTGTGCAATAGTCGACAATGAATTCCTTAACTTCCAGGCTTTTTCTCTATTGCGGCAAAACGATTGCCTGCTTTTTGTGCAGTATTGCCCTCCATCTGTCCGTTTCTACTGTACAACCATACAGGAGCCCTCTCCAGCAGTGCATCGTGGGATGGGAAGAGCCTCCTTCAAAGACGCAGGCGGCCATGCACTCCTCTACTATGGCACATTGGTATCAGTTACACCATAATTTCATCACCAGCAGCTCCCTGTGAATCCTGCTTACATTAACTTTTTACAGGGATTGGCAACACAGAGGCAGAGATGCATGGCAGTGCCAGCACTTGAACCCATTTAGATTTCGCCTCCTATATTCAATAGTTGGTTTCAACATATTGTTATTTGTTGATGAAGTGTTGTTTTTGTGCGAACAAATGGTATGAATTGTGAAGAATCCCTCCAGTTACAGTGGGATTACATTGAGAGAAAAGGCGAGGGGGATTAAAAAAACAAGAGGATGGGGAGACTTCAAAGTGTGCAAAGTGTGCAGGGCTGTGTTTGAATGATGGCTGGCGTATTGTTTTGATAAGTGTTCCCTGAGGAGAACATGTTGAGGGAGCATGTCACTTTCTTCTCTCATCTGTGCGATAGGGAGCCGGGCACCGAGGGAACGTCAAAACCAGCCGTAATTACAGCGTTCATATAACAATACTGCAGAAGCGGCTGGCTCACACTCACACAGGAGCCCAAACACACACACACACACAGGAACCACACAAATGCAAATTAATTAATTTAGTTTAAACATGAAGCTAAATTAACACATTAGACCCTGACACAGTGATGATAATACTGGTGCATAGGGAGCGGGGAAGAATATCAAATGTAGACAACTGAATCCAATCCCCAGGATACACACATCTGCTTTCATCACTGTACGTCGTGATATGATCAGTTACTGTAAATGCTTGTTATCAGATGAAACATAACGTCAAATACATGGTAAATTTCCATATTTGTTTACTATGAATCTGAAACTTTAATTAACGTTACAGTGTTTCCACTTAGAATTGCAAATCACAAAAGCAACATAAATAAACATGAATTAATTAACCCATTACTTTGGCCATGAACATCTTTTAGATGATGAAACGATGATAACTGTGGGCCTCATTATAAAATCTGTTTGAATTGGACGTTTTGACTTATTCCATAGATTTGCAGATTTAAAGACTGAAGCAAAATTTTACACGCAGCACCTCTAAAATGCGCATGTACATGACAAATAGACGAAATGCAGGAAACCCCACACTCCATATTACATGTGCATTCAAATCATTTATGTATTGTATGTATTTTTCCTCTGTTGTATAATTGTAGTGAAGTATTTTTTATTTTTCTGCTTGACACTGAGATTCACAGTAAAATAAAATTAAATACGTTTTTATTCAACACAAGCTTTTACACATCAGATTTAAACATTTGTACAAAATGACTGCAGGAACAGATCCTGACCACGATAGCAATATCATTTAACCCACATTCATTCAATTTATTGTTATTTTATTGAAGGTCAAGACCCCCACAAGGGGTCATGAGATGATTAGTGGGATTAGAAATAAGATTAATAAAATTCTGCTACATAGAGTAATATTTATTTTTCAGACTCTTCTGCAATCTTTGCTTTTTGTCTCATGAAATACTGTGTAGTTGTGTCTCTTCAGGCCCCAAGAAAGTGTTCAAATAAAACAGTCACAACTCAAAGACTTGCATGCACCCTGTCAAGAGGAATCGTAAGTAGATGCTGCTACATATGAGGGTCACAAGCTTGTTAATTCAAGTCAATTTTATTTATGTAGTCCAAAATCACAGATCACAAATTTGTCTCAAAGGGTTTAAGGGTCTGTACAGCATACGACATCCTCTATCCTTACACCGTTAACTTGAACTTCCCCCCAAAAAATCCCTATAATGAGGGAAAAAAAATAGGATGAGACAAAAGGAGGGATGGATACAATGCAGTGTTTTCCCACATCCGACTGATATGACTGGCTTTGTTTTATTACATATTTATTTTAGAAATCATTGTAAAACCGTCATCTATATTGCCTTAAATGGAATGGATTTCAATGCAACATTTGCATTGGATTCCACATAAATGAGCATCTCAAAGCTGACATATTTAAAAAAAAAAAAAAAAGAAAAGAAAAAAAAAAGAAAAAAATCTGGTGGCCTAGTGGTTAAGATGCATATAACCGCAAAATCCCTGATTTGATTTCAGTCATACCGCTTTCTCTCTCTCCCTGCATTTCCAGCCTGTACATCTACTGTCACTATCAAAATAAAGGCAAAATGCAAAAACAAAAAAAAAAAAAGAAAAGAAAAAAAAAATCAGCTCTGACCTTTACAAAACCCTACTGACCTGAATGGATGACACACACACACACACACACACACAGTGTCTTATTCTATATATTAAATGATGACAGACTCCTGCAGACAGGTGAGGAGGTTTATTGAGTGAGATGGGCCATCCTCCAGGTGTGACATTAAATAACATCATTTATATTCACAGTGCTTCCTCCACAGCAGATATGTTGACTTGTATTATTGCGCAGAGTCAGAATTTATTAGATCTCAGATCATGAAGTTAAGATTTCGAGAAGGTTCACACAGAGAACCAAGCACAGCAGATGAGTTTACATGTAGAGAAACCCACATTACTAGATTACTGTTGTCTTTCTCAGGGTGTTCCACCGCAGCCTCTTGTAACGATGTTGTGGTTGGGGGAGAGTGTACCAAGCCGTCCCTGCAATTTCAAGTCATCGTGGTCTCATTACAACAGGCTGTTGGTAATCCTCTGCCTTTGATCTGGGAGCTGAAGGGAGCTGTGTTTTACTGTAGTTCAAACAATGTTCTCCCTGCTCCCTCAGCACCTCCACCAGGAGCCCTGTGGTAGCTGAGGAGCCACTGCCTGACAATGTGTGGGTGTGTGTGTGTGAGAGAGAGAGAGAGAGCGAGAGACAGAGAGAGAGAGAGACAGAGAGAGAGAGAGAAACTGAAAGTTGGGGGTTGGTTTGTTTTTCCTGCAGGTGAGACAGAAAAACAGATGAAGGTTTGTTAGTGGTGTGTAAGTCAATCTGAGGTTAACCAGAAGGAGATTTACTCTGCAGGAGGCCACAACAGTGAGATCAGATGGAGCGTGCTTTCAATTCAAGTCCATTCAGAATTCTTTATTCATGCCTCCAGGGATGAATCACGGCAGACGAGTCCACAAAATATCGTTTATATACATAAAGACAACAAGAGGACAAAAGATAAGGAACAAAAGCTTCATCGTGATACAAAACTCTGTTCACAAAAAGTGCATTAATCAGTTTATGTATCAGTATGAAATTACTACGTGTTATTTGTTTGAGCTCTTATGGCTCATGTGATAAAACCAAACCTTCTTATGTTTGTTTTTTTTAGCTTTTATTGCATGTTTATGAAGGTATAAGGTCATACAATAGCCTATATGCCTTGTTTTATAAGTGACCTGTTTAGAAATAAAGGAATTTCAATGTTTCAGAGCAGGTCAGTTAGTAAATGTAAGACCCTAATCATAACCATAACCCTGACAGTACAGTATTGCCAAGAGTTATGCTTGTTCACATGCTCCTTGGAAAATCCCATTTCGTAAGTTGTGAAGTCGTTCTTTTGTCTTTGGTGTGTTCATGAGCTTTTAAATTGTAATGTGGAAACAACATGGATGCCACAAAGAAGATGTGTTGTATTTTATTGCTCAGAGCGTTTAAACAACATGTTGATAGCTGTTTCCAGTTTTTGTGTTACAATGAAGAGCAAAGGAAACAGAGTGGGTGAGCCATGAAATATGATTAATTTCATATACATATTATGTATATATATATATATATATTGCACTTGTGATAAATGGACGTGCAGCTTGCAAGTAAGGACATTTGCCAAGTCCACATTAAAAGCTGATATTTAGAGCAGACTTTTTAGTTATGTTAATTGGTTTATAAGTGATAAGTGGTGAATAGGGACATTGCTGATATCAAAGCTGATACGGGGCTGTCTTTTCAAGACAAAGGGATTGTGTGGACTTGTGTGGACCAACTAATTGTACATGTCCAACATTCAGTGTCCCAGCCCTTTGCACTGATCTTGGTTTCCAAAGCTATATGTGATCACATCTTTTTTTAAGGAATGCGGTCGCCCTCTATCTCAATATCCCAGCTCAAGTCATAGTTAAGAGACTGAATGGTAATTAATAATGGAGATGGATGAAAACACATTCCGACAACATCTGCATGTAACCAAGCCCAATTTGATTTCTTTGCCCAGACACTAGGAGAGAAAGTTATGGGTGATGTGCGTCCCTGTGGAGGACCTGAGAATATACCTATGGTGAAGAAAAGTCATGTTCTTCTGGTACCTGCCAACCAAAACTCCTTCATCTAGAACCTCCATGATGACCTTGTGGGCAGCACCTTGGGAGATGTCAAATCTGTCAGACAACTGATACATGACACATTTGACGTCTCCCATGGCGCTGCCCACAAGGTCATCATGGAGGTTCTAGATCTAACCTGTCTCATTGCTTCCTCATTCATCACTTGGGCAACGTATTGTGAGAAGCAGACCAATGCAGTGGTCTTCAGAAGAGTATGTGGCATTGATGGCATTGTTGGAGCTATTTGATGGTTGTCACATTAAGATCCAGAGGCCACCTGTCAGGGGAGGGGACTATCTCAACAGAGAGTCCTTCTATTCAGTATTACTGCAAGGCATAGTTGATGACCTGGAGAAGTTCATGGACATTTTCACTGGACTTCCAGGGAGGGCTCATGATCCTAGAATGTTGAGAGCTTTGCCATTCTTCGAGAACTGGAGTCAGTCCATGGGTCAGTACAAACTTCCGGGAGACACTGCCAACATATCCTACATATATCCCTTCATCGTCACCCCTGAGCAAGACAATGGTGCTTTGACAATGGACGACCAGCAGCTGAATACTCGGATCAGCCGTGGCAGAGTAGTGGTGGAACAGGCATTTGGACACCTGAAGTGTAAGTGGAGGTGGCTGAGGGATCTTCAAAACAGCCATGTGGACATTATGGTGACGATCCTTGTGGCATCATGTGCTCTGCACAATGTGAATTGGAATTGCATTGGAGGCATACAATGAGCATCCAAACAGATGTCCCAGGCAGGAGGATGACAATCATTAGGTGACTGAAGAGGATGACAGGAGGTCCAGACTTATATAGACTTAAACCCCAATTTGTATCTATTTTGATTATCAAAAAACAGTAAGGCTTGTAGTTGTTATGTTGTTTATTCTTAAATGACAGATGGGACTAAAGGTTCAGCAAAAGAATATATATAGAATATATAAATATTTCCAACAGTTTCCAAGACAGACAAAATGTCATTGTAAACATTACTGTATTTAATTTTCCTTTATGTAAACACTTATATTTACCACTTTAGTACAAAAATATCTGTGATATTCAATTTAAATAATCTTAAAATATAAAATCAAATAAACTCTGTTCTGCAAATTCTCTCTATTCTATTCTGTAAAAACTCTTTTTACTCTATTTACTGTACAACTGAATTACAGTTTACATTTCTTTTCACCATAATATCACTGCTTGTCAAGGAATTCTTGCATTATGCATTCAAATGACTCCTGAGAGGCCTTCATTTGTTAGAGGTGTTCCTCATGCCTTCTTTGGCTTGCTGCTTCGGCTTCTTTGAAGAAATCCAGTAGTTCTCCCTCTTGCCCCTTCCTCTTTCTCATAGGGGTGGCAGTGGTGCCAGATGAGGTGAAGGAGGAAGTGCTGTCATCATCAATGGCATCAGTATTCTGCTGTGGGCTGTTCTTCCCAGGTGTTGGCCCTCTCACCCAGGCCTCGGGTCTTACAGTCACAACACCTTTAGCAGTTCCTATCACAGGGAAATCTACATGTCATTCATTGTACCTCTCCCTGTTGAATAATTGTTATCTTTGACTTTTTTTTAAAGCCATCTAATAATGTACCCCACTTTCTGGATACCTTTTCATGGTCAAATCTTTCATGGAACTGGTCAGTCATCCTCTGGGCTATATCTTGCCAGAAAATCTTTCTTTCGTCTGGGTGATGTGTTGGCTGAGACTAGTGTCCCAGTGAAGATTCATGTTGCTATCCAAGCATGATGAAATAGTTTGAAGCCTTATATTAGTGATTTTGCCCAGACTTGTTGCTGCACCAGTACATTCCTTAAAACCACTAGAATATTAGTTTTAAGCAAGTTGGTCATGTACCAAAATTTTCGCTGCCTTTCTGAGTTGCTGTTCCAACTTGAGTGGGCGTTCACATGAATTTTACCACATGAATGCAAGGTTAGATAAGAATATATCAATGGAATGTCTGCACGCCAAATATGAGGCTACAGCCAGCAGCTGGTTAGCTTAGCTTAGCACAGAGATTGGAAATTGAGGGAATTAGCTAGCCTGACTCTGTCAAATGTTCATCATTTCAAAAACCGGGTTGTGGTTTCACCACTGGGGTTATGTGTAGGTTCGCAGAACATTAGGAAACCAACAGTCCGCGAACGTTTGCGCACTGTTAGCAGACTGTTGGTTTCCTAATGTTCCGCGAACTGTGAGCAAACTAGCGTTCGCGGACTGTTAAGATAACCTTCCATGATAACCCTCAGGGAACATTCACTACGGGGGTCCAGCAAACGTTCCCCTACCCTTCAGGCAATGTTCACAGAACATTCCCCGAACTGAAAATTGTTTGCTGGCTAACCCCCCCTTAAAACCACAACTTGTGGATAAAAAAGACAAGTTAGCCAGCTAGATGTTTCCCCCTTTTCCCAGTGTTTATGCTAAGCTAACCAGATGCTGGCTGTAGCTTCGTATTTAGCAGATATGAGATAGAGGTGAACCTTTACAAATCACTTTGCTGATTTGATTCATTTTGTTCAGTTGAGTTCAAAGATTACGGTTCCCTTTTTTCTAAGATAAGCAATCATGTCACCATTCAAATGCATTACTACAGTACGTACAGCAGTAAGCGCTATGTTAGCATATGCTGCTTCTGACAGTATTCTATTCAGTATATTACTAGTTGGAAACTATTATATTCAGTTCAGTACAAAATTAGGCCTATGCAAGGTTAATTTAAGGTTAGTGGCTCAGCAACCAACTATTGACAATATGATTGTTTCTGTGCCTGTCGCTGTCTTTAAATTCTTAATCTGAGAGTAACATATGATATATCATGGATGAGCTGACTTCGTTGCTTGCAGTCACCAGTGAGGGGAGCTCCACTGCCAAAAGAGGGCAGTTTTCCATAAGCAGTGGCCTGAATAAACTTGAATGTAATGCAGCTGCAGAATATGTTGTGCATTGAGTGACGGGGCCACAAACATAGACTAACAGCAAAACTTTGCACACTGGATAGGTCACATACATCCATAACATTCAGAAACTGTGGTACATGTAACTAACTCTATCAACTTTAAATTTTATGTTATAAAACTCAAAAAACAGAAATTCAAATAGATATTGACCGACTCAAACACACATATTTGAATTGGGAGTGGTACTGCTGTGTACTGTAATAAGCACTGTCAGTCCAATCACAGATATAGAGCTTACAAAAAGAGGTTACACTTTATTTAACCATGTTCTACAGATGAGTCATAGTCTCTGAGACCCAAAAAAGATCTAATGCGTCATTTTCTGCACAAGACAATCATGTTTAAAAGCAATTTAAAAATCATGAAATTAGGAAAATTCATTTAGTATCAATCTGATAAACTAATGTTACATATGTTTTTATGACCTGTAAAAGAGGGCCTGGACAAAACATTAGGGTTAAGAAAGTAAAGGGTTTTATAACTCAGGTGATAAGATGGAGATCTGTGTAATAAGTGCAGGTTGCTACTACAAAATAAATTAACTGGAGTGTTTTGGATGCCACAAAATGATATCTAACAATGTAAGAGTATCTGAGAGGGAGGTTTTCTTTAAATTTTAAGTCACACAAAGCATGCTAAAGCTACAAGGCAGTGTCCGGGTCTCTGGCGCACTCATGGGACCATGAAACAAACCAAGGCAGTTCATAATAAACCTCTAGAACTTCCACAGCCAAAAGAACAGAGGAAACCAAAGGCAGTCAGCTCTCTGCTATATCCACCACCTGAAGCTCAACATATCCCTGCTCGAGCTCTGTGCACATACACACACGGACAAACACACACAGCCCATGGATTTTGTAATACCAATATGGGAATCATACAGTCTGGTATGGCCTCCCTGACAAAAATTCTCTGGGATTGTGCTCATCGCTGGCTCATGTACCGCTGCTGTGGGCTTCTGTTTGTCCCTGATCTTCAACATTTTGGTAGAAGTGTGGATTCCAATAAAGGCTTGTTAAACAACAGATTTCATTCACCGACTCAAGAGGGCCCTGCATGGCCCAGAGGCGTAAGCTGCTCCTTTGAACATCTAAATCCCCATGCAGCGGCTGACTTCCCTTTGTTATTCGCTGGTGCATGTTCCTTCACTGTTTTTCCGTGTGTGCTATCGCTCTGGAAAGGCTCCAGTGGACTGTGTAGTGGGAGCTTTTAGCTGTTAAAGATTATCTCATTGAGATCATCAAGCCCAAACTAATTGAACTTTTATGGGATATCGTTATAGGAGCAAAGGGTGAACATATTGTTTTGATAAAGAATTCATCAACCAGAGATGGGGAGCCAGATTTAATGAGCCCCTCCCCGGATTGGAGATGAGAGACATGAAACAAACAGTCTGCTCTCAGCCCGAATGTCTGCTGCCCTCTCCTGCCGGCTGCTGTGAACACACACATTACACTCATGTGACTGTGTGGTGCCTTATTAAACTAATGCTGTGAATGTGTGTTTTGCACCAAAGTGCATGTTGTTCATCAGCGTTTATGCATTTAATTTTAAATGATGTTAAAGACTCAAGAGGTGGTTACTGCTGTTTTCCCAAGCAGGACAGCATAATTATAATATCTGAATGCATTCAGAATCAGAATCAGCTTTATTGGGAAAGTATGTTTAAGCACACAAGGCTTCAATGTACTTACACGCAGTGCAGAGAAAAATGTGCAGGATCAGATTTTTACTGTAAACTGCATAGAGGGTTGCTAATAGTACACAGGACTGCAAAGAATGCTGGAACAAATATTGTACAGATAAAGTAATGTTATTTTATACACGGTACATACAGTGGGTGTTATGTAGTGTATGTGTACAGTATGTACAGCATATGCACATACATATACCTGTGCATATATGTAGAATATACAACTGTACGCAGCCTGTCTAGATTTACCTTTGACAATAAGTGGACATTTTGTATATGCTAATGCACACATTTAGCATTCAAACTATATCGTTTTTTGAAGGCTGATATAATTCCATCTACTAATAGCTAGTATTTTATGCAATTACCAAATATTTTAAATTAAATTCACAAATTACAAAGAATCTTCATACTGTAAGTGTGGGTGAGTTGGCAGCTCCTTAAGGCAGGCTGGAGCAGGTTTAGTAGAATCCTCCTGCAACATATTGGAACAATTTCTCTGATCAGAAATCTTATGTAAAAGTAGCAGAATAGAATTAAAAACATGAGTTGCGTCACATGATGTTCAGATTTTCAGGGAAAATTTGCTGCACTGTTTAGGGCACTACTACTACATTCATGAGAGGAGCAACACTGGGGTCAGATTTGTATGTGGGATCAATGGTGGAAGAAGCACATAAATCATTTTTTAAAGGAATGAGAAGTCTATAGTACACTAAAGATGAAGCTAGAGTCAGCACCCGGCTAGCTTAAGTTATCATAAAGACTGGAAACAAAGGGAAAACAGCTACCCTGGCTCAGTAAAAGAGGTATAACAAAATTGCCCATCAGCATCTCATTTATTAACATGTTATTACTTGTTTGTCATCATCAAGCAACCAGCAAAAACTCCAGGATGTTACAGTGTCTTACCAAAACATAGTCCAGCACATAACCCCAAAATCCAAACATCGATTTTTGAAAAGAAGAAACCAATGAGATATAATTTTTTAATTACTGATCTTAAGAGGTGAAAATAGGTGGATTGCACTGCCTTTTGACAGAACCAGGCAAGCTGTTTCACCCTGTTTTAAGTCTTTATGCTAAGCTAAGCTAATTGGCTGCTAGGGGTAGCTTCATTTTTATTGTATAGACATGAGAGTGGTTTTGATATTCTCATCTAATGCTCAGCAAGAAAGCAAATCAGTGTATTTCTCAAAATGCCAAACCATTCATTTAAACAGTACCACAAAAAAAAGAATACTCCAAACCAAAGTTTTTTTGTTCACATTTTAACTACTTGAAAGTACACAACAAATGATGGACACAATACAACAATATTCAGGACAACTCAAAAAGACTTTTTGATATACAAGACAATGTTCTCATTATAACAAGAAAGCTAAAGCTGGACAGTGGGACTTTTGTCTCCCCCTTTTGGCAGTGAGAGTAATTACAAAAAAACTGTTGACATGTATTTACGTCATAGGCTCCACCATAGCCTACTCTGTTGCTACTGTGGCGACTGTAAAACAGTGGATAAATTATTTTGAGTGTCACACAACCCCCGCAAAATGATTCGTTTCACTATCAGAATTAGATCCATTCGGTCCGATAACATTTGGAAAGTCTAGAAGCACGATTCAGTTATTTTATTCCCATTCAAGTTAGCAGAGGGCTAACCAGAAGTTAGCCGGTTCAGCCGACAGAAGTTCGATTCAATTCAATTCAATTTTATTTATATAGTGCCAAATCACAACAGAAGTCATCTCAGGGCACTTTTCACATAGAGCAGGTCCAGATAGACCGCACTCTTTAATTTACAGAGACCCAACAATTCCCCCATGAACAAGCACTTAGCGACAGCAGTAAGGATAAACTCCCCCTTTAACGGGAAGAAACCTTCCCGTTAAAAAATGATAGAATTACAAGAAAAGGAATGATTAGATGTTAAAACAGGCTCATTTGAACAATTACACATGAAATTATAAAGCTATTGTCAGTGGTATTTGGACTGCACTGACACCACTGTAGAAGCAATACAATTAGCCCATTACA
Organism: Thunnus maccoyii; assembly: GCF_910596095.1. Taxonomy (NCBI): domain Eukaryota; kingdom Metazoa; phylum Chordata; class Actinopteri; order Scombriformes; family Scombridae; genus Thunnus; species Thunnus maccoyii. Next base: position 4,284,163 of record NC_056538.1, on the reverse strand, counting down.
GATATTATTGACCAGTTTGAGTACTGTACATTGCTCATATATGGGCCTAACACTGTTTTTCTTTACTCTACTCCATTATGCTCCAAACTAATTTCCCCAGTGGTCATATATAGTGGTTAACTTGAATCATGATTGCTACCACGCACAATTTCATGCACTTTAATTGTTCTGAGGATTTTTTCTGACCTCAGTCTGGAGTTACCTGAGACAGAAATTCTGTGGATCACAGCAGCACTGTGGATACATCTGACTCCACCATAAGAACAGTGCTGCACACGGTCGCCGAAGAGGAAAATACATTGTTATAATTCCTGTTCCATTCAGTTCTATCTTTGATTGATTTTTGTAGCAGCACAGATCAAAGACAGGAGGAGACAAAAGATAAAAGAAAAGCTGGAGGACAGACATCCTGGAAAACTGTCACCATGTCACCTCCAGTAGTGGCAAACAGACTCTCCAACATACCTGAAATAAAAGAAAATCTCAACACAATACACTCGCAGCACTTGCCTTATTGTCATGCAGGTTTCTGATAACTGGTTAATTCAGGTATTGACAAACTGGAAAAGTCTGACCACACCTGTCTGTGTTGTGGAAATGAATGTCTCCACTGATCTGTATTCTGCTTCCTGTCCTCACAGAGGAATGAAGTGAGGGAGCGTCGCGTGTCAGAGGGATGATTTTTAATATCCTGTGAGAAATTCTCCTCATGTTTACCCTCTGCTGTGCCTCATAGAGTTGTCCTTGTGTACAATGTGTCGTGCCAGATTCCTTCAGCTGTGTGTTTCAATTACTCACCCCCCTCTGGTTGTTGGTTAAGTCTTGTTTTACCCCCCCCCTCAAAAAAAAACGAGTCTGACTGCCCATCACACACTGCCTACAGGATCCTAATGTTGATAGAGGACAATCAATATTGCATGTTGCATTAGCTCACACACACTATGCGTTTTCCTTTCTACATAGCAAAAACATACAATTGAATGCTCATGTTAAATGGTTTGATCGACTAGTCATGATATGGACACTCACATGGACCGTAAACATAGAAACAACAAATCTGTTTTGTCCACTGATGATTCCAATATACTTTTATTCAATGGTCCATCTTTTTAGCAGCAAAAAATTCAGTTGTATTTATATCACAGTACAGTCTTATTACAACAATGTTAAAACAATCTCTCCACAGATTGTAACAGATCTTTTGACAGCAGCCATGTGGGAAATCAGATCATGAAGCTGTAAGACAGCTGACCAAAATGTCTGACCTGCCAAAAATCCATCCAATCAAACTGCCAGATTGCTGATCATTTGGGCAATTAACCAGTGAGTAACCTCAAAATGAACGTCACATGACAAACGATCAGGAAGAAATTTGGTCTGATTCTCGAATTGACAAATTTAAAGTAAAAATCATGCTTTATCTGTACAGTATCTGCCTAGCCTGACTGAAACACAGCCTGACTGAAACACAGGGATGCCCTGCAAAAAAGTTGAACCCGGTTCAACTTTTGTCGCGACACAGCACATCATCATCCAGCAAGGTGCCGCCTTGGCCAATGCAGCAATTTCTGGTAGATTACTTTGTAACATGAACCGCATATTTCTACTGTTTACCTTGCGGTTGTTGCAATGAAAGATAGAATAACTGGCCTAACATAAGATTATAAACCTCTGTGCAGTGTTTTGGCTTAAGGCTTCAACCTCGTGGATCTGTTTCTCAAACTGCACCTCTTGGATTGTATTTCATGTCCCACCAGTACCAGAGACAGCATGCCCCCCCAACACAGGCCCATGTGTTGTTTTAACACAGGGCTGTTTTCAGTCTGAATACCTGCTAAGACTTCAGCATGTCCACATTAAGCCAGCTAAATTTGAAAACACATCTTTTTCTCTCTGTTTCAGCCCTCGGTCCACACTAAAACTGTATTTTTCTGATCCAAAAACGGAACATTTCCAAAGGTATCTCCAGAGTAGATGAATCTTAAGTCAGGAGACCCCAACTTTTTTGGAAGTGCAATACTAAATCCCGTGATGTGCCCCTTTAACATACTCCCATTTAATCAAATTAAGCCCTAAATAATAATGGGTTTGTTTTTTTTAGATGATTTAATGCGGAAATGTAAAGCTTAATACATGGAAAAAGATCTTGACTGTGGAGTTTATGACTTGAGAGGTCATTCTCATCTTATTGGAAGAACTGATTGCCTCCATGGAGCTCATTCAGGACAGAAACTGTGATCCTCTTATCTTAAGTGTTATCTCTGTTATCTTCAACACCCGACCAATCTGCTCAACAGGCTCAAACCAGAGGAGTGAACTTCTGGCAGCAGGCAGGGCTGTGATTCAACTTTTGGGAAGGAAAACTCCTTTGGGAATAGGGAGGAGGCTGCAAAGGTCCAACGAAGTTGGGGGGGAGTGACTCAGAGGGAGGGGGTGGCGGTGGTTTGGGGATATAAACAGCAAGCCACCGCCACCCCCTCAGTTTGAGCAACTTTGTGCCCTGCACATCCCTCTCAGTCTGTGTCCTCCTCTCTGTGTCCGGCCCGCAGTGAGGGTAGCAGGCTGGAAGTGCGTCCTTCTCCTCCGGTGCAGTCCCGCTGTTGTCCCGCTGCTTGCAAAGCTTGCGACTCTGCTCTGCTGACATGGCACCTGTCCTCCAAATGTTTGCTGTCATGCTCGCATCGGCGTTCCTGCAAACTGCGACATCGGCCCATCTCAATGACACGTAAGTGAAAGAAGTTTTTTTTTTCAGTGTCATGCTGAGAAGATTGTTTGCAAAAGTTAGGTTTCTGCGTCACGCTAGTAGACGCCATTGCACGCGCCTGTGTTTGCAGGAAAAGCAAGAAAAAGTTGCAAAGTAATTGTCAGTTCGTGTTGTACTGTACTGTGCTAAGTCTGCCATCGTCCCCTCTGGTGAGGCAGAAAGTCCAGTGGTTGGCCTCAGGATAGGGTTATGCAATCTGTAGAGAAGCACTCCTACCAGTGTGTGTGTGTGTGTGTGTGTGTGTGTGTGTGTGTGTGTGTGTGTGTGTTGGCAAATCCTCCTCCATCTGCTACCACTTACCTCCATTTGATTCATGTTCTGCTCATCTCTGCTAAAATTATCTAGACAAAGTGGACCAATGAGTGATGACTGATGATTTATTTGGTCAATTTGCTAAATGACCTGAAGCATCTGTTCAGGAAGAACACATACATACTGTTTATGGCCTTCGAGCAGGTTTGAGATCTTTGTTCTCAGTTACAAAGACAAAAACTCCTTAAACATGTGGTTTCTGCATGCAGATTGATTCCTGTTCTGACCTTTGTTTTGCTTTTATCTGCAGGCAGGCCATCATGACTCAAATGCCTTTCATCTTGTAACAGAGTTGAACCAGTCAAATGACTTTTCATCATGCAACTTTCTCTCTGGCAAAAACAGCATCAATATTCTCAGCAGCACCAACCAAAACTCAATTAAATGTGTCCTTTATTTCTCATTGGCAGCAGCAGGCCCATGTGTGCCAACTAGCTTCAAACACAGAATATTCAGCACAGTGCTTGGTTAAATCTCGATAATATGATTGTTTAGGATGTCCTTCAATGTGAATGGGAAAACACGTGATAATAACACCACATTTCAAATACTGATTAGCATATGTCTGTTTCAGTGGTGGAAGTACTTAGTAAAATGACCAATACTACAGTAAACAAATAAAATTCCTAAATTCCAAATCCTATTATGTCAAAGTATAGAAGTACTGTATTATAATTGAACTGTAAAAGTACTTGTTCTGCAACTGATATTATATTTTACAAATGTAAGGGAGTAAAACACACAATATTTCTCTTTTTTAAAGTGGTTGAAAAGAAGTATAAAGTAGCATACAACTGAAATACTGAAATTAAGCACGAATATATAAGAATTGTATTTTAGTACAGCACATTAGTATATTAAATGTCTTTTACACATTTAAACCTGTAATAACGTTTTTGGCCACTTGGGGGCAGCAGAAACAAGCCATGAACAAACACTGAGGTATAATATGTGTTAGCGAACATTAGCATGTAGCAGACAAAGAGCAATATTAGAATTTATTTGGAGTCATGTTTTTGGCTACCTTTATGAATGTAAGTTCAATATTCACTCTCCTTTTAGCTCTGTTTTGGTCTCCACCAACTCCTGAGAGCTGCTAAACGCTCCACCATGTTTCACCAGCTAGCTGATAACCGCCTGCCTGCTGTTTGGTGCTAGTAAGATAGCATACAGCGGGGTTTTTAGAGATATTTTGCAGAAAACAGCTGCCTGCTGTGGCTGAAAAGAATACAGCGCTAAGAGAGCTGAACCAAAAGAGTGAAGTTATGGCCCAGAAAGCCAAAATAATGAGCTGAAAGATGCTAAAAGCTCAGTAACTTAGAGCTGAGTGAAAGGCAGAGGTGGGTGGTAATTCTGTGTTTGTCTCTAAGAGCAACACCAGTCATTTCATCCTTTTGTTATTGTAAAAATATGGATTATATCCACTTTAATGTCTAAATTCTCCCAGGTCTCCCAGTGTTCACCTTCATTCCTCCCTCATAGCTAATGTAATTAAACAGGTGACACCAATAACAGCTAATTAATTTCACATGCTCAGCTTCAATGTGTTCCAGAAAATAAAAAGCAAAACAAAAAATATACTGTATTCCCGGATTCCAAAAAAACAAACAAAACAAACAAAAAACAGAAGTGAATCATGGGGCTGTTTTTTCCTGTTGCACTTGTGTGGTTTTCTTTATAATTTTCCAGTTACATCACATCTTTTTCTTTCCCAGCAGTCCCTGAGTAATGTCCCCTCTCTCTCCATGCAGCATTTTTGCAGTGACTGTAAGCTCTCAGGTGAGAGGAGGGAAACAAGAGACCCTCTGTGCCCAGATCCATGACCCCACAGAGCCCGTCTCTCTGATCATTGCCCTCAAAATGGACTCTGGCAGCACCGTCATCCTGGAGGAGGCTGTCAAACAGGACTTCTACCGCTGCCTAACCTTCCAGGTCTGACTCAACATGCGCATAAACAGTTTGGCCATTTGCAGGCGAGGTTGTGAAATTTCAGCTCAAACAAATATGAATAATGTATTCTTCAGTATTTGCTTATGCTTTCCCGGTCGGAGCGAGGTAGAATAAAGAAGAACAAAACATACAATGTTAGTAGTGGTTAAATGCATCCACAAGATTTACAGGCACAGGTTTAGACCAGTTTACTTTCCTCTCCTCTTCCCCTAGCCCTCCATTAAACTAATGGCACAAACGCTGGCATCGTTATGTGAGCTGTCAGCATCAATGGTTCTCTGTAGATTACTGCTCTGGTTTCTGTCACACCGCTGCTCGCTGTTATGTAACTTACGGACCTTGCTCCATATTGATGTGAACCGACCCGCTGACCCCAATCAGCTCTGTGACAATAGCACTTAGTTTCACTTGGTTCCCCGGTGTTTGGCCCCGCTGCAGGCCTGGTCTGGCATTTGTCTATCTGCAACTAAACAAAGGCAGCTTTCTGCCAGAGGCCCGATATGTACCTGCATTCCTCTGGAAAACACACCCTGCCTTCTAAACTCAGTCTCACAACACACACACACACACACACACACACACACGCTCACACACTCCCAAAATTTGTGAGGGGTGTTTTTTGTATATGTAACATTGTTAAATATAAATATATATGTGTATGTATGTATGCGTGTGTGTGTGTGTGTGTGTGTATATGTGTGTGTGATATATATACCCCTCAAAAACACCCCTCACAAGTTTTGGAAGTGGTTCCAGCCCCTGTTATGTAACAGCAGCTCCATTATCAAGTGAAAACATATGCTTACAAGTATGACAGCATTTCATAATTAAGCTTGTGTAGTGGAAGCAGTCAGTTGGATTTACTTTCAAGCAGTCATTCTATACTATGATAGTTGTCAGATGTTGCACACTAAACTCACTCCAGAAGATTTTTAGAGAAGTATAAATGGAGTCCTCTCTCCCTTCTATCCTTCCTCCCCTCCTAAAGATTGAAATATCCCCTGGTCCTCTCTGACAGATATGTTTTGGCTGGTATTACAGGTCCCTACAGTGCGCACCAGAACCGTGGCAACCATAAATGTCACTATTCAGGGTGAGAGCGGCTTGATGAGCAAGAAGACCAAAATCCTCATAGAACCTCCCGCTTTCATTCATATCATCCAGACTGATAAGCCTGTCTACAAACCTGGACAGACTGGTAAGTATCAATGTCAGGGTACTTTATTCACCATCATTCACCATGATTACTGTGACAACGTCCACTAGGTGGATATTTAAAGTGTTAGAGCTCCCTGCTGTGTGGTAGAATCACTGCTGCTGCTGCTACATACAGCCCACATTATCCTCTCTGCACTGCTTACCTATTCAGCTTCATTTGCACAATTTTGGACTATTTTATAATATCTGCATAATGCTGAGCCACTACTTGACAACTTTAGGAATAGGAGAAGAGGGGCGGTTCCTCAAGAGTTCTTGGTAGTGGTTGTATGCTGTAAAATATGAAGATATATGTGCTAAATACCAATTAAATTCCACTGTGGTTCTTAAAAATGTATTTCATGTGTGGATCTGGAGTATTTTTCTTCTTAATTTTGTTATATGTAATATTTGGAAAGAAAAAGAGACAATGTTTCTGATACTAGTATATTATTAGGAATGATATTTCTTAAATGGCTCTTTCATTTTTATTTTTTTTTTATATATTTTATATTTCACTTCCATAAAGTTAGGGGACTTGCAAGTGACAGATAAAAAAGAAGGGGGCTGAGATTTCCTGAAGAAATGCTGGATCCTTAACTTCCCATAATGCAACTTGATAGCTTCTTTCTTTAAACCCTTCCTGCTCGCATCTCTTAAACTCCAAGCCTCTAGTTTGTAACAGAGGCTTTCTGTAAAAATCAGAAGTCTAAAGCCCAATCTGAGGTCACTCTGATGACATCATCAGTGTTACCCCTCATCACTAGCTAATTAAAATTAAAGGGGCACTCCATCAGTTTTACACATGGAAATCAGTTCTCTTGACATGGTTAGTACGACTCAGCTTGTGAAAATGTTTCTGTCCGTCTGGAGGAGCTGTTTTCAAGTCTGTGAAAATAACCCTGATGATGTCATAGTGATTTCATCAGGGTTGTTTGTTCTGGCTTGTGCTCAGAGATTAAACATTTTACATACTGAGAGTGTGGAGGTTGAAAGACCTGGCAGGGAAGGTCTAATAAAAATATGCTAGTGATTGGCATTATGGGAATTGTAGGATCCACTGCTTTTAGAGCTTGACCCATACTAGGAACTATCTTTGCCTCTGCTGCTTTAATTTTTCTGTATTTAATCTCTCTCTCTCAACTGTATGGAGTGCAATTTAAAATCAAGTGTCCCTTAAGACCAAATTTCTCATAAACCATAAACTTTGACGCCTCCTCCTTCCTGGTGCCATTGATTTTACAGAAGAAGACTTTGCAAATTATGTTTTGGCTTTGTCTCTCTCCACCATCTCCATCATCAAAAACTTTGTGCCTTTTTTTGTTATGGTGCCATAAAGCAGATTTTTCTCATAATCCCATCTGCTAGCACACAATGGAAAGTGCAGTGAAGTGTAGGATTTTATTCTATTTATTTACTTTGCTATTTTCCTAACATTATGTTTTATTGTACATGTGTTATATTTACATGATAAATTGGTGTTAATAGCTTTTCCCCCTTTTTTTTTTTTTTTTTTTTTTCTTTAAAGTGCAGTTCCGAATAGTTTCTATGGATGCCAATTTCATCCCTGTAGATCGAGTGGTAAGTTTGTAATTTATTTATTTTTGTCCTTCAAATTTATGTGACTTTATGATGTGTGTAATAATTCCAGCCAGTGAACTTTGTAATCTGGCGTGATTTCCACCATGCAGTCAGTGAATCTAAAGAGTGAGGTCTATTTTGGTTCAGGAGAGTGGGAGGTGAAAGGAAGGCTGTTTGTTGATTTTGAAGACAGCGTGGGTGTGAAACGCTGTGTGTCGTAGTGTGATAAACATGCTGTCAGAGTTCATTTGGCACACACTGCATCTGACCCAAACATCTGAATCAATACAGGCTCAAGGCCTTTTCCGTTTGTGATGAGAGGATCTGGCTGAAAACTCAACTGTGTGCAGTGAACGTGAAACTAGAATTAGAAATTCAGTTATGTATGTTTGAAGAAAGTTTGTCTACAGAATATGTAATGAACGCTTGTGAGTCTGTTGGGTTGGTGAACCAAAAGTGTGGATTTTCTGAGCATTACAAGTTTTTGATATGAAATAACACATTCTCTACTCTTAAAAATTGCACAAAATGGCACAAAATTGACAAACAGTTGCAATTGATTTACTTTACTAATCGTAAATTGTGCAAATTGTATGTGCAGCTAATCAAAGTTAACATAAATGTTTTCTCTTTTTTTTTTTTTTCAGTACAAAGTGGTGGAACTCCAGGTAAGATTCAATGAAACTTTTGCTGCTGTGGCACAGTAAGTATGAATCTCTGGAGAATCCATAGCGTTATGGAGCTATGGAGGACTGCTGGCCTCCACTCACGGCACCCTTACCTACGTGGTTAGATAAGGAGGCAAGGCAGAGGGGAAAATAAATGAATTAGTTAGCAACTACCTGTTTTGGAAATGAACAACTGTTTGCCATCTGATATCCAAGAACACATCTCCGACCCATAATATTGGTTTTGCAAGTTACTATGCCCCACAAGCTTATAGTTAAGTATAATTTTATGTAAACTCACCGAGCAGTTTATCAGGAACACTTTTGCAATATAATGCAATCCAATACAACAACTCTGCTATAAATTCTACTTACTGGTACTGTATGTGTGTGTGTATGCAAGGTTTTTGAAAAATTAAACTAAAGAAAAGACATAGACTGTGTAACATGAATAGACACCGCAATAAACACACTGTTAACTCATTATGTTTGGACAAAGCAAAATCAAGCTTAAAGGTGCAGTGTGTAGAATTTATTGGCATCTAGTGGACTTAGCAGAAATGGAATATAATGTTCATATTAATATTATATGCTTGGGAGGGTAGGGGTATTCAGTTGTTGCAATCTGAAACCTCACTGCCAGGTGCCACTAAATTCTACACACTGGTCAGTAGTTAAGTTCATTTAGTTAATAATAATAATAAAAACAAAGGAGGAGTTCTCAAACAGTGGGGATCAGTGATTGGTCGTTAGGTACGCACATTCACAGCTCATTGATGTCTCTGTCTGGTTGATGATTGGTCAACTGACGTTGCTGCTGCTCTTTCCCACCCACTGAACACAGTCAGTCCAGAGAGCACATTAGTGCACAATCACTGAGAAATCCTGGCAATTCCCTCCAAGAAGAGGAGTTAAGGTTGTTTTGAAAAAAGTTGCCAAAAGTTTCTAAATCTAGCGAAAAACGTATCTGCTCCTTTGTAATCACATACTACAGTGTGAAACATATCAATCTTTATTTGTTTCTATCTCTTTGAAATTCACTTGCTAATGCTTGTCATCTGCAGCAGACAGCCGTAAGCTCTGAGCTCAATCTTCAATAAATGTGCCTCTGTCTTTATGTAGGATCCCAGTTCAAACCGCATTGCCCAGTGGTTGGATAAGTCTGTTGTTGGCGGCATCCTTGATCTTTCCCACCCGATGATTCCTGAGGCAGTGCAAGGAAGCTACATGATCACTGCCACAACAGATAAAGGAGAGCAAATATCCCACAGCTTTGACATCAAGGAATACGGTCTGCTTCAGTTGCATGCTAAAACAATAGTCTCACATTACCAAGAATTTGATAGGATCTCATCTGTTTTCAGTATGATCTGTTCTTGAATTTTCAGCTGTAAGATTTCTGATTTTTGATGTTTCCTTTGCTTTAGTTTTGCCAAAGTACGAGGTAAAGGTCCACCTGCCCAGTGTGATTACCATCCTGGACCAGGAGGCAACAGTAAAGATTTGTGGAAAGTGAGTGTTTATTAAAACTGAACTGAAATTTTAATTGTCTTCACTTTTTGTATAAGGATATATAAACCGTAATGATCCTGCTGCTTTAGTATAGTATTTTTCCTTTTTTTTTTTTTTTTTTCAAAAGAGGATAAAACTATAGAAAACTATTGGCAGCAGTTCACTGTTATCTTAGAAACAGGTGGTGCTACATGTGCTGTAAACTTCTATGGTACTAAGAACGTCAAACAAGCCTCTTTTCCATTTTACAGCAACCTGACTGTTAGTTATTTAAACCATCTGCGTTTGCAACATTCAACATTAAGGAAAACCCATCATGCTGTTAAGTATTCCACTCTGAAAGTGGAAGCTAGCAAGCTAGGCTAACTGACGTTAACACTGATTTCCTCTAGATGTTCATTTTTATTCACATTATGTCATCATTCGTACCACATTATACAAAGGATGGGGTCTAGCCAGCATTGTCTGTCTCTGTTTAAGGGGTAATTCTACCGGTTTTACACACAGTCTGTAAAATTGGTGAAATTGTAATTCCAGGTGTTGAGAAGTACTACTGCAAATGTAAAAAAGAAGTCGAAGTGCGAAGTCTGATCAGTTTTGTCAAGTGATGTCACTTGAGTCAGCGTCAACTGGGACTGAAGACAGGAAGTTAGGTTACCAGACCTCTGTGCTTCAAGCCTCTCTACTCCTGGCTTGAGACTACATTAGCATAACACACCCAAATCTCCAAATGAACAGTTTGAGTTTGAATTCAGGTTGAGTTGCATTGTGGGTATTTATATTGTGCATTTTTTTTAAGCTGTCCGACAATGTTGTAGGAGTACAATGCTAAGTGGAGTTCTATTTTTCATGTGTCCAGATGTGGTGATTGTAAGTAACCAGACTGTCAACACTCAGTCTTGACAGTTGGGGACTGTAGTTTCCACCTGCAGTTAACTTTTTGTTAATTACATGTTTGACTAAATAAGTACACAAGTCAAAACAAACACCAATGATGTACAGTGTATACTGATTTCTTAGCAAAAATTAATTTTAATTTCACTTCAATTTTAGGAATTAGCCAGTAAATGTCACCCACATTTTACATAATGGATATTATGTTTTGGTGCTTTTGCAGAAGACATTAATTTGAAATGGTTCATCTCCACTAAACACTTGCCTTCATTGAATTAATCTGAAATAAGGATCAATTTCAAATCTCTGTATCGGTGTGCTGTTCCCTGCAGGTACACCTATGGGAAACCAGTTGTTGGCTCGGTCAAGGCTGTGTTTTGTAGAAATGCCATTCGGTATTACTGGTATACATCTGTCCAAAAAAGTGACCTCTGCACAACATATGAAATGACAGTGAGTATTAAAACATTAAAAAAATCTGACTTGCTGTAATCATAGTCCTCTTTTACTAATGATCTTTTTTTTTTGTTGTTGTTTGAAATTGACCCATGTTGTTATCTTCTAGACGGATAAAAGTGGTTGCGCTACACAAACTGTGAACATGACAGAGTTTTCCCTCAACAAGAGCGTATACGACGACAATTTTGAGGTGGATGCTGAAATGGAGGAGTACGGCACGGGTAGGCTGACTGAACGCATGAGACTATACATGCAGTGATCAGTACTAGCCCATGATGAGCCGTAATCTGTATGTGTACGTCCCATCTAGGGGTGATTCTGAAAGGCAGCGGGCGGACCACCTTCAGCAGCCACATCAGAACTGTCACTTTTGAGGATGCACCTGCAGCGTATAAGCCTGGCATCCCATTCGAGGGAAAGGTAATTACTTTATTTTACAGCCTGCTGTCATCATAGCACAGGAATACGTTTTTCTTTATTTTGAATGACAACAATGTCACAATGTCAAATGTCGTGAATTTTCTGCAGCATAGAATTAAAAGTTTTCTTGTAATGATACACTCAGTGTCCCTCAACATAGACACATGACAAGTAGCCTGGATAATTTAAATGACTTTAGGTTTCTCTTAGGACCATCTGTTTTAAATATTTCAGCTTTGACATTTGAAAGTTATTCTTGACCTTTTGAAAGATGACAAAGTTGAAATGTAATTTTCAGTCTCAATTTTAAGCCTGGAACCTGGAAGAGAAGTCCTTAAGATGCTCACGAAAATGGAAATGTCCATGACAAACATACAATTTAAAGCTCCAGAACATTTAATGAATCAACCTCGACTCTTTCAGCTTTGTCGCTGAAATTTCATGTCTTTTCCATCGGTGTGGAATGGCAGATGGCTCTAAATACTATGACACAAATGAACCGCAGCTGTGTTTGCCGTAGAGAAGACGATGATCAGAACCGCAAGTCTTTGTTGAAGGTTTTGTCATTGCAACTGGGAACAGAACTCATAGTTGTCAAGTTCATCTGATTTGACCCAGAAAAAAAGTTAATTGATTTAAACAGCTAAATGTTTCATTTGGTTTCTACAAATTGAATATAGTTATTGTTAACAATTATTTCATTACGCCTGGACATTTCTCATAGAGCCGCCACCAGGCCATAATGTCCATAAGGACCCATGAAATATCAATATTTAATGGGAAGGTTACCATAAAATTTAATGCTCACATTCATACTCTCTAAAGGATGAACCCTTTCTATATTGGGCACTCCATGAGCTTTCCCCTTGTGCCTGTATTAGATATTAGATATCTCTGAATGCATTCAGGCTCCCAAAGGGAATTTATCCATTAGCCTTTAATAACTTGCCTCTAGCACCAGCTTCAGGACAACAACCATTTCCAGCAGGATTAAAAATGTAAACTAAGAGTGGTGAAATCATCAATATGTAGCTGAATAATGAACAGTGTACCTGTAAATGAACTTTTAGTCTTGATACATCTTGAAAGTCTGCTACTCTCTGACTTGTTTGCAGGTCAAAGTGATTGGTCCAGACAACAAACCGGTCACCAACGAGCCCGTGTACCTGTTCATTGGGGACTCACAAAACTTAACTCTCACTACAGACATGAAAGGCATGGCTTCATTTTCTCTTGACACCTCCCTCTGGGAGGACACGGTGCATCTGAAGGTTGGTTTATGCTCCCCTTTTGGTTTCTATTTATTTCAGTAGCATCAATGTAGTTCCCATTAAAAATGTCAATATCTACTTAAAGAAACTTTCATCATATCCATCATGTTGGGGATGGACCACACAAGCCTAATTAAAACTATTTTTGAGAGTTGGTTTAATGTCTGTTAAGAATCGGGTTGTGAAGGTGAATTTGACCTTTGACTGTGGCTGTTGTGTCAACAGGCGAGGTCCAGAAAGAAGGAGGAGAATGAGCCGTATGTGGCCAACACACGTAGACCAGAGTACAGGTCGGCCTACCACCATGTCGCAGCGTTTTACTCCAAGAGCAGTAGTTTCTTAAAGCTTATGCAGGTCAGCGGAAGGATCGCCTGTGACAAAGATGCGACTGTGCGTGCTCAGTACATCATCCAGGGGGAGGAGCTAAAGAAAGGACAGGAAGTCCTCGACTTCTTTTACCTGGTAAGACTCGTGTGTTATGGGTTATACAGGTAAGCTACTGTCAGTATTTGTACACCGAGCAATGGGAACATACCATTGGTTGAGTGCATATCTTGACAGTCACTGTCACACTGTGAGTCAATGGTGGCAATTTCCTGCTGAACATTTACATCTTTAAAAGTGTAACTGGTAATCTGTGTATTTTGGGTATGGTGTGATGTTTCAAAGGATCCTTTACTTGTAATATGCATAAAAATCACAGAAAGACACTTGCATCTACGAGTAGCTGGATCTGTCGTCAGTGACGTTGCTCAGTATTTTTTATCATTTAGTTGAACAGTAATTAAAGGGAAGGGGAGTAAACCGGATTGTGTAAAATCTACACTGAGCATATAAAAGGAATAATTTAACTTTTTTTATAAAAAAATATACATTAATAAATTTCTCTGTGTTATCTATTCTTTGTAGGTGATTTCCAGAGGTGGAATTGTGCAGCATGGTCGTGTCCCAGTGGCTGTTAAAGTGGGAACTGGTACAAACTAATCTTATTTAAACTAAGAAGATTATCTTAAAGTATAAGTGTGGTGATTTTCTATAGTTTCTATAGTAATTCTCTATGAATCATATGAATTGATTCTACTAACAAATATTGTATGTTTATCCAAAGTCTGATATCTTGTGCTTCTGTGCTATAGAGCTCCATTGGTGCCCAGAAATGATTTAAAAACATGTCAGTGAGCCACACTGTTGCACTGGGTGACATGTTCCTTCAATACTATCAACACATATACTGCAGTCTATGTTGTTCCATGTATACCATTAAGCTGCCGTGAAAATTCATTAGGACACCAAATCCACAGCTGAAAATAGACCCTAACACATACATAATTTCCTCCTGTTTAAGTGATGTTTCCTAGAAATTACAGTGCTCAGCTGCTTTGGGAAATAACTGAGCTTTTGCGAAGTGTTGCAGCGTCTGTCAGCTCATTGTTTTAGTTTTAGGGCCTGCAACTTTACTGTTTTGGTTCACTCTCACTGCTCTCATAGCATTGTTTTCGCTTGCAGCAGGCAGCTGTTCTCAGCAAAAAAGTCTAAATAAATCCACTGTACACTACCTGTCTAGCAGCAAACGACAGACAGACTAAGTTTGCGACTAGCTGGTGAACATAGTGGAGCATTAAGCCGCTAAAGAGCCAGATATTTCCCTCAGAGGTAATGGACATATTTAGCAGAAATAAGAGGGCACACTTCAAATGAATGCTGATGTTGCTGCTAACAAGTCATCCATCACCGTGTCAACTTAAAAGGTGATAATATGTCAGTGTTTTGTTTATGGTTTGTTTACACTGCCCCCAAGTGGCCAAAAAAATCAGTTAAAGCAGGTTTAAAGTTTTACATCTTCAGTGGGAACAAATGGAATTGAGACAGCGAGAAAGGCTGGGGAAAGACCAAGTATTGAGACATAGACTAACGTGTCGTTGTTTTTAGCCTTTATTTGGAATTTGTTGACAATAATAACATGGAATATGCCCACTTTTATCCTTTAACTTTTTGGAGTCAACTGATAGTAGGTTAGCTTCAGGCTAATTTAGCAGATTATTATTCCATGAACACTAAAAACAAAAGTGTGTGTGTATGTATGTATGTATGTATATGTGTATATATATATATATATATATTAATATACTTTTTTTCCCAAGGTATTTTTAAAGTTTCATACTGTCACGTCACATTTTCTTGTCTCTGTGTTTCATGTCTCAGTCAACAAAGGGGAGTTGTCTGTATCACTCCGTCAAGTGACAAACCTGGCACCATTCGCCCAGGTGGTAGTTTACACTGTGATGCCTAGTGGAGAAGCTGTGGCCGACAGTCAGGACTTCCCCATTCAGCTCTGCCTCAATAACAAGGTAGCACATGACCGACTGTAACGTTTCATAAAATTAAGCAACAATAAAAGAATCCATCTGCATCTATTCAGCATATAATGATAATTATAATATAATAACACTCTACCTTGGTGTCTTCTTTGCAGGTGTCTTTGAAGTTCTCCTCTCTTCAGGAGCTTCCAGCTGAGAAGACCACGCTAAAACTCCAGGCTCACCCAGGCTCCCTGTGCTCTGTCAGAGCCATCGACCAGAGCGTCCTCCTGCTGCAGTCAGAGCAGGAACTCACAGTTGACTATGTAAGAGACAATCCCCAGAGCTAGTTTGACCCACATTAACACCAGGTTCCTTTACCAACACCTGAACATGGTGCTCTTGTAAAAAAGTGTGCCAACTCTCTCAAACAGCATTTAAACCAGGTCAGGTCATAACAATAACATTTTTATTAGAGCTTTATTAGATCTTTTCAGCTGTCTCTGAATGTTCTAGATACTGCAGGTCTTTCAGTGAATCATCATTCATCTACGAATCATCAATTATTTTATGGAAAGATTATGAAACATTTTAAAATTGTATCTATCTTACTGGTGGTGGGCTAGACTGTACCTGCTGCTGATGACTTACCCAGGCTAATGCACATATGTGTGTATGGTTTTGTGCAGGTGTACAGCCAGCTGCCTTTACAGAAGCTGTCAGGATACTCGTATGAGGTTGAAGACTTTGAGCCATATCCCTGCTTCCGTGTGCCACTGCCAGAGCCTGAACTTGAACCCAAACCAGAAGCTGAGATTTTGGACAACGTAGAGCCAACTGGACGAACAAAGCGCTCAGTTTACTATGGACCGCCCAGTCAGAAGAACGATGTCTACAGCATCTTCAAAGTAGAAATTTAGTCATTTTGATAAAAAAACAGGCTACAGGAGATATTTACACTGAACTTATAATATGTTGTTTGTGTGTGTGTGTGTGTGTGTGTGTGTGTGTGTGTACATTGTTATGTACAGACAGGTGACAAATTAAAGGAAAAACTGGTCCAGGTGTGAATGTTTGATCCCTACAGCAAGGGGATCTGGGGGCTCTGTTATGCTGTGGGGGGCATTTTGCTGGCATGGTTTGGGTCCACTTGTCTCCTTAGAGGGAAGAGTCACTGCAAATCAATACAAAGTTGTTCTGAATGATCACCTTTATCCTATGATGAAACATCTCTATCCTGATGGGAGTGGTCTCTTCCAGGATGACAATGCCCCCATCCATAGAGCACGAGAGGTCACTGAATGGTTTGATGAGTATGAAAATAATGTGAATCATATGCTATGGCCTTCAGTCACCAGATCTCAACCTAGCTGAACACCTATAGGAGATTTTGGACCGACATGTTAGACAGCGCTCTCACCACCATCATCAAAACATCAAATGAGGGAATATCTTTTTCTTTTCCTCCAGTAGAGTTCAAATACTGTAGAATCAATACCAAGGCGCATTGAAGCTGTCTTGGCGGCATTTGGTGTCCCAACACCTTACTAAGGACACTTCATGTTGGTTTTTCCTTTAATTTGTCACCCTTCTGTACTTCCATTTTATGTGTTCATCAGAAGTGATCAAATCATATACAGTATATGTAGTTATATCTTATGACTCCACAATCTCTTATTTGGTTTTATCATTTCTCTCTCTCTCTCCTTCTAGGAAATTGGAATCAAGATTGTGACTAACTCTGATGTGAAAAAACCTTATAACTGCCATGAAAGGATTATGTATGAGATGCTTTACTATGATGGTATGTTTTCTGATTTGCCACTGGTATTTGACCCTAGAACAAAAGACTGCTATTACACTGTAAACTTGCAGTTGCAGATACAGAAGCTGATGCTTTAACTGAGTCTTTAAGTGAGGAGGCGGGGGCGGCGCCTCTATCTGTTGAAGAGAAAAGTGGGAAGACCAAGGAGACTGTTAGAACGTTCTTCCCTGAGACCTGGATCTGGGAGCTGGTTTCTGTTGGGTAAGTTTAAATGTGTAATTAAATTTTTTATTAATGTGTTCCTAGATCTGGTAGACTCTGCGATTCCCATGGCCTTCAACATGATGCCACAGAGTTCAGGTGCTGTGCTGAAAGGTAAAGAGGAGGAGAAGAAGGAGACCGTCAGGACATTCTTCCCCGAGACCTGGATCTGGGACCTGGTTACTGTGGGGTAATAATAATATATCATATGAAGAACATCAAAAGAAAATCAACTTTTTTAAATTTTCAGACACTTATGTATATTGTACTATAATCAAATTACCCACTCAATAAAATGTCAGTAAATGGTGAAATATGTCAATCAGTTTACCAGAGCACAAGGTGACGTCTTCAAATCACGTTTTGTCCCACCAATAGTCAAAAACCCATTTTTGATTTTCAGTTTACACTATTAAACACAGAAAAACAGCAATTAGAACACATTTGAAAAGCTGTAACTAATTTCTTCTTGATAAATGACTTCAAGCCCATTAAAACCCGGTTTCATAATCCCAAGTATTTTTCCATATCATTGAATAGTCATAAATAAATAAGCAACTATTAATCTGAAGTTAGAAGAAAAAAGGTATTATTTATTAAAAGTTTAACACTCAAAAACTCCCAGATGAAGCCAATATGGCTCATCAGGACTGTCGGGGTGTGATTTGAACAGGGTTGATTAACAATGGCAAAATAAACTGTGGTCAGATATAGGTTCAGATGTTGATAACTGTAACCTTAACCGAAACTGTTCTAACTATGGTAATAGATTTTGTGATCATGTAAGACTCATTTATAATAAGAAGCTAATCTAGAAAATAGGTTTTTAGGGACTTTTAGCTGATTAATCAGTAGTCTTTGTTTCAATACCAATACATGTGTCATGTTTTCTCCATCTAATGCACCATGTGGCGAGTTGTTTTTAGCCATGCTAATGCTAGTGGCTCAAGAAATAGCAATGTCTGTGTCTGTCAGTGCACCACTTTGGTCCAGACTGAAATGTCTCAACAACAACTGGAAGGATTACCATGACATCTGCTACAGATGTTCATGGTGCCCAGAGGATTAATGATTTTGTTCAGCACCTCACTTTTCAGTGCCACCATGAAGTTCACATTTGTGGTTTTAGCTGAAATGTCTTGACTACTAGATCGCCATGACATTTGTTACAGACATTCATGCCTGGGGGTTTTCTTGATCCCTTCACTTTTCGCCTAGCACCATCATCAGAAAAATTTAAAGTCCTCCTCCACTGAAAAATATGTCTTTCTTCTTGTTCCTATAGTTGGATGTTTGAGCTTCATTGTGCAGAATGATATATGTGCAGTTTGACACTAGAAGGCTGTTTTCATATTCAGCTGCTGAAAGTGGAATTTTTCTCTGAGCTCATTGAAAATCAGATTTTTAAGGGGCCTACAAGCATGATTTGTGACAACTAGTGGTCCAGTATTCAACTTGCACAAACGTGATGTGGAAACTTGAAGCCTCCAGTGCACCTACATTGAGAATGGACTTTTCAGTGAAGATGTATTTCTGCCCAGCAGTTAAACTTCTGAGATTAAATATACTTACAAATTTATAGATTCTGGAGTTTTGTTAATGAGGGAGAAGAAGTAGATGCCATTTTAAAGATTTTAAAGTTGTTACAGGAAAAACCAAATCAGAGACTTGTTCCAAGCAGAGTATTTTTATCTGTCTTAATACATATCTGGAGGGGGACCTTTAAATGTTCTCAGAAAATGGTAGCATGCTAACACTAACTAAAACAAACTAACATAGTTAACATGGTAAACATTATCCTGCTAAACATCAACATGCTAGCCTTGCCATTGTGAGCATTTTAGCATGCTAACATTCCCCATTTCCCTCAAAGCACATCTGTGCCTAAGCTAAGCTCACAGAGCCTCTAGCATGGCTGTTGACTCTTGTTAAAAGTTGTTCGTGGGCACCTGGGTGGTGTAGGAGTAAAGTTCCTGTCCATCATTGAAGAGACAGTTTTTGATCACTGGTAGCAGGAAGCTAGTAATGCCTCCTAGTACACCTGAAACATGAATGAATAACGGGCACATTGCCATGAAATTTGCCGAGCAACCAAGCTCCCCGGAGGATTGAGCTTTCCTCTTGTACCACCCTCAAACCAAAACTTTTAACACACAATATCTCCATAGTGTATTAACAGATTGTCATGAAATCTGCTGAGCATATCAATGTTTCCACCAATTAAGAGGAACTCCATGCTACTTGAACTTTTTAATTTGAATCTTGCGTGTATGTTTGTACAGAGACAGTGGGTCAGTGAATGTAGAGAAGACGGTCCCAGACACCATCACTAAGTGGGCCGCTGGAGCTTTCTGTGTCTCCTCCGCGGGCTTCGGCGTGTCACCCAACACCGGGCTGACTGCCTTCCAGCCGTTCTTTGTCAGTCTCACGTTGCCCTACTCCGTCATTCGGGGGGAGGTGTTTACACTCAAAGCGACTGTCTTCAACTATCTCTCCAAATGCATTATGGTAAATATTCAAGGTCTTACAGATTGAATTTCTTTAAATGGATTCACAAGTATGATGATGAAATCTGCATCCACGTCTGCTTCTCAAAATGAAATTAAACAAAACAAATTTTCACTTATATCTTGTTGCATATGTTTCACATATTTGGTATGTATTTCACTTCCCACATAGAAGGCTCAGTATGTTTTGTCTTTCTTTCTGTCTGCAGGTGAAGGTAACACTGGCTCAGTCAGACCAGTATACCTACAGGAGCTGTGATGGCTGCCAGTACAGTGTGTGTCTGTGTGGAGAGGAGAGCAGGACCTTCTCCTGGATTGTCACTCCGACCGCACTTGGTATTAATACATAGATGACCAGAAATGAATGCTGGTTCAATTCCATCTGATTTAGAATTTAATTGATAATTTACATTTGATTGCAAATCATATGATGCTTTGGTTTGTGGAAATACATAAATAATGACAACTGTAGTCAGCAGCTACTTTAAAGATTAACATTTTACACACAAACAGTAGAGCAACTAAAATGGTGTTTACAAATCAATGTATCGGCATTTATAATATAGGGCTGCAACTAACTATTATTTTCATAAACTATTAATCAACCCATAATTTTCTCAATTATCATTTGGTCTATAAAATGTCAGAAAATAGTGAAAACTACCTGTTAAAATGTGTCTGAGCTCATGGTGACGTCTTCAAGATGTCTTGTTTTGTCTGATCAACAGTCCAAAATTCACAGATATTCAGTTTACTATTGTGCATGAAGCAGAAAAGCTTCAAATCCTCAAACTCAAGAAGCTGCAACCATTTCGGGGGGAAAAAAAGGAATATTTGATTATGAAAATATTTGCCACTTAACTTTCTGTCAATCCACTAATTAATGGATTAATCCACTAATTGTTGCAGCTCCAAATTCAATAATATTTTTTAAAATGCTGTAATAGTCTTATTTTTTGATACTACATTTCACTGATAATTCTTTCTCATGTCAGAAAGTCTTTAAATGCAGAATGTTAACTTTTGCATTGTGGTTTTGCTACTTACAGTAAGTAAATGATCTTCCTTCACACATAGTGGGTTCTTAAAATCTATTTTTATACTCTGTATCCTTAAATTTGACCATTTTTAGACCAAGAAAAATATAGAAAATCACAATACAATAAACAATCAATAAATACAATAATTATGGGGTAGAAAACTTCCAACTGTTTTTAGGAACTTTACTTTAAAAAAAGTGTCTAATTCTGATGTTTCTTCGCAAATTATCATTCATTAGTTTCAACCCAAAAGTATATATCAGTGTCCTTCAGAAACTGAATTAACATCACTCTCTGGCACAGCGTCAGCCAGTCACAGCGCTGCCTCCTCATTACAGAGATTTTTTCCAGTTGACTGTCACTAATAGTATAATGCAATCTTCATATCTCGAAATCATTTTAAATACTGTTGTTGTTTAATCCGTCCAATACAATCTTCCACTCTCAGTGAAGAAGATGAGATGATGAGATAGAACAAGCTAATTAATCCTTATTAAGGGCACTGACAGCTGTTGCGTCTTCACTGCTGGAAGGAAAGAAAAGGGGGCTGTTGTTGTAGCGCTGCCTGGCCTGAAAGCAGAGGATTTCTATCAGCCTCCATCAGCAGGGATGGAGACGAGGCTCTGATGAATGTCAAATTGCGCTTCTCTAACTCCCCCTTAGAGGAATGCTGACAATCACTTGTACTAACAAGTCAGGTAGTATCTCTGACGAAACACTCCGAAACCTCTCCCTCGGGGGGTGATCTGTACTTGTCCTCTGTGAGAAGGATTGTGGGCTGTGAAAGGAAGGGAGGGAGGGGGCGGGAGATAGAGCAGTATGGGGGAGAGCAAGTATAATAAGGCAACAAATGGGGATTAATGAGGGCGAATAAGATGGGAAACAGGGGGAGGAAGGAAAACACAGAGAGGAGGGGGGGAGAGGAGGAACAGGGAGAATAATGAGTTGGATTGAAAAGCAGATGGGAAGCTGTTTTGCCTCCGTACACAAAATGTGACAGCGTGACAGGGGAAGGGAGCGCTAATCAATACACTCCTGCTCTCAGAGTAAGAGTATGTTTGTGTGCACACAGGTGAGGTGAATCTGAAGGTCAGCGCCGAGGCCCTGAAGACTGACCAACTGTGTGGAAACGAAGTGGCCACCGTCCCTGACATGGGCCGTATCGACACAGTGGTCCGCACCCTGCTGGTGCAGGTCAGTAACTGTCAAACACAACACTAAACATTCCAGCAGCTTGTCACGAAGTACGACAGCAGACTGTACTGTCATTTAAAACCTCAGCAAACATATATTTAAATATGGAATATAGTATTACCTTTTAATAAAGTGGTTATATTTGTAATCTGAAAAGATGTCAGAAATGACAAATACCAATTACAACTTACCAGAACCCAAAATAATGTCCTATCCATGTCCAGTCTTGAGTGTGTTATATATATGCAGTATTTTACATGATAAAAAACAAATTCATCGCTTACCAAAATTTTTGTGTTAATTTAATCAATTTTAGTTCATAGACATTTCCAAAAAATCATTAAAATGTTACACCAGTTATCTTTAATATGTCACTTGATTGCACTTGAGTAGAATACGGTGGGTTTAAAACCTTTTTTTTTTTTTTTTCTGTGTCTGTGATGAAGATCTTTTGAATTTATGAGGCTGCACACATGGGCAGCCAGTCCAAACAGCACAGATTCAGATTGTGCTGTTTGACACCAGTATAGGCCTTTGTGCCCAGATTTGACAGCATTAAGTGTACAAGATGTTTTTAAAACTGCTTTTAAATTGGGGGTGAATTCTTTTGAACCATGTGACACCCTTCATCTGTCTTCACTGATACATCCGATTATTACAAGTATTAAAAATAAGGCCAGCAGAACATCTGTGTTCTATTACTTAAAGCTGCCGTAGTTCATATGTTTCTATTAACAATGGATCAAATGACTATGTGGAATGTGAAAGGTGTCACTCTTAGTGGAAAACCCTTGGAAAATTATCACCAACTCTGCTGTTTATGCTCAGTTTTACAGATGATTAGCAGACAGTTAGCGATGAGTTGGTGAACACAGTGAAGCATTTAGCAGCTAAAGAGCCAGATATTTTTTCTCAGGAGTTGGAGACCAAAACAGAGCTAAAAGGAGAATGAATATTGGACTTACACTCATCAACTGGACACAAACATGACTCCGCATGAATGTTAAAGCTGGAGTGCGGGACTTTTGTCTCCCCCTTCTGGCAGTGAGATTAATTACAAAAACAGTCAACACGTTAGCCGCTCGGCAGTATGCATTCATCCAGCCACCGACACCAGGTTTAAAAACTCTGATTTACGTGGCGGTGATCAGCATTGTGTGAACTCGTTTGGTAAAGGCTTGAATGTAACAGGTGTTCATTTATTTGTAAAAGTTCCACACTGCAGGTTTATTGTTGCTTTGTGCCTGCTTGATGTGTAAATAAGCTATGCTTGTCTCTGCTGCCCCCAAGTGGTCAAAGAAACAGTCAATGCACATTTAATAAGAAGCAAATGCTCTCAGCACACCTCACAGTATTGTTCAGGTGTAAAATATTGTCAGAACTTTGCATGTAAAGATATCTGATCAGTTTTTTTTTTACCTTTTGTGATGAGCATCTTTGAAACAGATACAGTTGTCTTATAATGTCCAGATTTTGGATAATTAAGGATATAACAGCTTTGAAATTAAATGGTTGCTCTTTTTGAACAATTTGCATCTCACTTTTCCTCTTTCGTCCGAGTTAAAGCACTTAATGTCAGGACTATATATCTATATATATATATATATATGTCTAACACATATCTATATATCAAACACATCAGCTTGTTTTTATTGGTAGACTAGCTGGGATGTGTCACCTCCTTTGAAACAATGAGGGTTTGGTTATTCTATGTTTTTCTTATTGTCATCAGATCTCATAAAAAGACCAAAACCAACAATGTGTTAGGTTAGAGAGGTTGGACAGTATTGAGAGATGGGGTGTTTGTACCGCTCAGACTCAAGCTTATTTTTTCCTACCGAAGATTAACATCTTTAAAAACAGATGACAAATGTCAAATTTTAAAAAGGAAATTTTTAAAGCAGCTGGTCATTGCAGTTTTTAGCAAATGGTACCAAAAGAAGAAAAGATTTTTTTCAGCTGTGGATCAATCCACTTAGAGTCCAAATAAACTCCTGTATGTGTGTTCATGGTAATGAAGGAACATGTCACCCAGTGGAACAGTGTGTCTCATTGACATGTTTTAAGTAAGCAGGTTTTGTCAGCTGTATGTCTTTCATATAATTCACTGACATCATTCTCTTTGTCTCTCTCCACAAGCCTGAGGGAACACCACAGTCAGTCAGTCACAACGCTCTCCTCTGTCCTGCAGGTGAGTGTTCGCAAACATGTGTATCAACGTCAGTTATCTGAAAGCCTCAAGGTTTATGGCCTTTTTGACCCTCTAATTCATCACAACCTGAAAAGTCTTGTCATGAGACCTGTGTCAGAGCCAGAGGTTAAAGTCCTCACAGATGTTCAGTGTGAGGGGATGATTGATTCTAACTTTCTGCTTGTTATTGTTGAGAAGTTTGTCAGATGAGAGATAAACTAGTCAGTATGAAATGGATGGCTGTAGTAAGTATTCACCACACCAGAGCAAAAGGATGATAAGTGCTGTGTTGTGTGTTACATGAACACAGTGACTCCATGAATTTCACTCATGTATGTAAATGTCATTAACTAGTGACTGATTGTCTGAATGTATTACGTTGTACTGAAGAAGCACTGATACTTTGTTACTTAAGCAGAAGTAACGTGCAAGACTTTAATCCAGATGACAAGATAATAAGCAGACAAACATGTTATGAATGGACAATGCTTGCTTCTTTTTACTTGTGTATCATTACTTTTGCTTTCTGTGTTGCCAGAGGGGCCAGTGGAAAAGAAAATCCCTCTTCTGATGCCTGAGATGTTTGTTGCTGGATCTGCCAGGGCCTCTGTCTCTGTACTGGGTCAGTTACACTATATGTTGACACTAATAAAGACTCAGCATTAGCACTTAACTGCACCCTGCCAAGAATAAAATCTTGGGATCTTGGCATCTGTCTCATCTTTTGTATTGTTGGCTCTTCAGGTGACCTGATGGGCCGGGCCATGAAGAACCTGGACAGGCTCCTGGCCATGCCATACGGCTGCGGGGAGCAGAACATGGTGCTCTTTGCTCCAAACATTTTCATTCTCAACTACCTGAAAAGCACAGGTCAGCTGACCACGGAGATTCAGGACAAGGCAACACGTTTCCTGGAGAGTGGTAAGTCCTTTATGTGTTCCTGTGCTGTTCAGGATGGTAAAGTGTGGTTCTCAATACAAGAGATTGTCAAGGATGGATGAAGATCTGGAAGATATCAAAGATGAATCACATGGTTAACAGTGAGAATGAATGTTAAGATTCACTGTGGGAGCAACGTGTTACTGTATCATCAGTTTTTAGTCCAAAGACAGTAGAAACAACTGGAAAAATAATGTGTCTATCTTAAGTGAACCATCAACCTCTACTATGTCACCCGTTGTTAGCATGCTTTTTCTCTCTGATGCACTACCTGACACTGGATATTGGAGTTTGGTTGTTATGGTCTGCATATTGGCATAAAAAAGGTAATTTTCTGAAGATGACAAATACAGCAACTAAATGTCTTCATTTAGTAAAATATAACTTTAACTGAACAAATCTAAACAAGAAATTTCAGACCTTTTTATGGTAGAACCAGTAATGCTGAAGGAGCTTGTGATATTAATACTGTAAGTGAGGTGGGGGGGAGGGGGGGGGATTATTTTGAGGCCATTCCTCTATATTTTCTTCTCATTTTGTAAATATGAATTTTTGTCTGTGTGTGTGTGTTTATTGTAGGATATCAGCGAGAGCTCACCTACAAGCATGATGACGGTTCCTACAGCGCCTTTGGGAAGAGTGATGACTCTGGAAACACCTGGTCAGTAAAACTCAGGCTCTGCCTCAGTAACAGGAATGAGTTAGATAATGACATTGTGTAATAACTGTTACATCTTCTTTGAACATATAGAGACTGGTTAGAAGAAAAAAAACAACCCAAGACTGAAGTGAGTCAGTTGATGGCTTATACAGGAACATCTTCAGTCCTGTATTACAATTGTTATAGTAATGATGGAGCACATGTTTGCATGTATAAAAACATGGTATAACATGTTTTTAACATAACAGTATTAACTTGAAGTGCACTTCTTTTAGATGGACATTTTTTTAAATTAAACTTATATTATAATTAACACATGAAAATATTTATAATGTATTTTAATTTCATAAAACTCCAAATACTAGTAACATTTAGATGTATAAATATCGTGTTAACTGACAGACCAGAAATCAAACCACTGTTTGTTACTTACACCCCTGTTACTAGAACTTACATAGAAACATATAGATGCCAAAATAATAGAAATGTATTTATTTATTTATGATGATATAACGCATGATATATTGCAATTGCATCAGTGGTCATAGAACATTGTAAAGTATTTAGAGCTTTTTTTTTTATTAAACTGAATATTTTCAGCTCAAATCTCACACTTCATTTGATGAGAGAATAAAAGTGACACGCAGACACAGTGGGAGGTAGACGCACACACACAGTGTGTCCTCTCTGCTGTTTGGCACCAGCAAGCATCCTAATAATTTACTTTGTGAGGAACCTGCCAGAAAATATTAATATTTGCTTTTAATGGGCTTAAAGCGCAGTCCCTCGGGGGGATTTAACAAACCCTCTGCTGTTCTGAAAGGATGCTGGGCAGTTTGGCAGTTGGTGAGTGTGTGTGTGGGTGTGTGTTTGTGGTTAGTAGAAACTAGGGCTCTCAAGTGTTCAATTACATTAAAATTCCAACGGAAGATTGGATAAAATTGTCCAAATCCCTTGAAATACGACATCACTGCTTTAGTGAACGCAGTTTTGTGGAACTTTGGAAAAAGGACTTTCAGTGTCAAAGGAAAATGAAAGCTGCACTAATTAATGATTTTTGTATTAACAATGTATCAAATGACTGTGTAAAGTGGAAAAAAATGTCACCAAATTGCAGTTACCCTCAGTCCTACAGAGCTTTTCAGCCTCTTTTATCAGTGTTTGAATTTTTCTGCCCACAAACTCTGCTTTCTACCAGCTGCAACGAGCTGGTGAACATTTTACAAGCTAAAAATCCAGCTACATTTTTCAGGAGTTGGTGCAGACCCAAACAGAGCTAAAAGGAGACTGAATATTGAACTTACATATGCTAGGTGGTCATATCAGTGTCAGTGTTGTGTTTACAGCCGGTTGTTTTGTGGCCAAAATCAATTCATGCAGGTTTAAAGCTGCACCAGTCAATATTTTCATATTAACAATGGAAAAAAAATGGCAATGGACATTTTGTTGGTGCTTGACTGCTGAGCACCAGACAGCAGTCAGATAAAGTTAGAGACTAGCTGGTGAAAATGCTGCCAAAGAGCCAGATATTGTTCTCAGGAGTTGGTGGAGACCAAAACAGAGATAAAATGAGAGTGAATATTGGACTTATATTTCCAAATGAATGCTAGTGTAACATTGTCTGCTTGACATGGAAATCAACAATCGTTTCACTGTAACAACATAACTAGTGCAGCTTTAAAGATTCATGTCAAATATCAACAAGAGTTTGGCATGGTGGACTCTTCCCTGCATCCATGATGATACTGATTAACAGTATGCATGGTGTGAGTTAGTATGTGTATAACTGGGTTTCTTCAGCATTATTTCTGACATATGAGACTGTTTTGATGTGTTATCTAAAAATATTGGATGTGAATATTTCACTTTCCATCCAAAAGGCTTTGCTGCCTCTCTATCAGCTTCAGCTGTCTTGATGTGCTGGGTTCATGTGCGGCTCAGAGGAATATGATCGTGTTGAGTTGTGTTGTGGATGCAGCTCAGGCCAAGTGCTCCGTGTTAGTGTGAGACAGGAGGCTGTTATGTAATTGTCCTGTGGCCGGGTTCATTTTGGGGTTACCAACACAGGCACACATGGTTAGATTTGTTTTTTAGAAACCTTGTGTGTGTGTGTGTGTGTGTGTGTGTGTGTGTGTGTGTGTGTGTGTATGTGACCCTCTAGGCTGACCTCTTTTGTGATGAAGTCCTTTGGCGGGGCCAGACCATACATCTTTGTGAATGCCCAGCACATTAAAGACGCCAGGAGGTGGCTGTCCAAACACCAGCGGCCTGACGGCTGCATCAGATCTGTGGGGAAACTCTTCCACAACGGCATGAAGGTAATGAGATCAGAACGAATGTCGACATTTTAGGTGGGAGTATCCAGACTGCACATCATTTGGCAGTTTGGTTGTTAAGTGTTCTGCTCGGGTGAATTTCCCCCATAAGACACTCAGAATTAACTTAGTGTGAGCAATTAGCATAGAGAAGAGTTTCAGAGAGCAGAGATTGCCCAAGGCGCCCACACACACACACACACACACACACACACACACACACACAGTGTAAAGGCTAGACAAACTGATCAGTCTCTATGCATTCAGTGTCACAAAGGAATAATTCTGCTGCTACATCAGCTGATCCATCAGGCAGTGAAGATTGTAGTAAAAGGAAAAAAAATACCAAAGACCTGAAACAAGCCACAGGTTACATACATGTGTTGTGTTTCTGTTGAGTGTTATTTCAGTGGCACGGACACAAATAAAATAATAAATATGTGAACGTGTTTTCTGATCATTCCTACTGTGTTCCCGTCTTCCACCAGGGAGGAGTGAGTGACGATGTGTCCCTGACAGCCTACATCACCGCCGCCCTGCTGGAGCTGGACGCCAACACCACGGTGAGTCTGACACGAATTGACCTCTCAACATATCATGATCAAACTAGTGAACATGCTCGCCATACAACCATAAAGCTACTCTTACTTTTTTAAGAATCCTGCAGAGGAATGAGTCGATTCACTGAATCAGTGGTGATCCTGCACACAGTCTTCATCAGTGTGTTTGTCTATGTTGTGACAGGACCCCGTCGTCCAGAGCTGTCTGAGCTGTCTCAAAGCAGCAGTGGAGGGCCAAATGGACAACCTGTACACCACAGCCCTGCTGTCCTACACCTTCACTCTGGCTGGAGACCAGGAGATGAGGAGCAAACTGATCACCTATATGCACCAGCAGTCCAACACACAAGGTACGACAGTCTCAGCAGCATCTGCACTTCTGGCTCTCAATTTTACTGACGTGTAGCAGCATGAGCACAGACATTAATTGGTACTAATTGGGTGCCACTTCGTAGCACCCTTGTGTACAGTATGTGAATTCTGTCATGCTGTATCAGAGTCAACAAGGTGCGGCTTCATGTTATCAGATATCATTCATCAAACTAAATGAATATGAAGGCCTGCAGTGATGTTGTTGGTATAGAGCCTTAATATGAAGCTGCTGTTCTGGATCTCAGTATTTACACACACAATGTTGAATTTTGGGGGCAGTCAGTGAATGACCTGCATACACTTACTAAATATCACATTAAAAGGATATACATATTTAGAATACAGATAAGACAAAGATGTAAAAGGTAAGGTAAGACTGGAAGAAGATCTAGGGTGGAAAACACAAATGCACTATTTTATCACGCCGTAAACACAAGCTAATATCATTTATCAATGACATCAAAATACAAAAGGATTTAAAAAACATCCTTCATTCATATTTTTTGTTTTCCCCCCAAAGTCAGAGACATTCAGGGAGAAAATAATTTTTAAAGAGGATTAGCCTCTTATGTAGAGGTAGAATATGTAATGCTAGGTGTTGGCAACAGAAACTCAGTGTAAGAATGAGGAAGATTTATTTAAAATGTTAAATAGAGAGAGGCTTTAAGCATCTGCTTTGAAACCTATAACTAAACTGCTAGTTATACACATCCAGGTCTGGAAAGAACTGATCCATCCATGTAATTTGTCCAACATAGTACAAAACTAATGACACCCCCATTAGCCTCAGCTGTACTTTATATTTAGTGCTAATTAGCAAATGTTAGCATGCTAACACACTAAACTAAACTATATATACTGTAACATGCTTAGCATCAGTGTGTTAGTACTGTTGTTGTGAGCATATTAGATGCTAACATTAGCATTTAGCTCAGAGCACAGTTGTAACTATGTACAGTCTCACAGAGCTGCTAGCATGACTGTAAACTCTTAAGGGTGAATTCATAAAGAATGGATTGTGGCCGCTGATAGCACCATGAATTGCACATCACTTGCAACTATCTGTCCCGTCTCAAGGTCCGATTCATAAAAGATATCACATTAATGATATTACAGCGCAAACGCAACCGTAAAGTTTTGCAGCTGAGTGCAGTTTGCCCTTGTCTGATTGCAATTGCAGACTGTGAGCTACAAGTCCTGACCAATGAGGTGCAGAGGCATTCCTCAAAACGAGGAATTTAAACGAGCTCACCTGGCATGACGATGCCTTCGCCCGACTACAATCACTGCTGCCATGATCACTAGTCTGGGCGTGACACATCTTATAAATGCACTTCAGTTACCACCAACTCTCTGAAGACACTAATAATATCACTCTAGCTGCATGTGGCTATTAGCGCTGGTCTGTGAATTGGACTGTTTTTGCAGTGAGGCTCTTTTGCATAGAAATGGGCCAGTTTTGCACCAAATATATGCATATTACCCAATTTAAATGTGTGCAAATAGCAAAGGAACACCGAGAAACTACTTGCTTGGCAGTGCACTCAGTGGTGCATTTCATCCTTTGCAGTGCTTTGTGTGTTTCTTTTTGTCTCATTTGTGCAGGTTTAGTGGTGCAAAAGCAGCACAATCCTTTTGTGAATTCTCCCACCAGACTTGTTATATTTTACGTCTTGCCTGTGCTTTTATAAAATTGTAATATTTGTATGTGTTTTTTTGTATGTGTATGTATTTATTTAATTATTTGAGATGACAAAAAAGGGCCAGTCTTTGGAAAAAAAGAAAAAAAGGTTAGTGTGTTAGTTATGGATAATATGAAGGTTGAACAAGCATAGGAGTTTCCATAATGAAGAAACTTGGTAAGAATGTGAGATTAAAACAATCTCTGTAATAAACTAACCAGCTTGGGAATCTGTAGACTGTAGACCTACATGTGCCCACGAATTTAACTGCATAAATGCATAAATTCTAAGTTTATGATTGCTAACTTGCTTCTAATGAGTGACTCCACTGTCCTGATTGGCAGGGGGCACCCGTCACTGGGACAGAGCAGGGGCTTCTCAGAAAGGCCTGGACTCTCTGGAGGTGGAGATGACCTCCTACATGCTGCTGGCTCTGCTCTCCGGTCCGGCCCTGCCAGAATTTGGTTTGGACTACTCCTCTGGCATCGTCCGCTGGCTTGCTCAGCAGCAGAACCCTTACGGCGGCTTCTCTTCCACTCAGGTAGACAGAGCCGCACACTGCCGTTTTTCACAGAAAAAGTCTAAAACCCTGAAGCGACTCTACTGACACACCTAACCTCCCTGCTCCTCAGGACACCGTGGTGGCCCTCCAGGCGCTGGCTAAGTACGGAGCCGCCACCTACAGCGAGGAGGGCAGCACTATGGTGACGGTGACGTCGTTAGGAGGCCTGAACAAAGAGTTCAAGGTGGATCAGAGCAACAGGCTGCTGTACCAGGAGGAGAAGCTGAGCGACGTCCCTGGAGAGTACACCATCACAGCCCAGGGACAGAGCTGTGTGCTGGCTCAGGTACGCTCAGTCACTGCATGAGCTCAACACAGCACAATACTGACAAGATGTGTGTGGTAAGGTACTCTAGAAAATGACCAATAAGTCAAGAGTCCCATATATCACTTAAAATCAGGTCATTATAAAAATAGTTAAAAATAAGCTTAAATGGAATAAAACAGAAGAATAAAGAATGACAGCGGTGTAAGATGTGAATAAAAGGCTCTATTTTAATTTAATAAAAAACAGAAAAGTGACAAAAGTTTGAAAACAGACTGAAGTTTATTGTGTGATATAAGATCAGATGTTGATGATCCGTCTCCTCACAGATCTCCATGCATTACAACGTCCCTCCTCCCCCCGACTACTCTGCCTTCAACATTTCAACTAACACCATGGCCAAGTGCAACATCAGCAGGCCGCAGCTCATCCTCTTTGTGCACGTCAGGTACTGTGTGTGTGTTTGGTACTACACTGGATGATCACGTTACATCGTTGACCTGAAATATGTATAATGAGCCTTTTTGATTGGCCTTCAAGCCAGTTGAACAGGTTTTATTAATGATGATGATTTTGAGTTTTACCGGAGAAGACAATTCATCTCAGTGGAGGCTTTGCATCAGTGTATATACGACCATAATACAGAAAATCAAAATATCTGCAACAATTTAGCTGTTTAATTATGAAGAAAAAGACATAAATAATGGCTTCTTATAAAGTAGCCATGAGATGTAGTTAGTAAAAGGCTAAAACTAACAGGCTCTTTTGCCATAAACAGTTTGTGATTGATTTAGTGACATCATAACTAGTTTGGAAGCCAACTGACACAAGTGTGATGTGTAAACGTGAAGCCCTCAGTTCACAAACACTGAGAATGGACTTTACATGGTGGTAGAAAACATCTAGTGTCCAACAGTTAAACTTCTGAAATGAAATATATTTGCATATTAATAGAATAGAAGGACTAGATGTTAAGAGTTTGTATGTCTTCAATCATGTGGAGGGAGTCTTTAAGATATGTTAAACACTATTAGAACACTGAAAATGTGCAGTTTTGACATAAAGTTTCAGTGTAATAACTACAGTTGTAGGATCCAGTGAGAACTAGGAATCTAGCTGCAGGTGTAAAATGTTCTGATATTTAAATGAGTGTCATTTTAAGATATTGAATATCACCATAACTGACTGTAAAATCTAACTAAAAGCTGTAACGCAAGTGCTGCTGTAAGGAAAAGACTGCTGCTCCATCTCACAGAGCATCATCTCATTCAGCTGCTGTGCATCTTAACTAAAAAAAAAAAAAAGTGAAGCCTTAGTGTGTGTGTGTGTGTGTGTGTGTGTGTTTGTGCAGGTACCAGGGCAGGAGAGAGGAAACTAACATGGTCATCATCAACATCAAACTGCTGTCGGGATACATCCTGGATAAGAGCTCACTGAAGCTGGTGAGTTCTTCATCAGCAGCAACCTTACTGTGCAGCTCATGTGTGATTGTTCCGTCATGGACTGCATGTGTGTGTTTTTATATATGAGGTGTACTGATGACAGTCTGTACTCTCACAGCTGAAGAGCGACCGCTCAGTGAAGCGCGTGGACTTGGAGGAGGGATTCATCAACATCTACTTAGACGGGGTAAGAAGCAACACTTAGTGTCTGTATGTGTGTAAGTAGAGTTGGACAGACTGTCATTGGTTTGCCTGTGGTATGTGTGTGGTTGCAGCTGAAGAAAGATGAAGAAAAGATATACAGTGTGACAGTAGAGGAGGACGTGCAGGTCAGGAACCTGAAACCCGCTGTGGTCAAAGTGTATGATTACTACCAAACAAGTAAGAGCCTCACAAGATCATCTTCTGTTGTTTTTTTTTCTAAATATCAAGTTTCCTTTACTTTACATCAGTTTCTATTGTGTTCTAATGTGTTTCTGATCATGTTTGCAGGTGATGAGGCGGTCACTGACTACACCTCCCCCTGTGCAGAGAGTACGTAACAGTTCTTAAACTCTGCAATCTTTTTTTTACTACTCGTTTTGTATCACAACAGATAAAGGAATCACCTTATTTTATTTACAGCACATACAGGGTTTCATCACAGCACTACGGGGGATATTTACTAAGGATTTGTGTTCAATGTTTTAGGCGCTAAACAGCCAAATTGCATTTGTCGTCAGTAAGGGCCACACCCAGGTTTAGTGCTGGTTAAATGGAAGAAAAGCAGCACTGTGTTTGAGCTCATGCAATATGTATTATAAGGAGTTCCTGTTCATAAGCACAAAATATGCACCTGATTTATCACTGCAGACTGACCACTGCAGCAGCAAACTGCTTCTGTGAAATGTAACGTCTGGGAGAAACAGGCGTAGAATCTGCATCTCTGTTTACAGAGAGACAAACACGGTTTAAGATGTGTCGCAAAGTGACGTTAACGGAGCTCAGCAACACCACACGACAGAAGAGCAACAGTCTGTTATTTTTCATACAACTTTACCTTTCTGTGTCCCTCAGCTCCCTCCTGCATATTATTCCTGACTTGTAATGCCTCAGCAGTCCAGCCTGATATGACTGAAGCAGACAGTTACAGTTATTAAATTATATTATGTTTACAAGAGTCTAAAAGTTTGACCAAAAATGTCCTGCGGATTTTTCATAACTCTTTCAGTAACTGATCTTTTTGTTTAGCTGACGTCAGGATATTTAACTCATATTTCCTCACATACAGAGTTCCTCATGTGGGATGAAAACAGACCAGAAGTGTCCTCTTTTAAACCAATACTCCAAGTTCAACATCAGAAAACACTTTTTTTGTTTTTACTCCATTCCTTCCCAGACATGTGCAACACACATCAGAACAGACATCAGCTCTTTCTTAGCTGCACTTTATGCAAATCAGAAGAACAACAGCTGAGCTCATAGTAAATATATGATGTGTCCCTGATGGTAATATGTGACAGGCTTAGTAAATGTTCCCCACTGTGTAGCTCTGAACCAATAACTGTCCTGCATAGAAATATCAACTAAATTATACATTGAAGTAACATCTGTGGTGTAAATGATGCTTTTAAATGATCATACTGTATATGAAGTGGTGATGTTTTAAGGGAAAGAGATTTATATTGTATATCCAATGACTACATTGCACCAGAAAGATATATGAAATATGATTTTAAAATACTTGAGTCTCTACAGTTCAGAAGTCAAATGATTGGTTTATAAAGCTCTACTTCACAGCTTCATTATGATCCAGTCTAGTCTTGAGAACAGACCTGCAGCTTGTGATGTCATTATATTGATTATCATCTAGTCAGTTTTCCAAAACTCACTAGATCCAATTTATCCCATTTATATAAGAACTGTGTGTGTGTGTGTGTGGTTTACAGATAACTAAACAGTGTGTGTCCTCTTCCAGGTGACAGCGTCAACGAGCTGTAAAATCCTCTTTGAAATCCTGCAAAGCCCCGAATGACTGGACTTCTTTCAGGTTCACACTTGGAAGAATCGCTGTGTCAAAGAAAGAAACATCCTGATGTTTATTTTTTTTCTTAGACTGTTTCTTAGATTTGTCTTTTTTTTTTTTTTTTTTTTTTTTTTACTCCTTTTACTCTTTTTTTTTTTAGTTGTTATAATGTGAGTGAATCCCACTTTTTGTGTAATTTTTAGTTTCTTTTTTTTTTTTTGCTTTTGATTGTTTTATTGTTGCTGTTACATGGTAGGCTCGTCCTCGCCCTCCTAAATGAGTGTCAGTAATGAACCAATAATCAGTCATTATTCACTTTTTACTGCTGCCTCTCTCTCAACACTGGAACCTTCATTCTTTTAACCCGCTGAGTTCAAGAAACACAGACGATACTCTGTAACAGTTCTGTTTTTAATAGATTTGACAAAATCCATATTATTCATATTCATGAAGGTGACGCATGAGACATACAGGGTACCAATAACACAGTATGGTCTGAGTATTCATTGTGAGTGAGTGAGTGTGTGTGTGTGTGTGTGTGTGAAACAGGATCTATTTTCTAGAAAAACAAGTCTCACGAGTGCTAGGTGAATTATTCTGTGTGTGTGTGTGTTGTGTGTGTGTGCAGATGTGTGTGTTCTGCTGTACCAGTAAAAAAAAGAAAAGGTAGATTGATACATCACTACCATACCATTTGAAATGTAACTGACAATAAATTTTCTAAAATGACAAAAATAAGTAAAAACTGTACTTCTTTTCATACAATACTGTTTCATTTCAATAGTATTTTTTCATTCAGGCATCCTCTTTACAGTATATTTAGTTTCCTTTCTTTTTCAACATAGATAACAGTAATGTATATACCATCTACTATCAACAGACATGATTTAACAGCCTTGCCAGTGTTGAATAGTTTGGTTTGCACACATTAAATGTGCAGGGAGAGTAAAGGCAAGGAGGACATAATATATTAAGGTCTTTTCACTAGTCTTCTACTACTTCTTCTTTTTTTTCTCTATTTTTTTTTTTTTTTTTTTTAGAAGTAAACATGTCACTATCTCAGGCACCACGACCATAAATTATCATCACTTGACCAACACATGAAACTAAACAACAGTTCCACATGCTCCAAATATCACAGC
Source organism: Thunnus maccoyii (assembly GCF_910596095.1). NCBI lineage: Eukaryota > Metazoa > Chordata > Actinopteri > Scombriformes > Scombridae > Thunnus > Thunnus maccoyii. Next base: position 4,247,935 of record NC_056538.1, on the reverse strand, counting down.
GTAGTTTGTCCTCCGCTCCTGCTGCGGAACAGAAAACAGTCTCTCCGGTTTATCCGTTTACTACAAACTGTCACGTTCACGGCAGATTAATAGATTCACAATGTGATGATCGACATGCCAGGCGAGCCCGAGCACTTTACAGTTTTGTTAAAGCTGAAGACGCAATGTTTCTTTATCCATCCTCATGCATTCAGGCCTCAGGTCACAGCGGGGGGGTTCAGAGCAGGAACTGATATCACAGCGTGTTGAGTAAAGGATGACGAAGCCAGTGATGTGACAGTCAATTAAAAATTCAACTTACAAGGTAAATAACTACAAATTAACACAATAAATGCATTTCTTGCAAATAAAAAGTTGGCAAAACTAGTTTTGATGGGCTCACCCTCCACTACTGAATGTACAAAACATTAGAGACATTTTTTCTTGAGTTGAAGCTGCTTTTGCATAATTCAAATTTCAGCTGGTTTTGACACAAATAACTTTTTTCCTGCATTTCCTCTTTTCTGATTGGTACAGATTTGAGAGGATTTAGGAAAGACGGGTATAAAAAAAAAAAAAAAAAAAATCTAAAAGCAGCAGAATATCTCAACTTTTAAGTTCCTGTTTTGGGTCAAGAACTCTAGATACTACACTTCCCATGATGCAACTCAAAAGTGTCTATCATTAGGCCTCTAGACCTGGTAAACACCCACAACTTTCAAACCAACTGCACCAAGTTGTAACGCAGACATTCTGTTAAATAAATTTGTAGTTTCCAAGCTCAAGCCTGGATAACCCTGATGACATCACCATGACGTCATCAGGGTTATGTTGCCAGACTTGAAAAAGCCACGAAGAAGCCATTTTACAACACAGGCTGACAGAATGACTGACATGTAAAATAAATGCATATACTTAATATTTTGTACATTCAGACTTCAGTAATGACAGTAAACCAGCTGATCCCCAGTGTGCTCTGGGCCTTTAGGCAGACGTCCCCATAGTGAAGATAAAAACATGCAGATCTGTTCACGTACTGCAATACAGCTCAGAAACAAATGAAAATGCATTCATACGATTGTAGCCTTCCAGCGAGGCTGTGCTGGACTCAGACACGCCATCAATAACACATAGTCAAGGCACAGTTCTGAATTGCATTAGTCCGTATTGTTGATCCTGCGTGGTCCTGTGTCAATGTGGTCTCTGTAGCGCCCCCTCATGGTTGCTGCTTTAGGCTGGCAGTGATGATGGCTGCTTCCCCGCTGTGTAGTCACATCATCAAGTTAGCTAAAGGTTACTTGGCAAATAGATGAGCTTCTGTTTATTTGTGTGTACACACAGATGTATGCAGTTTGCACCTTAGTTGGCAACATGATGGCATTATACAAACACAGTGACATATTCCTTTTCACAAGTACACTGAGGATGTGGTAGCTATGGTTGGACCAACATACGGGTTTGTTGACCTCTGAATGTTGGATATCATCCCGTCACTGACCTCTGACTAGCTGCTTCAAAACACTTTATGTCCTTTGTACATTTATTATTTGTTGAGTGTGGGAAATGTATTTTTTTAGCATCTTACCCCCGACTTAGATGAAAAGATTCATAATAACTGAATCTCTGTATCTAGTGAGATAAGTTTGGGATGTGTCAGGCTAGCTTAACAGTTAGCACAAAGATTGGAAGCAGATAGAAAATGCCCCATAAAAAGGGATAAATACAGATTTGCTATTTGAAGAAGTCACAAGTGAAGTGAATTTCCACACTTATTCATTCCCAATAGTTTGGTCAGAAGATTGATATGACTGTTGCGTCTGTACGCTAATTATGAAGCTAAAGGTTAGTTAGCTTAGCCAAGCATACAGACTAAAAACAGATGGGAAAAACTAGCCTTGCTCTTTCCAAAAGTAAGCTATATAACAATGGCAGACTAGCTGTTTTGCCCATTTCCAGTCATTATGCTAAGCTAGGCTAGCTGTAGCATCATATTTAGCGTACAGATGTAAGAGTGGGCTCGATATTTTCATCTAACTCTCAGCAAGAAAGAGAATAAGGATACCTCCCAAAATGTCAAACTATTTTTTTCAAATATACTAATCCTTCAAGTATTTTATTATGAGCATAGTGAAATGATTAAGTCATCTAAATATACCAAATACTGAACAAAACAGTGTTTTATCAGCAGCTTGTGTGACTTTTCAAACCCTGTATTGGTGGAACCATAGTGAGAACTGCTGAGTGAACTCCTGAGCTGTAGTGGGTCTAACAAAACACTTCCAGTTACTTTGGTAAGCCTACATGTGAAGTAATATGTTCTAGGATGCCGCTGTGGATAATGTTCTGTATATACTGCACTTGATCTAGTGAGCAGCAGTGAGCTGAAGTGACTGTTGTGGACTTGGAGGATGCAGTGCTTTCCTGTTTCATTGTTACAAACAAGTTTACTGAACAGTTGGATTCTCATCTCCAGTCCCTGTTGACTGTCTGATTTCTATTATTTCTCATAGGTTTATCCATTTGGAACAAGTTTTTTTTTTTTTTTCAAATATATTTCTAAAATGATTTGATTGAAGATCTTTTAAACTCTTTCTGTCTAAACTGAGCACAGTCATGATGGAACACTCCAACTAAACATTGGCATTATGTCATTTGGCAATTTTTTTCTATAATGAGTAAAAAAAAAAAAGAAAGGAAACAAATAATACAAAAGGTTCAACAAACAGTAACTACAAGATCTCCATTTGGCAATATAGAAAGGCTTTTTAAAAGTCTTTGACAGGTATACATTTTGGTTTATATACAGAAGTGTGTATGTGAGTGTGTGTGTGTCCTCCAAGGGCTCCCTTTTTCAATCCAGACAGAATCACGTAGAAAATGTGGAGGTGAAAACATCTACATAGTAAAATTAAAAGTGTGAGATAAAAATGAAAAGTAACAAACAAGGCGCTGTGTCCGCTGTGGACTGGAAACAGGAAGGGCCTGTAGAGTCTGTGATGGGAGAGTCCCTGCCGAAACGATCTGCTCGTCACCTGCGTTCTCAGTACTGTATGTATGTGTGTGTGTGTGTGTGTGTCGTCTGTCAGTTCATGAACTGTGTGTATCCCTCCGCTCCTGTGACGATCACATCCATCCAGATCCTCATGGCCTCTGCTGAGGGGGCCACCATGTAGTAGAGCCGGTCGTGGGTCTTTACGCAGAAGGTCAAGGAAGGGTTGGGGCTCTGGAGGACGAGGAAAAAAAACAGAAAAGTAGAATCAGACTTTCTTGTACGAACCTCAGATCTGACAGATGGAGATCGACTTTCCTACCATTTACTACTCTCATTTGTCAGGTTGGGAGACCAACTACACTACATATTTACTGCAGCGCTGATCACAACTACATTGGAGTGATCTTAAATTTGTCTGACTCTTATGAGACAGTGCTAACCTTTTTTAAAAAAAAAATTCAGCCAATCTTTGAAAAACTCAGGTCTTTTAACAAATTCTCTAGATTGTTTTTCATTTCTAGAACCCTTAAAGCTGCACTAACCAATATTTTCATATTAACGATGGATCAGATGCAACCATGCGTAGTGTGAGAGAGTCCCAAACAGAATGATCACCTGACTCTGCAGTTCCCTTTAGACCTGCAGAGTGTTGGAGCATCTTTCAGCTCATTGTTGTGGTTCAGTCTCACAGGGCTCCTTTAATTTGTTTTCAACAGCAATAAAAACTCCCCCAAGTGGCCAGAAACAAATAACTTAATGCAGCTTTAAAGACTCTTTCAAACATCTGGATGAGAAATATTCTGTATATTGCACAATAAAAAAGGATTTTTAAACCTGTTAACCAAGTTGCTACTCTGCTGTAAAAAATTAGAGCCAGAAATGACGTCTTTGTTTAATTTGTACAATGTGAACCAAAAATTGAAAGTTTTAATTCCAATTAAATGTATTATTGTTTGTTTTCAAGGTCAAGAATTAACTTTTAATCTCTACTACATTGTATTGTATAATATGTCTATATTATCATTCAAATTGTTCATAAGGCCGTATGTCATTTTTGGCTACATGGATTAGAAACTGGTAATCTGGGAAAGAGGTCAAAAATCTTTTTTTCATCCAGATGATTAGATGGTTGGATAATTGTGGATATATCTTCAGAATAGTGCTGTTAAACCACCTGGATATTTCAAAGATTGATATTCTACTGAAGAGCACTGAGTTGTATTGAATTCAGCACAAAATATCTGGAGCATTGATCCAAAAATACTGTCAGAAACACAGCAGTCCATCCCCGATTTATACAGATTTCATGAAAATATGGGAATAACAAAACTCCTTCAAGAAAAACACATAAAAAAAACAAACTTTTACAGATGTTTTTTTCATGAAATTGTTGATGCTTTTTGAAGAGCAACCAACTAGACTACTTTAAAATCTCTTCCATCCTCACACACACACACACACACACACACACACACACACACACACACACACACACACACACACACACACACACACACACACACACACACGTTCCACTCTTCTGCATCACTTTTCTCTAAACCGTCATCTTTCTTTCTGTTGGAAGTGACTTTAAAGTTTTTCCTCTGTAATGTGACATTGTAAGTGACAAGTAAAATCAAAGTTACAGTTGATCAGAGCCACACAGTTAAGAGTACGGTGCATTGCGACAGGCCATCAAACACACACACACACACACACACTGAAGATGAGGAGGCAACAGCTCAGCTTTATGTTGAAGATAAAATGACAAAATGACAAGACATGTAAGGCTCAAGTCAAACAGCAAGCAGCCCTGATCATAAAGAAGAGAGATATGGCCAAAAACTACACCTACGGCTCTATCAGCTCTTTGAAAATGAGTAAAAGGCAAAGTAAAGGCAGATCAAATGAGATTGTATTTCTGTCAAACCTCACAGTGACTGAAAATGGCTTAATAACTCTATATAAATAAGCAGATTCTTGTTTTCTAACCACTCAGCTGGTTTATACTGGGAACACTGGGATGGACGGAGAAAGCAAGCAGTTACAAACTGACACATTTCAAGGATTTCAGGTCTCTACATACATTTCTTAACCATGCAGGATCAGTCCTTGACCTTCTATTCTCTGATTAGCACAAACGGTTTTGGACACACGGGGTTCAGTGAGGTTAAGACGGGTGAACAGAGAGCGTGGATACATACACTGCTCAAATTCAAGTTGAAAAATCCCTTCTGTGACAGCAGCGGGCCAAAGCAAAAAGCACACAAACAGGGAGAAAAGAAACAAAGAATACAGTATGTGCAGAGATACGTTTTAAATGAAAGAAGAAGATAAACAGAAGTGTGAAATACATGAGAGAAAATGATTGTTGTCGGACACGTAGGTGTACCTTTGTGGCACTGCGGAGGTGATCGTAGTAGACCTCTTCTATCGCCTGGAAGTAGATCACACCCTTCAGCTTGGTCTCGTGTTTGTCTGTGGGAAGGAAAATAACGTGGGTTTGGTCAAAGACTTCAATTTATTGACAGCGATATACTTTTCTTGGCGATAAACGGCGAGGAGCATCGCTGTCCTGTCACCTAGGATAATGACGAGGAGAACGCACGACGCGGTCATTAAAAAGAGAAGGAATCAAACTTTGATCATGACCAATTTATCGTTTGTGATGATGGATGGAAAAAGACAACCACAGCACTTTTTCCTCTGTTTTTAAAACACTGGTGCTCTCATTGCATTTTCAGACTTGACTGCATTCTTACGCTACTCTGGTACATCATTGCAGTTTGTTTCATCAGCCACTGCAGAACTGCAGTAAGGAACCGGTGGGGAACTCGACACCCCTCTCTACCTCCAGGCACAAACACTCCACAAGCCAACTTAAGAGTAGTAGATAGAGACGCAGCGCTTCATTTCGAGGAATAATAGTTTCCTTTTAATATGCTGCTATTATCTGCTAATGACCTCTTTAGCATTCAAATAGCCCTGCATTTGCATCTCATTTGACTGCATCTAAATAACCAAAACTCTGGTTGTGGTGGAGGTTGATTAACAGGAATTAGCGACGCTCATGACTTATGCTCGTCGCCTCGCGTTACTCATTGTTCAAGGTCATGAGACAAGGGCAAGCGATGCATCTCAATCAGCCTCCTCGGAGAGCGCGGCGCATTTTAACTACTGGCAAAGTAATCTCGGTACACCTCCTCACCCTGGCTCACTTTCAACAAGGTACGCTCTAAGCAGCTTTAAGTGGAACCTTCTGAGGACTTCAAAGACCTGACGGTGAACAAGTGTCCCAAAGCTCCCAGTGTAAGATCAAATTACACCTCCGTGCGCGTCACATGCTACATGTAGTGCTGCTGAAGGTCTGGAGGACGCATGTTCTCTCTGTCACTCATCCATAGCGGAACATTCTGCCACTTTATATGTTGAATTTTTAAGCTTATTGCAACCACTTTGCAACCATAACCTCTCATATTTCCATACATTTACTATAATGTTATGCTACAAGCTGTAGCTGGATGATACAAAAACAACCTGAGAAAATCCTCTAGCGCATAAGAAAGTCCAGACATTGAATTTGCAGTCAAAAATAATGTCAGCATGTTTTTAAATGTAATGTTAATAAGTTTGTATCACTAGAATGAATAAAAAGGGTCTTTGGGGAAATATTAGACATGCTCCTTTTTGTCTCGGCCAACTGGGGGTTGGTGTCAGGATCTAGCCTGCTAAATGACTTTAGCGGTCCACTTTTCCCCAGTGAATGTTTGTTTGGTGGCTCATTCAACAAGCTAACGTGCAGAACAAGATGTGTGTTCATGTTTGTAAGTTAGATAAGAAGGAGACTTTATCAGGAAAGCTAATGTGGGTTGTTGTTCAGAGTCTGTGGTTCTTGTGTTGTGTAGCAGGATGCAATCAGGCTCAGTGTGACCGTCTGCTCTGCCTATGATAGAACAACATGTTATCGCTTTATGCTACATTTCATTTACTGTGTGGAAATAAAGACTCTAGGGCTGAAGCTAACAATTATTTTCATTCTCAATTAATCTGTAAATTATTTCCTTGATTAATTGGTTAATTGTTTGGTCCGTAAAATGTCAGAAAATGGTGAAAAATGTCGATCAAGGTGACGTCCTCAAATGTCTTGTTTTGTCCCGACCAACAGTCAACAACCCAAAGATATTCAGTTTTACTGTCACAGAAGACTAAAAAAAAGGAAAAATTTCACATCTGAGAATGTAATCAGAGAATTTACACATCAACCAATTAATCAACTGATCAACTAATCGTTGCGGCTCTAGAGGACTCCATCTAGTACGTAGACAGATAACCGAACAGTATTTCACTGAAATAAGGGGAAACCAAAGAATTTAAAATATAATGTAGTTTTTGGTTCCAGATTTTTTCTTCAAGGACAACACAGGACAAGTGATTAACAGAGCACATATGTACAGCATATGCTGTAGCAGACAAAAGTCTGATCAGTTGAATTTGAATGCATGAGCCACAATTAAAGGGTGGACAAAACAACAATCAAATACAGTAACATAGCAATAAACACCACTAGCTTGTTTTTTTAAGCAATATTTTCCAGTATTATATTTGATTCATTATACTGTGTGGTGTTGCCGTTATTTTGTCCACTCCCTGTCTCTCCACAGAGACCAGCAGCTAGGAGCCATCTCCAGGTGTGTGTGTTTTCAAACTCACAGCCCTTCAAATGTAACATTTTAATAGAGAGAGTAAAGCATTATGTAGCATTATGGGTGATTTATTTGACCGGTGAGAAGAGTCAAAAGTGTTTTTATACATCTTTATGGACCTGAACACAGACTGAATCATCTGTCAAACAACTCAGTTACAGGCGTCACAGAATTTCACCATGACGATCTCCAAACTAACAGCTGGAGAAATAACTGACGGCTTCAAGAGCCTGAGAAAGTGTGTGTCAGACTGTATCTTTCACTTTTTATGAGAGAAAATGCAGCAGTGTTGATGACTTTCTTCTTCTTCTTGGACGAATACTATTTCTAGGAAACTTTCCCAACATAAATCTGAAAAAAATCTGTTTCTTATCTTCCAGAAGTCTTTTTCCAAAACCAGGTGTTAGGTCGTCTTATGATCAGGGTTGTTTTATTTTCAGGCCAGTATGGTTTTGAGTTTGAGACATGTGCTCGGCCACATGAACAAAAAATGTACGACTGATGAGCAGACAAAATATGACAATTCAAACTAGTCGTACAGAGACGTACAGAGCAGAGCGCGTAGCACAAATCACTGAAACCACATTAGACTGAGCATCATTACCAACATTTCTTACCAACATAGTAGGAGAAGGTCCTTTTGAGGCGGTCAAAGACGAACCAGCGTTTCTTCCAGGACTTGATCTTGCCTCCCATCTTGACCAGGTAGCCCTTACACATCTTCTCAGTGAGGATGACGTGGTAGCAGGTTTCCACGCTGTGGCCCGACGTCTCCACATGGGTGCGTAGGTCGAACTCCTCCTTTCTAATGGGCAGGTAGCGAGTCATGGGACGGGCCTGGACACAGCAAAAAAAAAAAAGAAGAGGGTTATTGTCTGACATAAATAGATGATGGATGGAACAGTTTTTGAACTGATCAAGAACAAATAATGAGATCAGATTCCACACATCACACAGGAGAATCTTTTATTTTTTGCATCTTTGTCTTCCAAGGAGAGATATGGTGTCCTGTAGTGGTTCTGATTCTGATAAAAAAATACTGAAAATAGGGTGATTTTGCTATGAAAATGGTCAAATGTGATGATATTGAATTCTGACACAAAATATCAGCCACCAGAAACTCCCCTCCTCAGAAGCCCATATCAGTGAAGACCTGTCATTTTCCAACCATGCAGATTCAATTATGTCTCATTTTACTGACCTGAGAGAAGTTCTTGGACCTCATCTTGACCTCCTTCTCCACTAGCTGCTGCCGGTGGAAAGTTTCATCCTGCAGTCTTTTCTCCGCCTCCTCCCTCCTCCTCCTCTCCTCCTCCAGCATCTGACGGCGAGTGAGGCTCTCTCGTTCCTGGAGGAGAGCGTGCTTTCATTAAATATTTTTTTGATCTACAGCATGGAAAGGGTTTGCAGAACACACATGCTCTTCTTCAGCTCAGGCTCGGCTTCACATTCATACATTTATGTACATTTTTCCAGATGGCAGCCGCCGACAAACTCGCACTGCTGGCGACTGTGCAGCTCTACCACAGCGGCTCATTCTTTACACATCTGAAGGCACAGACACACACACACATACACTATAAAATAAGACACTATTAGCCTTTTATTTCAGCCTAAGCTTCTTCATCAGAGCACAAAGAGATGAAGGTATTTGATACAGAAGTCAATAAAAATGAATGAAGAGATGAAGTCGCTGCCTTTTCTTCACATTCACGCTCAGCTATCGACAGCAGCTCTGCGAGGACTCATCGGTCTAGAGGTATGGATTGAGGATAATTGAGTTCTTGCGCTCTATAAACTCCCCTCTGAAGTTGAAGTCTTACCCGAGATTCAATAAGTCTGGCTTTCTCCAGCTGTGCCTCCTTCAGCATTTTCTCCATCTCCTCAATCTTCAGCGCATCCACTCCTCCGACACTGGTGACAAACACAAGCACAGAGAGACCAGACTTTTACATCCTGATAAAAAAATAAATAAATAAATGTTTTGCAGTATTCAAAGCAATGCTATTTTACACTATATGTGAGTGTGGTCCCTGCTGTACATATGAGGACATTTTCATCATACAAAAACAAAACAATGCAAGGAAACTCTTCAGTGTTTACCCTGTGGATGTGTTCTTGTAAAAAACAGCATAAATAAAAAAAACTCTCCTTTAAAACAAAAGCAACAACAGCCAAAATAACACTGTGAAACATTTTCACGTACACTGACACTGACTGAATTCACATTAGAGTATTAAATTTGAGGCTTTTCATTAATATCCTGCTGTGGATACGCACATCCAGCAGGTAAATGATTGAAGAATGAATCTTAAGTGCTATGAGGATCTGTTGAAATATACACATCTGCTGTCTGTCTCTATCTGCCCACCACGTCCCTCACTCTCACTAGAACTCACTAGCATTTCAATGGCAGGTCGCAGAACTCTGTAAAAGTGCAGTATTTCCTAACAGCTTATATCAGCCTTATGTCACCTTACATAAAAACGACCCCGATGACTTCACCAGTGAGGTTAATTTGATATACTTATAAATGACATAAACTTAACACATTTGAGAAAAATAAATCAGTATTTGGAGATAAAGAGTCAGATTGGTTCATCCCTATATGGGATGATACAGTCAGTGTCTTGTCTCAATCTTGTCTGCTTTGTGGTTTCCTCTCTCTCTCTCCTGTCCTAGCTGGCAGTCTCCACTGTGCACCTTTAATTACAGAGCAAATCCAATTAAAGTCATCTAAGAACATATCACTGAGAGTTTTTTTTTGGCACTTGAGAGCTGTAAAGGAGTCATGAATGACGGCTGCTGCTAAGAGCATGCTGTGGTGAACGCTGTTGTAATACAGCTCACAGCTTGGCCACATTAACAGATGCTCTCCAAATCACCCAGCCTATGGATAAGGACTTTAACTGGTGGGGAGCAGTGTGGGAAGATTAGCCGCCTGTGTGTCCTTTTAAATGCTTTTGTCTGTCTGTTGTGTATTAAATCTGACGCTGTGGCATCTGCTGCGAGGCTTCAAGCTAACATGTTGAATTTTAGCAGGTAAAATGTGTGTTATGATACAATGAATGATGACCAGACATGGGTTTTGGGTGATAAGAACAATGTCAGACTGAGAAGATCCAGTCACAGTCTCCAAATACTAACATAAATCTGTCAGCTGGAGTCAGTGCACAGCTGTCACCTCTGTATCACTACACTCCTTCCTGTGACTGAGTATATGTGTGAGTGTGTCTGTGGTACCTGGACATGTTATCTGGCGAGCAGGCCGAGTTGTTCCCTGTGGACACGCTGGTGTCCATGCTGTCAGAGCTCTCCAGGCTCAGCGTGTCGTAGGGCTGCTCTCCGGCTGATGGGGGCTGGTGGTGCAGGATGGAGTGGTGTACTAGAGGAGGGGGGCCTATGGAGCTGTGGCTCAGCGCAGGGGAGTAGGAGGGCGACGGGGAAGAGGAGGTGAGGAGGTGGGTCTGCGAGCCGTGGAGCGCCTCCCACTGGCACTGAGCCTCCGCCGCCGCTCTCTGCTTGAGCTCAGCTAGACGACGCCGCTGCTCTTCGATAACCTGATGACCTGGAGAGATGAGGGCGAGTTCTGGTGAGCGGATTTGATCGACCTCCGCCAAAATAAAAAAGGAACCGAGCGACTAGTTTCTAATTTTATCCATTATATAGCTTTTAACTCTCTCTGACGCACACGTCAGCATGAACCCTTCTACACTGTAAATTCTCATCAGAAAAGCCCGTTTTACAACAGTACGGGGTCCTGCTGGCTTTTTCTGTGATTACCATTCCTGTTGTGACCAGCATCAGAAGAAACAAGTGTTCAGCCGTCTCTCTCCCCGTATGGTCACACCATCTAATCTCATTCACATTCCCTGCCGGCCTGTGTCTCCTCCACTGCCCACAAGCCAAAATGCCAAATATATTCAAGACAGAGCTACTCAGTGTAAGATCTCTGTTAAAGGAGTCATTTGTGATCTCATTTTTTCAAAGAATCTGGACATTGTTATAGTAACAGAATCATGGGTGCAACCTGATGATTTTACTTCTCTAATTGAAGCTTCTCTTCTTGGCTATTTGTTTCTTTTCCAACCTAACCTTTTGGTAAGGAGGTGAGGGGTAGCTGTTTTCTTCAGAAATAATTTAAATCTTTCTCGTATTGACTTACAACTGTTTTCGTCCTTTGAGGCACTTTTATTTAAGGGGAATACCCAGTGTCTACAGACCCCCCAAATCTTCTTTTGGCTTTATAAATGAATCCTTAGAACTATCAATAATCCTAGCCAGATATGACAGATTTTCAATTCTAGGTGATTTAATATTCATGTCTGCTGCACCTCTAACAGTCTAAGTGCTGCATTTTTATCCCTGATTGATTCTTTTAATGTATCTCTCTCCCTGACTGGGCCCACTCATCGTCAGGGCCATACTCTTGATCTCGTTTTATCTTACGGTCTTACATTATCTGACTTGACACGTTCTGATCCTTGTATTTCTGATCACTATTGTGTAAGTTTCAATTTGGTTTTACCTCCTTGTTTTAGCTGCTCACGTACACAGTGAGAGTCTAGATTTTTTTTAATTCTACCTCTGCCACTATTTTTAGTAAAGCCTTTAACACTATCCCTCGTGAGATAGAGCCCTTATTATCAGTGGATGAGCATCTAACTAATTCTTTCTCTTTCTTTACTGTCCTACAAACTTTGTTTAAGGATCAAAACGTACATTTTCTTCAGGAGATGTATGCTATTACTTTTCTTAATTGTAACATGCTTCAGTGATTTTATATAATTTTTTTAAGTATTAAAATTTATAACAGCAGTTGATGGGAGGAATTTTTGAACTGTTTTGGAACCTTTGTCACTTTGACACTCAACTGTTCGCATATCCCTTATCCTACAGACCCCATTCAAACTTGGTAACCAAATTCAGCAAATTTGTACAGATGGGGATGTATCCTCTTGTCCCGTTTAAAGCCATGGGTGGGCATCAGTGGCACGGCCCCTGAATGGTTTAGGTCATATCTTACAGACAAGACTTTCTGTGTTGGTATTGCTGAGGCTAGGTCTTACACAACTAGGCTGCATAGTGGGGTTCCTCAAGGTTCGGTACTGGGGCCCATTCTGTTCACCATTTACATGTTGCCTTTCAGACATTTTTATAAAGATGATAACCAGGTTTACCTCCGCTGTGACCCCAATAACTTCAATGGCATTTTTTTGCTTATAAAATGTCTCAAGGACATTCATAAATGGATGGTTCAAATTTTCCTTCAACTTAACTCAAAAAAGACTGAGATACTTCTTGTTGGCACATACTAGCACAAACATACTAGGTTCATACTTTCATCTTAATACTCCGCAGTGTAGAAACCTTGGTGTTTTATTTGACAGTAACCTCACTTTGAACATCAAATATGTCGTACAGTCATGTTTTTTCCACTTAGGAAAATCTCTAAAATTAAGCAATTTCTGTCTACCAAAATCCCTCAAACAGTTATTCATGCTTTTATTTCATCACAGGTAAATTAAGATTATTGCAACTCCCTTTTCTCCGTCCGCAGCAAAAAGTCCCTCTTTTTTCTACAATTAATCCAAAATGCAGCTGCCAGGATTTTAACAGGTACCAGGAAATGAGAGCACATTAAACCTATCATTTCTTCTTTGCACTGGCTGCCTGTTAGATTTAGAGTTGATTTTAAAATTTTACCTATCACCTTTAAAGCCTGGAACGTTTAACCCGAAGCTATATTTCTGACGTTTTAATTCCCCATGTGCCGCCACGGGCCCTGAGGTCCATCAGGGCTTTGGAGCAACCTTCCAGAGGGGATTAGGAGGGCAAAGTCTATCTACATTTAAATCTCTTCTTAAAAAACACTTTTATAGTCTAGCCTTCCTGTGATCCTTCTATCTTACCTTTCCCACACCATTTTTTAAAAATTGTTTTTAATTTTTTTTATCATTATGTTGTACTACTGTATTTTATGTCTTATTTCTTTATTTCATTAAGTGTTTTCTTGGTGGTTCTATTGTTCTTATTGTTTTTACAATGAACACTTTCATGATTCCTGTTGTTTGCTGTTTTAACTCTGTAAAGCACCTTTTAAACCTTGTTTGGGAAAGTTTCTATACATATAAAGTTTATTAATATTATTATTATGATCGCCATAATAAGGTCCATTTGATTCCTACAGAGCTGGGAGATCACCAGATGTAAACCAACATGCTAGCTGTTGATCATCCCAAGCATCCAAAATGTCTAGAGCTACTAAATGTACAACCATCACCAGCCCAGAAACTACAGACCATAAACCATGCATCACACATACAAGTATATGTTCTCTCCAAGTACCACAAGCCAGAGCGTGATTACAAAAAGTCCCATCACCACAAAGTTGGAGCAAAAGCTAAAACATCTATCTAACTTTCCACATTTCAAATCCATGCTGCTGTGAACCCAATAATGGGCAGATACATCTGGAAAGAGGCGCCCAGGTCGATAACTCAAAGGAGGAGCACACTCAACCCTGAACATGCAAGATTTATTCTCCACCAGCAGCAACGTTCATAGAAGATTGATGGAAGAAGAAAGAGTGTTCAATGTTACAGACAAAAGAAAAGATGAAAAGAAATCTTTGGAGGGGAGAGGAGTTAATGACACATCAGAGATGGAAGAGACAGCGAGAAGAGGGTTAGGTGAAGAGTCTGAAATTAACACCTGCCAAGTGTCAAGTTGTGGTAAATGTTACCTTTGATGGATAAATCAATAGAAGTAAGCTGCCAGATTGGCTTAAGTTTTGGATAAGACTTGATTTTTTTTTTTTTTTTTGGTACATACCATCTTTGTTTGGTCTTTGCTTATGTTGAAGCCTTCAGACAGGCTCCTGACTGTTCGTGCTGGTATCTAAATATCTGCTTCTCTTTTGTCTGGATTGTTGATTATCCACATGTTAGCTTAAACCTAACTGATCTCAATGAGGAATTAACCATTTTTTAGTGATTCAAGCAATAAAACAGGTTGGGTAACATTTTGACCGATAAGTCTCGGCATTTCTTTGGTTGACCTTTGGCAGGAGAGATCAACGGCTCATTTCAGACACCGTGTAGAAAGACAGCAGATGAAAGAAACGGATGAATCCCACTGAACAAAATATCAGAAACCATCAACTCCTGCTGAGCGGTCTACCTGCTGATCCTTCCTCTACGGTGGCCTGTCTGGAGGTCTGGGGCTCTGTGGTGTGGCAGCCGGGAAAAGACAAGTCCACAGACAGAGACACACAGACAGACGTGAGAAAACTCAACTGCACACGCTGACAAATGTGACCAATCAGGGTTTCCTACCCAGCACCTGTGGGTGTCAGCCAGCAGAGCTAAAACAACCAGCACACAGACCACTTTCCTCTGATCCATTTAGTCAAACTGCACCGAAGCAGGTGGAACATTGTTATTTTTCTAAAACACACTGAAGACACACATACAGCTCTGTGAAGAAGAGCGCAATAACACTTCACAATAACCAACACTAACTAATTCATTCATAATTACTGAACATATATTCATGTTGATTATATTGTCTTTTCCTCTGTGTTATCTTGTAACTTTTAGAAGAAAGAAGAAGAAAAAGGACCCTGCATGTACTTGATCATGCTTTCAGAAAGCAGAGCACCACCTCACCCTCATAGAAATATGATGATTATCACATGCAAACACCTACATGTTGCTGCATGACTCCGATGGTCTTTACATCACATTTACAAGCTACAGGATGGAACATAATTGTATTATTATGGTGGTATTATATTTTTTTTAACATGAATAATAATAATTTGCAAATGAGTATCATGACATGACTTTACTTAAGGGAACACGAGAAAGGTAAATAATGGTGATCTCTTGTGTGAGGTGAGGATTGAGTAATGATGAACAGCTTGTGTTATTTGCATTCAGTTCATTAGGTAGGCCTGTAGGGCTTCTGGTAAGTTTAAACATGTCTGTCTGTTCTCTCCTGATCTGCCAACTGGCATCTGCTAGATGTGTTTTTCTACCGTTTTATGCTCCACTTCTTTCAATAACAACAGTATTATAACAAGGCCATGGTTAAATAATGTTAATACAAGTTTAACTCATGTTCCTGTTTCGCTATCTTGCAAATGTGACGTAAAGATCACTGGGTCGTTTAACTTTTGAATAAATAGCTGTTTCTATGAGAATAAGTGTTGTTCTGCTTTCAGAGAGGCTGATCATGCAGGAATCCTTTTCATTTGCTTGTGTTCCCATTTTTCTTTGTCTTCTTTTTTTTATGTTAAACACTTTGAGCTGCATTTAATACATGATAAATAAAAATAATAATTTAGAAACATTCAACCTAGAAAATGAGAATTTTTTTCATTGATTTCATCTACATATAACTATGGTCGAATGCATAAATGACTTTTTTAATGGCATTAATGATTTACAGTGAATTATTCTCCATTAATGAGTATCTAATGCAGGACATCCATGTCATGTTCAGTTTGTTGTTACTGCATCATTAACCAATAAGTGAACAGTGTGTTTAGAAGTGTTGGATATTGTAAAGTGCAGCTCCAGGCGGAGCAGTGTGCAGACTGTTACCTTTCTGCTGCAGAGCGAGCTGTCTCTTCGTCTCGATGTCCTGCAGGGTGGCAGCCAGGTTCCTGGGCAGACTGCCAGTGCTGTTGGCTGCCAGCAGAGGGCTCTGCTGGGTCACAGGGAGCAGATAAAATATCTGAATTAAATGCCAAAAGCAGGTTTAGACGGAGTTCAAATATTTCTCTGGCGTCAAGGGAGGAGTGTGATTGATAGTATTGATGAACACAATACATCCAATATGGAAATGAACAACTAGTCTACCTTGGAGCTTGAGTTGCGTCCTAGTGTTGCTGCTCCGTGCTGCAGAGGGGATCCAGAGCCTGATCTCGCTTGATAAGGAGAATGTCCCGGATCACTGTCCAGCTTGGAGCGGAACACCTGAGTAAGGAGCAAACATACAGGATGAAGAGCTTAAGCTCAGGAGGTGCTGATGAAACCCATGTGATGACAGATGTAGTGTTTTAGAACGATGTTATGAGTACAACAACTCCACCATGGATGAGTTGCAAGCACCTGCTGGAGAACGATGCTTATGAGCATGATTAGCATGATGCTGTGAGTGCTACAGATCGCTGATGTTGTTAAAATAAAATGCTGGAATTATTAATTTCAGTATCAAAGACTGACTGAAAAAATATCAAAGAGCCTGCAGACAATACACAAGTTAGACTGTAGTTTAACACACACACACACACACACACACACACACACACACACACACACACACACACACACACACACACACACACACACCTGGAACAGGTCTTTCCATTGAACAGCTCTTTGATCAGGCCTACTTAAGTTAATGCTGCATTCATGTACTATGGGAGTATCTTTATGGTTCAAAGTTATGTCTTCACACATTCAAACTTATTTCATGTGGTGATTGACATTTTTAGTGGACTCAACCTGCTGCAGGCAGTTACTCTCAGCTTTATTCCAAACACACATAAACTGAGTTTATGTTTTATACCAAAGCAAACACTTACATTTCAGTCACAGTAAAAAAAAACCTCCAGCATGCAGCTGTGACCTGGTGCATCCTTTCAAGAGCTGTGTTCATAAAATGATACATTAATCCAGTTTGGTTTTATCTGTCAGACAGTAATAGTTGCTGTTTACATGTACTGACAGAGTTGTTCACCATCTGCAAGCTGAGGTGAGCTGTATTATCTAAGAAGCTTCTCCATATGATGTAAATGCAGCATTATTGAACACCTGACATGTAAAGGCTTTGTCTTTATTCCTTTCACACACACACACACACACACACACACAGATCCAGCTCCTTCTCTGCATGTGAGTCAAAAGCAGCAGGTTGAAGCTTTGCAAAGGCATCACAGCACACAGAAACAGCAAAAGGATGGGTGGGAAAAAACAGGAGAAAGAAGGCCCTCTACCTGCAGCGCAAGCCTGCGGCCTGACAGTGCCTTGGCTGGCAGAGGGGGAGGACAGAGCTGGCTGGAGCCAGCCATCAGCTCCTGGTACCACTGCTCTAAATCTAGCTTGGGGAGGTGAGGCCTGCTGCCCTCAGGCTGGTACTGGAGACCACAAAGAGAAGCAGCAGAGGAACAGATAGAAGAGGATAGAGAGGGAAGAAAAGAAGGAAAATGAAGAAGAGAAGACAATGAGGAGATTAGAAAGCATTCAAAGACAGTAGGAGGTGGGTAGAAACATTTGTTTTATACTTTGAAAATTGTTCTTAAATATCTTCAACACGTTGTTGCAGCGGCATTATGCTTTATACCCTCTGGCTGCTATATCCCTATTTTACATTTCTGTATTTTAATTCTATGTTTCCGCTGCAATGACCCAGTTTCCCACAAGAACATTAAAGTTTTCATCTTGTTTCATGTCTTACTTAAATGAATCTGTCCTTGGACACTTATACACATCTCTGCAGTTTGAGTTACAGCTAATCACTTTTTACACTGACTGACTTACTCCACATAAAGGTTATTCCTGACAAATCCTTGAATAGAACGACAGACATCTGAAGGAATGAAACATGGTTGATTGTTTTTTTCCTCTCAGTCAGAAGCTCCTGCTGTCTGTTTTATCTCTATTATTCTCAAAACTCATTAAAATCAGCTGACTGCTGCTTACATAATACAGTCACTCCTAACATGACTATCATGCAGCTAATCACCGTGTTCAATACAACTTTATTGCACAGACTTTAATGCTCTCCTGGTGGCAGTGAAAGCGGCTATTCAAGTTTAATTTTGGAACGACAGGCTCATTTTAATACAATGACTGGCAACTAATGCTGTAATGTGTTGTGGAAAGTGATGGATTACATTAGTTAAAGCAGCTGTGTGTGTCTGGCAGACGCTTTTAGCAGATCTTTGAAAACAATGGGAGTCTGTGACTTCAGGCAAACCTGCAGTACAACAGATAGTAAGAGCTGCCGACTCTGAAAAATAACATCACAGGGTTTAGAGTCTCCATGGCTTCAATAGTGACAGGAAAAAAGTATTATCCTATGTAGACCTGTAACACTTACAACAATGTAGACTGACTGTAACATCTTTTGTCTGAAGAAGGCAGAAACTGAAGCGAGAGCAGGTCAAATAAAGATTGGAGACAAAGAAAGAGTTCTATAATTCCAGGTCAAAGTGCGGTGACATGACAGCATATCGTCCCAGACGCAGAGTAAGACTGGGGGAGGGGAGTGCACCCACAGAGATTATATGTGGCAGGAGAGGAAGGATGAAGGACAGCACACACCTCCACAGAGAGAGACAGGGAGGAGCCGTGAGGAGAGGGGAGGCAGGAGAAGGCGGGGTCTACTGCTCCAGACTGCAGGGGCTGGCGAAGCGGGGAGGTAGGGGACGACTCCACCTTTGGCATCCCATACATCTGATTTAACTGGCCCACTGTCACATACTCCTTCCAAAAAGGCAACACACACACACACACACACACACACACAAACAAACAGACCAGGAGGAGAGGAGAGGAGAGGAGAGGAGAGGAGAGGAGAGGAGAGGAGAGGAGAGGAGGAGGAGAAACAGGAGTGAAGACAGACAGGTCAGCGAGACAGGCAGCAGGAGGGAAACATATCAAATACACTTCTGCATCAAGTCATGAAGGAGCGCGGGGAGGAGAGGACACACTGACACACAGCTTATAGCAGCACAAAACACACCATCAACAACAGGGTTAGAGAGATATATACTGTACAGCCAACACCGGCCTACTATCATACTACTTATAGTATATGACATCATCAATACTGTTCTTTAAATGCGACGCTTTGATTAGTTTCACTTGTCTTATATTGATTGTTATCCTGGGTTTTTGCCCATGTTATAAGGGCTGGGTATCACTGGGAACCAATTGAAAAACTGGTAAAATATTTCCTCATTTAAACCATAGCAATGGTAATTTCAGACTGTATTGTATATTTGTTTGTTTATTTGTTTATTTATAGGGGACGGTGCAAAAAGTTGCAATGAACACAGGAGAGAGAATGCATCACAACATTTAGTCCTGACAATCTTAAACCAGCAATACGATCATGAATGATGTAAATCATCATTCATGAATACATATCTGAGTAGGTTTGAACTCTCCATATGTAGATACAGTACTCTGGGTTGCTGCTCTCACAGAAAAGGCTGATTGTCCATTGTCCTTGTTTTGCTGGAGGTGCTGTCCATGACTTTGACTAAGTGGCTTAAAGGAGGAGGTGCCACTCCATGCAGGGTCATGAGACACAACTCCATGTACTGTTTCAAACTTCCCACGCTGAATAACTGATATGACAGCCGTGGTAATAATTGAGTTTGTTATCAAGTTCTTAATGTGTTTGTTTGGTTCCAGTTTAGGACCAAGTTGTGAGGCGAAAGCTACGCTGTGAGAGAATCGTTGCATGCGTGTACAATTTTGTAACATCTAACAGATAAAGTCTGTTCATTCTGACGTCAGCATTTTAAACTTCCTTTAAAGTCAAATCTGAATCTAAAACAAAAACTTTTTTTTTTGTTTTTCTCCATTTAGCAGTGCATCAGATGGACAGTCTATATAAAATAGTTGTTGTAATCTCTTGTATATTATACAGTATAAGTTCTTTAATGGCTGTCCTGTGTTTAGAATTAAAATGAAATATTGATGCAGAAAACAGTCAAGAAAAATCTGAAAAAGGGGATTTTGTAGAAAAATGTGTTTATATACCTCAATGTGAGGAATCAATAAATACATAATATACCAATATAAAAACTCAGGTCTCATTCTGAAACAGTATCAAAAAAATCTAAATGATGCCCAGCCCAACATGTTATACAATTATTTACTTTTCATAACACTGATTTTGGCATATTGAGGTTACTCATTGCAGTTACTGATAGAGAATACCAGCTTCTGCTTTTCCTCAGTCTAACTCTACATGTATTAGTCCAACACTAATTAAACCCTCTGAACTGCTGATAAGATCCAGTCAAACATCCTCAGTCTAACAGCTACAGAGGCTCGGTGAGTACAAGCTGCTTACACCAAACAGCGAAGCCAGCAGAACAGTCAGTTTGATTAACAGCAAACCAGCAGAGGGAGCAACATGACATGAAAATGGAAGAATGGAGAAAGAAGAGCAGAAAGTAAGTCGAGACAGAAACAGAGCACAGCAAGTCAGGAGACAGACAGACAGACAGACAGACAGGAAGTGATGGTACCTCGCTGGCGCCAGCTAATGCAGCATCTATGGCAAACGAGTGGCCATGCCAGGTGGGCTTGTTGCTTTCATGGTAGCCGCTGCTGCCGTACATCTTATAGACATCCGACAGCTTCATATACTCCTGAGCGCCGGCCAACAGCAGCAACGGTCAGACAAGATGAGAAGCCATGAAGACACGCTGCACTGCACCGCTTGTGTACAGTACATTAACACACACACACACACAAGCACAGAGCCTTGCACTTTTTCTTATTTCTGAGATTGTTTTTTTTTTTCTGCAAGCAAAGCAATAGGCCCATATTTGACCTGGTTGTTCACATGTTGTAATTTAAGGTGCATGGTGCATGTGACAGACAGACAGGAACACACCGAGCAACACATCTGGCTGACACACAATCAGGAGATCACACACGGGTGCTTTGTTGGTTTTTTTTCGCATGGCTCAACCAGTGATGTAGTGGTTAAATTAAAGATGTTGAAAATGTGATCATCATAAGGAAATATAACTGATTCATGCTTTTTCCTCTTTCCCCTGCTCATACAAAGTGACCAAAGTGAGATTTGATGTGGGTTCATTTTGGGTGGATCCACTACATCCGTGAGCTCTGAACAGACAAAACCCAGCGTGAACTGACAGCTACTGTGCTGGCGCCTCTTTTAACATAGTTGTCGTTAACTATGTTCTATCTGAAAGAGCCGCCTGGGAGAGCACAGTTACAGACGACAGGTACAGTTACAGCCACGGTGTGACCAGGACATTAACAGTGTGATGGGTGATCAGCAGAAAGAAGCAGCGGGCTTCATGCAGCGATGGTTAGTCCGGTTACCTCTGTAGGGCTGCTGGGGTACAACTGACAGTGAGGGGAGGGATGTAAGTAGGAGGGAGAAGCTCGGCAGAGGGAATACTGGGAGGAGTGGAGATCCTCCAGCAACAGGTCAGCCTCGCTGATATGGAGCGCTTCCTGTTTTAACAGTTCAGGGATAAGTGCTTTTCATACAGGTGCTCGTTAAAGAGTTTGTATGTCTAAGAAGAGCTGTTTTGTAATTTCCCTCCAGTTGTTACAGCTTCAGCTAGGGCTGTCAAAAGACAATACGTCAATATATCTGAGTTAAAAACATTAGTCCAGTTATATAGTGTGTAATAAAAGATGAGTTAGCTCTACACAGTATTGATTAAGTGATGAAGAGTTAGAACATAAAAGCTTTACACTTCCAACAATCCACAGCAAATTAAAGAGGTGGTGAGGAGTCAGTCATGAGATATCAAAGCTGCCTTCTGTTTACAGGCCAGGAGCACTGCAGTGTTTGTGTGCATGTGTTTTCACTGGATAACAAAAGAGGTTCAGTAGTTCTCTCACCTCTCTCATTGCTGTGGAGGACTTCGGGAAGCTCTTCCCTCCGGTCAAGCTGTGGTATCTCTTCTCCAGGGCCGACAGCCTCTCCTTCTCCTGGAACATTAAGACATACAGTCTTAAAGGGCTTATGAAGAAAGTGCACCAAAAGCAAGATTTCAATATAAAATACAGACTGGGTATTTAGCTGAAGCTGTACACTTTGAGTGAAACATTATTTTAATCAGTCATGTACCTTCTGGAGCATTTGCAGTGTGAGGGTTCTGTCTTTGGCCAGCCGCTCACACTCCTGAGATGCCTGCAGGCCCAGCTGGTTGGCTTGGTTCTCCAGAGCGGACACCTTCTCCTAAATAAAACAGCACAGAGAGAAACGATTGCATATGTCCTACAACTCTCTAAATACCTGTGTGGACTGGGTGTTGCAGGGCAAAATGAATGCATGACTAAAATCACTGACACTATGTTGCTGTGATTAAAAGCACAATATTGAGTTCATGTCCTGATGTTGCCTCTGCGGTAGGAAAATGCAAATCAAACTATTCTTTTTAATACCAAGGATTTTTGGCATGTGTTTGTTCAGACTAAATATCTGCCACCATCAGCTTCACCTCTTACACAAAAACCCCCCACACTGTTTAAATCATAACAGAGACATTCTTGTATCCCTGTTTTCTCACCTTCCTCTTGGCCACATTGCTGTGGTACTCTGCTCTTTCCTGGAGCAGCTGCTGGCTGATGGTTTCTCTCTCCTCCTCCAGGCTGCTTTCTCTCTCCAACTGTTGAAACTCCAGGTCCTCAAACTTTTTGGTTCCTGCTTCCAGTGCCTCTCCATCCTAACGGAGGCCCACACACACACACACACACAACATCAGAGGTTACATCATGAACAGAAAAAAAAACACTTGTCACACACACGGATCATACTAAAGCCATTGACTTTTCTCACAGTAGCGTGGTGGCTAACAGCAAAGCCATGACACCTTGACTCTTAAATCTTAAAATTGTTTCAAACATTTTCCCAGCATGGCTGAAGCGCTTTTTTTGGGTACAACTAAAAGCACACTGGGCTCAGTCAAGCAGACAGCCATGAAGAACATGCTTCTACTGCAGCACAGCTACTGGTGTGTGGTAAATTAGATGTAATACACAGGAGGCAAGGGATGGTTATTTACATCAAAAAATATATTTTGCAAAAAAGATCTGTGGTCCTTTGATCCTTCCCTCCATCAGTTGCACTCAACTCTTCAACCTAGAGATCTACAGAGAGAATGTAGACTAATAAAGTTATAGTACAAACACTATATGGAAAAAATCTTAATTGCAAAATATTTGTTACAGTATATCTGCATTTAAAACACTGAAATAAAAACCATGCCGGCTTCACTGAAACATATATTCTGTGTATTCCAGAGAGTCCGTCCGTCCTGTTGTTGCTATGTCACTATGTAGTTGCTGACAAGTTTAAGTTTTTCAGTGCATCTGTCAGCAGCAGGGAGGTTGAGTCTTTGAGTGTGAAGGCTCTTCGGGGGCTTTGTAGCACTTGTGAAGGACCCGACAGTCTGCGATGTCAATTCACTGACATGCAGTCTGAGACGAAAATAACTCATTTTTGCAAGTGGTCAAAACAGGGACAAAGAACTTTTAGACATTATTCAACTCAGCATCTATGACTTAAGTGTACTTTTTCTCTGCAGACTGAGCCTGAAACTCCCACCTGTCCATCACAAAAATATGGGATCTCAAACTTTGTTTCTGCTGGCTGCCGCACTCTCTTAATGTGAGCCAAACAAATTAAACAAAATAAAAGAGCTCTAGCTCTACACAGAGCTTTACTGAATCCATGACACATTGTCTGATTCTGCAGAGTATCACTGACAACAGATGAGATATTTCAACAATGAATGTAGCCCATTATAATTATTCTACCTAGTGAAAATGATTCATCTTCTTTTCTCTCTTAACAGTAATCCAAACAACAGCATAAATTTACATAAGAGAAGTCACAAGATGAGAGGGAGGGAAGGCAGAGAATGGATCTAGTCAGGGCCTATGTTAATTGATTAGTGAGCAGTTAACAAAATATGCCAGCCATGACAAATCACAGAAGAGATGCAGATCAGATTTACACATGCAGTGCAGTGCCAACACATCACATGAGCCGCATTTTACCAAAATGCATCACTAGGAGCTGAAGTGACCAGGAGCCATTTGTGTGCTCCCGTGTTGACCTGAGGGTTTCAGTAGCATGTAGGTGTGGTGTGGAGGAGGGAACATTCCTGCAGCTTGTGGCAGCAACAGCACGTCCGTGAAGGGGCTCTGAGAGGACTTCTCATGAATACACTGGGTGCGTATGTGCAAATGTGTGTGTCTTAAACCCTATGCAGAGGGCCCCTGGTAAAGGGTTAAAGGTCCCAGTTGCACTATGTGAGATGGTATGTGCTGAGAGCTGGCACGTACAGTATACTGTCCCTCAAAGGCAACAACTACAGAATTGAAGATGAGGAAAAGTTTAAAGTTTTCAGGCTGGCGGGCAAACATATGGCATGAGAGATAAAAAGGTTGTGACGCCTTCATTTTATACCTTTTAGGCTCATTATTTGACCCAAAAAATATTACCATAGAATGAACATAAAACCTTAAAAAAACGCATTTACTGTCTGGCTATGGTTAATCTTCACAGAGTGCAGTATCAACCAATTCCTTTCCATTTTAACTGCTTTATTTTAGAACATAAACTTACTATTTACAGTCCATAGCTCATACAAATTATATCTCTATTTTGCAGGTATCTATCTGTACTTCAAATATTTATATTGAAATCAATAGAATAATTACATTAACAATTTCATCACCAAAATCGCATCAATTCTACTAGAGTCAAGAGCTAACCTGGCAGCTGCTGAGATCTGCTAAGCTAGTTAACCTTAGCCAGAAGTTTAGCCAGGTTTTATTCTTCACCAGTATTTGATTTAGCTACTGCCTCCTTTAGTTATGTGGAATAACAAAAATAATTTGCTAACATGTCAGTTTATCAAAAACAATCAGTTACAAATAACTGCTAGAGAAAATCAATAAGTAATTTTAGCTTTAGCTAAGGCTAGCTGTGGCTGACTAGCTAGCTTTCACTTGATATAGTGCTCTTGCTTAGCTGTGTAGTTGGCTTTTTCTTTGTGAGAATGAAAGATTTCTAGCTCCATTTTGCAGCTACTGCTAATTTAAAAATGATACATTTCTCTTTGCATAGTAAAACAGACGTCAAAGTCATATTCAGGTCTTAACTCAGTTTTGACCAAATGTGTAGTTACTTTTGTTTTGTTGCTTTTTGCCTTTGTAGGACACTATACAGTGCATGGTCTATACTGATGTAAACACTAAGGATTTGACATAATGTGATGAACACATGCTCAACTTTTTCAAAACACCAGATATTAAAAATTCTACATTTAAAATGGGTCTATAATACCAAATATTGCCTCTGCAAGTCAGGCCAATGCATTTCACCTTCAATTTAGAGGAAGACAATGCTGTGGAAGAAGCTAAGCTGGTGCTACTCTCTAAAAGGTTGCAGGTTGGGATGGTGACTGTGACTTCAGTGGAGGTGGGTGGGGTGATAGATTGTGTCAGGTAGGGCAGGCGACTGCAGACTGGAGTCTGTAGGTGGGGGTTTAGGCTAGTTGCTTCTGCTCGACTGACGACCCACCCTTTTGAGCTGTTCCTGCAACTGTTCCCGCAGGGATTCGGGACAGTTATGAAGCTGGTTCTTCAGCTCAGCGTAGCCCTCCTGGAGGCTCTGCAGGCCCCGGCGCTCGGCCTCAACATTAGCCCTCTCCTAGAAAAACACAACACACACCCACACACAGGATGGATGGACGAGAGGAGAGAGAGAGAGAGAGAGAGAGAGAGAGAAAGAAAGAGAGAGAGAGGGAGAGGGAGAGAGAGAGAGAAACACACTGCTCAAAATCCACGCCATGCAAATAAAAAGCTGTAAGGTGTTAGCAACAGACACGTCGTGACAGGTTTTTAGGGCTTAGCAGAGCACAGGAAGAAGGCACTGAACCAGCAACCTGGGATTCATAAATAACATATGTGTGCTCAAAACAAAACTAAACTGGCCAGAAGACACAATTACATCTCTCAAACATTTCATAACACAATTTAGTGCTCTAATGTTGCAACACATGACACTTTTTTTTAATTCAGGACTTATATAGCACCTTATAAAATGAACTATTCATTCTGTATGTCACTGAAGATTACTGGCAGTAAATATCCTGAAAGAACCTATACATCTTCCAACACGTACATCTTCAATAAGCGGTGAGAAAATCTTCCCTCCCATAATGTATTTGACATTTATTGGCCCCAGAACATTTATGAACTGATTTATAATAATCCTGAGCAATGTTAATCTGACAGTAGTGACAGTGTCTCAGATGCTCTCCACCTAAAGTACAGAAACATCATGTCTCTCGAGTGCTGCTCCAGTTTCAAGCTCGGGAATCAATTGGTGATGGCTAAACTTGCTTTTATGAGCTGTGTTGGAGCAAAGGTGGCTTTACCCTGTAGCGTTATCATTTTGATGTGAAACCACTGACAGGAGTCTCGCTGAGAAGCTCAGGTGAAGCTTTGAGCAGTTCTAAGAGACACCACAGATTCATTTTTATACCATAATGCCAAAAATCTTATTGTCAGTAGTAGAACCACAGATTCAGGGAGAATTTATCCACCAGGGGGTTCCACAACATTTTCATGCCAAACGTTGATGCTATTTCATGAGAAGAGTTCCCACATAAGATTACTTTTGTTCTTGGATATGATTAGACACAAAACCCAGAGACACTTATCCACTTCACTTATCTTCCAATAAAACAATCATGTATGACACCTTAATATTTTGTTGGGAACACTGTGGAGCCCTCACAGGAACACTTAAGAGCTGCAGACTTTAGACTTGGACACAATAATAAATCATATTGTCTGCAGGTCTGAAAGTTTTTACTGGAGATGAATTAGGCGACAATATTACCAAGAAAAGGCAAGAAACTAAGCTGCTAAATGTGCTTTTACTTCCCTCTCTGTCTTTCTGTCAACTGTTATGTGGTGGCATGCTAGTGCTTCACTTGTCAACTACTAGAACACTGTGGTAGAAGTCTTTTGCAGAACCCGTGCACTACAGAACCAAAGACTACAGAGTCAGGTTTCCTGGCCTGCAGGGTCTGTCATGCAGACAGTGAAGAAACAAGGCGAGCAAAATGGGTCAGAGATATAGTAACTTTGAGTGCTGAAGAAGCAGAGAAGGGATTAGGGGTTAATGGATGACGGTTAGTCAGCGGTATTGAGCTGAGGAGGAAACAGGGATGAGAACTGACCTGAGAGCAAACCACTAAGCTGAAGTCATGCATCAGAGAACACCCAAGAAGGTAAATCCAGTCCTTTATTAAAACCTTTATATGGAAATTATCTGTACAATAAATCCAATTCTCCAAGTCAGGGAAGCTTGTAACAGACAGGAATGCTGACTTGTGTAGGGACACCAACAGTGACGAACCAGTAGGGAATGTTTAGGAGACTGTAAAAGCACAGGCAGTGAGTGTGTGTGTGTGTGTGTGTGTTTTCTCTCTTTCTTAAGTGTGAAAGAATGTGTATAACCTCAGCAAACATTCGAATCCCGTACGCTTGCAAATAAAGATTCTCCTCTACCCTTTATCCTCTGCTCTCTCTACCTTGTCTTTCTCCCTCTGAATGGCGTTCTCAAGCTCGTCTAGCTTGTGCTGCAGCTGGGTGATGATGTCCGTTTCGGCCTCTATCTGGTCGAGCTCTGCCTGCCTCTCGCCCTGCAGCAAGGCGCGCTCCATCTCTGCCTGAAAGAGTGGACAAGTCACAGTGTTACACCAGTGAGCAACCAGGCTAATAACAGGCTGAGCTCCAACAGAGTAACCATAAACTACAAAACCTGTCCATAAAAATTAGACTTTACAGATTGCACATTAAGTTCAACAAATTCATTTCTATTGGCATCATTACCTCTTGTTTGGACTCCTGGAGTTGTTGCTCCAGTTCTGTCAGACGGTTTTTGAGCTCATCGATCCGAGCCAGAACGCGAACCCGCTCGTCCTCCAGGTAACCCAGCTCCAGTCGACCTGCGCTGCCTGAACTGGACGAGTCCTCGTGCTGCAGGGAGAGAAGATAAAATCAGCTCTCAAAACAGGAAGTCAAGCCAAAGGGGGGAAAGGGAAAGACAGATACTAGTGTTTAGAAACCTTTGCTGGTCACTACTAAACAGAGACAGAAGAAATAGAGATAAGATTGAACAAGGGTGTCATGATGGATAAATGAGGTTTATGGAGGAGCTGTTGTAAAATCGGGATTCCCACAACATACTGTAACCCTCACAAACAGCCCCAGAAAGCCAATAAAAAGGAAGCAAAAACAGAGGGGGTGCAGAAAGTAGCTGACTGTAGCTCAGTAAATGCAAGAAACACTTACAGTGACTGACTCATTTGTTGATTCTAGCGTCTAGATGTTTTAGACTTAGGCATAAATGCACTACTAAACACACTTCTTCATCCTCCTGACACTTGTTTTCTTTGAACTGGTCATGGACTTGTAGGAAATAGGAGTTAACCCTTACATAGCACGCATGATGTTCATATCATATGCACCTATATGAAACAACATTCTAGATAATAACAGTGGCCCTGCTCGCCCTAAACAAGAGTAAAATACCTTTTAGAATAAAGGTTATTTCCATTACTTTGTAAAACTCAAACTGTTTCTTCACAAAACAAACTGATATAACTTTATGAAATGTAAAGAATTTTCTTCTTTAGTATTCAAATGTGCTGTATAACCGCTGTTTTAATCTGAGCCAGGAGTATGTAGGTTTTCATCCTAATCAAATACTGCACTCTGTTTGAAAATGTACCAGTGAGTGAAATCAGATGATGTAAGGAGCTGCTTTTTCATGACTTGAAGAGCAATAGAGTGTGAGAGCAAAAGGCAGTTTAAGATCCCAGCAGTTAACTTACAAGCCAAGAATCCATCAGAAGGTTACTTGACCCTGTGCTTCACTGTGTGATGTACTGTGTCGAGTACAGTTGTAGCGTCTGTGATAAAAGCAGAAACAGCTAGGCAACGCAACAGCTGTGTGGTCTAATGAAATGTGCAAATCAGTCTAATCTGAAACTTTTGTTCTGTTTGTTTGAGAGAGGTTGGGAATGATATATTCCAAAAAAAGATATGAATATATGTTTAGAACGAAAACCTGCATTTTCCTGGCCTCAGTAACCCATGAAAAAGAACTCTATCTGCTCTGTATGTGGAGAGGTTAAACCTGATATGGTAGGATTAAGCACTGGCTTATATGAGTAATGGCTAGTAAATGAATTATAGTGAAACTTTTCCTTTGCTTGGAATGACTCTGAATCCCCTCAAGGATCCCTGGTGGTCCCTAAACCTCACATGAGAACCACTGATTCGGCAAAGCCAAGCACATTGTTTGCACATGCTGGGTTCCACAGCGGCATGCAGAGCGTCTTTGGTGGGGGGGGAAAAAGCATTCCCTCTGACCTGTCTGTCTCCATTGTGCAGTGCTGATGCTGTGCTGAGAGCAGGAGATGTCCTCACCTCCTGATGAGTGCTCTCTGTACTACTACACTCCTCCTTAAGGTTCTCCTCGTCGCTCTCCCTCTGTCTCTGCGCCAGACGTAGCGTGGCTGAGGACGGTGTCCCTCCTAGGACATTCTCCATGGACGGTCTCCGCCCCGAGCCATCTCCCAGCCCCCCGGGGAAACCTGTCCTCCCTGAGCCCAGAGGGTCCAGGCCAGGGGTCTCTCCTTTGTTGTATTCAGCGCAGAGGTTTAGGATGGTCTCCAGTCGCTGTCTCTCCTGTGGTGAAACACAAAAAAGTACATCAGATTAGGGTTTGACACAGAGGGGCGTCAAAGTGCGAACTATCTCCCCTCTGTAATGGATTAAAACCTGAGTCTATGTTAAAGCATAACGTGCATGAAAGGCTGCTAAGATACCCAATTTAAAACAGTGAATATCTCACCGACAAGCTGTATCCAATTTTTAATAAAGGGCCAATATTAGCTTCACTTTTCAACACACTGATATATCCATATAAGCCTACATCAGATTAGATCCTGCTGTGGTAGGGAGTATGTCCCTTCTATCTCATTTCCTGTTGGTGAACTGGGTGGTGGGGTTGAGCCAGCGACAGATGACAATCTGAAGATGGGCGGCTCACACAGAGGAGCAGAGAGCAGGCCTGATGCTGACAGAGTAGTAGTAGTATAACTGCCATGGTCCCTGATATCCTACAGTATGTGACTGAGCCATAGTCCACCAAACAACCCAGAATGAAAAGAGAAGTTCTGTACATCCAGTGGTGATAATATAAATACTGGTGATATTTTTGCAAAAACTAAATATCCTTGAATTTTATTGTAAAATAGAAAATCATACTAAATTATTATGGTGTTGATCTGTGACCCACTTCACTCATTCAATTTAACAAATACATTATGGAACAATTTAACTAACATGGAATAAAAACTCAAACTGACCAGCAGGTGTTACAGACTGACAACTAGTGTGAAACCCAATCTGATGCTCTAACACTAGAATAAACCAAGTAAGATTAGCAGGATGTATTTGCCACCCAGTTTTAATTTCAGTATGAGCCGACTGTCATGACTTCTCTAACCCCTGAAACAACACAGCAGCCCACACTGCCCTCTCTCCTGGGTGCTGCTTGGGAATCAGACTGTGTGACTGGTTGTCCAGCTGTCACTATGAGAGGTCAGCCCACCTATGGGAGCCCCAGTAGACTGGGCCAACATGTAACCTTTGAACTCTGAATGTCAGCTGCTGAACCCCTGGGCTGCAGACACAGCGTCTCTGAGGTCTGCAGAGGCACACAGACAGCAGCTACGCGGCACTGTGAGTCTTAAAGGCGCACACCAAGTGTTTGCTTCATAGTCTCATTGGTCAACTTAGCTGTTTAGTGATGAGAAATCAGACGACATATTCAAAAAATTCATTTCATCAATTCAGTTCATCGAAATTTGGTTGAGAGCTCTGGAAGAAGCTAGGAAATGGATCATGAGTTACAATTTTGTTTCTCTCTATTATTTGGTATGTAGTCCAAAACCAGTTGGGAAATACATGATAGGGTAGATTTTTTAATAAATACTAAAAATAAGTTGTGTAGTGTATACATATTCAATAAGTTTATATGTGAATATGTTCTGTTATGGGTTAACATACACTTATTTTCATAAGGATCTTTTAGTTACTGCAAATATGAACAGTATGCTAATTATCTGTAAACATAGACAACATAAAATATCACAAGGCTAACTTTTTAGCTCACTAAAATTTGCCACTTAAAGTGAGCCTATATAACTTTATGAACAGTGGCTACAGTAACCACACGTGGCAATTATTCAAATGACAGTAAATGATAAAAGGTAGTTTAACAGTGATTGTTAAACTGTAGCACAAGTAGAAAAGAGTCATAAAGTCAGGAACCTTACTTTCTAATGTCAGTTACACAGCCATATTTGTAAAAAGTTTGCTCATTTGAGCTAAAATTAGCCACCATAAGCTGCTGGTCACACTGTACCAGACCAAGTAAGCAACAAAATGCAACAGTGTATTTTTAAGAGAATGAGAGTGATGTTTCTTCTTTCAAAAGGTACACAGCCTAACTTTAAGGTTTTATGGGAGAAGACAGTTCTTGGGTAATGAAGCAAACACAACTCTGCACATGTGCTTTTTGAGCCTAAATCCAGTTTCAGCTGGTTTATCAAGCCAATTCAATACTGATGAGTAATGTCTAGAGATTAGTTAGGTATAAAATGGTCAAATTTAAAGAAACTGAATGCTCATACACTTGGCAATTCAAACCAAAAATATCACAATCAGCTTTCAGTCAATCAGTCAAACCATGAATTCATCAGAAACACCTCCGCAGAAAGGCATTTGTTCTCTTGTTGTTAACAATAGACACGTTTTTGGAACCAAAGATGCATTGTGTTATTTTATGCTCAATTAGTTTCTTGTTGCGTAGGAACATTCAGCAAGCCAGATTGTTCTCCCCCACAAACAAACACCCTGGTGGATCATCTCTCTCAGACTGCAGTGGGCATGGCTTTCCCACTGAGGGAGCAGCTGCATGATTAGGAGCTCCAGCCCCACCATTAGCTTCAACCTGTAATCTGGGACCAGTTAGCTTTTAACTGAGTGGGTGGGAGTAAAAGACCCCTTTGGGCTGCAGAACAGTGCTATATATTCACTAGAAAAGAGTCAAACTTCAAACATTTACTGGCAAGTCTACAACTACTCATGAGTCCTCCCACTCAACATCTGCTTGCACACACACACACACAGATTAGACCACTCAGCATCCTGAACGTCTGTCTCGTTTTTGTCAAGAAAACTGATTGAAAGCCGGCACTATCATTGTCTCATTTGATTGCCAGACAGCCTTTAGGCTACCAAACCTGTATGATGGATGAGTCGCGGGATCAGAGACAGATTTTACCATCAAATGTGTTTGGCTTCAACATAAATCAACTTGACGCAGCATCAAATTTGACACTGGTGCACAAATTATGCTCTTAATTAACTGCATGTTGACAGATTTGTATGAATCCCGTATTTTCTGTGTTTTCCCATTTGGCTCTTTTAAATGCCAGAGGAATTTTTACGCTCAGGTTATTGCTGCCACAGGCACTAAAAAAATCCTTCAGTTTATAAGTCTCCAGGTCTCTCCGTTGACATCATTATCAGGTGCCTTAAGGCTTTGAGAGCTGGGAAGTCAGTATGTTAATCCAAACCTTTTACCAGATGCCAAGCTCCAATGTCCCATTTGGAAACAGTGAGGTTTTGCCTTGAAAAACAGATATTTCCGCAATTGTTCAATGAGGCTATGCAAATGTAGGCCTTTCCATTTTGCCCTGGTGAATAATTGAGAAACATGGCCAGAAAAACAGTACATAGTTTCTCTTTTGATAAACTTTTTGAGGTAATATAAAGGGGTCTTGGTTTGCTTAAACCCTAGTATCCCAAACATTAACCTAAAACATGTCAAAGACAAATCACCTGGAAAAAGGAAGAGACTCAAGGTGTACTCACTCTCATGATGGATGCTTTGAGAAGCAGCTCAGGCCTTGAAATGAGGCACACATGCAAACCAAGCCAGTTTAGCCAATGGACAGATGAACAAATACCGGCCTTTAGAAGCCAGTTACACCCCCATCCATGACACCCCCATAACAACAAACCCCCATCCCCACCCCTCCTCTGGGAGGATTGTAGGTGATAGTGACAGAGCTCCACGGCAACAGGCAGTCATCAGCTGCTTAGAGAAGTTTCTTGAATCAAACCAATGGGCTGGTATTACATCTGAACTGTTTTCATTGTGCATGTATTACTGTGCATGTATATATACACTTCATGGCAGGTAAATGAAATGACAAACTGTTTACTGAACCAACAGACGCCCCATGTAAAACACTGGTGGTAAATTTGGCTAGCTCACACACAAATTTGTAAAATGACTGACTTCATCTGTTGGTTTTACAAAGCAAAATGACATTCCCAAATGTGGGAATATATCATAATCCTGATTCTGAAACAATGAATGCAGAGAAAATGATACATGGAAATTTGCTGTTAAGGGACACAAAGTCCAATATGTGTGTATTACTAACTGTTACGTTATTTCTGTTAATTCAGAGTAAACAAACAGCCAAAAAAACATGACGCAGCAGGCAAAAGAATTAACATTAGCATAGCTGAGGCTAATTTTACCAAGTAAAGAGAAAGTGATATCTTTTAAAAAAAACTGTGGTATTTGGTATATTGTCATTAGCCATCTTCTCCTTCCTACTTAAGGAAGTCTAGCTTGCTAACTGCACTGCAAGCTAACTTGACAAAGCAAATTATGTAAGTGATAATATTAATATATCACAGTGATGTGTTATTGCCACTGCAACTAATCTAATACATCTAGCTAGATACATTAGCTACGGTATTATGACATATTTATATCAAGACAGACCATATTTAGCTAGCTTACAAGTTAACGATATCTTAACACAAATGCTATTAAATAGAAATGGTCCAAAATAAAGAATTTAGTCATGTCTATCTGAAATTTACTAGGATAATAATCAGGTCAAATGTCTTTTTTTGGTACTTTGGTAACTGAGTACCACGTCAACTACATCAACTCTTGATTTAAGAGTGTCTCATTCCACCTGACAAAAAAATTTAGTGTTATTGTCTACGGTAAGCTGATCTGTACCAAGCGGATCTGTATCTGTTCACAGTTAAAACAGCCTCTGTGAGTCCTGCTGTGTCACCAGGGCATTAAGGGAAAAGCCAAGTCACAAGTCTGAAACCACCAACAATGTGATACACACACAAACACACACAGCTTAGTTCAGCCATGTTTGCTAAACACCTCCTGAGAAGCACTGTAGTCATACACTGTAGTGATATTTAATAACCATCTCCTTGATGACTAATGCCAGCTATCTGCACAGAGTTTAACATGGACTGAGTGCTTAATATATACCAGAGCAAATTGGCAAAGAGAAACTGACAAATATTTCCTATAAAATTACCTGAAATGTGTCTCAAAATCCATGAATTCCCAAAGTTTCCTTTAACAGACAACTTCAAAAAACAAAGCAATAAAACCTTACAGTAGGTTATTCTAGCTGCAACAGTGGGCTTGTGTACAGCTAGTGCAAATCCCATAAATGTGAGTTTTCATGAAAAGCCCTGGTACAGGGTGAAAGTCCTCTAGACTCTGTGTCTATCAGATGGGAGGGGGTGATACATCCAGACGACCATGGGGTTATGGAGGAATGCCTGGTTCCCAGAGTTCTCCCAACCCCAGCCTGCATCCTCCCCCAGACACCGGTCCACACATTCCACAGCCGACCACGTCTCACCTAGTGGGTGGCTCTCATGACAACTGGGTTTGACAACGCCTTGTAACGCCACATTTTGAGTTTGAAGCTGCTGATGATCCTGTGTTCTCTAGGCGTAAAGGAGACATTTTGGTGGCAGGTGCCCCGTAGTTAATCAGAGTGCTGTTGCTCACGGCTGAAGTGATTGTGTTGTTGACAAGTAGCACAATTAAGTACAGCTTGCTACTGATTACATGTGAAATAAAAAGCCAATTTTAATGTTCGATGTTTGAAGTCAATGATTACTCTAAAATTAAAAAATGGGGGAAAACTAAACTGGGAAACAGTAAAACTTCGATTTAGCTATAAATTCTAAACATGGAAGGGCATAGGGTATTTTCCTGGGAGTCTGATACTGCTCCCCATGCCAATAGCTTGAGACCCCCTATTTTAAAGACGCCATCATTAAGGGACCTATTTGAGAGCGGGTGGAAGAGGACCACAAACAGGAGGAACGATGCGTTTACTATTTGTTTTAATTTTTTGCTTAAACCACTGAAAAATCTGTGAAGCTAAAAAATAGTGTCAAAAGTCAACAAGCACAAACTCTGTCATGGCAGTTAAGCAGCAATATCTATCTAAACTTTGCTAATATTAGCCACCATAAGTGACTGCTCATACCAGACCAAATATGAATGTAGCAGCAAAACCTCTGACAGTCTTGAATCTGGAAAGGGTGTATTTTAGTGCTTAGGAACTCAACATGTAATTTGTAAGAGGCGGAAAGTGTTATTTCTTCCTTCAAAAGACACAGTTTTGCTTTAAACTCATATTATTAAGTTCACTTCTGTCTCCTCTTTGTAGTATTGGATGCAACAGTTGTTATGTTAACATTTTCTATAATAATCCATTCATTTATACTCATATGTGCTGTGGAGAGTTTTCTAATGTGACATCCTACATCTCACTGTCAGTTTCCTCATTTAGTCAGTAAGCTCTCCTCACTTTACTCTCTTCTTTTATTTTCATCCTCCCAGCAGTCAGCATCTCTTCCTCATGTCTCCTTCTCTCCCCTGAGAGTCGGTGTCTCCTGTTTTCTCTCATGCCCTTTAATGTTTCCCCCTCCTCTTCCCCTCCTCCTCCCTGAGCACCCGGGGCAATTCCCCGTCTGTGTAC
Source organism: Thunnus maccoyii (assembly GCF_910596095.1). Taxonomy (NCBI): domain Eukaryota; kingdom Metazoa; phylum Chordata; class Actinopteri; order Scombriformes; family Scombridae; genus Thunnus; species Thunnus maccoyii. Next base: position 4,211,520 of record NC_056538.1, on the reverse strand, counting down.
CTTTGATCACACCAGTTACTTTTTTAGTGCACAGTCGTATTCTTCTTTGCCGCCTTCACCTACTGTACGTCACAGGCGTAAACAAATCTCACACACATAGTATATCCAGAGTAAACCGGGAAAGTTCAACAAAGCCTTATTTTCTACATATATCTGCAGGCAGGGAAAGATTCATACTCGCCGTCTGCCTAACAGTCTGCAAAACAAACCCCATTCATGATCAGACTCGGATCCTTGGAGGGTTCATCGTGTTCAGGTCCCAGAGGAGGAACAAACAGATGATCCTAACAAGAGACATTTTTATTTTACTTCATGCTGCTGCTTTCTTTTTCCACTGCCTGTGGAACACACATGAATCAAAGCCAGGCAGGGGATAGGACAAGCAGGCTCTCCAGCGGCAGCAAACCTCTCTGGATAATAAGCTGGTGGTCCTCCATGTTGATGTCGTTGGCACTGATCTCAAGATGAAACTATGGAGTTGTTGCTCCTGGTGGGGGTGGCTGGCATTTAAACAGCCGAAGCCTCTTCAACTGGGATCCAAGCCCTGGAGTCAATTCTCAAGTGAAGACTGGGTTCCAGTTATCATGTCAAACACTTCCAGCATAGAAATGAGAACATCAAAGACTAGATACATGATTAAAGGCTAGATGAGAGTCGTATTTTCACATTCTCTAAACACTGCTGGGGATAATAAGCGGGCTTATGGCTTGATTATTATTATAGGATACAGATAAGAGCAAGACTGCAAGATGTACAGCCAGTTACATCAGCTCTCTTAAGTTAAACAAATTGCTGTGCACACGAAGTTATGAGATTAAATATCAATATCCTCCCAAAAACTATAAGTCAATAGCAGCTGGTACTGGTTGGTACAGTAGTCAACCACTGCACTGTAAAGTATATCCATGAGATAGTGTTTAGCCAGAGGAGATTTAGTGAGCATACCAGCCAAAGTAAACAACAGTACCAAGCAAGGATGCACACAGCTGCCTGGAGCTCAACAGCAACGTTTCCTTCCAAGGACTTCTATGCAAATTATGATGTATCATTATTAAACTGTCTGCAAATAGTAAATTTGACAATATTTAAGAAAAATATTGCTTACTATTCCCAAAAAGTTTCTAGACATCATTAATCAAAATTTTATTGTTGAATTCTGTTTTGCTTAAACAGTTGGTTTATGTAACAAAATAACAGCTTCTAGCTTTCAGAGCTTTGGTTGATTAAAGGAGAACTCCATCAATTCCTTTTCAGTCCAGAGAAAGCTGCACAGTCTGATTAATTGCCTCAAGTGATGTAATTTGAGTCAGTGTCGGTTGGGACAAAGAAGTGAGCTTACCAGACCTCTGTGGCCCGCTCCTCATCTCTGCTGGAGGTTAGTAGCCTGAGGCTAAATTAGCCGCAACAATTCCAAATATTGGAACCAACCTGTCAATGGTTGAGTTGCACTGTGGGTAAAGTAAGCTCCAACTTTTAAACAAGGAAGAGGAATGAGCGGAATAAAAAAGACCATGCCCGACAACGAGTCCAACCATGTTATAGGTGCAGTGTGTAGAATTTAGTGGCATCTAGCAGAAAGGACTTGGCAGAAATGGAATATAACATTCATAAGTATGTTTTAATTAATGTATAATCACCTGAAAATAAGAATTGTTGTGTTTTCGTTACCTTAGAATGTGCCCTTTATATCTACTACAGAGTAGGTCCTCTTCTACAGAGCCTGCCGTGTTGCAGCGCCATGTTTCTACAGTAGCCCAGAACGGTCAAACCAAACACTGGCTTTACAGAGGGCCTTTAACATTTTTCACAAGTTTCGTGGCCACCGTAGGTTCTCCTACACAGTTGGAAGGGAAGGGGGAGGTGCATTCAGTTTGTTGCAACCTACAACCTCACCACTAGATGGCATAAATCTTACACACTGGTCCTTTATAGAAGCGCAATGCTAAATCGGTGGAGTACTCTTTTAATTGATGTATCTACAGAAAGTTACTCAACAACAAGCACATGAATCAATTAATCATTTAAGTAATTTATTGCTAAACATGACTAAGAGTCTACAGCCATGCTAGCAGTTCTGTGAGGCTGTACTTAGCAGTTATCTGAGCAAAATGCTAACATCAGCATGCTAATATGCTTACAGTGACAATCCTAATGTTGTTTAGCAGGTAATGTTGACCACCGTCATTATGTTACATTATCTTACACATGTTAGCATGCTAACATTTGGTAATAATCACAAAACACAAAAGTACAGCACAGCAAGTGCAACGTTAACGTACAAGTTTCTACCTACCTGTCAGGTTTACTACACAACTGAGATTTCCACACTCTGCAGGTTATGTCATTTCACCTGCAGTACATGTAACATATTTCTCAAGCTCAGGTCATAAAAACTTCCCAGTAAGAAAGCAGCCTAAAGGCCTGAAAGCCCCCCTTGTTAATGTAAACCACAGCATCACATGTAGGTAAGGCAATCCAGATCAAAACTAAAGACCCACCACAGGAACATCCACAGTCTATTTAAATCCAGTCCGAGAGCAACGACGGTCAGAGCTTTGTTAATATTAGCAGCAGCATCAGTTACCTTCACAAGAGAGGCCACGTTGTTGAGAAAGCCTGGCTTCTCTTTTCCCAAAGCGAGCAGATACACCAAGGCCTGCTCCCTGCTCTGGTCTCGTGTCAGTGCCGGTACAGTCCTGCTACCACTCAGCACATGATACCGGTCCATAACGCACACACTGTACCCTACAACTGTGTGTGACAGGACTGGAAGATGTTGCTGCCTTGCGTCTCAGTCCACAGAGCTGTGCTTCTACACTGACTCCTACTGTAAAGTGATTTCACAACTGGCTGTGCTACTTTGGGACGGATGGAGAACAGCCTACACCCCCTACCCCCCCTCTACCCAGGTCTTGTGAGAGGTGGTGAGGAATCTGAGTGAGTGGGGGCAGAGTTACTGATCATAATGTGTAGGGACCTCCTAGAGCGGGAGGTGGCTTGCTGGCTGGTTCTAAGAAAAGGAACAGGGCTAACTTTATACACCAACTTTATAATGCACTGCTTTCACTTCACTTGAAATAGGGTGTTGGGTTCAATCCAGGCAAAAGGTATAATTACATGTGAAAAATTCTAGGTGTAGATAACAAGGATCAAACAAGCTTTGAAGTACTATTAAACTTAAAGTTTACTGCACATTTGTCCACAGTCTAACTTCAGCAAATACATGTAACCCTATGAAGTGCTTTGTAATGCGTTAACCATCAAGTGAAAGCATATAAACATAGACCTGCAGACAATTATATTCAGTTTACTGGTATTATAGTTTGCTAACACTCAGTATAAGCTAAGGGAAGCCATGTACACAGCATGGTAAAAGGTGTTGCAATGTTCACATTGATAAAATGTGAGTTAGTAGTTTAAAACTCACTTGAACAGCAATAATAAGGAACAACTTTAGCTTACTAACTACCATTTGTTAGCTAACTACTAACTCTTTTAATCAAGAAGTTAAAGGATGGGTTCACAATTTTTCAAGTGTCTTAAAACAAAGTCTCAGCTAACAAATGAACATGTTATATCTCATTTGTTTAATCTCTAAAAACAAGTTGTGATTTTACGTGGGGTTAAGAGCCAGGCTAGCTGTTTCCCCATTTGCAAGCTAAGCTAACCGTCTCCTGGCTCCAGCTTTATATTTAACAGAGATATGAGAGTGGTATCAAAACTTAGTAACTTCTCAGGAAGAAAGCAAATAAGTGGATTTCCCCAAAATGTCAAACTATTATTTTAATGGCATGACAATACATTTTTCATACCCTCAAATTTGATGTTTTTACATTTTATGCTCCAATTACAATCATGTCTGTTCAGTCTTAATATGCTTATGGTGTTTATGATGCCCTGTGAACTTTGTTTCCTATGGATATCCAATGAATAATGAAGACTTCTAAAGACTACAGACTTCTAAATAAATAACCATAAAATAGTGAAATAATACACAATATATTTGTTCAACCCAGCTTATTATTATGAGGTGTTCCATCCTCTATATTTCCACAATAATAGTTTATTGCAGATCATCTTTATTTTTTTTTTCCATGAAGCCACTTTCTATCAAGCCGAGATTTTTTTTGATTATTTCAAAATGTCATTGTTATATAATATATTTTGTCTGTATTTGTTCATATTATTGATTATTTATTTATTTATTTATTCATTTAATAGTGAACACTTTGGGTCTCTATAATTTCCAAGCAATATATTACCAAATACACAATAATTTACAATCTGCTTATAAAATGGTCCATGAGGAATTACACGTATGACAAACTGGGCATGTTTAGGAGGCGTTTCTAATATTATGGCTCATTTATTCTCTGATAACCTTTTCAATGCAATTAGAGACATTGCCATTATCAGTGTGGGGGTGAATTTCCACTGTTCTACGGAACAGTTAGACAACCCCCTCTAGTGGAGAGATCACCAAACAGCAGATTGCGCCTCTGTAGCTGTGACAGAACATATAGTATTAAAAAACATGACAAATCAGCAAAACCAATTGTATAAAAGAAATACTGTGTCAAGTGACATGATGCATCCTAATCTGGCATTTGTTTTCAGTGGGGAAAATCCACACGTGGCATATTTGTTGGTGCTGTCTCAAGACTGGATTACTGCAGCTTTCCTTTGGACGGGCAGAGAAACAGATTTATCGCTGTCCCAGATAAAGAGCCATAGAGTCTCCTCCGCTGTCTTATCTGTCCGAGCCCGTCTCTCTTTTCCTGTTTCTCCGTCTTGCTTAGTTTTCAACCATAGTGTTCCAAATCATAATAATCTGCCTAAACCGCTGACACAAACATGCAGATGGGAAGGCTGATTCTGTCCTCTAAATATTTACTGCTTCCTTTTTCTCTTTTTCTTTCTCTCTCTGCCCTAAATTACAGTAAACTTGACTGCAGTTGTGCCAAAACTCCCCCTTCAGCGTGGATACAGACACAGTCAGAGGGTTTCTGCAGTGTAGGTACTGGATATATTTGGCTGCCTAGGTGGGCAGGTTTGGTGTCCCGCAGTAGCTGGATATATTTGGTTATGTTCTGCAAGATGCTGGTATACACATGTGGTATTCCATTTGACAGTGTGAGGGTATATTTGGTCTGCTAATCCTCATGGACAGTGGCAAAGATGCCAACCATGCAGGAGAGACTTCTGTCCCTGTCACGCACAGCCAACATTTGTGACATCCTACTGGGCTGGAAAATGACAGGGAGCAGAGCAGACACCAAGAAATAAGACAGACAGACGGGACGGGGCAAGACTGGTTCAGGTGGTTGGTGGTGTATGATGATGATGAAGGCCAGAGTTGAACCTCCTGCTAAATGACCGCTACATTCAATCTGCCTGAGGCGAAATATCCGGAACTGGAGGCCCAACCCTGATATTTCAAGGGCAATGCCACAAAAGAAAAAGCATTCTGTATCTGACGTATGCAGGCCTTTATAAAAGATACATTAAGCTATCTGTGACTTATACCGACCTCCAGCAGCAGTTACCAGTAAGGACTGCAACAACAGATCTCCTCCTCCACAGGACTTTGGCTCAGAGTCCCCCCACTCCAGCCAGCACCAAACAATCAAGTCTAGCCAGCTAATTAGAGCGGAGATCAAACAGATGCTACTTGCAGAAAGATACTGTGTTCCTCTCTCTAACTCAAAAGAAGCAAATGCAAAACTATTCTAGCATCTTTGTCATTTGCTATTCTGGGTTGAGAGAGAAGCTTTGTGGCTTTTAGCAGCTGAAATGTTTTGCAGGTGAAGTATGTTTTGCTACAAAACAGAAAAAGAGGCTCATACCGGTTTAATCCAATATGTTAGAAGAGTGACGAGGTCCCCTCATTAAAAACAATGCTGTAATCCTAACTAACGTCACAGAAAAGATGAGCTCATCTGTGGTGCACAGAAGAACGGTGTGTTCACGTGTGTGTGTGTGTGTGTCTGCCACAGACTAAGCATGCTGCAACTCTGTTCATATGCCAAGTGTGTTTGCCAAGACAGCGTGTCAGTCAGACGGCCATGTGGAGCGAGGAGTGCCAGGCTGGACAGCTTGGATCGGATGGACACGGGAAAACAGTCTTCCCTGCAGACCGTCCATTAGAGAGCGCTTACCTCCAGGCTCCAAAGGAAAACATGATTTAGCCTAATTAAATGTTGTTTAGCTAGTTTTCTCTGTCGTTTGGCAGCCGTATCACTTCACTTGTGAGGATGTTTAAAGGAGGATAAAGGCTGTGATCTTTTTTTTTTTTTAAAAGGAGTACTTCACAGATTTGACTGTAGAAGTTCAGTTTGCTCGTCACGTGGAGTACTACAGTCTGGAGGGAAAGCACCGAAGTTTGAAAAAATAATCCTGATCAGGATTATCTCTGCTTGAGCTTGAGGCTTAAAATTTTCACAGAAAATAGCTGAATTTAAAGCCTGAAATATTAATACATTCAAATAAATATAAACATAAATCTTAAGTCAAGTTCCAATTACTACTTTCAACCAAATGTCACATGTGAAGACCGAGAACTCTCCCCAGTATATGACCACCTGCTATCATATGACCAAAGTACCATACTTAGGTCTTGTGATGATACCTGAGCATCCCCATGGCAACCAAGCCAATGGCATCAAATGATGAAGAATGTGACACGTGGAAGTGGATAAGTGGAACTTAAGTCAAGATGTTTTTGTCAAACTACTGTTTCCAAGGTCAAGAATGAACTTTCAAGTTCAACATTTTAATAATTAATATTTATAAATAACTTTTAAGTGGACAGGGTGTTCAAATATTCATAGCTGTACCAATAAGACTGGACAGAGGCTGTTCTTAAAATAAAAATGTTGCTTACATTGTATTTCATAAAAAAGTATTCAGTACTTTTTTAAAGATTTCACCTTGTTAGATTAAAAACACCTGAATGCCACACTGTAAACGCTTCAGGTTAAATACTACACTGCCAATGAGGTATCAATCAACTATACAGTGTAACAGAACTGCATCATAACTTAGCAAAAAGTCCATTGTCATTCCGATAAATCAGTGTATGAGTGTATGAGTGCAGCTGCAGTCTCCCTGCAGCCTGCTGCTGCCTCTGAGCTGTGTACTCCTGCTCATTTCACAATAAGACTCTTTTTTTTTTCCTCTGAACAAATTTCTCTGAGATTCTCTCTTCACATAACTTTGTTTTTTGGTAATCAGTTGTGTGAATGAGTAGCAGGCTGTGTGTGAAATGATTTAAACGCGGACGCTCTGGGGCAAGAAAAATCTGTCATGACAGTGAGTCAACTGTGACTAATTACAGCCCTGCAGCTCCACGCCCTGCCTCCTCAAAGAGCTGCGAGTTTTCTGCGTTGGAAAAATATAATAACATAACAGGCTGCTGAGGAATCTGCTGTCTCAGGCGGCCCTCGCTGGTCCCTGTATGCCTTTCTTATTTACCTGACATGAATGTGTTCTTGACCTTATATGCTAAGAGCTATTTGCACATATCTAATGTCAATATTTTCCTTTATGCCTGTAGTTGAACTGGTCCAAAGGTTGTTGTTGTGGCTAATAACCTCTCAGGGTTTGACTGATTAGGGTATTTGAAGGCTAATATGTGTACAAGAGGAGCAGGTACCCTGTATTTTATGTCATGTCAAGAGCAGTTTAACTCTCCGCACACCTTCAGTGGTTGCTATACTGTCTTTAAAATAACAGCTAATTACCAAAAACACTGAACAGCTGAATGAATTAAATGTGTAAAGAAAATAAAAGTGAAAGTATTCCGCATGCTTATAGATAGAGTCAAAGTCCAGATGTGACCAGCAGCTGTTTCACTAGTTTCTTACATTATGATTCCTGAAAATGTGTTTCAGGTGTTTACGATCCACATTCAAAGATAAATTAGTATCCTTTACAGCACTTGTTATCAGAATTTCAACCTTTTATCACTTTTATAACACTTGAGAAGTAGAAAGTTCTTCCAGCAGTGTTTGTTATATTGTATACCATCACTCAGCGCTCTCTGTCCTGTACAGCTGCTGACATGTTTGTTAACGGCGTCTAAAAACAGAAATATTACATAAAAACAATATATCGTTTTTTAAATATGCCATCCCCGTAGAAACATGGAGTAAAACATGATATACTGTTAAGTGAGGTTGTATGTTGTTGTTGTTTTTAGTAACTGTGCTAAAGTCAATGCGATTCTGACTGAAAAGAACTCAGAGTTCTGGTTTCACTTCATCTTTCCATAACTGCGGTGAGAGCTAAAAACTCCTAACCAGAGCTAAACCAGTACTGGATGTTTGAGACTGATCCTCATACCGATATGTGAGAGCTTACTGGTTGAGATGAATACCTGATAACTGCAAAGTCCACAGTTTAATTCCAGCTGCAGACCTTGCGTGTTGTTGCATGTCATGTTTCATGTCTCTCTGCACTTTTGACTGTCAAACACAGGCCAAAAAAAATCTGCTTAAAAACATTTCGTCATTTCTAAATACATTTACAGAGCTATATATGACGATTTAATTGGTTTTTAAATGAACTGTGACTAAGATATGTACTGTCTGGTGGACAAACTATAATAGTAACACCTCGCAATCATATTTTTGGCATTTCTGTACAAAGATATTTTTTGCTACTTATCAGCTGATCTATATAAGCAGATAGGATATATCTGCAATCAGCCTCTGAACACTTTTCACCAGTTTTCTGGATTGACTGACCTTCATGTCTTAAAGTAATGATGGACTGTTGCTTCTCTTTACTTATTTGAGCAGTTCTTGTCATAACATGGATTACTACAGTACTGGAATAGGGTTATTTGCTGCCTCAGCACAACACAACTGACGGTCTCAAATGCATTAAGAAGACGAGAAATTCCACCGACTAACTTTTGACGAGCGATAGAAAAATCTGTACCTTGCATCGTGTAGCATGTATGGTTATACGTTAGACGGCAGGGTCTCGCGGGTAACGGCAGGACAGAGTCATATGGATATCATGTGGAAGGGAGAGTTCTGTAAAGCTTTGTCTAGGTCTGGTGGGAATCTGTAAACAACTGAAAGGTGCTCCCCAAGGCCATCAACAATATATACCAGTGAATTTCCTTTCCTTCTTCAGAATTCTCCACAGAGACTCTGCGGACTCTCCGTGTCTGTAACATGTGTTCAACCAACCTCAGTCTATTGATCATTTATCTATCAACAGGGCACACCTGTTCATTGAAAAGCATCCAGGTGACGACCTCATGAAGCTGGTCAAGATAGTAAATAGTGTGCGAAGCTGTCATCAAGGCAAACAGTGGCTACTACTATTACTATTACTCTGAGTAATCTAAAATATGAGACATATTTTGGTTGAAAATGTAGAAAATAGTAAAAATAAAGAAAAACACTTGAATGAGTGGTTTCTTTCTCTGGTCTCGTGGCATTTATCACAGCCCACTTGACTGTTAAGGGTTAAACCGGTCTCAGTGTATGGATGTGGAGCCGCCGACACACTGTTTTATTGCCGTGCCTCTATAGGAGGTACCAGAACATGACCTGGTACACAGACAGACGGGGCATGTCAGCTCAGTCTATCTAACTGAGCTGCCTTCACTCAGTCTCACACTTTAAAAAAAAAAAACACACCCACTTTGTAATTACAAGCCAGCGGGACAAATGCCTTCTCACGCTGCCACAAACACATATAAAGGCTTTTTTTTTAAAAAGGACTTTGTCTCGGCAGTTTCATTCAGACTGGCAGACATGTTCAAGATGTCTACCGCCGTCCCCGTCCCCGTCCCCCCCCCGTTCAGTTTAGGAAACAACAAACAATGCGGTTGCCATGGGCTCATCTGGGCTTCCTGAGACCGCATGTCAGCGGCAGTTGAGACAGCCGACAGCCGAGTTACAGACAGTTCACTGAGATGGTTTACTGGCCTGGTTACTCCTCTTCTTCCAAACAAACAGGGAGATACTGCGATTGTTACATTCTCTTCCTCAAGGACATACAGCCAGTCAACATTTCATGAGGAACATTCAGTGATGATCATACTGATGAAATGATTTGTGAAGCTTTTACACACTGAGGTTCCTCAGTAAAATCTCCTACAAAACGACATGCTGTATAAAATCATATCTATTATTACTCTTCCAGCTGATCAAAGTTCTGCATTAGGCTGATTACACCAGACATATATTAACATCAAAAGAAATCTGAACACATTTATCAGACTTCTTGTGTAGCATGAATCCAAGGTTCATCAGTATCAGCGTGATTAATATGTCTCAGTATCACCAACTTATTGCCTCATTAATTACTTCCTCAGAATCCCTCTCACTCCTGCCAGGAGTCCTGAGCAAGACTCTGAGATCATATAATACATAGATGTGTTTAAGATCAAGTAACCACTGGAGTGGATGAACAAGACGTGGATTATAGATGTTTACAGATGTTTGGATTTCCTTTACCTGATGTAAAAACTGGTTTTAATGAACTTGTGACAGAATGGATGTCACTTTTAAAAGTTCTGTTCTCCTTAAAGGTCAAAGAGAATTTTACTGTCAATGCCATAGTGCCGCCACTAATATTATTGATTAATCTGAAGATTTCTTTACTCAAATGATCAATTCATGTTTGGTCAATAAAATGTCAGGAAATAATAAACAATGTCTGACATCATTTCCTAAAGCCTGAGGTGACCAGATATTCACTTTACTATCAACTAACCAAACAAAGCAACAAATCATCACAATTAAAAAGCTGAAAGTTTTTGCTAGAAAAAAAACACTACTGTCAATAAACTTATCTATCCATCGACTACTTGTTTCAGCTCTACAATGTGAACACATCATTACAATGTATTCATCTACATATCCTTCCATAGTTACATATTAACATAGCCGCTGCACATACACAAGGTCAGCCAAGGTAACCCTGGACCAGATGTGGTTGGTTCATTGCCTCGCTCAAGCCAACTAGCAGAGACGATTGGCGCTGTAGAAGTAAATACCAGCTACCCTCTGGTTGCTCCCAACAGGCCACATGCTGGTGCCAGCAGTGAACCACCAACACTGCCTCCACCCTAAAACCTGCAGGTACAAAGTGGACTGTCCTTTTTTGTTCTGACTGTAAAGCCGTCTGAAACTAATTTGTGATTTTGTTCTGTATGAATATAATTGACTTGACATAATTTGTTTTTCTAGGCCTTTCTGACATTTTATGGACTAAATATAATATCAAAAAATATTTAACAGATTTATAGAAAAAGAAAATAACCACTGGTGGCAGCCCTACTTCCAAGAGGGATTTGGAAACTGTGGTCAGGGATGACCTTATTTTTTGGAGGAATGATAAGGTCGGCATCGCAGTATCTGTCTAACCCTAAATAGCCTTGATTGTATGACAAATAAGCTATCAGGTAGAAAACAGTCTAGGAAAGTTCATTTAAAACTGACCCAAAGTCATGAGTTAAAAAGTTTTTCTAATTTCCAAATCAGCTCAAGAAATGAGAACACACCCTTTAATGTATGAAGTAAAAATGCTGTGACCTTGAAGTGAAAATGGTGTGATAAGTAGATGAATGAAATGTGTTCTTTCTAGATGTAAACTGAATCATGGTAGTTTCCTGGTGAGATGTGTTCCTCACTCACCAGTCTCTCCATTTCCTGTTCTCGTAGTCTCTCCTCCCTTTGTCGTCGGTGGTACTCCAGAAGCTCGTCCTCGTTGTCGCTGATCTCTGTGATGCTGTTCTTCCTTTCCCTCATCCCTGGGTGTGGTCTCCCTGCGGACATCTTCCTGTGGCTCCTGGGGCTGGACACAGGAGATGAGCCAGGCAGAGAACCAAGACTGTAAGCGGGCGACAGGGAATTCCCAAAACTCGCCTTCCGTACTCCCACACCACCACCACCACCCTCCATCATCAGAGAGGTAGGCGAGGGACTGCGGGCTCGGATGCCCCTGCTGCACACCGGCTCTTCGGATGTAGATCCGGTCTTGCGTCTGAGCCTGGGACTCTCTGGAACTACCTTGTTCAGACCCGAGGGGCTATCTGGAGTCCTTAAAGTGGGGATTGTCCCTGGGAGCGCCCCTGGGAGTACCGGGACCCCTCTCCGAGCCATGGAGGGACTAAGAGGCGGAAGCTCTCTCATACTGCTGCTCCCACCGCTGCCCCCGTTCAGCTCCATGTTTCTCCTGGACATGCGAGGGCTTTCGGGGGGCTGCAGTGAACGCGGATGCTGCTGGAGCGGGGATCCTTGGATAATGTGGACGATGGGGTCCAGAGGAGGCTGGAAGGCTCTAGTGGGTTGGGAAAGCTGCCTGGAGGGGCTTGAGGTGAGGGAGCGATCAGCTAGGCTGGTCTGCTCTCGGAAGGGGCTGGCAGGCCTTTCCTGAAGCACCGTGGTGGTCGTGTTCTTGGTCCTGGGGCTGGTGGGCGAGGGGGATGGAGAGGTTGGGAATTTGGGAGTGAGTCTGGGGCTACTTGGCACAATGTTTCTACTACTAAGAGATTCATTAGAAGACAGAAGTCGGGGGCTCTCTGAACCATCTTGGCCTAGTCCTCTGCGACTTGGCTTGGGGCTTGGAGGAGCCTCTGCTAAGACCTTCCTTTGCAGTCTGGGGCTTTCTTGTACCTTCTGACCCGCCCCACCGCTGCCGTAGTTAGGCAGTATGGTCCGTGGCTGTGGTACAGGTGGAGGCTGGGTGGTGAAGTTGTAGCTAGAGGAGCGTACAGGCACTGGTGGCAGAGAAGAACTCTGGTCCTGGGGTCCTCCACTAGGAGACGGGCTGGTAAAGCTCCCACTGCTGGCCGCTGAGGGGGAAGAGAGGGGGGAGAAGGGTGGGGATGTATTCTCATAGCTGGACCCCACGGACATGGCCCCTGGGCTGGTAGGAGGGGACAGCAGATACCTGCCCCCTCCATTGACCATGGGTGACAGGGGTGAGTGGGGAATGGCTTGGCCTCCAGGAGGCTTTTTGGCCTCTGAGGAGGAAGGCTGAGGGTCATCCATGACTAGGGAGTCCATGATGTCCTGGAGGTCCTTCTCGATAGAGCTGACAATTGCACTGTGCTCAGACTGGACTCTTTCTCCAGGAGCTGGGGGAGACTGGACTGGACTGCCCTGGTGATTCCCATTGACCAAGCTCTCCGTATCTAAAAGGGGGAGAAGACAGAAAACAACTGTCATTGCTGCCTTTGTGTTATAAAACAAAAAATACAAAAGTCAGGTTTAACATCTTGGGAGTCTAAATTATTCACCACCTCAAAATGCAAACAGCTTCTTAACTAGTGTTACAATGTCATTAAATGTCATACAGTGAAAATATGTACAGTATGTAGCAATATGTTGGAATAGTCTTGTCTTGAATACATAAAGAACTGACTATAGTGGCGCATCAAAAAACAGAGCCTTGTTCATTCATTTCAAGAGTGGACCCCACTGGTGAAGGGGGCCCTGATGCTGAGGGCTCTGGCACAAAAAAAGCAGGTTATTCCAACAATTAAGCTGAAGTTGGCAATGCAAGCCCACATTCCTGGAAGATTACTTTGTAACATGTAAAAGCGTAAATCAGCGTGAAGGAGAACATGACTGACTTGTAAAATTCAGTCTCATAATAAGACTTAAAACTAATGGATGCATTACTCAAACTGGTCTTGCTTCCACAAATACCTTCAATGACTCCTACTCTAAGTGTAAGAGTGTAGTATTGCAATATCTATGGATTACCCATTATGTATGAGGTCTAATGCAAATCTGCTGGATGACCTCACCTTACCTGTCTTTCTCTGAGCAATAATAGGGTGGACACCATAGCCTTGATGACTTTTTCATAACTTTCCATAACTAATTTGCGGTGATTTCATGACCATGAAATGTTCTTTCTTTCTGGTTTAGTTAGTTAGTCTTTCTATTTCCAGTCTTAACCTTGTCCTTAATATTTGAGAAATGTTCAAAATCCACGTTTTCCAGCCCAGCGTAGAAGCACCGCAAGACAGGTAAGGATGAGGGCAGAGGAGAGATTAAAGGAGGGAAGGACACAAACCAGGTGATGAACAGACAGACAGGCCTGTACGTTGGATAGGGATCAGGAGAAAATGTGCCTACATAACCCAATTACTGTGTGGCCCGAAAGCAACGTAGGACACAGACCGGGTAATCTAATCTTAACTGTCTCCCTCTAATGTCAGCATAGTAGATTATTACAACAGAAACGCACGGCCACGTGGGAGACTCACCAGCATGGCCTTGAGGTAGGGATCAGAGCACAGATCAGGTTTTATTAATGCTAAATGAAATCTGTTTAAATGGACTTGTTGCCTAAATGGAAACAGAACTGCAGAGCAATGGGGTCATCAGTATAAACACTGAGAAGTAATAGAAGACAACAGAAGAATAGAGCTGTCATGTCTGTTAGTGATGTAATAACATTAGAAATCATAAAAAGGACTGTGGAATGGAGCAAATGATAAGGATAGAGTAGAATACAGAGTAGAATAAAATAGTCAATTTGTCTCTTGCGATGATGATGTCAGAGCGAGATGTCCCAATAGCAAAACTGCTCTAAAATATAGAAGCTTCACAAATAATGCATTAGCTGTTCTTGTCCAACAGGGATGGGAGTAGCTTCCTGCATGCTCCTCTGTAATGACTCTGCCATACAATGAAGCCCTGTCTTTATGACAGCCTGACCACTATTCAATCTGAATACATGTTCATGGAAATGATACAGCATTAAGGTCTGCAGGCTGCCACTTCAGTACATTTCATTCGTTGAGCTGCGCGTTTATGTCAATGTCACGTCTTTTCTCACAGACAACAAACCGGATAGGTTCCTATGTACAGAGTCAAAAATGGGGGGGTGGGGTGACAAAAATAAATGTAACCGTTTGCTGAGGGAAAGCCTGTGCAATGATGTCATAGGATACAGACTATAGCCTTGAGTACACAGAGCCAAACTTCATTTGAAAATCAGGCAGTTTAATGTTAGCTTGCTTATCGATAAAACTGCGAGTCCGATATAATATGACTTATGACATTTCATCATATGCAAAGCTCTCTACAATTCGGCATCAATTTATTCATTTATTAACGCTAATTGCAATAAACATACGCTTTGTTCTTCTGACAATAGCTAGATGTATCCCATCAGAATACACTATTGTTATTTTGTGACCCAGTCAAAAAAAACGATTTTTTTCCCCGTATTAAGGTTAATGTGTGCTGAACAGAGAAGAAAATGCCACACCATCGTAAAAAGTATCCAGTGATGACATGCGTTGTGTGCATCTTTCCATAAAAGCAAATGAACATTAAACCGATGGATTTTTAATGGAGTTTGGCGTGTGACCGGTTCGTATCACTTTTCTCGTCCAAAGCGCAGGCATGAAGCAGTAGGTTACTCACATGAAGGAATAAAACTGCGACCCGGTGAGTTTCAGTACGGTTCACCTGCTATAGGACACACACACACTGAGGCTGACATCCTCCGGACACCGGTACCAGACCGGCTCTGACGGAGCCCTGCCGTGTCTGCCTGGCTCCACACACACCGAGGGAGATCACCGAGGTGATATTTCAGCCGGGGTTGGGCTGCTAGGCACCAGCGCTGCGTATGGTACCACTGCTGTCAAGTTACGTCCAACGTAACAGAGCTTTTCCGGTCAAAACCTTCAAAATAATGCCCGATTTAGTGTGTTTCCTCGTTAAAATACTTCATGTGCCGTCACGTAAGCTGCAGACACAAATATGTTTATGTATGTACGTATATGTACGTATATATGACAGACAGATAATGTATGGCACAAGCTACATTTAATTTCTGTCTAAATATAACCCACGTGTTTATACCTGTCATTACCCACTGAAGTAGTACAGCCACACTACAAAATATCTACCTCAATACAGCATACAGTACATTTATTAATGATGAAACGTTCAGATAAAAAAAACCCAGATCCTCTAGAGAAAGTAATTTTTCTAAAATGCAATATTGCATTTTTATTTTGAAGGCAAAAGTCTTATGTTTGTAACAAATTGTGGCTACTTTGACGTATCTCTTCCTGTCCAGGGTGATGTGAACCCTGTGTGTGAACCACTGCGAGATTTATAGCGCGGTTTTACAGAGTCACAGCAGTGGATTTTATGGCCTGTCACTGTTATTGTGTCTGTAATGTAGATTTTGTCAATTTAAGATGAGAGGAGGAGAGAAAGTATAAATTTATGCTTCATGCTACAATACAAATGCTGCTGCCAATAATGGCATTTAACTGGTGCAGGAAAATTACTTTCTGGATGAATTGGGCTGATATTGAATGTTCATTACAACGGATACAAGCCTGTTGTGGTTGTTCACATCCAGTGCCAATAACAGGCCACACTGTTGCTTTATAAAGTTAGTTTTGATCACCAGAAACAACACATTATGCACATCCTCCAATGTTCTGAGAGGAAACTGTCCTGAAAACAGAGTTTTTGATGGACTCCTTCTATTGGTCTCGTTTTATCCAAGCTGTCAGTATGCATATATACAGTAACAGCTGAAGCTGCGACTGCATTTTATTTGACCATAACTTTCACAAAAAAATCATAGAGACTTGTCTGCAAGAAAACGTTTGCGGTATCGAAATGCATCATCATCATCATTGAGTGTGGAAAAAATAAGGTAATTAATCAAAATAAACAACTTTAGATGGGTGGAGTTAAGAAGAGACTACTATGCCTTTTGGCTGAACTTTTCCACAAAAAATACTCACTAGAGATCCAATATGGTGAAATATTAAAAGGAAAAGAATGTCCTCGGGGATAGAAATGTGGGTTTTGACTGGTTTGGAACTGAAAAATAAGGGGCAGGAGCAAGGCGCTAAATGGTAAATAGATTTTCTTTGTTGTCCAAAATTGTCTGGTTCTATTTTACTGATGGGCACTTGTTTTCATTGCATAACTAAAAAAACATTTGAACATGAGAGATTCAACATGTGCTGGTGCCATACTGCAACCATAACTGCACCACAAACCTTCAGCCCTGCCTTCAGCGCAGACTGTCAAGCAGCCAGTGAGAGATACGGCAGCCAAATCACAGGGAGATAAAGGCCTTTTATTGAAAAGCAAGGCGAACACACAGAAGAAGGGTGGGAGGGTGCAGGAAGGGACAGAGGGGGGGACCAGGGAGGGAGGGTGGAGGGATGGCAGACAGTAGAATGGAACTGGAGGTTTATAAATAGTCTGTGAAAAAGATACTGTAACCCCAGCCATCGGACACTTTAAGTAAGCAGCTCAGAGCCACAAAGCCGCCTGCTGGCCTGGCAGAGAGGCACAGGAAATGTCCAATCAGTGGAGAGGTGGTAGCTGAAAGATGGCTGGCTGAAGACAAGCTGGTCAGTGGACCGTCACTGACCTGGCGAAGCTCGCCAAAACTAAACAACAGACAGGTGAATGTGACTGGCATCACAAAGCGACAGCAGCACTGCAGGGCTGTGTTTCACACGCTCTCATAAACAGACAGACAGGCCTGCACACAGATGCAGTACATTATATACTGAAAGATACTTTCTGTACAAATGTACAGGAGCAGTTGCACAGTGGGCCTTCATGAGAGGATATGTGTCACACAAAAAGTTAATGATAATATATAATAATAATAATATATAAAACTAGATAGCACGCTAGCAGAAAAGTCAAAATGAGTAGCTAAAAGTAATGATGGTTGAACCATCCAGCTGCTGACATTCCAAGAGGTTGTAGTAAGAATAGTAGTAGCAGCAGTAGTACAAAATGAAAAGTAGAATTAAACTTGACTACAAAAAAAAACTACTGAACAAAACCAAGAGACCACGCATAAAAAAAATCACAATTTTTCCAGTATGTCTTAAAACAACAGTCAGGTGTCCATATGAACAGTGAAAGTTGTGCTTTCAATGTAAGTGATGGAGGACAAAATCTACAGTGTGTCCACACAGTCATTTTGGGCAAAAATGCATTTAAAAGTTAATGTGAAGCTTATATGAGGCTTCAGCAGTCTGAGTTAGTCATATCAAGTGGATATCTGTTGAGCTGTGGTGGAAGTATAGTAACAAAAAGAGGGACTTTGGCACTAAAAAGACTGTAATGTTGAAAGATATCTACTTGATTTGACTCATTTGGACACTGAAGCTTCATATTAGCTTCAGATAAACTTTTAAATACATTTTTGCACAGAAGGAGGACTGTGGATTTTGTCCTCCATCACTTACATTGTATGTACATTATGAAGGGATCTTCTAATGGTCAGTATGAACAGGAGGAATGATTACAGCAAGAAAAACATGTTTCAATGTTCAATTGGGCTCCTGACTGTTGTTTTAGAACAGACTTGAAAAATTGAAAAATCCAATGAGAGACAGTTTAGGAGCCACAACATCAAAGTCAGAGTCTTGAGTTTAAATTCTGACATTCTGTAGAGCACAATTGTCAGTGTTGGTGGGAAGCTGGTGAGGGATCAGGTTGTTGCTGCACTAGCGACTCCTGCTGTTTGACTTGTCTCCTTGTGTCTACACTGTGCCCAGGCCAGCTATCAACAACGACTGCAAAAATAACAATATCACTGTGATTTTCTCAATGACCACCAAGAAATGTACCACTGGTTAAAGAAACTAATTTGGGAAACTGAAACCAGAGACATTCTTTCTTAAAAAACAAGTAATTGCTTAATAAAATAGTTGCCAATTAATGTTCTGTTGACTGATCAATTAATGGAGTAATTGTTGCAGCTCTAATCATATGGTGCTGCCCCAGCAACAAGCCTTAGTAAAAGAAAAAAAAAACAAAAAAAGGTGTATTTCTAATCTACTTAATTACTGAAATATGACCTTATCTGAGCTGACAAGTAAGGTTTTACTGCCCCACTCCACAAACTGACCACAATATATCTGCAGCAGTTAGTAAATCACTGTTTTATTTAAACAAGGAAATCTGGGTAATTTATATTCCATAAATTCCTGAATCCATAAATAAAAGTCAGTGAGTCAAATGAGTTCAACTGGGTTTACCCTCCGTAATAGCTCTGGCCCTTGAATCCATTCACAGATAACAAGTGTAATTGGAAGTCTTTCTAGATATCCAGATTATCATGGGAGTGGTATAAGCAGGATTCATCTGAATGCAACTCAGGAATGCATAATTGAGGAAAATGGTATGTTTCTAAACAACGGAAGGCTTTCATTACTGGATCAGGAAATCCACACCAGCCAGCATGCATGTGTGCTATACTTATCCCCCAGTGGCAGGTGGCGTCAACGGTAAAAAAGCAGGGAAATAACAAGATGCTATGACAGATCCGTGCTAGTAGAGCTGGACAAGAAAAGGTACACGTATAGTTGTGCAACTGCCAGGAGGAGCTTTCAACATACACACACACACACACACACAAGCAGCTGAAAACTTTGCCTGGAGATGTAGAGGAATGAGACGCTCATAAAACATGTATAGTGAGAACACCAGCATCAGGTCCCAGCTGGGCACCATTCAGGCTGCAGGGTTCAATGGGAACTGCATTATAAAGGCTGATACTGTCAACAATATTCTTATAACAGAGCCGCCATAACAGGCCAGTTTAATATTTATCTCATTTAATTATATGCAAATATGAGCATTTTGAAGACTAGAAAAGTAACACCAACTCTGTCCATTCTTTAAGTGAGTTTAAAGCCGGGATACTTAGTTGCTGCCTTTAAAGAAAAACTCATTCACAAAAACATCGACAAATAATTCAAATGAAAACATATAATGTGCAAATTACATTGCAATAACAGGCAGCCTTATGTAAGCCCAGTATTGTATACTTCATTTCCTCCACCCTTGGCAGTCTATAAAAAGGAGAAATGCCAGAGGTTTACTGCCGTGCAGACAGCCACCTGTAAAATATGTTGCTGCTCCACCTCACCACCAGGCTGTTGGGCTCTGAAACAAGCAGGCCCATTCATCCATATGGGCCAAACTGAAACTGGAACTTCAGGAGGGAAATGCTCTTTTTTAGGCTTTATTATTCATGGGACAAAAGGTCAGTGTGTTTTTATTCACACTGGGCCCGTGTATGTGGAAGAAGGAAACTCTGACATGACGTTTAGGGTTGCACCGCTGAGTGAAAACAGGTTGAAAATACAGTAAAACCTCTTAGTGAACGGGTGTAATATGAGCATGCATAAGCGGCGCTAGGACATCATGCTTGGAGGCTAAAAGCTTCCCCTAGAATCTTAATAGCGCCACCTATGTGAGCATGCCTGTGAGTGCCGCACAGTACCTGCACATAGTCTGTAGTCCCCGGTGGAGACGCTGCCTCCGTGCGGCATCATGCTCTTCATCCTAAAGGCTTCTTCAGGGTGGTTGAAGCGGAAGAAGGCCGACTGGCCAAAACACAGCATACAGCCTGGAAAACAGCAGATACATATGGATTCATTTAATTTCAAAGCACCATCAAGGATGTACAAAAAAAAAAAAGAGCAGTTTAAAGGAATCCCCCGGGGGTTTGGAAGATTGTCTGAAAATGTATTTGGTCAGTTTATCTCACTAAGCATACAGTAACATAAACAAAAGTATTAGCGAGGCAGACTAGAAGTCTCCGGTGTACACAGGAATAATTTAAATATTTCAAGAAACAGTCTGACATTCTGTTAAACACACTTCTTTGTTTTTCTTGTCGAGGGTAAGATTGATACCGCTCTCAAGTTTGTACACTAAGTATGAAAGCTAGGGCCAGCAGGCGATTAGCTTAACTTAACATTCAGGCTGGAAGCAGGGGGAAAGGTAAAAAAATGCACCTACATTTTGCTAATTTAAAAAAAATATTTATAGGACATAACTCCCCATAAAACTAGAACTTGTGGTTTTTACATTTCTGTTTGTGTACAGATTTATAGGTGTTGGTAGGCACATTTTTTTACCATTGGAGAGAGCCAGGATAGTTGTTCCCTCGTCTTTAGGCTAAACTATGCTAACTGCCTGCTAGCTGTAGCTTCATATCTAGCATACAGACATGACATCAGTGTCTTCTAACTCTTGGAAAGAAAGCAAATAACAGTATTTCCAAAACTTTTCCCACAAGTATACCAATGGAACAAAAAACTTTGTGTTTGACTTCTATCAGCATTCAGAGCTGGACAGAGACAAAGAGGATGGTCAACATAGAGAGCAGACAGCTAAATGAGGTGAATAACAGATATCAAAGTCGTTCTGACAGCGTCGGGGGGGAAAGTAGTGCAGAGGGCTAAAACAGAAACCAAGAGAACAGACAGGCTGTGCTGACTCAGACTACACTGTGTTCACTATCATCCACACAAACACACAGAAAAAAACAAAGCATGAGGGCACAGAGTCCTTTACCACTATGTCAAAGTCCTGATTGAAGACACTTTGAGCTGATAGACTTTGATGAGAAACAAATGCAGCCAGTGAAGAAGACAAAGTGGGACATGAGGAGCGTTAAAGTGTAATAGAAGTTTGGGCTTGTGTCTGTTTTTCAAAAGATTCTCCAGATTTTTAATTCTTGGAAAACAGGAAGCTAAAAAGTACAAATTAAATTTGTAATTAATAAAAACACCCCAAGCTTCCCCTTAACTATCACATAAGTCTGTCTTCTCTCGCTAAATGAAATCCCATAGGTTCAGACAGTGGAGCTATCTGGTGTGCTTTGCCCTGACATCCTGCTCCTACAGGAAATACATCCAATTAAGGAGATAAGATGCTCATTAAATGCTGTTTCAGCAGATATTTAAGCCCACAGTAAAGGAAGTAAAGCGATGACAGGCTGACGCTTTTATTTGAAAAGTATCAAATGATTAATGTCAGGTAAAGAAAGGATATTTAATATGTCAGAAGTTCAGTGGCTGTGGCAAATGGATCATCTCAACACTGTCAGGTTGGCTGTCACACACATTAGGTTAGAAGTTATATATGCTTGGAACTCTTTAAAGACGCTATAATCAATATTTTTATAATAAAAATAAATCAAATGACTATGTGTAATGTGAAAGGTGGCGCTTGTAGTGACAAACCCACAGAGAATTATTACTTGACTGAGCAATTCCCTTCACTTCGAAGGAGCGTTTTAGTGTCTTTCAGCTTACTTTTTTGATTCACTCTCACGGCTCTCACCAACCTCATTTCCAGCCACAGCAGATATAACCTTTAAAAATCACTACTCAAGTAGAACCAAACAGCGGACAGTTAGCGACTAGCTGGTGAACATAGTGGAGCATTTAGCAGCTAAAGAGCCAGATATTTCTCTCAGGAGTTGGTGGAAACCAAATCAGAGCTAAAAGGAGTGTGAATATTGGACTTCTATTCATCAGATGGACACAAACATGACTCCATGTGAATGCTAATGTTGCTTCATATATGCTGGATGTGTAAATAATCAGCTGTTTGTTAACACATTAGCTATATCAACTTAAAACCTAATAGTAAGTTGCCCAGTGCTGCTTTGAAATGTCACATGCAGAGATGTACTTTAAAGCACTCGCAAATCTTCCCATGATGCACTATTGTTTAAGGAAAAAGCCATTCTTCATGTGATGATGTTTGATTGTGTCCACCCCTGTATACTCACTGTCAAAAATGAAGATTAAAATACACTAATATTGTTTTTGATTATAGGTGTCCTCAATGTGAAGCAGCAGGTAAACAAATTACAACAACCATTTGTCACAAACTGACAGGGGTTGATCCTCATGGAGATGAGAGCTGCATCCACTTACAGGACACACTCAGTCTCTATGGTAATATCAGTCACATCCACTTACCATCCAGGTTTGAAATGTCAAAACACATTACGCACATAACTAATTCAGCCCCTTCATGTGCCACGAGCTGGCTAACAGATAAGAAATCACATGTTTTATTGCTTTGCTCAATATAGCACCATTGTCCTGCTGCGATTACGAGGTAAAGGTCTTCCGGACGGAGCACAGATAAGATCCCCCTGCCTGTCGTCAGCGGAGAACATGAGGCCTGAGGTAAAGACGGAAAGTTCTCCCATCACACGGGAGGCTTTGGTGATGTGCGACAAAGCCAGATGCCCTTTTTTATTCTAAACAGACACACATTGACAGCTTGGGAAAGAAACCAGTTGATTACATCACAAGCTGTGGGCGAGGGACACGAGCGAGGGACGGCAATGGAAAATATGTGTTTGTTCAGTTTTCACAGGTGGAGGTTATGTGTGACCCACAGGTGGCAGCTGCAAAAAAAAAAAAAAAAAGACGCCACTGCAATTTACACGCAACAAACCAGTCTGACAAGAAAATATGACCTTTACTATTTCTTCTATTACTCTTGTTTTTATTTCATCTCTTTTAGAGTGTGAGACCAGATTTTACCTCCCAACACAGATCTGCAATTACCAGCTTTTCATTCATTTTAACAGTTTTTCTTTCCCTAACCTTCACCATACTCTAGTTGCATTCACAGATCTTGCAGAAACCGAGAATTTTTAAATTGTTGAAGGCTGGTGGATTGAAGCCTGGACCTTCTTCTTGCTGTGAGTGCAAACCACGCTTGTACAATTGATAGTTTTTATTTTTTGTCATGGTTCAAAACTGTGTCAGGGAAAATTACTCAGTTTCTTGTTTATACAGCAACAGCAAAGGCTTTGGTACCCACTTAGAACAATTTGCAGACATTTACATTCTTCTATATGCAACCTGAACTCACACATCCTGTGCACTCAGTGTCTTCTGCACACAACTTTAAGCTTGTGAGGAACTGCTGACACGTAAAGCGGTGGTGCTAAATACCAGTTAAATTGATAGTTCATATTAGTGTCTGCACAAGTAGGTTTTTTTTTCGCTTATTTGCATTAGTATTACTTTTTTCGCCCTCGGTATCTGTATGTGAGGTGGTGACAGAGCCCTGTCTTTTAAATTTCCATCAGCGTTCCTTTCAGTGGTCACGACACCATCCTCGACATAATTTTGGTCGGGTTATTTTCCGCAGTCCAAATTGTTGAATGTTCCTGTCGATATTTGGAAGTCTCATCAGTGGGGGGAAAATGAGCGCAGAATATCAGTTAGGGTTATGAGAGGAAAAACAAAAAAAAAAAAAAAAAAAAAAAAAGATGCTGAATAGGACGTTTGTAGACAGTCATCAGGACGTTCATACCGCGGTCTGCCGAGCCACGTCAGCTCAGCCGCCGTGTCTTCATGCTCTCCGCTTCGGCACAGTCATCCGACTCCCTCACCCCTCACCCTCACCCTCACCTAGCTTTCTGTTTCCTCGGGATTCTGCCAGCAGCTCTCTCTCTCTCTCTCTCTCTCTCTCTCCCCACCTCTCGGCCTCCCTGACTCACAGCACACACTCCTCTTCTTCTGACTTGCACTAGCACGATCTCCCCGTTGAGGATCAGTTCAGTCGCTTCCACTGAAAACTGTCTGGTTAAAAGAACATGGCTTGAAGCGGCGTGTATCTGACACGGTCATGACAAACTCATCTCTCACTCTGGGAGCTGGAAGGGGGGGGGAGATTGGTGACGGCTCTGTTGCACACTGAGTCATTTTTACTCAGCACTTCTGTCACACAGTGATGTTAAGAGTTTGAAGGAAAAACTATGATGACTTGTTAATAATTACACCTGGTTTTAGAATATACTGAGCCAATTTTGTATTAATTGGCTCAGTTAAAGTTAAAAGACCAGTCAAACATCACCCATGCTGTAAGCGCGTGTGAGTATATCACACACAGCATGTAAAGCATTGCTGCTCTGTTCAGTGCGTGTGTGTGTGTGTGTGTGTGTGTGTGGTGTCACTGCCAGGAGAGAGGCCACCAGGGCTTAGCACATGATGAGTCAGCAAAACAGAGAGCACACATACACCACCAGCAGCGTTTAGACTCCGGGGGATCCTGTCCTATCTCCTATCTACTCACTAAAACCTGTCTGTCACTAACCTCAATAAATATCCTTATACACTTCTAACTGAATGTCATATTTTGCCTTTCTGTTTACCCTCTTTTATATTAATTATAGTAGACTGGATATTACAAATGCCTCAAATATATATCAACAGCACCATAAATTACAGCCTCTTAAATGACCATAAAGTTGAATCAACACCTCAGTAAACAGTTCATCAAAATCTGAATATTCTAACCTTCATGAAGGTTCCATGCAGGACTGTTGTCTTAGACTGCATTCAATCAAATAATCTGACAAATGAGCATGCAGTATACTTTACTTACTTTACTACCAATGATCGCCTTGGATTTAATTCATCTGAACAACTGTATAGCAAGTGAACTCACATCAAAAAACACTACAAACACAAGCAAAATGCAGCTCAGTGTCTCTTCCTCTTTGATTCACTGTGTGTTCTGATTTGTATCGGGTGTTAACAGTTGTGAAAGAACCCAAAGATCCTGCACGCTGTTGATCACTTGTCCTCACTGAACCATTAAACTGGCTGCATGTCAGTAGGTCGACCAGCTGAGTAACAAGTCAGAGCCTGGTGCTCTGGTCCTGCTCTGTCTCTGTTTGACTGGTAGGAAGAAGATTCCTTGTGGTTTATCCAAATAAAAACTGCTTATAAATACAGGAGAGCTGTGGTTGTGTTCATGGTGAAAACAGACATAATCACGGTAATGGAAATGATTGGCGGTATTGTTACCATCATAATGACTCACCGCTGTATATAGTAAATACACACATGCGCCGTGAGTGAAACAAAACAAACTGCAATCAGGGCAAAGATGAAGAGTTGGATTCTTTAACAAATTAGCCCAAAATATGTCATAGCAGCCTTCCATTTACTCATTTAGACATTCACAGTGCCACTCTATTTCCTGTTTATATCTCCTATTTTTCTTTTCTTTCTCCATCTACTATCCTAAAATATATATCTCAGCATTTAACATTCTCTCATACCGGTTAATTTACTGAGACTTCATAATATCCCTGCACATTTTCTAAAAAAAGAATGTTTGACATTTTTGAGACAGACAGTCAATAAACCAGGAAAACAGACCTTTAAGTTTTCAATAATAAAACTGATGTATGATTGAATCACAAAGCAAAGCGGATGTCATTACCATCAATATATGGGCTGCAGCCAAACGGGCGATATCTTCCTAATCAATCCATCTGCTTTAAGCTTTCAGTGAAATGCTGGCGGTGAAGTCCATTACTGGCAGTCTCTTGATGCCAATTAGCACTCAATCAATCCAGCTATTACAACACGCCGCAGCTACTTATCACGATGGATTCACCCGCAGCGAGGAGACACACTTCAGGGAACGACACACAACAGATCTTGACAAAATAACTGTAGATTTATGGTCCTGTGAGACACAGAGAATATATCCAGGTCTCTGGAAACGGTTGGGGATATGGAGATGCTCTAAATGGGCCGTGTATCATATTCAGAGGGGGAGGTTAAGATCATAAATCATACAGTTATTCATTAGAGAGCGTGCATGCAATGTTGACACAGAGATACTGCGGTGCTTCATTTTGCAATTACAAGAATGAAAGGTCATTTAATGAAAGCGTCGGGTGTGAAGTCAATAAACTGAGAGGTCTGCTGGGACGTTTCCAACAACATTTAAAGGCGTAATATGTAAGATTTATGTACGAATTTCAGTTTAAAACATTCAAAAAATTAACTAAAATTATCATCAGGTTGTGAAGAAATAACAGTTTTGACATTATTCAAAGATCTCCATGTATTGTGTTGCAGAGGTATCTACTGAATTTAGCATGCTAACCAGCTAGCCCTGGCCCGTCATGTCTCGTAATACCACTTGTACCTCAAGAGGCGACAGTGAGTCACTGTAGCGTCAAGTCTGCCCTCAATCCAACATGAAAGGATGAAGAAGCAGCACTTCCTCTTCTAGGATAGATTTATTCAAGCAAACGCAGCTCAATGTTAGCACTGCATTGATATTGCTATCATCCTAGTTACCTGGTTTGCTAGCTAACAGAACACTGATAATGCACTATTGATTCTGTGCTAATGTAGCATAGCATAACGTAACAGACACCCCGACTTTCTGGTGATATGCTGCCCCCAACTGGTTTGGAGTGTGGAGAACGGGTTCGACAATTCTTACATATTGCACCTTTAAGATCACTAAATAAAATATTCTAGAAGGAGCAGACAGGACAGGAGTTTGTCAGGCTAGTTTATCTGAACTGTGGGTTCGTGGAGAGAGTGCCTGTTTCTGCTCCCACACACACCGGTCTCCACCCAAACAATGTTTTGTTGGTTTTTTTTTAACCACCTTATCTCCAGCACAAAGCAAATCTGCTGCAGACGTGCTGTTGCCATATTAAACAGACCACTGGGCGGGGCGGTTAATGAGACTTGAGAGATGCCAAACAAACTCTTACCACGCAGAGAAATTAACCACACCCCAAACCACAAAGTCCTTTATTTAAACAAGAAGGGAATCAAGTGAAAGACATTCAGGATGAGTCCATGTTTCTGTCATGTCTTGATGTTGCTCAACACTTTCATGACTTTATCTTCAGCTGCAGTTATCTCCTCCACATCCACATCCAGGTGTCCAGATGGCACCTAGTTAATTAGCAGTGAATTAAGGTACAATATTGTACAAGTATTCTTTCTCAAAAAATGCCTTCAGCTCACTTCATGAACTAACTTCCGATACCCCATCAGGCTCCTGTGTCTCTCAAGGTGGCTTGAGTTTAAACTTGTGAGGCCTCTTCTTCAAAAAGGTCACATTCCCTACAGTGATCAGTCATCGTAGGAGCCAATCAGCTGGGACGACAGGAAAGGTGAACCCAGGGGTGATGGAGGTTGAGCTCTCTGGTGATCAACTTTCCCCACGGCGGGGAGGGTGGTCCCTTTCACCTTCGGAAATTAAGTTTCAAAAGTTGCAGCTAGCTGTAAACCCTGGTTTACAGCTAGGCTTTTGGGGTAAATGAAGGACAAATGTTGAAACGCATGCTCTGGGCTTGATTGAGATAGAAAACCACTGAATGGGTTTTCTACAGATTAAGATCTGCATGTTCAAACTCTTTCTAATCAACTATTTCATACTGAAAGTGATGGTTTGGGTCTTTGCAGGCACACAGATTTACTGAAAGCCTTCTTTCTCCTTCCTATCTGTGTAACAGAAAATGAAAACATGGATCTTGTTTTTATGTGTTTATTGGTGAGGCGTTGCCATTAAATACTTTTTGGCCGGTAGAACAAGATATAAACAAAATATTGATATATTATCACAGTATAAAGTTGATAATAGCTAATATGTTAGCAAACAGTTCCCTAATTGCACATCCAGCACACATGTTGCAACATTATCATTCATTCATATCAGTCATGTTTGTGTCCATCTGATGAATGTTAAGTCCAACACTCCCTCTCCTTTAGCTCTGTTTTGATGTCCACAAACTCCTGAGAGAAATATCTGCTTGTTTAGCTGCCAAATGCTCCACTGTTCACCAGCTAGCTGCTAACTTTAACTGTCTGCTGTTTGTGAGTAGCATACAGTGGGTCACAGAGCTTTCTGGCTGAAAACAGCTGCCTGCTGTACTATGGCTGGAAATAAGCTTGATGGGAGCAGTGAGACTGAATCAAACAGTAGAAGAACATAGAAGGGGGTTTAAAAATACGGTCATCCTACTTAAAGGCATTTATAAAAGTCCAACCAATAAAAGCATCACAGATTTTTGAGAAATTCTGCCCTTCCAGTCAACTCAAACTGTGTTTCTCTAGGCATGTGAGACCTAGTTTACCCTGTTATATATAGTACTTTACTTAAGGAGGCAAAATACCATTTAACTTGGACTTTAAACACTACTTAGGCAGCATGGCTCAGCCTAATTTACATTAAATTTCTGTCTTTTATAAGTACACACTGTTCCTAATCAGGTAACAATTGCTGTTCTGCACAAATTTCACACACATTTTTCACTGTGTAAGAAAGGAAAGATGTAAATGACTTTAGGTCCTTGTATTATGATGTGATGGTTATGTAAAAATGTATTTTGGAGGAGCTGGACTGTAAAAATCAGAATACTTAATTGGGCTCTATTGGGCAGAGGGTGTAAATCACTAATCCATTTCCAACTCAAAATAACAAACTTGACTTCTATAAACCAAACACCAACAGCTCATGAACAGTGATTTACTTGTTTTCATGTGCGGCAGTAAAATATCTGTTCTTGTCTTTCTTCCCCTCTTCATAAGCATGTCAGGATTCTTCCAACAAGCAGCGGTTCACAAACATCTCAGGATTAGTTTTTCTCCAAAGGCTGAGCTCAGCGAAATGAGCTGCGGTAGAAACTGAGATCTGTTTAATCAGCGGCCGCTCTTCCAACACTTTCCAACGGGAAAATATGACACGTTGCCATTTTCGTAATTACAATGCATGAAGTCATTTCGGAAAAGGACAGGCAATGTTCGGATTGGCTTCACAAAGGGGAGGATGAGTGGAGGAGTGTGTGTGTGTGTGTGTGTGTGTGTGTGTGTGAAATCCCTTCCAGTTAATCAGTTAGATTGATTCCCTGACCGGTGTGAGAGAGAACAATTTCTCCCTCAACACTGCAGGAACGATAAGTCTAATCACCTTCATCTCCGTGAGTGCACTCTAAGTATTACTGCGAGAACAGCATCTTTCAGCCCCGCTCCTTCCTGAGAGAGGCTCCGTCTGAACCGAGAATCAACCACATACAAAAACATAAATCCATTCTGAAAAGTGCTTGATCATTAAAGAATTTGAGGGTTGTCGTGTATTATGTCACGAAGCTTTCAGTAAGGAACGCCTTCAGGACCGAGGAGAACACATAAAGATCATCACTCTGCCTTCTCACAAGGACACCATAACCCCACTCTAATAAAACTGCAGAAACACTTAAGTGGATTATACAGCCCATAATGCAAACAAGGACTGATACAGATTGAGTCAAGGTGAACATCTATATTTAGAACTTGCCAGTCAGCAAAATAAAAAAAACACAAGGGCCCCTTTCTGAGACAAATCAAGTATTTTGTTCTTTAAGGTGCACCAGTAAGAGGATACTAAATCTCTTCTATGGTATGGAGGATCTGTAATGCCAATACTCTTAAAATGAGCTTTAAAGTTGATTATTTTTCAATTTTGTCTATAAATCAGAAAATAGTGAAAAATGTCCATACAAATTGCTTGTTTTGTCTAGCTTATATACATATACAATTTAAAATGATATAACAACAAATCTTTACATATGAGATGCTGGAACTTGGAAATGTTGGGTATTCTTGCTTGACAAATTTTCCAATGCCTTGAACTCCAAAAATACATTGCAACTACAGGCTAGGTCTTATTTAGTATCCACTAAACTGTGTCAGTAGAAAACTGTTAAAAATTAGCTCAGCTTGGTCATTTATTAAAGTCTTCCTCCACTCAAAAATGTGTTTTTTCCTTCTTGTTCCCACAATCGGATGTTTAGCGCTTCACTGTGCAGAATGATGTATGTGCAGTTTGACACTGGAAGGAAAGTTTCTCTGCTAGTAGAAAATCTGATTTTAAAGGGTCTATGGGCAGGATCTGTGACATCACAACTAGCCTGGAAGCTAATTGTGGTCCAGTATTCAACTGACATAAGTGTGATGTGGAAACTTGAAGCCTCCAGTGCACAAACACTGTGAACAGACTTTACAGTGAAATCAGAGACATCTTGTGTCCAGCAGTTACATTTTTGATTAAATATATTTACATATTTTTTAATGAGGGAGAGGGAGTAGATGTGGTACTTATACTATTTTGTTGAAAAATGATATTAAACACACATTATTTTTCTACACAGAGCATATTTGTATGTCTTAATACATGTCTGGAGGGGGTCTTTTGTTTTAGTTAAGTCCCTTTTAAGTATTTAAGCCACAATTAAGTATTTTAACAGGCAGTAAATTTCATTGTTTTTCAATGTTGTCAATAAAATGTCAGAAAATAGTGAAAAAAGCCCATCATTAATTGCTTGTCTAGTCAACAATCCAAAACCCAAATATATTCAAATTACAATGATATAACAACAAATCCTCACATATGAGGATTATTATTATTATTATTATTATATGAGGATGAGCTGGAAACACAAAATGTTTGGTATTTTTGCTTGATCCATTTTCAGCACTGAAGACTAACAAACTCATGAACCTGTGTCTTTTTTAGTATCCACTAAACAGTTTCTGTAGAAAACTGTATAATTTGTTAAATTTATACTTATATATACTTATACTGTATCTTATTATTTTCATACTGTCTATTTTACTCAGGCAAAAGATTACAAATGAGTTAGGAACACATTAATCACTGATGCACAAGAGAAGTTTGGCCTTGTAGAATAATGTAACACAGCAAAGTAAAGTGCTGTTTAAAAAAAAAAAACAAGGCATTGTATTGACATCTGTGTAGAAATAGAAACGACTGATAGAATGAAAAAACTGACAAAGAATGGCTGAAATCCAACCAATCAGTGCAGTTGTGAGTATTTGAACTAGAAAGCCTCCATTCAACAGGTTTAGCTTATTTGAATTAAAGAGGATGCTGTTGTCAGCCAATCAGGGTCCAGTATTATGACTGTTCTACCTGTGGAGGATTTTAAATTTGAAATTCATTCAATAAATGAACGAATTTTCTTTGAAATATATAAAAGACATTTAACCCCAGTAATCTATAAAACAGAAAATGAATGAAAGCTGAAAAAGGTGCAACCTTTAAAATGAACTCCATTTAAAAACTATGTACTTAATACCAGAGCTGACAACAGTAATCAGAACAAAACCGTTGGGAGTATTCCTTTGGGACCACTTGGGCCAATCAGTGTTAATGCCACATCATGCCTCAAGGGTATTGTGGCATTAAAAGATTAAGCGGTGGTTAGCAGCCCTGGTCCGTTGAACCTATCTGAAATGTGTCTGTGGACCAAATATTCCATCATGTCTCTAATAACATCTCTCTGTGTTTTTTTTCCTTCGCTCTGGTATGACCACATTAAATCTTTCCAGTGCGTCGGCTTAGCCTCAAGTACATTTCCCAGAAGATTAGATCAGAGGATCCAAAGGTGGTCAGAGCGAGAACGCTTCACATTCTACTAGAATGAGTTCATGTAGAGTCCGGAGAGTTTATTATAAAAGTCTTACTTACTCTTATCATGATATTACAGAGAAATGCTGTTACATAAATACATGCTAATGACTAAAGGTTAGTATGGCTTTGCTTTCTGGAGTAGCACATCATGGATGTGGCCTTCAATCCGGCTCATCACTGCTGTCATGTTATTCACTCTCTGCCATTCTCCCTGTCTGTGGCTGTGAAAACATATTCCATCTAATGCAAACATGTTCATCCACACACCAGAGTGAAAAGAAAGTGCAGATGGAAAGAAAAAGGAAAAATACTAGTATTTGGGTAGTTTGTACAGTAGCTTTTTTTGGGTTTTTTCTTCATTGAAGAAGTTTCAGTAAATGATGCTTGTTCTTTTTTCTGTTTAACTATGATGTCACCTCTCATATCGCCCACCCAGTCCTCCTTCTGTTTAACTAACCAGAGACATGAAATTCATCAGAATTTCTGCGTACTTAGAGATGTTTTTCCAGAAAAGACCAACCCAATGACAGAATCACTGTTTCATTAAAGCACAGTGATCTATTTATTATTTCTTAAAGAGTGCAAATCTAGCCTGAAAATCTGACTGTATTGCCATTTCATTTCATTTATTCAGCCTGACTTTGTTTTCGTGTTAAATGATTTCTGTGTGGAGGGTAATTTGTTTTATTTCTCCATCTGTATGGAGTCATAAATCTGTTCTAGCAGTGACACAGAGGCTGTGCTATTAGAGGTTAGGAGCAATTAACTAAGACTTAGATCATCAAAGAAAATCTGGCGATTTAAAAGTTATTTATGTAAATCAGCTTACAACAACAAGCAACCTCCAAACCTTGGATTAGACGATTATTTCTACAAGTGACAGAAACAGCCAACAATGGACGCAACAACAGGCCTGTTAAAATAGCTGAATAAATCAGAGATGTAACAGGATAGTAAAAAGCTGCAAGTAGAAGAAATTTCTGATGTCTTTAAAGTGAGAATAAGTAAATTCTCTGAACCATTTCTTTTTTTTTTCAAAAGTCTGTCTGGCTTTAAAGTCAAATCCCATCACATCTAAAGGGAGCTTACATGTCCAGAGCTGTTTACAGCATGTAAGTCTGCTCTTTACAAAAGGCTGAAGAAAATCTAAAAAAGGTGCAGTTCAGAACTTGTTTTCCACTTGATACCATGTTGAGAGCGCTACACACTTTAGCAGCTGAGAAAGTCTGCCTCCCTGTGATTCAGACAGCAGAATATTACCATAACATCCTGAAGCCGTATAATTATGGAGCTTCGCTACACTTCTCTCCATTCATCCTGTCAGCCGAAATGCATTCTCCTCACCAAGACTCCAGTAACTGTAACTTTTTATTCATTATCAGTTAACTATAAATGAACAACTTCTGTGATTTCACTGTTGTGCGCAACAAACAAAAGGTGTCGCCATTAAACCACCAGCGTGGGACGTCACTAAAGTGGCGGAGGAGCTGCAGACAAAGGGATGCCCAAAACTATGGCTGACAGTTGCTATGGAAAGCTGATGGTTTACAGCCTAAGCAAAGGCCAGGGAGTCAAACCCACCAGTTAATCAATGACTGCCTTTTGCCGAGCCAAGGGCCATCAAACACAGACGCACATACCAGAGGAAGATATGGGACTGGTTTGAAGGGAGTACAGAGGAGGAGGAGGAGGAGGAGGAGGAGGAGGAGGGACGGTCTAACCCTGCATTCCCATCATGTGGGAATAACGTCTGAACAAATAAAAGGTTGGAAAGAAATGATTTGGAAGAAGTGATCACATGTTCAGACCAGTCTGACGCCAGCGAGATGCCACGATGGAAGATATCTGTGGACAGTGGTTGCTCCTGGGCAGCTGCTTCGCACACATGCTTTTGAGTTTATGTTGTGCGGCAAATTCAATTAGAATGTGGGTCACATACAAAAATCCAGTAAATAGGGTTGTGTCCTACCACGGCATTTTACAAACTGTGACCATAAAGTAACATAAGGAATGCAAATATTGCATTTTGCTGAGGTGGTTTGAGAATAATCTCTCAATTCAGACTTTCTGAAATTAAATTTAAATTGAATTAAGTCTATCACCAAACCCTGAGGTCCTAAGTAACATTCACCACAGAAGAGTTGAGAGAAGCTCACATCAATAACCTCAGAAAGCGTAGTGTCTAATGTAATTCACTACAATGATGCCTCTTATGTTTGAAAGAACTGTTCATAGTGCTACACAGACATGTGGTGTGAATACAATTAACATGACAAGAATGTGACACATGCATGTGACGAATGTAATTACTGATGGAAGGGTTCGAAGAACCCTAGTTCAAAATCAATCCTCTTTAAGAATGGGATTTCCGGACTCATGACAGTTAAAGCGGTCCTCCAGTGATTTAGTATTGTACTCTGCTGAAGTTGAGGGGCTCGCAAGAGACAAGTTTTAAAAAACAGTGGTCAAAATCAAAGCAGTAAAGGCTGAGATATCCTGACTTTTAGCCCCTAGTATGGGCCGAGCTTTCGAAAAATGCTGAATCATACATTTCCCACAATGCAACTGGATAGTATCTTTCATTAGACCCTGATGACATCATCAGAGAAAGTCCCTCCAGCTCCACTGAAGCTAATATAAAACTGTTACGACAGGCAATGCTGAGTAAACTGAACCTCATGTGTAAAATTGGTAGATTGCCCCTTTAAAAACACTTTCTCATATCAGATCACGCTGCTCACAGCATCCACATGATCCCACAGATCAGATGCAGTATCCAGCAGGCTGTCGGCTGCTGTCTCTAGTGGACGCTCATCATAATAACTTGTTAGAGGCTGGTTACCGATTGTCCGAACAGATGTTCACTGCTCCCCTTCCCCCCCCCCCCCCCCCCCCTCACCTCCCTGTCTCTCCTTTTGTCAGAACAACTAAAGCCAATCCCCCGCTGTTAAACATGCTCCCAGAGGCAGATGGCTGCAGGCCTGAGGATCAATAAATATCAACCCAAACTATGTGATCTACATGTGGTGTCTCGAGGTAGGCTGTGCTACCGCTGCAGCACAAGGTGGCCAAATTCAGATTTTTTTTTTTCCCCCATACTTTTGCATTAGTGCTGCTTTTATGCACATTGTGCATGGATCATGGCCAGTTCACATCAGATACAAGACATTAGAATTCATATCTCAAGATTCTTTTGCAAAATCCTACATGCAAACCTGTCACATACTGGCTTCCAACATGTCCGGGTTTAAGAAATCACTTTGAATTGACAAGTGTAACCTAGCTGCACAATCAACCACATAGTGATCATGGCTTCTTCAATTAATTCAACTTGACCAGGTGCAATATTATTGCTTTGCACTTTGATTGGCAGCTCCAGTGCTTCAAATCAAATGCTCCTTATTCACAGGTATGCTCTGACTGACCAATGACATGTCTGGTTATCTGTCACTGCTTCACAAATGTTTTACTTATAGTTGTATTTTTATTTAAAAAGGATCCTGATTTCATGAGAATATAAATGATTGAAATTGACCACTTTTCTTTTGTTCTGAAAGATAGATCCAGTTGTTCCAGTGGTCTAAGATGCATCTCTGTGTCAAAACTGGCTTTATTGTCATTCATCCCTCCTCTCTCTGATTCACTACTGTATCCATTCAAAAAACAAGGCAGAGATGGACCAACAAATACATACTCCATAGTTGGGCAAATAATAATGACACATAAATTGTAAAATTGAGCGTAAAACATTGTTTTCCATAACTGTGCAGCCTTAGGGTGCAACCACAGACTTGGATATTATTTATATATTTTTAGAGGGAAAATGCACATTAATCACCATAACTGTAAATGTGACAGTGTTCGCCAAAAAGCACATTTTCAACTGTTGTCCCTTCACCTAATGTTAAATTTGCTGTTAAAAAAACATAAAAACACAAATTAGTGGAACCAAATCTGATTTTGAGACATACAATCTACATGTGAGTTGAAAAAATGTGAGGATTTGAATATGTCAGCAAGGCTGTGACAGTAACTCCTACACCATTCACTTGCAACAATGGTTTGAAATAAAAAAAATTTAAAAAATGTTGTGTTATTTAGGGCGGAACCTTATTTCAGTAAAACTCAAGGAAACATACTTTAAATAAAGTAAAAGAGAAGTCGATACAAAACGAGATGTGATGCCTTTCGCTAGTGGAACTCCACACAAGCTTGTCTTTTCATACATGAATATATTGC
This sequence comes from Thunnus maccoyii, assembly GCF_910596095.1. NCBI lineage: Eukaryota > Metazoa > Chordata > Actinopteri > Scombriformes > Scombridae > Thunnus > Thunnus maccoyii. The sequence goes on along the minus strand of NC_056538.1, from coordinate 4,175,218 downwards.
AGAAAGAAAAGAAAACTCAGATGTGAAGAGCAGCTTAAAAATTCAGCAGAAAGCCTGCAGCATGAGCACAACCTCGCTCTACTGAAGACACTGGTATATTTGTAGTATCTCACCAGCGTCTCATTTGGACACATTGCCTTGACCCCGGTGTAGTCAGAGGATGTACGGTCAAAGACTGTGTCAACAACAACATGCAGGAACACACACACTGACCCAGCGTATGCACACCAGCTGCTGCCAGCTTCTTTCCCCTCACTCGCTCGCTCTCCGCTGCGATGCCCCTGTCGTCCCTCACACATGCCTGACCTGTGCACTGGGCCCGCTGGGAGCTCACATCACTTTCACAGCAGCCTGATGACTGTTTGCAGAGGGGCTTGTCTCTGACTCCTCACATCCTTTCCTCACAAAAGGGGTCAACACAATGTGTCAGAAATGACAGATGTTGAGGAGGTGCGGTGGCGGAGAGAGAATGACCACACTTGTAGAGAAGTGTGTTGAGGCACAATGGCTCAGGGAGGAGAGCTGGGTTTGAACTAATCAGCAAACTATCACTATAAGCAAAATCTAAAATCCCAGTTCCCACTATATTCCATGAATCCGTCAAATATGATGAGAACTTGTGAACCCAGAGGCCTCTGAATAAGCAGAATGCATGAAAGGGAAGCTCTATTCTATTCCAGTTACCAGCCCTGGTTAGGTCACATTGGCAGCCAGGAATAGCAGTGTAACAGTAGACAGACACAGTGAGGTCTGGTCATGCCAGGCGGGATGGGGGGGTATCTAGCTCTGGTAGACTTGTATATGTTTGTAGTCTATTAACAGAACTCACATGGATGCAAGGGGAAGTTAGGACTTAAAGTACCCCTCCACTCAAAAATGTGTGTTTCTTCTTCTACAGTTGGATGTGTGAGCTTCAATGTGCAGAAAGATGTATGTGCAGAGTTTGACAATGAAAGGCTGTTTTCACATTCAGCTGCTGGCAGAGGAACATTTCTCTGCGCTCACTGAAAATCTGACTTAAAAGGGGTCTACGAGCAAGATTTGTGACATCACAACTAGTTTTGAAGCCAATCCTGGTCCAATAATTAATTTACACAAGTGTGATGTAGAAACCTGAAGCCTCCAGCGTGCAAACACTGAGAATGGACTTTACAATGAAGTAGAAGAAATCTTGTGTCCAGCACTTAAACTTTTATAATGAAAAATATTTGCATATTCATAGATTCTGGAAGTTTTAATTATACCTTTCTTCTGGAAAAATCAAATCAGAGACACATTATTGTTCCAAGCGTAGAGTTTTATGTTTTAATACATGTCTGGAGGGGATCTTTAAGAGTGCTGGGGACTGAGTGGCTGGAGACAGCAGCAACATTAGAGCAGGTGTTCGTGTTGCTTGTATGTAGTGTCAGACCAAGCTCCATTACAAAACTAGCAGTTTAAAGCTATTTTGCTAGCAGAACAGAAGCGTCAGTGCTGGAGTCTGACTTAAACGTCTTATTAATGTCAGCGTGGTCTTTAGGTAAATTCGGCACAAAAGTACTGCTTAGAAACTCTTTAAGTAAAAACTCAGCTAGCAGCTAGCTTCCGCCCACCGGCATGAACTTTGATGGACGAACAAGCTGAGAGTAAACTGCGAGAACATAAGCTAATAAAAGCTGTCTGGTTGATGCCGAACTGTTAAAAACATCATAGTAACCCCTGAAAAGCCTTAAGTAGGTTAATGATTCATTACATATGTGGTTTACTGATATGACAGTGCATTGTTACGCTTGTCCTACTTTTGAACGGAGTTAGGCGAACGTGCGCATATTGACTGAAAAGAACTCAAAGAGGGAAAAGTAAATGCGATACAAGAATACGTCTTTTCAACATTAGCAACCAGGGTTCACAACATGCTAGCTAGTCACACAAACTAGCCTCCAAGAGGCAACATCAGGTTGAAGCAACTCTGTCTCCCTGAAGTCCGTAACTTCATGACACCATCCACCTAATAATTAACAAGCCGAGCAAGTGCTGAAAGCAAGCACCGCCACAGACACCGACTTTAAACCACAGAAAACCTTTAAACCAGTACATAGTTAAGATAAACCGACTTACTTTAAATCCAATGAATGAAACTCCTCTCTCCCTCCGTTGTTTTCATCGCCTCTGCTCCTTTAAATAAACCCACGTGTTTGTCTCCGTTTCTGAGGAACAACAGGAGCGTTTATGGGGTTTTGTCCCGACGCGCTTTTGTTATGATAATCCTAAAACCCCATAGACTCTAATATATTCTGCAGATATTTGAATGTTCACAAAGGGAGCTGTCTGCTTGCCCACTTGTTAAAACACGAGCTCATCCACTGATGCGTTGGTATATCCCAGTTCATTCAAACCAGTGCGGGAGTTTACGCTCATATAATAGTCTTTGTCCTTCTGCTCTATTCACGTAGCGAAGACGCTATTTCATACTGCCGGGTCTCCTCTGAGAAACAGCTGGCTTACAGACATCTCTCAGCCCGTACAGAAAGCCAGGGCTGTCATAGAGCGGGGAGAGTAACCGGAGAGGAGGAGCAGGAGGAAGAAAAGAAGGTGGGGATCCTGAGTCAGAGCTGTGCAATGAGAGAGAGAGAGAAAGAGAGAGAGAGAGGCATGAAGTGGATAAGAGAGAGAGAGGGGGGAGTGGATGAGGGGGTCTAAAGAGACTACAGGAGAGGAGCACCAGCCACCACTGAGGGACACACATCTTATTCCACAATAGACTGGGCGGATCAATATTATTTATTGATTTATAGATTATGGTAATGTCAGACTGAGTCTAGCCATTTCTGTTTTGACAACCTGTCATGTAAATAAAAGCAGATTTTAATTTGAGTCACTGATACCACTTAAGAATGCAAGGCGTGTCTCTCTCTCATATCCTGCCTTTATCACTGTATTAAAGAACAAAGGTGAAGCCTCACATATGGCCAGTCTTTCATTTGAAAGCCATAAAAATGCACATTAAAGGAAGTATTGAGGATAAGTGCTCCCTCCAGACAAATGAGCCTCTGCAGTAAATGTTATGATACTGTGTGTGGCATCCGATTATTTGCTTGCCTATTCTATTCTTATATATCTGTCCCGCTGATTATATGCAAAGTAAATTGAATTATATCACCTACTGTAAACTAAATAGGAGGGATATGACATAACTGGGGGCCTCATAAGGTTAGTGGCAGAAGAACTATTCAGATCTTTACTTAAGGAAAAAAGCAACAGGATACAACAGAAACAACACTCCATAAAATGTGCAGGAAAATGTTCCCTGTGCATGTTATATTGTATCATATATTATTATTAATACTAGTACATTAACACACAAGCAGCATTTTATTGTTCTGGTTGTGGTGGTGCTCTTGTAATAATATGCAAAGTAACTACAGCTGTCAGATCAATGGAATAAAGTGTCCAATATTTCACTCTGAAAAGTACAACTACATCATAGTTGTGGTCAAGTACTTGACCAAATATTGAGGACACAATATCAGAAGACTATTGTTCGTAGATACTACTTGGTAAAGAATTAAGTAACTATATGGTTAGGCGGGAAGATAACACAGCCAATAAAATTAAATTTATGACCTGCACTTTTGAAGGGTCACTACAGGGATTTAGACTTACATTTCCATAAAGTTGGGGAAGAGTTAGAATGAAAAAAGAACGGTTAAAATCAAAGCAGGACTTTCAGTGCCTAATATGGGTCAATCCCCAAGAACACTGGATCCTACACTTTCCATGATGCATCCTTTGTGCCTGGTAAACAACATAAGATTTGGGGGGTCTGTGGGGACATTTTCGCCTGTATTGGATAGTGGCGAGTGGAAACAAGGTGAGAGAGATGATATGCAACAAATGCCCTCAGCTGGAATCAAACCAGTGACGTAACAGATACATGGTATGCAACTTAACCATTCAGGGCACCACAAGCACGTCTAAAACTCCCACACCCTCAGTTTGTAATGCAGATTTTCTGTTTCAATAATTGTAATCTCCAAGCCCAGCCCCGATGACATCACTATGACATCACCATCAAAATTACACAACTGTGTTCAGTGTCACAGATTCACAGATTTTCTTTTTCTAATCTCCCACTTTGAGAAGCTCATACCGACACTATATAGGATCTTTTAGTGACCAACATTAAATATTTGAATACACTGACCAATCATGTCAATTATCAGCCTGCTTACAGTCTAAATAGGTTTGGGTGCTTTGGTAGACAGAAATAAGCATGAGTTAACCTCTTCCTTGCACTCTTTTGCTTTAATAATCCTTATAGGCTGAATCAAGCAGACCAGACTTTATCCCTTTAAAACATCAACTCATCTCGCTTTGAACAAGCTGGCTTTGTTTTTACGTGTCCTTTTATTGCTGGGATTTCCCTCCACCGGCTCCTCTGATTTATATTGTAAATCCAAGAGGATTACCACTGAACGCTTGTTGAGCACATTTTCCTTTTGTAACAATACTCACTTGTTGCTGCTTGATTTTCTATAATTTGAATCGCTGACAAGTCAAAGTCATCGCAGGACATTGCAAAGTAAAAACTACAGAACGGAGACAGGATTAGATCACCTGTAACACACATCAGCGTCTAGTCATAGTTTACTATGATGCATCCTCTGCACCCTACTATACTTCCCTTGACTTGTAGGGATCATTTAAGTGTACTTTAATGTATTACTCATACACTGCACAGAACCACTGAAAGTCTGATTTACTTCCTTTGTATCAGTCTACATTGGTAAATATAAAGGAAACGATACCGCCTTGTCAACAACCTAAACTATTCCTTTCATGACAACTTCAGCTCTGCCACTGTGCATTAGCCTACAACACTTCCAGGACCCTGATTGTGAACTGTGGTTTACCCACACACTCATTCTTCAACCTGAAACCCCCTCTGGGGCTAAAGCCGGATCTGTCTGGGGTAGAGGGGGCAGTATAAATAGCACTGTGTCCCCACTCAGGTTACCCAACCGGAGACCAGGTTGAAATACCAAAAGACAGAGAGACACACTGACAGATAACACACATGTTCTTCTACACACACATCACAAAGTCATGCAGGACACTAAAGGAATGATATTAGTCAATGTAGTGTTTGCTAAAGAGCCTTATTAGTATGTTTGTATAGGTGAACACTCATCTGAGTATGAGAAACAACACTACAGTGTGTGATTACACAGAAGCATAGAGGGAAGATCACATCCTGTGAGCTCTGTGACTCATGATGAATAGCGTCCCTCTAACCCAATGTGATCCCTCTGAGGCTGTGATGCAAACTTCTATGAATTTCTATGACTAAAATGAAACAGTTACATGCTTTTTACAGTTTTACTTCCTCTCTGGTTTGTCCAATCAGCAAGTATATGATGTTTTTTTTGTCTCAAATCACAGCATAACAGACAGTGATCCCACCCACCAAGCTGATACAATGTATATTTGTCTCATATGCAAGAAAAATATTCCAGGTGTTGGTCTCAGGAAATCCCCCCTCAATCCAACTGTTTGGGGAATGAATCATGGTATGTTGGAGAAGAGCTGAGTGTGACTTGTTTAACTTGAATGGATTTATAAGGGATTTCTTCTATAGACAGGACAATTATGTTTTCTTACAACCTGTTTTCATAGTCCTGACCATCAGTTATGATAATATTAGTTAACCACTAACCAAACTACTAATTTGTTGGTCTTACATGTCCATCTTTAGTAGTTTTAAAGAATACATTCGGCTTTATTTTTGTAAATATTGCCTGACTTCAGAGATTTGATCAAATTCCGTAGCTTTTATGTCTGAATCACACCTCTTTCTCAAAATCCCATGATCAGAGAGATCCTTTAAGTTACATCATCTTAACACTCTCTACTTTGCAGGGTTGTGTTACTGTTAGACAAATGAGTCTGCATCAGTTAAGCTTCGTCTTCTCTTTCCCAGGAGGCCTTGCCTTTCATGAGAAAATCCCTTCACCTTTAAAATGCCAGTCCCAGGGGATAATTTTAGTAAAATTCTCCACAGTGTCCAATCTAAGTTCCAATCTGGCACATTGAAAATCAATTCAGCTCTCCCTCTGGTTTCTCCGATATCTGCATGCCTGAGCACGGTGAAGCTCGCTCTGTTAACTCATTAACACAGGAACCTCAGGCTGTTCTTCAATCGATGGCTATTTAAAAGCACAGACTGTGCATTTTTATTGAATAGACCTGCTGGCTCTTATGCTGCCTTTCTATTGACCAGACGGAGAGCTGATGGATTCACAGTAACTGGGATCATACACTTAGGTAGGCAGGTGAAATTAAAGCTGAGTTAAACAGAAAGCATAGATCCTTTAACGTATGGTCATTACTCTCCTGTAATGTGTGTTGTACAGTGGAGACGATGGAAATCAATACAAGCTGCAGGCAATATAGATATTAAGATACATTGGGGCAGGTGCTGCTTTTAATTTTGCTAACAATCTGCTTGCACTGATTCGCAATCTACAACCAGTACGGTGTTACCAAAAATGCAAAGGGCGATGCCGGTTGAAAGAGCAGAATGCATTATGGGACACATGTTTGAGCTGATTCCTACCTTGTGACAGGCGAACGGGCTGTGTCACTTGGAGTCCGTCGATAGCGCAGAGGTTCCCACAGGGGTTCAGCGTGATGACCCCTGACCTGTTGTCTATGTAGCAGTGCTGGGCCGCCACCCCAGGGCCCTGGATGCTGATGTCCATGGGACCATGACCCAAAGTGGTCCGACCTGTGGGGAAGAAAGAAGGGTTAGACTGAAATGTGATGTGGTACAGCAAGTGTTTCCCTCCTTTGATAATATAGATGCAATACTGAACTGGATTGATTACTTACAGTGTATATGATTACATATTGTGGAATTGATCAGTAGTATACTGGTTAGTTATGGGTACTTCTAAAGTTGATTCAAATTTTAGACATATTTTACCTAATTATGTGTTGTAATCGTGTCAGCTGCTTGGACCCTGTTATACCTGTTTGCTGGTTTAGTTAGAATTATTATCATATGTAATAGTAGGAACAGTAATACAGGTGATGCCCTCCTGTCCTGCGGTTTGAAAAGAGAGTTTTTGCCTTTCATCACATCAGTCAAATACTAAAACAAAGTCAAAGATGCATGACTGACAGATTTTGTCGCTATTTCGGGGGGAAACAGGGACAAAAACACACACTTGAAGTGCGCTGAGCCTTGAGATGAAAGGCAGAATGTCATAGGCATGTAAAAAAAACAAACACACACCCCGCATACTAGCCTGAAGAGGCACAGACAGACGGGAAGGGCTGTAGACACACAGGTACAGACAGACTGACAGAAAGGCATCATACAAACAGACGAAGCCAAAAGGTCACGAGACATACATGAAGAAACCTGCCTGTTTCAAGAGACAGGCAGGAAGAAAGGCAGATATAGAGGTGAGAACAGGGTCAGGTCAACAGAGATATGTGTCTGTGTATTGTTGTGGCCTCTTGTGGAAGCCTGTGAATGTGATAAAAAACTGTATTTTTTTGTCAGACATCAGCTGTTACATTGACTTTCATTTTTTGAAGCTAACTGGTGTGAAAGCAGCCGTCTCACCCTCAGGCAGCGGCAGCAGGGTGATGGCAGTGCTCAGACGTCCGCTACCCAGGCTGACCAGATGCGGACGCTCCGCCTGGAACTTCAGCCCCTTTCCAGTCTCTATCAGATCCAGGGGAGTGCTCTGTAGAGGGGGTCAAACATTAAAGAGATTAACATTAAAGAGCCTTTTTACATCAGTTTTGTGATAACGCACCATTTAGCCTGAGCGATTACTTTTCTCTCTTTTGTCAAAAAATTGAAATCCTTTCTGCAATATGTGGTAAGCTCATTATCACAGGATGGGATTTTTAGATTGTTATTAAAGGGAGTGGTTATTATTTCTATTTTAGTGCCATTTAGTGTTGGGATGTTTCCATTTATGCCAGTTTTAGTATGAGACACATTGTTTTATGAGACTTTATGTTGACTAATCTAATATTTTGTCTCAAATAAGTATAAAAACTTACACATTACTCATTTATAGTGACAAGTGCTATAAAACGAACTGTCAAATTTTGACTTAGCAGGAACACCAACACTGAATGCTTCCATAAAGAAAAGGTCAATAACAGCTCTGCAGACATCGTGGCATACTTTTCATAATCTGATATAGTAGTCACACTATCTACACCTCTAAACCTAAACAGGTTGCATCCTCTCTCTCTATTTGCACAATTATATCTGGACTATAAATGGCTCATGGTGAATGGGAGCTAATCAGCAATCATGTCTTGTCCATTAGCTGAACTAATTGGTTGTGCATGACACAGAAAATGGGAATATGTAGTATTACAGGAGAGTCACAGAGGAGAGATGACACTCATGTTTCTGTCCCGCACAGGCTGGAGTTTTACTGCTTCACTAACACGTCAGACCTTCAGAGGTTCATCCTCCACTGTGGGGATAAGAAGAGGCGTCTGAATAAATGTCTTCACTGTGGGAGGCCATTTCCATAGCTGGCTGCTCTGGCTGTTTACATTTTCCTCTACACACTGAGGGAAGTGTGTGTGTGTGTGTGTGTGTGTGTGTCTGTATGTGTCCCCCCTCTCTCTCTCTCCCCCTGTGCCTGAAGCACCACCATGTGCTCTCTGCTCAGCAAGGGGGAAGGGATGTCGCCATAGCAACAGTGCTCCGCAATTACGAAACATGAAGCTCCTGGAGGGTGTTCAACGAGCTAACTTGTGATGAGCACTTTTCAGCCCAACAATGCCTGAATAAAAAGACAATTCTGCTTATTAGTCATCTTATTGCTAAATTACCCCCAACACAGAGACACAGTCGAGGTCTGGCCGGGATGCAGAAAAATGTGTTGTGTTTTTTTTTCTCTGCCTATATAGTTTTACCTCATAGGGTTTGGCATAATGAAATGAATTAGATGTAGTAGTCTATTATTCTAGTGAGAAGAAAAACACATTTTGGCATAAATTCACACCAGGATGACACGATGTTCCCTTCCAGCTGGTAGAAAAGTCTCCTAAATTTATCACAAGCATTGGTTTCATATATTTAAGCAATAAGTTCAGATTTTTTTCAAGTCAATCTTAAAACAACAGTCACATACACTGACACAGTTTTGGTCGTTATAATTGTTTCTCCCATCAACACTGACTATGAAGACACCCCCTCCTAGCCTGATTCCATGGTAAGTGATAGGGAGAAAAAATCCACAGTCCTCAATGTGGGCAAAAATGTATTCCAAAGTCCAGCTGAAGATAATATGAGGCTTCAGCTGTCTGAGTTAGCCAAATCAAGTGCATATGTTCCAAAGTTACAGGCTTTTTGGTGTGAAATTCTCTCTTTGTCCTTCCACAGATGTGTTTCCTTGCTGAGTTATTCCCAATTTCACAGTATGCTGTTTTTGTACTAACGGTTATTTCCAATTTCACAGTGTAATTTCTTGTACTAACAGTGTAGCAATACAGAACACACCCACACATACATGAAGGTACATGGGAACAAGATGTGAAGTTAGGAAATAAGGACGTAACAATCTGGGAATCTTCAAAGAATTTATATTGTAGATATTTTTTAGTAATTGTCATACTGCAACCTGTAATAACAGAGTAGAGGCTTGTTGGTTAAAATACTTACAGTATGAGTTCCTCAGTAGGTAATACACATACCCGTAATATTAGAACAGATACCCATTACATCAATTATTTTTTAATTTCCAGACTATTACCTTCATATTCCCTAACTTCACATCTTGTTCCCTTTTACCTACATGTATGTATCAGTACATACTCTACTGGTACAAAAATTACACTGTAAATTGGGAACAATTATGCTGTAATCTAAAGCATTACTGAATTTTTTACAAGGCAAATTACTAAATTATTAAATTCAAGGACTTCTGTAATTTTGTACATCACTCACAGCAGACATTTAGAGCTAAATGGAAAATGGAATTCAGTCATCATTCATTCTATTATTTACACCTGTGCTTTTCTGACATGTCAAAATGTCTTCTGTGAAAAATGCATATTTTTATAGAACTTACAATAATTTCAAACCTTTTTCATTGATAAAAAAAAATGCATCAGAAATATGAGTATATACAATATATCTCACAGGACCCTGCCTATTTATCAAGTGACCCCATGTAGGGTCACAACCCCAAAGTTGAGAGACTATAATGACATAATGCTCTGAGTTGCAGCTTTTATAATTCAGCATCACTGGAAATGCAGCATGTCCTCAGGTCAGTGAGGTGTGTCTTCATCATTTAGTGTTCACTAATAAGCAAAATTCACATCACAGCACATGAATTTTCTGTCACATTCATTTCAATTGACAAAAGAAATGTTGGTTCATGAGCACTGATAAGGCTCTGTGCCAGGTGAACTGTTAAATGAACTGCAGTGGGTGTGGAGTCACTCACTGGCATGGATTTGAATTGAAACACCCGCTGTGACTACGTCTCTTTGTCCCACTTTTCAGCCTTTACATTTCTTATTTACAACCTGTACGCGATCATTGACTCAGCCTCTTGGCTGGTTAGCTAGCCGTGTGTGTCCTAATAGGATTATCTGATTGTGGTGGTGCTGGTGGTGGAGTGGGGTCAAGCCTAAGAGGATTGGTGAGATAGAGACTGGCTGGCTTGAAGGCACTGGGGGGTTACTGGGAGTAATGGGAGGAGAGGGGAGGTGCCAGCGGGGCAACGCTGCAGGATTCATTGCTTCATCTGCAGTGTGCTGCTGCACCCATGTGGTGCACTCTGCAACAGCCAGGCCTTCAGTCTGTCTGTACACAGTCTGGTTAAACATAGTGTGCAATATAATGTAATGCACACATATACAGTTATAAACATCAGAAAATACCGTTCAGTATGACCTCTATGTTTGTAAATTAAATACATTTCTGTATATTTTCAGAGGTTATTCCTCCAGTCTGCATCTACAGCATGCATGTGCCAAATTAACATTAATACAATGTGAATTCTACAGTATGTGTTACATATTTCCTGTTAAATTACCCCATGCTGATTTGATTTTGTATTTTTGGTCTTTTTTCATATTGTGAATATTTTTCTCAATCATACATTTCTACTTCTTTCATTCTTTGTTATTTTAAATACACAGTCAAATTAGATTTAAATACCTTCAGTTTGTTATATTCTTATTTATTCTTATTTATATGCATGTTTCCCTTGCACTATCTGCAGCATCTTGCCAGTTACTCCACAGGAGTCATTAAAGTTTAATCTGATCTTGTTTTATCTTGCACTTCTCACTCCCTCCCTCCCTCTCACGCACATTCACCAGAAAAAAATAGACCCCCCACCCCCACCCCACACACACACACACACACACACACACACACACACAAACACACATCCCATCCCTCCACTCCCTCAGCTGCACTAATGCCTGATAGGATTGTCGGACCCAGCAGGTGGGAAACGAGACATCCAGTTTCTGGGTCTGTCTAATTACTGGCTCTGGTTGAAGATTCCTGCTTTACAACTTACTGACATATGCTGTCAGGACGCGTCCTAAACTGCACCGCCTGACCTGACCTGCCGCCTACTTCACTGACATGTTGGCCTTCAGCTCTGTGTATTATTATTGTTGTGCATGGAGAGTTCTGGTGTTCTGCTTCAAATCCAGAAACTCTGTCGGAGCAGCTGATGCTGTGACATTCAACGTCAATGGATACAGTTATCAGAGGAGAAAAGAGAGTTCACTGTGTTCATGAATGGAAACACATTGACACACTGATGACATATGACGTATGTTTTTCTGTGATTTTTGCCAAGTTTTATAACAATGAAGTCATGATCTGTGACGCCTCTGTTTCATTCCTTCTCTCTGTTTTCTTCCTCCCTAAGCTCCCTTCATTTTCATCTCCTTTCCCATTCCCCCCCCCCCCCCCCCAAAAAAAAACACACACACTCACCTGTAACACCTGGTGGGTTTGTCGTCCACTCTCAGGCATGTTCCTGTTCAGACGGTCCATGTCCACTGGGTTGTCCACGGCTTCCTGCGACACATGAAGATCCTGAGGGAGGAAGTGAGAACACTGTTATTTATCAGAGAATGAGTGACAAAAGGATGATTTCACTCCTGCAGTTCTTAAAATGTCTCACTCTTTCCCAGCCTACAATTTAAAAATGAATTTTTAAGAAATATTCACTGGGATTCCCCCTCCTCACTGTGCCTAGAACACTAATGTGTCAAGGTGTGATTCATGCTGTCAGCACACACACACACACACACACACACAACAGATGGTAGACAGCATTTAGCAACACACTCTGCTGGCCGCTGAGGAAGTAACACACACATACACACACACACACACACACACACATGCGCGCACGTTTAAATCTCTTGGTAGTTGACACATTCACTGGAAATCAGCCACCTTGGCTGCTCTCTTGTCCCTCAGCCTCTATGAAAACACACACACACACAGACACACAGTGCCCAAATCCCACAAATGCCTCCCTTCTTACTCAGTCATTTTTGGGAATTTCCATCAAGTCAGCACTGAAGAAGTGGCTATAAATAATACCCCATGCCTATAATAGTGCACATGTTAAGTGGCCAGATTCTGTTTAAGGGTGAATACATGTGATAAAATGCTTATGCAGTCATTATGTGAGATGTGAGAAGCTTGCAGTTGTGAGGAAACAGAGGAGAAAAAAAAAGCTTTGAAAACACATAATTACAGCAATCACAGAGAATCAGAGTGTACCCGGAGTCGTTTGCATGTCTAAAATGTTGTGCAGCGGGGATGGAAAATATGGTTCTGATGTACTCTGCCCTCAGGATAACAAAACACTGCTGCAATATCATCATATTTGCTCTCCTGACAGACCCCATGAAATGATATTCAGTGGAGTCAGCTTCAGGCAAGCCTCAAACAGTAAATCACAAAACAGCCAGAAAATAAAAATAAATGTTTAAAAATTCCATCTGCAAAACTCTTTCATGCAATAAGAAACACTTATCTGAGCCAGAGGAGGGAAGAAACTGTTTCCCCCTCAGGTTTCATGCAATCTCTCTTATGAGGAATCCCCCCCACCCCCTACCTTTTAATGCCAACCTGTCTCTAAATGTGATCATTACCTTTCTCCAGTTGTCCAAATGCACAGGCTCCATGGCAAAGAGCTGCTCCTGACTCAGTCCTATCAGTGTGAACTTGGTTGGGGAGGACACCTCTGAGACCGCAGAGTGAATTCAGTACAAATTCATCAACGCTGCTCCTTTCCATGAAGCACAAATTGTCTCTTTGTCTTGATCTGTGTCTTTTGTCTCAAGCTACCAGTGCAGCAGTATCCTCTACAAACTCCAATTCAGGAGGTGGACCTGTTGCTGCTTGCTCCACTAAACTAAGACCTACATTCCTGACTGGCAGCACCAAAGACCCAGATAACAGAGAGACATGTGTGCATGTGTGTGTGTGTGTGTGTGCGAGAGAGCAGTCATCAAAAGAGAAAAAGGAGAAGAAAGCTCAGAGAGGAAGAGAGGAAGAGAGTGATGAGTGAAAGTATTTGATAAAAAATAAAAATCAGAAATACAGTGGTGAACATGTTGAAGCGGGAAGAGGGAAGATGTGCGGTTACACGCAAATGTGCAACAATACCTGATTGAACAAGCCACCATGAATAAACCATGAATAGTATAGTATGAAGTGGTGTTCATGAGAGATGATATTATTTTTTCCTAGAAGAAAGACGAGAATGACTAAAAAGATAAAAATACTTAAAGATGAACTGCATCATCAACCATAAAATATGATATAAAAACATATGTTTTACTAATACAAGACAACTTTTTAATATAACTGGAACAAGCTTAAACAGGTTAATAAGACAGTGGTGTCTGTGGGTTCCTGTGGGCACCACAACAAGCTCATGTGGTCATCAGATATGTATTTCCTATGAGTTATGTCTTTCATTATAATAAAAAAGCAACATTGTAATTAATGAAGTAGTGTACAGTCCTACACAGTTGCAGGCCTACATAGAGGAGAAATCTGGCCATCAACCAACAAAACTCAAGAACAAAAGAACAAAACCTTCAATACAATGACCATCATTACTTGGCAGCTTTCCGAATTCCTACCCCAAGCCCATTGCTTCCTACTGGAAACACAAATCTTTTTAACAGTTCACAACTATATAGTATATATAGTTTTTTGTTGTTTTTAATGCTCAGTAATTTTCTGAAACAGCTGTACTGTAGTTTTTAGCTAATGTTACTAAAACAGCAGGAAAAGGTTTTCAGCTGTGTATTTATATGCAACAATGCAATGGTTCCCTACCTTTGGGGCTTGTTATCTTTTAAAACAATCCAAATTTAACTCACAACAACTAATCAAAGGTTATGTATTTCTATGAACTGTGAGCAAAGAGGGACTCCTTTTAGAAGCCTGAAGAAGTAAACCTGTCCAGTATTTCACAAGGAAAAAGTAAAGACAAGAAGATAAATGTCCACAACAAAATGGAAAGAAAAAAACAGTTTTATGAAGCAGAACTATGCTTTTCTTCTTCTTTGTTATCTTGTTAAACATCTTGTGACCTCTCAGATTCATTATGTGACCTGAGCCCCTAGTTGGAAACCAGTCCTCTAGTCAAATAAACCACAGCGTGTGTGTTCATCTGAAGGATCATGTCATCCAGTGCAGCAGCGTGGCTCATTGATGTGTTTTTAATAGTTTTTGGACAATGAGGTCTATGACACAGAGGAATAAGATATATCAGACTTTGGATACACACACAATACTTATCAGTGGGATCATTGGTTTTGGTCTGTACATGAGATTTATTGACAATAAAAAAATATATAGAATGTCACCAGATTTATCGTTTAGGATTTCTCTGATAATAACAGCTGAACTCTGAGCTTTATGGGCTGATATCAAACACGTTAATCAAATGACTAGAAGAGCCAAACATGTAGAGATTTTATGATCTAATAAATCTCTAAGATAAGAAGTTAAGATGAAGAAACAGATTAGTCCTGCTGAAAATGCAGAAACTGTAGTTCAGTGTTAGCTAACAGCCTTTCAACCTCAAATTAGCCACAGTAACCCGTAGATGTCTAAGTTAGCTAGTTTGTTAGCTATGTTTAAAGTTCATAAGTGCCCCTTAGCAGAAAGAATGATTTAAAAAGCTATTTGCCATTTTATAGTTTGACAAAAGTCCTCTCTGAAGTTCAATTTATACTAGATCTTCAACTTCCATATTAGTGAGTGTGGGTGTTTGTTCCCACCACATCAAAGCCCATTTCTCTCAGTGTGTGGGGGGACATCAGCAGCTTTCCTTTCTCTCAGATCCAGAAACTCTCACCGGACACACAAAGAACTCTCAATCTCTCTATTTCTTTCCCTCCCTCTCCCTCTCTCCTCTCTCATGCCAGGGCAGAAAGGCTGGCATTGTTTCCTGTTGAGCAGGCATGGATCTCTCCTCACACATGAGGGAATCTTTTTTTTTTTGTTTTTTTTTTTTGATGGGGTTATGAAAGCGAGGGAGGGAGGGTGGCTCACCATTTAGTTGGAATGCAAAAATGTAGAGGCAGGGAGGGAAGGAGGAGGCCTGCCAACTAGATGGAGGATTAAAATGTAGTTCAGATGGGTAGAAATGATGATAGAGAGGAGAGAGAAGATGCTGCAGATAGGTTATTTTCAAAAGCTGATCATTATCATCAAACAGAATTGAAAACGATTTCTCAATTTTACTGAGATCATAAGTCCATTTGCTTTTTAATATCACCGGCTTTTTTTTATCTGTTAATGTGTTATATTTTAGTATTTAGTTGATCTAAAATCTCAAGTTGAATTTAAAAGTTGCTTTATCACAACATACTGTATATCAATATTGTAGTATAAGTTAATATATTGGGTAAGATTTTATCCATATTGCCCACTTGTACCCCACAATAAAAAAGTGTTCAGCAAGACCAACGATATATTGAAATGTTTTACTAGTGTAGTGGGACTAAAAATTGAAAGTTAGTCTCGCCAGTGGAAAGGCCATAGAGTGATAAAGATTAAACTGGTTTATCTACTTGGGAACAAGAATTTGCTCAGCAAATTTTTTGCATTGTTTCTAAATTATCACATATCTTGTGTTCAAACTAGACATTTTGTCCTGATGGCTGTGTTAGAGGAATAATCAAAATGAAAAAGGTTCATCCTCAGGGGATCATGAATATCCACATTAGCTATTTATGGAAATCTAGTCCAGTTCTTGAGATATGGGCCAATTCCTGGATCAAGGATGTACAGTATGTCAAAATGATGTGTTAAGTAGATTTACCAATAGCTGGGTATTCCACATTCATGATCAATCATAGTATGGCCTTATTAAATGCATTACTTTAGACTAGTCTGATTTTATTGTAGAATTCAACAGAGAAGAACATGGAAAGGGAAGATCTAGGGAGGTAAAGTGTAGCTGTAGGCCTGTGCAGAGGAGTTTAGTTGTGTAGTTCAGCTTCTTGTCCAGCAGCAGTCAGTCCTCTGGGACAAACAAACTGGTCATTTAAACAGGATGGGAGCCATCTCAGTGAATGTGGAGATAATCAGGAATGTGAAGACAGAGAAAAGGATGCATCGCTTCACAAGCTGTTTGTCTGAGGAAAGCATCCATCTACCATGTGTTTGTAGTCAGCCTGATGTGTTGGTGGAGTGTTATGCTGCTGTTCATACCATTGACTGTATAGTTCATACGTTCACCATTAACCTGTACTCTCTGCTGTGTGAAGCAACAGTTGTGTTTTTTTTTTTTACTGTTTTTCTAAGTAAAAAGACATCTTTGCCCAGTCCGCACATCCTGAAAAAAACACACATTTACTGATCAAACAAGTCACGTTCCCCAGAAAGATCCTAAAAGTTTCATCTTTTCATCTTATCTGCTTACTGGACTAAGTGGAGACCACATGCACGGACTCTTGCCAGCACTCGAGGCAGACTTTGAATGAGTGAAGTGAATTTACGAGATATGTTGAATACAATCATCCTCTGTAAAACATTTTGTAACTACGGTTTTGAAAAGTGCTATATAATTAAAGATAACTTATTTACTTAGTACAGTGGTCAGATATGGTGGGACATGAAGGACTGAAATGGACATGTTTCTACCTGACAGATCAAACTGCCAGTAAAGTTTAGGATTTAAATCCTTAAATCAGAGTTTTATGTAATTTAACAGACACTCCTACCATGCTGTTACAGACTTTGCACGTTTGATCATGTGATCAAATTAATTTGGCCTGAGACGCACTTTATATCCACAGGCAAGACGCCGCTGAAGAGACGCTGAAGTGGTGGAAACAGCGATGAGGATGTAAATGAATGGAGGGGAAGGAGGTGTTCCAGCCTTGTAGGTGTGTCACAGACTTCTGAGCAAACACACCTGGCTGCTTTATGGAAGTCCAGCGGACAACGGTCTGAGTGCAAATAAAGGCAAAGTATACATCAGTGTAAAGACTGCAGAGACACTGGAAAAACATCGAGTAACTGTCTTGTCTTAGCCCGATAAGCAAACACAGAGCTCTGCAGCCTGTATGTCTGTATGTTGGAGGCGGTCTTCTCATAATCTAACCTCAAAATTCACACTGTGTTTTTGCCCCATTGTTGTCAAGTCAAGATTATTTATGAAGCACATTTAAAAACAACTAGAGTTGTCCAAAGTGTTGTACAAATTACAATAAAAGGTTCAACAGTGGCAACAAGGCACTAATAAAAGACTAGTTAGTTGGTTTCATCATTTCCCAAAAGCATCTTAAGACTAACATGATCATAAAATCCATTTTAGGAACCTTTTCAAGCTTAAGAGGTGTTTCCCAAAAGCATTGTAACAAAACGCTCTTAGAAACGATCAAAGATAAGTGACTCCTACCCACTCATAGGAGGCCAAGAGCATCTTAAGAAGCAAAAACTACTACAGGAGGAACCAAAAACTACATGTTTCATTTAAGTTTTTCATTGTTTTCATACATTTTTAAGTCAATACTTTTATTGTTAACATCGTCAACATATCATGTTCTTTGTTAAGTGATGTTTGGTGTAAAATGAGGACTGATGATGTTTAAATTAGAGCGTAAAACTAACATGCACACAAAATTTAATTCAACAAGTGATCTGCCAGTTTGTGTCATCACCGTCCTCCTCGCCCTGTTCTTGCATGATAGCCTGACCTCCACCCAACAACATGTATTATATAAAGACTGTACATTGTTTACTGTACATGAAGCTTCGTTTTCATACTGAACAATATGCAGCGTTACTTGAATTCAGCATCACCTTCAGCACCACAGACAGACGACGTTAAGAAGCTCTTAAAGGTGTGCATGTGCACTGGTTCTTAAGTTCAGCTTTGGAAAACGTGTAGAAATTTAAGAGCGTTCGTAGAAAACACTCTAAGATCGATCGTTATCAGGAAACGAGGCCCTGGTCTGATCTGTCAGCCATCTTTGTTTGGTTAGCAAAAGTAAAAGCTAACACTGGCAGTGATATGCTATGTAAAAAAAAAAAACACTGCTTTGTTAAAATGTTAGTGTATCAGATATTGGAATCTGATATTAAGACCAACTCAACAAACAACAATATCTACTGTGTGGGTTAATCTGAGCAAAACATCAGTGTATAATCTCTGCTCTTCTCTTAGCTCAGCTAGCAGCTAACATCTCCCTGTTTATCACCACTATAACTGTGACACTTTACATATTACATCGCTGGTCACATATAGACATAATATTAGGTTACGTATTAGAGCTTATGTTCTTTGTCCTTTCTTTATGTTTACTGATAAGCTAGTGGTAACATGGCTAACAACACACAGCTGTAAGTATTTGACATATGAGTGATAAACCAGGCAATGTGTGATAGTGATCAACTTGAAACTTATAAAAATACCATAAGAAACAACCGTTTCTTACCGACCAAAAATGTAATAATTTTCTCAATTTGTATGGTTACTAAAAGTAGCAGAGGCTTAATATTTACCTTTAGCTGAACTTTTCTTCACATAATTTGTTTTTGTTCTTTATCACTTACATTGGAATCACATTAAAGGAATCTCTTTGCGGTCAGTATGGACAAAAGGAACAATTACAGCAACCAAAACTATAGGGAAGTTAATATTGATTTGACAGTCAGACTTGAAAAAAGTTGAAACTATCCTTTAATACAGTAAACCCTCAATAGGGGCCTCCATGCAGTATGCATTTAAACAAGTGTTGATGTGTGGTGGATGTTACGGACAGAGAGACGAGCATCACTGACAGCTGAGAGCAGATGATGAAGGAGGAATAGAAGGGCAGATACTTTACTCCCTGGTTCTATCTTGTGCAGCCAGCTGCCGCCACACAGCTCTGCTCTGGTCTCCTGATAGTGCAGCCTGTTGGATAATCTTCCCTCTGCAGGGATATCCCACCACATTTCTCTCTGTCTGTCTATCTTGCTTCGTTAGTCTCTCTCTTCATAATTCTTCTTTCTTATCATTTACACGCCCTCGATCCATCTCTGGCTGCATTCTCTCTGACCTTGGAGTTTCTTTTTAGACACACACAGTTGTACTTCTATCCTTGTGAGGACCCTCATTGACATAATGCATTCACTAACTTTAACCATCACAACTAAATGCATAACCCCAACCCTTGCCCTAAACTGAACCCGAACCTAATTCTAACCTTAACATTAAAAGCAAGTGTTAACCCTCAAAAAACCCCTAAAAATTTTTATTTTTTATTTTTTGAGCGGTTGATATGAGGCAAAAATTCAGGTAAATGTGTGAAAATTGCACAAAGTGTTGTTGCCATATCAATAATACAGAATCAGAGACACATGAAGGTTTCTCTCATGGCCATCATTGACTTCACAGCGTCCTCTGCTCAGAAAACTGACAGTGGAAGATAGATTTTTGCCAGTTGAAGGAGTCTGCTGTCTGCATGCTGCAGTGTTACTTTGTTTTTCTCTGCTGGATGCAGCCATAGACAAATGACACATTCTGTTTTTAGAAACAAACCACAGATATGCAGTAAACTTTTGCCGTGGGAAGAAGGGTGGAGCCACAATTTACGTTTCCTTTTGGACCAGACTGCCGACTGTATATGCTATATATACACATCTCCAAATCATAGGAGGTAAGTTATGTAAAATCTTGCTGTGTGTGGCACAACATACAAAGCACAGCATTTTTAAATCACTCCATTCCAGCTGTAAAATTCTCCAAGACAAGTGGCTCTTTCAGATGTATTTATACAGATCATCTGAGTGTTTTAAACTAATATGATGAGATGAGGTAACCGATTTGGATGCAACATCATAACAACAATGACAAGATAGTTAAACATCTGAAAACTTCAACATAAATTATACAAGTCTGCCTTTGTGGAACACACAGGCAGCCAGGCAAAAAGTGATTTTATGGCAGTGAGGAGGCGGCTGTGCAGCTCATACACAACACACTGTATATGAAACCACAGTCTGACAACACCCAGCAGACAGCCTTCATCTGCTCACAACTACAAACACACAGACCCTCATGCTTTGATCATACTGACATCTTTGAACAGACCTAGTCTCCTCCACACAGTTATCCCTGAAAAAGTCATTCTAAATGTTATATACCTCAATTTATGTATGTATGCACTCAATACAGAAAACCTCCTCACCCAGAAATGCTATCAGGTGACATCAGCACACACATGTTTACCAACTAGGCTCATTTATATGTCCACATCTGTAACTCTACATCTGTCTCTAGTCTGTCTTTGGCTGACCGTTGCTTCATCTTGCTGGACATGAGTACACATTCATGACCTCTGACTCTTCACACTGGTCAAGGAATTTCCTGAATTTCATGCAATGTTTTAGAGATATATCAAGAATAAGGACATCCAGATGTATACCAAAAAGGAGGAATTATAAAATATAAACATTTTAGACATAATTCTGACTTTGAAAAGTCTCTGTAGTCCTGTGGATCCTTAGAGCAGTTACATTTTGGTGGGACACACAGGAAGAAGTCCATCTATGGAGGTTTGGGTGGGACAAAGTCTTGTCTGTCTGCACTTATTTCTCAACTATTTCTTACAACTTCACTTATGGCTGTCTGCACACACATCACTGCCCCAGTGGTGGCTTACAAACCCAAACCTTAACATAGCATTACCAGCTTTATAAGACGATCATGAATAGCTTTGGTTGGTGGAGTCCTCAGTTGTGGTGTCATGGTTTGAAGAGATATCTGTTACAAAAACAACAGCATTCTCTTTTACGAGCTTCAACAGCTCATCGTGTTGCAAATCCATCAAATAATGTGTCAGGAAGTTGTCATTTTGACCGACGTTTTGAGAAATATGAGATAAAAGTGAAGTTAGTGGTAGTTTCACACAAACATGAGCAAAACTCGGTTATATGTGCTTTTAATTCCTCTTTAAAAGGTTATGTCATTACATAACTTGCAACAGTTTGATACTATTTATGTATTTGGGAATATCACCTACCAAACCTTTGTGATAATCTTTTTTTTGTACAGAGGCACATGTCCAGACTCACAGCAAAAGAGTGTGCAAGCAACAGGATGAAACATGTGACAGACAGAGGAAGAAGATGACATACGGAGAGGCTTCATCCAGCAGTCTGAGTGTCACTATATGTAGACTTCCTGTGCATCGAGCTGAGCCAGGGACTGTTTCCTGTAAGTGACACAGGCAAAGGTCAGGGTCAGACCCTGCTGTGGGACAGGACTGATCTGATGTCTGTTATTATCACATCTGCTCAGATGTCTAAAGTGCAGTCATTATATTTGCTGAGTAGCAGGTGGTGGGACTGGTAGCAAATAATAAAAAAAAGATTTTAAAAAAATGACCTCCAGTTGATAATTATAGCTTTCCTCTTATCATCAAAATACAGTCAACATACATGAATCAGTATCAGTTTGATACTAGTTTAATGTAATACACATTTATTTTTCTCATGACGGTTCTTCAGTCTAAATAGACGCGATAAACGGATGCAGTTTAAATTGACTTAAAGCTGCACTAATCAATATTTTTATACTAACAATGGATCAAATTACAATGTGTATTGTGTAACTCCTAGTGTTTAACGAAAAGAGAATTAGTATTCACCTCTGCATTTCATCTCAACTCCATGGAGCCTTTTAGTCTACTTTGGGTCATTGTTTTGGTTTTCCAGCCCACTCATGTTGCTCTTATCAACCTTGTTTCTAGCAGCAACAGGCAGTTCTTTTCAGTGAAAAAGCTCTGATAAACCCACTGTGCGCCACCTGCCCAACATCTAACTGCAGACAGATGAGGTTAACTACTAGCTGGTGAACACAGTGGAGCATTTAGCAGCTAAACAGCCAGATGTTTTTCTCAGGGGTCGGTGGAGACCAAACTAGAGCTAAAAGTAAACGTTGGACTTAAGTGGCCAAAAATACTATTGCAAATGAATGTAATGTAGCTCCATGTCTGCTGGATGTGTAGATATGTGAAAGTTTGCTAACATGTTAACCAGAACAACTTTATCATGTTGTTCCGGTGCTCAAAGATGGCCAAAAAAAAGAAAATGCACCTTTAAATTTGAATTAGGGTACTAACTACTGTTTCACTGTATTTATGACGAGTCTGAGTTTTAAGCAAACGCCATCTGACAAGAAAAGCTCCTTGGCGGCCGTCAATTCATTGGTCAGAAATTTGGTGCAGGAAAGGATTTATTTTGGCTATGCTCTGTTTTTAAATGAGATTGTGTTTGGAAGCACACTGACAAACCAGCCTGTCAGCATGGTCTTGTTCCAATCAATGAATTATGTGCTGACATGAAAACAGGAGACAAATGCTCCAAGGTTCTAGATAAATTGAGACAAAACGTGTTATGACGCCACGTTCAGAACAATTCTTTTAAAAATGTTATTCATATTTGTTGGTTGGAATTATGAATCACATTTTGTTCTGAATGATTGCTTCTACACAGTATAGTATTTTTACACAGATAAGAGTAAGGCTAACCAGCACACATTAAAATGTAAATCTATGCTCAGTGAGATAGCAGCGTACCCCTCATAGCCTGATAGCATGAGTAAACACAGATTCATTACTCTGGCATGAAAACACTGTGCATTGGAGAGACGCCATTATCAGCAGGCAGCTAAACACACCAGCTGCCCCGTCTTTGTGTCTTGTGCAGACACAAAGTGGTATAAACACACACAAACAAACACACTGTGCACACTGGAGTGGCAGCAGTTACAGACATGCTGCTTGAATCCAAGGATTGAATGGGAAAATATAGGTGAGCAAAGTGAATAAATAACCTCTCCACCGTCCTCAATGACTACTGTTGAGATGTCCATGAGCAAGACAAGATTAAACTTCTGTGGTCGTACTGGGCTGAAAAATAGCTCTGCTGACTTTCCTCAGGTGAATACAGGTTCCAGTACAAATACACAGGTAAACAGGGCAAATAGGTTGACATTAGAGCCTGGCTGGCTATAAGTTGTAGTGTAGTGTTTGCCTGCTTTGTCATCAAAGCTGTGAAATCACTGGCAGCAGAGATGTGTGAAACTGCAGCACAGCAGTTCTGAGGATCAGAGGGCCCGTCATTATTAGATTATTGTCTTCAGTGACAGTAGAAATTACACCTCAAAGCCTCTATGAAAGAATACTTGTTGTCGTTATCCAAACCATTGTAATCCAACACAGCAAAGTGGTAACTTTGACTAAGACACAGAGCTGGAGCCACAAGCAGAGATGACTCAGTTTTTCTCTGGCTGTCTCTGCCCTCAAGAGAATGAGTGGAAACAGTTGTAAAATAAATTTTTTGACATGTTGAAAAGAACATTTTTTTTTTTTTTTTACAGAAAATTAATTACATTTTTTGATTTATTGCAACCACTCTACTCTGACCTTTAGTTGCTGTGTTGCTGCTAGTTGGTGTTAAAGGAATACTCCACTGTAATTCTGTCTTTTTTGAGTGTCAAATATTCCTTGTCGGGTTGCAGTGTGGCATGCTGAGGCCTTGTGGTGGAACAACAACTCACTGAGAAACTTTAAGATGTTTTTTTTTTTCCTTTCATTTATCACCTATCTGATGATTGGGTGGTGCGTTCCTTAAATTCCACTGCGCTGAAGCTATTCAATCTACTGAAACATGTCCTAACTCCAGTCCAACACTAACAATCATTGTGAGTGTGCTGGCATGACAACGCTCAGAGCCAAAGACTAATACGTTTGACAAACGGATAAGGATGAAGGTGATGAAGACCAGCTTTAAAACATGATCAGTGACAGCATGAATGTATTGTTTTTTCCTCTGTTAGGAGAGACCAGCTGAAATATGACCCCTGCATGAATAGTTTCCTTAGTCTGCCAAAATTGTACTCTAAAGACAGATCTGGATTCAGGCTGTGTTTGCCTTCACCAAGAAACAAATGATTGAGTACACTCCTGCTAATGACACTACAACTGGCCAATTTAGGTCCAGGACTCCTAAATCAAAAAGCTGACTTAAAGCCAATGCTTACGTGTTGCTGTGGTTCCCTTAATGGCCACAAGATGTTGCATCCAAGAAAAACTGACGATACAGTAGTCCCTTCAGAGAGTCCAAGGTCTCTCTTAAAATACAATTTCTGTAGTAGTTTAGCCATGCTAGCATGGTGCTCTATGGATGGCAAGCTGATCTGTCAGTCGGTTGGTCACCCACTTTGGTCCAGATTGAAATATCTCTGCACTATTGGATGCATTTCCATGTCATTACTTTTATCAGCCCATAGAGAATCATCACCCATCTCTGCAGAGTGTTTTAGCACCTTTCAGCTCATTGTTTTGGTATAGCTCATAACTTTATTGTTTTGGTTCAGTCTCATTGTTCTCATAATTCTCAACTGTTTTCAGTTGGTAAAGCTCTGATGGACCTGCTGTTCACTACCTACCTAGCGCCAAACATCCCAGACCTGAGACTGTATAGCAGCTAGCATAGTGGAGTCTGTAGTGAGAAAAAGAGTCATGTAATTTTCTCAGAAGTTAGAGGACACCATAACAGAACTAAAAAAAAAGAGTGAATGTGACCCCAAACACAACTCCAAATGAATACTACTGTTTCTCTGTGTCCCATGGATGTGTAAACAGACAACTGTTCGCTAACATGTTAGCTTGTAACATGCAGCTTTAATATCTCAGTTCACTGGATATTTTCTGATGTGTTCTGGATGCAATTTTGAGGATTATTGTTCTATTAAACAGATATTATAGCTTAAACTTGAGTACGTTTTGGGGGTCCGTCTGCTTGATTGACAGGCGTCTCAGCTTTTCACACTCAGCTGTTGCGATTGGTAGCTGCTTGCTTGTTGCACCTCAGCTCCACCAAGGCTTCAAAGCATCTCGTCAGAAATTTTTGTTTGAAATTACAGAGGTTATGTCCATCACAAATACAGATGCATGATCTGCTCAGTGACCAGTGCATCAACTACTAGAGCCTCCACAGTTCTTTTGCTGGCTCATCATTCAGACATCATAAAGTAATAAAGACTAAAACAGCTGGACGGCAGTAGTCAGAGTAAATGTCACGTGTCACTTTCTCCTCTTGAGCTGATAGACCACACAGTGAAACCAGTGGGAGTGAACGACTGGGAATGTGGTATTCCAGTGCTATTCCATTGCTCAGGGGTTCCGTTGACTTTTGGCTCAGTGTTGCCCAAAGACGTGGAGCTGGACCGGCATTCCAGCCTTGCGGGGACAAAGAGGCTCTTTCAACAGCAGTAATCCTCTGGAGGAGGAGTGGGAACGTTGCTGGCCTGCTGCTGCATACTGGACTACATGACCCACACTAAAGTTCACACACTGCGTGACCACAACACACGGGGACAGGACCCTGCATTATACTGAATGGGGTTCCTAATATTTTGTCCACTCCATCAACATACATGAGGGGGGCAAAATATTAGAAACACTTTTCAATATAATGCATCCCAGTACACCACCACCCACTACGACCTCAATAATAAACATAAAGTAGAATTATCACCTTTGTGACAATGTCAACAAAAACTGAAAATGTATAAGCTTTGTAAAAGTAGAATTTATAACAGAGCTGTTGTATTGGATTGCATTAGATTGCACAGGTGTACCTAAGTGAGTGTATATCAGCTAACCAATATATAAGTTTAACCCAGACTCCTTAGTTCTTGTCCACGTAGCATACATAGTAAATAAAGTTGATCTGAGTGTGTCTAGATGAGTTCAGCACAGACATTCTATAAATCTTGGCAGAGCAGGTTCATTAATGAGCCAACATCGTCCAGTTTGTCGCCAAAACAAACACAACAGCATGTTTCCACCCTGAAGGAGGAGCTTTAACTTTATCATGATACACAGTCAAACACTCATCTACACACACTTACATTCACAGTGTCACTCACCCTCTTCAGAACGATGCTCTCCTTCACAACTTTTAGCTCATTCAGAAATTAATTTTCAAAATATCCAGCTGGTGTCCATATTTAATACTGTACTACCAAAGTCCACCCGGCTTAGTTGGATGTAGGAATGAACATTGTTGGTGGCAAAGTATGAAAGAAGGGAGTGACGAGGGAGGGGGTGGAGGCAGGGGAGGGAAGGGAAATGAAGGGGCGGTTGGAGGCAGCGTGGGATATCCCTTTGAGTCATGGAAACTGATCCAAGTAGCAGACTTGCTCACAGATGACCAAACAGCCAAACAGCCTTCTGTGTATTGTCCTCTCATTAACACTGAGAAGACATTCAGCAGCCACTGGAAACACTTACTATATACTTCCTTATGGGATGATGAGTGGAAAACATGCACAATAGCAACGACGAATACACACACACACACATTCTGTGTTTTCACCACTTTCTGCCACGTTAACAAGACATTCTTTTACATATGTTTCTACTAATAATTGTTGTAATGTTATGTTTTATGTATTTGATTCTATGGCATATTGTATTGTACAATTTTACTGTCCATATATCATTTTTTTAAAAAATATATTCCTCTTGTTTGATTGTCTTAATGTCATGTAACTGTCTTGCTTTGTCTTGTTTCAATGTCTTTTTTTCTCATCTTTTGGCATCTTTTAATTGTACAAATAAAGGAAAAGAAAATGGGTGGGGAAGGTTTTTAAAAAATATTTTTCTCAAATAGTAATTACAGAAATGTGCTTTTTAATCCCATATTATCAAAAACAATTGCATTTATTGCTATTTATTCTCACTATATTTTAACTTTCCTTTTTGACACACCCACTAACATCATAGTGCATCAGTGTGCTCACAGATTTTCCTTCCAAACAGCCAGACAAAGAGAGACAGAGTGTGTGTGCATGTGTGTGCATGTGTGTGCATGTGTGTGCGTGTGTGCGTTTGTGTGCGCGTACACGTCCAAATAGGCCAGGTGAAGATGAGGAGCGGCAGCCAAACACCATGAGATCATCCTTTACCAGACTGCAGCCTCTGCCAAATCCTTTGTTACCATGGCAACCCCTCTGGGAAAACACTGTGAAGTGTGACTGTGTGTGTGTGTGTGTGTGTGTGTGTGTGTTTATTTTTGTGTGCATCTGCAGCATATTGCTTACAGTTGGTTAGACGTTGTAAATTGTTGTACTATAAGTCAACAATGTCTGAGAGTCTAAACATCTGAGTGTGTGAGTATGAGAGTGAGAGTGAGACAGGAAAAGGTGAAGTGAAGTGAGGTGAGCAGTCTGAGAATGATAATGTCTTTGTTTTGGGATGAATCGCTGGCCAGAAGGCATGCTGGAGATAAAAGACAAAGACAAAGACAATGACGGCAGGAAATGATGGGGGAGGAAAAAGAAAGAGAGAGAAATCTACAGAGGTCATATCCCAGTCTGCAGATGACATGCATTCTGATTGGCTGCCTGTTTGAGTGTGTCTGCATGTGTGTGCGTGACTTGTGCATGCTGCAGCTGTTGGAGAGACGGCGGATTGCACAGCTGTTTGTTTGAATAACAAAGTGGACTGAGCAGTATGTCAGGACAGAGTGCAACCCAAATCTGACCTACAGTAACCTCTGCTGTACTGATGAGGGGCTCATCCTCACTGCTTCCTCCCTGTTAAAGATGCAGTCCATCATCCCTCTAAATTTAATCCAAATCAACAACAAAGACTTTTAATGTTTGGACCTTTTTAACTTTAAAGGATGATTGAATGATTTATTACAACTTGGTTGTTATTTTTGTATCTAGGGTGTGTCATGTCTATGTTATAATAACTCACCATTAGATTATAGGTCAAATTTAAAGCCGCATTCATTTTTTTTTTCTTTTTTGCTACTTGGTCGCAGTGCAACAAGCTGTAAACACAACACTAACATAGTATTACCTCATAAAGTTGATATGGCACACAGTTGCCTATTTACTCATCCAGCAGTCACAGAGCAGCATTAACATTCATTTAGAGTGTCTCTCCCCTTTTAGCTCTGTTTTGCTCTCCATCAACTACTGAGAATATCTAGCTGCTCAATGCTCCTCTATGTTCACCAGCTGGTTGCTAACTATAGCTGTCTGCCATTTGCTGCTGGGCAGGTAACATACAATGGATTTATCAGGATTTTGCTGGAAACAGCTGTCTGCTGCTGGAAACAATGCAGACC
The DNA here is from genome assembly GCF_910596095.1 of Thunnus maccoyii. Lineage (NCBI taxonomy): Eukaryota > Metazoa > Chordata > Actinopteri > Scombriformes > Scombridae > Thunnus > Thunnus maccoyii. The sequence goes on along the minus strand of NC_056538.1, from coordinate 4,146,534 downwards.
AAGACAGTCTGGTTACAGGCTGAAAAACCAAAACACTTGGCTGAAAGATGCTAAAACTCTCTGCAGAGCTGAGGGGAACTGCATAGTTGGTGATAATTCTGTGGGTTCGTCAGTACGGACAACACCTTACCACACACACCACACATCGTCATTTGATCCATTGTTACAAACCATAATAGTCTTTATTTATAGAGCACTTTTCCTACATTACAAAGTGCTTCATTCAAGGCAAAATAAAATCAACAAACTATTATTAGATTTTGAATGTTTTAGAATGAATTTCAGTATTCATGTCAGTAATAATCCCTCATACCGCAAGAGAACTGTACATGTCAGCACAACTACAGTAGGTCAAAGTTAAACCAGGAAGTCCATCTATAAACTGTGGATGTTTTCAACTGAGAGTTTGGGTAATAATTTTACTGTTCTCCTTTTTTTTCCTTCCAAATAATTTGACTAACCTGGGGATTTATATTAAACCTGTCACATTAGCATCAGTTGTACTTTGTGTTTAGTGTTAGTGTAAGTTGTAAAGATGTGTGCAACATAAAGTCAATTAAAGGGACCTATGTTTTCAATGAAATATGCTTTACTATCATTATTTTATCATTTGAAATTCAATTTGATCATTTCTCTAATTACAGTGCCTCCATTTACAGAATGCATCATCAAAGTGGCCCATGCCCCAGTTTTGCCACTATATTAGATCTGTTATCTGAGATATTACATGTTTTTTTTTGTTTTTTTTTTAAAATTACGGCACACCCATCAGGCTAATTATTTTTCATCCTGCAGCTCATGGCAAAGATGCGCCCTTCATCACGCCTTCAGTTTCTATCAAACATGGACAATTAGTGTCGAGAAAAATTGATGAGCACAACCCAACCAGTAGTACACACCCACTCCAGTTTACACACAGAGGTCAATTACCACTGAAACTGCTTCACACCACTGATAAATAATCATTATCCAGACCTGATGCTGTAATCAAGTGGCTCTGATGCAAATTGCCTGCATGTAATGATGACTCCTACTCCAGATTTACAACCAACAACTGCCAAACTGCCACCATTTGCTAATTTCCTTCATACATCCACTCATTCCCCATGGCTCTTACACTAAGCAGCCATGATACACTGAAAGTATAAGCCTGTTACAGTCCTCTGGTGGTGAATATCCAACAAGGCTGTCTCTCACCAGCGAAAATCATCACATTCAAGGTCAGCAGTATCGCTAGCAGCAGAAGTGGGGCACCCACAGCACCCAGAGGAGGCATTAAGACCCAACACAGGGGAGCCAGTAAAAGAATGGGACTGGATGGATGTCGGGGGTGGTGGGGGTAGATAGAGTGCCTCTGTACTGGCTTGATTATGCTCTCAATAGAATGAGCTCACATAACAAAGGATTTATTATCGCTAGTTGGAGAGTTGCTGCAGTCTGGGAACTGTGCGTGGCCGTTTTCTCTGCCAGACGCCCGAAAAATGTGGCCCAGCTCTGCTTTTGGTCGGGGGGTTCAAACAACAACAAACCCTGTATGGGTCTCTCTGCCTCACCCTATAAAGCAGCCAGTGTTTCAGGAGGGTGGGAATACCAAGAGACTAACGTGGCAGTATAGGAGTGCTGCCTTCCACAGGCCCATGTTTTCTTCTCTATCTCCTCCAGGTACAGCAACACTGTCTATCTGTGCTTAGAGAGGGAGAAACTGATCATATCTGATTGGAATTGTAATCCAAATTGTGGCACACTTATGAAAAAAAAATCAAGATTATTGGATGGATTCTTTACAGAAACGTGTCTTGACTGAGAGATTATTGCTGCTTGTGTGTACAAACATAATTTTACATGCCTAAGAATTCACATTAAAGGCAAAGTAATGCAAAAGTAACTGATACTTGGACAACATTGTCTTAATCTTTAATTTAATCATTTAAACTAGTTGCTAACTTTGTCTGTTTGCAGTTTGGGCAGGTAGTGTACACTGGTTTAATAAAGCTTTTTCACTGAAAAGAGCTTCCTGTTGCAGCTGCTGGAAACTACGCTGATGAGAGTGAGTGAGAGGGAACCAAAACAGTAGTTGAGGGCCAGAAAACCAAAACAATGAGCTGAAAGATGTTAAAATGCTCTGTAGAGCTGAGAGGAATGGCAGTACTTCTCTGTACTTCTCTGTGGGTTCATCACATGAGCAAAACCTTTCATATTGCACGTAGTCATTTGATCCATTGCTGATATAAAAATACTGATTAGTGCAGCTTTAAAACTAACTGATTCAGTTCCAGGTGTGATCCAACATGTTGACCTGACCACTCCTGCCTGATTATCTCAGGCTTCGCAGGGAGACTCCACCTGACAAGCTCAGTCTAGACTGTTGTGTCTGTGCTGCTGATAAAGCAAGGACACACTCAACCTCAAGGGAAAGAAACAGAGACAAGATCCCAAAAAGGAAAAATACAGACGATGAACGATTAATATCCCATTGCCGTTCATTCATAATGATAAAAGCAGATTCAACCATGGAAAAATGCCATTTAAATCATCCAATCAAAACTCTGTCATCTGTAAACCCACAAATACATTATCATCTATTCTGTCACTGATAGTAGTGCTGAGAAGAGAAACTGTATGAAACAATGTAAGAACCACTGGAAAATGCCAAAAAAAAACATCCATTATATCACAAACAAATTGTACAAGCTAATATTGCCAATGATGTTCTACATCCCCACTTAAAAATACATTTATAACCTTAAAGTATAATCAGCAATTATTATCTAGAAATGTATCACAGAAGCACATTTTTATTGCATGCATTCTGCCGCTATGAAATTTTCATCAATTATCATATTGATCATGGTTCTTATATTATTAATACAATTAATTAAATTGAATGAATACAATCAAATGATACAAGGCATTTATACAGTATATATTGTGCAAATCGTGTAATAAAGGGCGTAAAAAATTCCTTCACTGCTTTTAAATAAGATTGCACTTTTGCACTTCAAGTGATAATCACAAGTGTAAACCACAAAAATAACAGAGAATAAGTTACACTTCTGTAGCTGCATGAACAAACCTGTCTGACACCTGGACTGACCACACACACACACACAAACACACACACACACAAACACACACACACACACACACCAGGCACAACATAAGTGCCAATCCTGCCAATGATCAAACAACAATCACCCTTTAATCTCAACATGTGAGGCTTCTACTTTACCTGACGGAGGCGTGGGTGTGTGATGTGACAGTGGGACGGTGGAGTAACACCAGCAGGACTAAACAATCACACCACGGCTGCTCATCAAGATGCGACGGGACGGAAAACTGCTGCTGGTGTCACAAAATTCAAAAACTCTGATCCAAAGAGGAGGCTTCCTTCTCTGCGTCCTCCCTCTCTCTCTATCTCTGTCCTGTCGTCAGGGTCTCTCTCACTGACTCTCCTCGACACACACACACACTCTGTCTCTCGCTGTCATTACACACACTGGGCTAAAGCCATGTGGCCGACACTCTGCTGACACACACTGTCTGTCTGGCTGCTGCTGCTGGTCCCCTCCCTCTCACTCTCTCTTGACTCACATGCTCCCTCTTTTACTCTCTTTCTCTCTCTTTTGGCATTACTCACACACACTCACACACATAAATGCATGCACGCACACACACACACACACACACAAACACACACACACACTCTCCCAGCCTTCCTGTCCGCTCAGCCTCACCCCAATACAGGGACACAAGGCGCTCATTCTTCTGGATAAAGAAATCCTGTGTTGTTCATGAAAAGCTGCAGAAATGTTCACCTTAAACCGGACTCGTAGGTAAACAAGGTCCTGAATACAAGTCCAATACAGTGAGGGGGAACTTTTCATTGGAGAACAGCCATTTATTCCCTCACACTGGAACTACTGTTACTGTGAGCTACCTTTTCCCACATATTCACTTATTTTCAGAATCTATTCTAGTCTGCTCTATTCTAATAAACATGCTTCAATTTATAGTTCTGTTTCACTGAAAGGCAAGTCTCTCTGTAGCATAAGATTTAAAGGTTACATGTGTAACAGAATCTGAAAATACAGTATGTTCATATACTCAAAAAACAAATGTAAATGGACCTTTATCAGTGAGTGAAAAGTGTATTTAGCAACAAGATTTGGAAAAGCAAAGAATTCTCCAGTTTCACCTTGTAGGTTTCATATGCATCTCTATTGGCTGTGTGCTGTGACTTTTGCTACAATCTGTCGGTAGCGTAGGTTTTATTTGCCCCGAGCTCAGGCGCACAGGCTCGTGCTCCCTATAATGCCAGGCTGTGTATCACTTTGCTTCCAATTTTCCCCAGTAACTGCCAAAACTACCACCAGGCAGAGGCAGGTATTGATTTTCATCTTGACATTTAGGCAGTAGAAGAATTATTTTCGAGTTCTCAATGCTTATTATTTATACTTTCACTTCATCAATCAATCATATGATTACGATTTACGTTGTTTTTTGAGTTTCAGACAGTTTTCTTTGAAATATGTGCACATTCACAGCTCTCCACGCACATTTGGAAATAATAATGCAACAATATTGGTCCCAAGACATTGCAGAGCTGACAGGAAATGAGGAAAGAGAGATGGGGGTTTGCATGCAACAAACGTCCCAGGCTGAATTAAAGTCCAACTGAAATCACATTGAATCATCCCTCTTTGCAGTCAAAAATAATGTCAACATGCTTTTTAAATGTATTTTTAATAGTTTTGTATTATTACAATGAAGAAATATCAGGGGTGGGGTTGTATGTTGGTGTCTGTGTTTGACTGATATTAGCTGTTAGGCTTCCAGTGTTATACCATACAGAACGGAGACAAAGTAAACAAACATCTGTAGCTACAAGTCACAGACAGACAGTGTGTTGCAAACAGGGAAGGTGTTTATATGCTGTTAAATGTGCTGCCGCTAAGTGGCTAATTAGCTATCTATCTGCTAACTGACGTTAGCGGTTCACTTTTCCCTGGTGAATGTTTGTTTGGTGGCTCGTTCAACAAGCTAAGCTGCAGGACAAGATGTGTGTTCATGTTTGTAAGTTAGACAAGGAGACTTTATCAGGAAAGCTAATGTGGGTTGTTGTTCAGAGTCTGTGGCTCTTGTGTTGTGTAGCAGGATGCAATCAAGCTCAGTGTGACCGTCTGCTCTACCTATGATAGAACGACACATTATCGCTTTATGCAACATTTGATTTTCTGCATCGAAATTAGAACTCCCTCTATGTAAGTGGATAAAGGAATGGTATTTAATCAAAAATAATGTAAATCATAATGAAATCAAAGGATTTAAAATATAAATTTCACCCTTTTAGTTTCTGACTTTTTCAGAAAACTGACTGATTTCTGATTCACAGAGCAGATATGTATGCTGTAATTGAATGAATTTAATTTCAGTTGAACTTTAAAAAAGAGAACGTTGAAATAACATGATCAGCGCCTTAAACCCCTTGGCCACTAGGACACCCCTCCTGGTTTCTAATAGGGAGGGAAACTATATTTATATTGTATTATTCAATGGAATCCTCACAGTGACTCCTCAGGTGTGCACTTTGATAGCCGCTTTGACTCTGCATGTCTACAGACCATTTCATACGTAGAAGTTCCAACATTACCAAGTTTAGTCATGCAGGTAAGACGGTCTTTTCATCATTCACACATATAGATAAGTGACACGTGAAAAGAAAAAAAACATAAAGTATCTAAGTAAGGAGTTGTTCCACCTCAAGCCTCCAGCTTCAACGCTTCTTCTCCCAGTCTGTGCAATTACAGCCACAGTGGAGCACTACCAGACATCTTACGGAGTGACACTGTCTTGAAAAAATGAGTTCTGGTTCTTGTTTCCACATATCACTGACTGATAAAACTGCCATGAAATTTACAGGTTTAGCTGTTAAACTTTTAAATGTTATTCTAATTGGCCCCGGCTGCCATGACATTGACCACTACGTTGGCTCCATGCTAGAGAGTATCAACAAAAATAGAATTTATGTTTATAGACAGAGTCAAAAACAAGACTGAGGTCACACAAACATGGACATGTATAACCGAAATGAACACTCAGAACACTCTGGCGTCTGAGCTATGTTTAGTGATGCTTTCTGTGGTGCAGAGTTATGCATGCACATACTGTAAGCGAAACATCACTACACTAGAATATACTGTAAGGCTGATTCACATAGCTTAAAAGGGAGTAAAGGTAATGCTGTGTTGTTTTTCTAAGACTGCGGTAATGTGCGCATCTGTGGAGAGCAGAGCCTCTGCAGACTGTCATCAGCGTAGTATAGCTGGTGTTTCCTCTCTGACCAAACTGGTTATTTGGACCTAACTTGACTCTCCACAATGATATAACCAAGCCCAGCTGGAACCACTGCATGCATTTGTGTGTGTACTGTTCTGCACTTGCATGAATGTCCTGATATGACAAACCACACATGCCTAACATTCCTGTAAGACTGGGTGGATTTATCATGATTTATATGAAGTACATTCATCTGTCTGCTTAAATCACACAGCTGGGCTGTTACGAAACAAACATCCCAACCAAACTAACTGAGATGCAACATATTTAATGTGTTTGTCTAAATGAAATTCTGAAGGTGGTTATGGCAACTAGTGGGAAATCTTCTCTGCAGACACTTATAGTTGCACAGTACTGCTGTAATATATCAACATGGGTTGATAGGAGTGTTAATCACTGAGATGTCTGGCTTTCTAAACTCAAAGCACACCTCCCCACCATGACCACCTACTCACATTTTCCACTTCAACACTACATGACAGGCTATTCTCAAATGCATGGCTGTTATTAGCTAGTTCACACTTCTCTGTTGTGGAATATGATTTTTGGTTTTTGGAAGCCTCCTTAAACTGTGGCATTAGCTTATGGAGTGTCATTATACTGTAGTTGATTTTTCACTGAGAGGCTGATAGAGGTCGTATGTGGTGTTTGGCCACTGGGGATCAGTAGAAGTTCACTAGAGCTGTGATTCCTTGCAGTCATTTTTTTAAGGAAAAAAAAAGTCCAAATTCTCAGATTCCAGTTTCTCAAATGTGAATATTTTCTGGTTTCTTTAGTCGTCTATGTAAACTGAATATCTTTAGGTTGTGGACTGTTGGTCGGGACAAAACAAAAAATTTGAGGACGTCATCTTTGGCTTTGGGAAACAATGATCGACATGTTTCACCATCTTATAGACCAAACAACTAATAGATGAATCAAGAAAATAATCAACTCTATCATATTATGTGTGGTGTTACAGCTAATGTGCAAATAATTAATAATTTAAAAAAAACAAAAAAACAACAAAACACACATCCAGCAACATTAGCTTTCTAGATGCTGTTGCTTGCTTGGAGTCATGTTTCTATGTTTCTATATTGTCTTTCTTTTACTGTATTCTGTATTCGTCTCAACCAACGTCTGAAAAAATAACTGTCTCTTTAGCTTGCTATCTGCTCCACTATATTCACCAGCTAGCTGCTAACTTTTTACTGTTTGCTGTTTGGTGTTGAAGAAAGATGCCTACTGGAAACAAGGATGATAAGAGAAGTAAAAGTGAACCATAGCTACAGTAAATTTGCAGCCATGAAACCAAAAAAATGAACATAATGGGGGGTTAAAAAGCTAGCAGAGCATACTAGCTAATAATCTTCTGTGGCTTGGTCACTGCAATCCTTTCAATCACATTACATATATTAATTTGATCAGTAGTTAAAGCGAGACATTCTAACTGCAAACAGAAAGACGAAATAACACTGTCTTCCAGCAATAAAACGCACCGTTACTTGCTATCATTGGCTAATGTTAGCCAATGATAGCAAATTTTAGATAGATTTAGCTAACAACCTAAAGTGAATGCTGTCCAGCAAAAGTTACATACTCTCACTTTTATGTATGAAATATTGAATAGTGGAGCTTAAAAGCCTGGAGTCCACAGTGTACAGGCATCACATTATGGGATTTGTAAATACTGAAGCTCAGATTGAAAACTTAATACAATTCTCTCTCTCATCTGAATGTGTGCAGGACTGCCTCAAGCAGCTTTAATATGAATACAGTGAATATACAAAGAGAAGCGACAGGTGATTTGTAAGACCTTAATTTCTCTTTTACATTTCCCTTTAAGCATCTGTCTGGATGAAAAGATGCCAGCATGACGTGGCACTGAGCCTCACACTCTTGTTGTTGATGCAATAAAAAGGCACTAGACGTGCAGTGCAGTCACACTGCATGGATGAGCCTCCAGGTAACCACAAATCACTGGGGGTCAAAGGTAAATTTCTTTTATGTGTGTGCACACATACGCACACCCGCACACTTAGCATAAACAGACGGCTGAGACAGTAAAAGCTCTCTCTCCTTTCATCTTTAATGAAAAGCATATTTGGTTCTGCTCCCCTCCTCCCCTGCACCACACCACACCAGCGCCCACGCACCCATTCAAATCCTAACGCCTTTATAGAAACATACAGTGCAGTGCTGCAGGGCTGAGCTGAGGGAAGCGCTCATTATGAACATCAAAGGCCTAGATGGGCGCTGACTTGATCCTTTGAGATGATTGGAGTATCTCACTCAGTGAACAAAAAGCTTGGACGTCTCTGCGCGCCTCTGATACTGTCGACCAGGATGGAAATTCAATTACCAAGTGATTCAGGGCTGGCAGAAGGGGAGGAATGTAAAGATTTGAAGGAAATGGGTCATCATTTTTTGCCAGGATGTGTTTGCAGTTGATGGGTGGTGGATCAGACTCCCACATGTTGCCCCTGCAGCCGGGGGCCATACTGCAGGAAGCGGGAGCTCTGTTGTGGGCCTACAATGTGCCACCAGAGAAATGTTTTATTGAACACTATCGCTAACTGACTGAGTATTCCTACAATGACTTCCATGTCAATCTTCATGTCATGCTCCGTCTTTCAACTGTGAAATGTTGTTCCAGTTTATGACAACGGCCAGCAGTGGTTTAATTTAGACAAACATCTGAAAGTGCTGCTGTTCTGAAGGATTATTGAGATTTAAGCTTGAGGCATCATTTCTTTATGATGGTGTCTGAGACACAGAGCAGGGGAACAGCAGAGCACTAGTGCCATCAGGTGGTCCTGATATGAACTGCTTTAGCGCTGATGTATGTAGATAGAAAAATGATGGAATTGTCTTTTAAATCTTTCATTGAATCTGAACTTCTTTTCTTATATTCTCCTGGACTGAATGGCTGAGGCAGCGAATGAACCATGTCAGCTACATGACATCTTTGAGCACTAGGTGAGATATGTTTCAGGTAGTTTAGAAACAGTGTCCCTTTAAAAAAAAGTTTTATATCTAATATTTATCATTATCATTTTTTTTTAAAACTCTCAAAAATCGATATCAGTAGTGACCTCAAAAATCCAAATCCAATCTGGTTGGGCTATAGTCCAAATCACCCTTTAAAGGAATAGTGCAACATTTTTGGAAATACACTTATTCACTTTCTTGCCAAGAGTTAGATGAGAAAATTGATACCAGATATAATGTGAGAGTGGTATCAGTCTTCTCATCTAACTCTCAGCAAGACAGTGAATGATATTTTCCAAAATGTTTCCTTATTCCTTTAGAGAATAGTGTTCGTTTTTACCCTTGAGGTGCAGGCTTAAGCAGCCTACAATCAAAAGCAACAGACATAGAATTTCCTTCCTAATATGTTTCTAAACTGACTTGTTTAAAAATGACCTTAAAATTACAAATTACCTTAAAATTACAAATGTGTTTTGAGACAGTTGCTGTTTTTTGGGTTATGTTTGTTGATATAGATCTGATATATCTGTGGTCTGCGTTTCTTCTTTGGTAGCCTGTTTAATGCTTGCTACTAAGCTGAAGTTGCTGTATTGTAAAGTGAAGAGCTGTAGTGTCTCAAAGATTTTCCTGGTTGACAATAAAGAGGCACTGAATTCTTCCAATTTTTAAGTTCTTAATTACTGCAAAAGTATTTCTTATTTGCATAAAATGTGTCAAAAAGCATATTATTATTGACACAATAAGTAAAAATACTTTAACATCTGTTATCAGGAGCACTGAACTTCCACTTTAGGTAAAGAAAAGAGAAAGACTGCACAGAAAAGCAGATCCATGCTGTGGTTTGGCAACAAACTGAGAGCAGTCAATTCCATTAAACATGATCACCTTTTATGAACTGAACCTGGATGTCAAAGACATAGAGTAGTTCAGGAGGGTGGCACACAGAATGTAGCAGCGCTGTGTGAGCAGAGACCCAAACAGAAAGCTGCTGAGGACAGTTTGATGGTCAGCTGACCTGCTGCTGTTTGAACGGTCACAGAGAGGAAATTCCACATACAGACATAAAATTCATCCAATATCCTCTCTGTCTATCCAGTCTGTCTATCTTTCTGGCATGCTTCTCTCTTAATACACATGCTGTCAGAAGTACCACAAAGTGGAGCCTTTATGGTGCTCTGAAGAACCGTTTTCAAATGTAAATCTATGAGATGTTATATAGATGTACTAAAGCTCTAATGGGTATAAGGCTGCAACTAACATTTATATTCATTATCAATTCATCTGCAAATTATTTTCTCAGTTGATCAGCTAATTGTTTTGTCTATAAAAGTTCCAAAAACAGAGAAAAATGTCTGTTATAATTTCTTAGAGCCCAAGATGACGTCTTCAAATGTCTTGTTTTGTCTAATCAACGGTCCAAAATGTATGACACATAAAAGATTCAACATGTTCCTTAAAAAAATGACTAAACTCAAATTGATTATCACAATAGTTGCTGATGAATTCATAGGTCAGTGATTGTGAGTTTATATTCTTCAGGACAGAAAGCTCACTTTCAGTTTTTCATTTGTAACATCTGTGAAGTGCACATATACAACAAAGTAATCTCACCTGCACCATGTCATGATTTCTCTCTCTATATATTCAACATATGACAAGCTTATCTGAGACATTACACTGCATGTAATCAGCAGTCATTAAAGAACCCTTCACTTCCTTCTGTCTTTGTTGAGTCGTTTTCTGTTTACTTGACTTCTTTCACTCTCACTTTTAGAATACCTGCCCCTCTTCCTCACGCTCTCTTTGACACGCCGCCCGGGAAAAGTGTCACCTCTCAGTGGACGACCTGAACAGCTGGCAGTAACAGGTGAGAGTGTGAATGACATAAAGTAACATGTTGTGTCTGTCACGGCGGACGAGTCTCCTGCAGCGTCTGATCTGTGACGGGAACATGAGATCATAACTCGCTCTAAACTCACAGTCCATCAGTAGTTACGTCTTTCCAGTGGTGACAGTTACAACATCAGCATCACGTTTATTACTGTTAACGTAGCGGCCGTCATCATCATCATCATCATCACATGATGCTACATTAACAGTAATAAATGACTTACAGTCACTCTCACACCTCCCTGCTGTGACCCCCTGCAGTGTCCCTAAAGCCAACTTAAAGCTGCTAAACTGCTTTGTAAAGCTTCAAAACTAACTGCACTGACTCACAGAATAACAGGTCAGAATAATGCCTTCAGAGTATGTCCTTGTTTTCTACCTGTAGACAGTTTTATGAATATGTATATTATTAATGCTCATCTCCTAACTTTCTGCCACTTTTAATGTCTGTACTGTGTAAGTTGTTTTGTAAGATGCAATGGTTGGTAAAGGAACAGCAGGAAAAACACTGGAGGAAAGAGTATGATGGGGTGTAAAGTAATGATAAAACACAGATATATGGACATATATGTGCTCAATATAATACAAAAAACAGAATATGAGGACAAGAAGGGAACCATGACGTAACATCTTAAAGACATGATGTGAAATGTGTCTAATATTCACTAACAGGTTGTGATGTGTTTACCGTGGCTTCACCTGGTTTATACTGTGAATCTTTAAAGTTGGTGAGAGCCGGTAGCCACAGCTACTCCTGTTCCTGTCCTTGAGCTGTAATTATCACCTCAGTGTCACCACACAGACTGAGCAGCAGGTTTTTCCCTTTGAACTGCAGGCAGAGCCGATAATGAAGAGCCAACAGAGGCCCGACACAGCTTTGTTCAGCCACATTCTGCAGGATTTCTTGAGAGACAACTTGTGGATTACAACACGGTTAAACAGGATACGGAGATGGTTAGACTGGCAACTTTCATTTATTTCATTATGATTTCTTTGCCATCTATGATGTTAGGCTGTGGTGTTTTTTTCCTGCTTTACTTATCACAAAATCAGAGTGTTGGAGTTTTCTGGTGGATTTTTCTGTCTACGACATTCTTTCCTTCGTCTGTTCAGTTGTGATGATTTCTACTGATGAATTTCTTCTTAACTTTCATCTAACAAATTGCAAAAGTAAAACACATCACTTCCTGAGAGACAGCGGAAGAGCTACAAGCCATTAAGTGATTAGGAGAGCAACTGGAAAAGATAACATAATGGATGTTTAGCCCATGAAGTTCTGTAAATCAGACACCTCTGCATGAGCCCTCCTGCCTTAACCACAATAAAACAGATTAAAACCACAAAAAAACATGATGTGACACATGAGCCGGCGCGTTCTCCTACCTTAAATCGCACCTTCTTCATCATCATCCTTGAATCCAGGCGAGCAGACAGTTAACGGGACGTTATAAAACTTTTCCAACTCCGCTCTCCATTCAGGAAAACCAACTTCACCAAAACTCCTGTCAAACAGCGCAGCAGCTGATCCTCTGATCAGTCAAAACATCCAGTCTGATTCACCTTCTCTCCCGTCTCAAGCTCTGCAGTCTGAAGTGTCCGCCTGCAGACTGTGTGTGTGCGTAACACACCAAAGACAACAGTGTCTGCTCCGGTTGCGGCCCTGCTCTCCCCTCTCCCTCTCCCTCCTGCGAGACCCTTCACAAAGCTTATCAGCCTGCTCATTCATTCGTAAAACAGACACACCCTCTTTTTATGACTGGAGGGCTGCTATTAACACCCCCCTCCTCCAACAACACCCCACAGTCCAAATATGGGTGCTGGTAAGCTCTGTTGAACTCACCCCCTCTGACCCTTTAAAGCCCCGTCCCCCCCCCCCATAGCCCCTCACACTCCTCATCTCACAGCATTTACCCATCTGTCAGGCCGCGGCGTTTCAGCTGAACATCTGACTCGCCTCAGCGTCTCGGCCGTTCAGCTTCTTCTCTCATACAGACCATCTGTATGTACACAATGTTAACCCCTGCCTCCATACGCACAAGTTTCCAAATAAAAAACAGCCTCAGCAAGTCACAAAAAACCTCATCTGATGGTGTTTCCGCTCGTGGAAAATGTCTTTATATTCCTGTAAAATAAACAACAAAGTAAGTAAAATGATGACAGTCTATAAGTGTAATGAACACTAGTCTGATTCTTTCTCTAGGACAGTGTTTTTGATCTGTGAGGTGACAGTAATATGACTCAAAATGTGAACTAATGCGACTAAAGAAACAAGAGAGGGACTGTTCTGACACTGAAATAAGTGTTTGTTTGACCTTTGACTCCACGCTGCTGTGAACACAAACACATACAAAAAAGTTCATCTATGGTATTCAGACAAAAAAACAAAAAACACTTTTAGGTTAAACTGCCCACAACTCTTTGACATAACAACCGGTGACAATTAAGAGGTAGCAAGTTTTAAGAGGGTCACAGACCACAAAGGTTGGGAGCTACCGTTCAAAAGGACTTTATAGGTACAATAAAAGCACAGCGATGAGTCACGCATGTAGAAGTGGACCTGTGGCTCACTGCTCTGTGTTTAGTCTGGCTTCTGTGGCCCTCACAGTTAATGCTCATGAATGAGGTCTTGCGTGACCGGACAGGATGAGTCATTCTGAGAGCTTTAATGTGACTGTGGTTAGTCACACATGATGAGACAAAACAAACCGAAACCTCTCCCATTCAGCTGAGTCAAATCAAAAAATACATATTTTTTATAGTTTAAAAAGTTTGACATTTTAGAGGGCTTTTATGTTGAAATTTCACATCAGACTGTCCTGATACTGTCTGAGTGACACTGGTCTGCTGTCATCCTGAAGTGAAACTGCTCTGTGGAAACAGGAAGTTTGTGGTGTTCTGCTATTTTGAAGTCAGACTGGTCTTTGGAAATTAATTCTTTATAATTCTTTATTCCTCATAAGTTTGATTAATTATTCACACGATTGAAATGATGAAGCCTTGATTTCAAAGCCTCAGTTTTTCTCTGAAATCAGTTTGCAGGTAGTAGTTATTATTTTAATATTGTTCATTTTATTTATTAATTCATATTTATTCATTTGTTTTATTTGGTTATTTATGTATGATTTATTTATTCATTCATCACTGACATACTAACTGACTGTGAAATTATTACTAGTATTAACCCTCACATACATGTGTTTGATGGTGGGACGACCCTGGATTGCCAGGATTTGAACCCAGGACCTCCTTGTGAACCTGAGCCACCGTGCAAGTTACGTGCATAATGCTGCCTCACCTTTTCACTCCGTTATTCCTCACGTAGTGGAGATTTCCATCGAATTAGGACGAAACTGGATGATTCCTCTTGAGATCAGCAACCATCTCAGTCTCAGCTGTCCCACGTGACTCCAGATTCGGGAGTCTTAAACGTCAACAGGGCCCCACTTCACCACTTATTTTATTAAACCACGATCTTACAGTCTGTACTTCTCCGTTTAATAGTTTAATAAGAGAATTACTGTTCTCGTGTGCCTTGACAGCATAACTGTGTAATCGCAGCCTTGCTTGCCAGAACCTTTTGGACTGAGTCAGAACGGGCAAGATTTGCTCTGAACATGTGAACATCATTCTGGTTTTGATGCCATTCCAGTGGTTTCCCCCCAGTCCCTCTCCATCATTCAAGTATTTCCTTTTCAGCGACACTATTTTCTTTGTAATTTTTTTCCCCTGATCATCAATCACTGACATGCACGCCTGTATATCGATGAATAGGTCTGAAGGGATTTGACTTGAACTTGGCTCTCAAGTCGTTAATTTGTATCGGAGATGCTCGATTTCATCATCCAAGTTGCAAATCTTTGGTTTGGCGTCGCTTAGCTCTGCTTCAATGTCTTTATGTGAATCTTCCTTTCTTACTGTTCTCTAGACACTGACGCCGCCTGGAGAAATGCATTGGTGTATTTTTGGTTAAAAACTCATACTGCGCTTCTTTCTTTTCCATCTTTAAATGTTCAATCTCTCGATTTTTCTGTCTTATCATTTCTGTTGTATTGCGGTTGGTCTCCTGTGCTGCAATCAATGTCTCAGCTTGCTTTTTAAATTTCCATTTCAGTTCAACGGAGCTGAAGTTATGTTTACACTGATCTTTCTCTCTCACTTATTTGCACTTGAAGCCTTTTTCGTGTTCTTTTAATGTTTTTTGGAATTTCTGATTTCACATTTTACTCTCTTCCTCCGACCGACGGATCAATTTCTTCATTTTTTCCAGCTCAGACTGATGTTTGTCTGTCTGCTCTTGCAACATCCTGTTCCTTTGGTCTTGATATAGTGCCAGTCTCTTGTGGAAGTCTGCTTGCATGCTGGATTCACTGTTTTCATGCTTCTGTGTCAGTTCTTTTATAGTTGTCTCCTGGTGAAGTGAACGCTATGCCCTGAAGTAATCCTGATTCAGAACAGGATTAGATGTGATTTATATTTTAAGAGGCAAATTTACCGTTTAAACGGGCCTGGATGGCGCTAATTAATACAAGCTAATTAAGTGCATAAGCAACACAAAAACCCCAAGTCAGACTTACATTTTCAATAATACATTTTATTCCATTAAAGATTCTTTTTTTTCTAATTGTACACTGGAATGTTAAGATTCCCCTTCAGTAATTTAGTTAAAAACGCTCAATCTAGTCATTTTCAACCCCACATCCACACAACCATTACTAAATAGAAATTTGGGGAGTACAAATGAAAAAAAAAAAAAAAAAAAAACATGAAAGACAAATGTTATATTCTGAATAATGTACTGATGTACTATGAGAATGTAAGTAAAGGATGACTGGGTGGATGAACAGGGCTGTCGGCAGCAGAGTTTACTCCAGTAGTCGCTCTGCTTACCTTCCTGCTTCCAGGATGTGGAGGGAGTGGATCAAATATCAGGCTGGTAGTCTGATCCCTGCTCTGTGTGTGTGTGTGTGTGTATGTGTGTGTGTGTGTGTGTGTGTGTGTGTGTGTTTCCGCTATCATGCCAACACCACCCACTCCCATCTGAGATCTAAAACCCCTCGTGGGATGTTACATTAGAGGCTAGAATGTTGTTTCTGGGCCGCGTTCAAAGTACATTTTACCGTGATATCTTTTGGGGGGGGGGGGGGGGGGGGGGGGGGGGGGGGGGGCTTATCATGGGACGTAAACGGACCAGACTGACACGTGACGTCTCTCTTTTCGACAAAGTGAGGAGTGGTTGCAATGGTGTTTCAAAAAAGATCGACAGATGCAATAGTCAAATGTATTTACTAGTAGATTACTTTGCTCTGCAGCTGAGAATCCCTTACAAAGTCCTGCTCTTCACTGTCAAATTTCCAATATCCAGATTAGTGGTAAACAATGAGAAATTATACAGCAAAACAGTAAAAAATATCAGTTAAAAATAAAAAGGACACAGTGCGACAATATTGCTGATGATAACCGCAGACAGTAAAGACAATATATTGAGCACAGAGCCATATTTTGCTTTTCAGCGGACCGAAGTGATATCTCTCTACAAAAACTCAAAAAATGTCCTCACAAGAAAGAAAGAAAAAGAAAAGAAAAAAAAAAACAATCATCTGAAGTGAGATATCAACAGAGCAAATCACAATAGTTTAACGATTAGAGTGACAGGCTTATATTGATTGAGACAACTACAACTCTGCAGTTATAATGGATAAGAAAATCTGAAAAGAAAAAGCAAGAACCCCATTTCGAGAAAAGCGGCTTTATCGAACCATTGTGTGAAGAAGACAGGTTGTGGAGGATGCATGATTCTCTGGGATGCTAAAACTACCAGCGCTCATTCTAGTGGAGACTGAACCAGTGGCCTCAGGTCCCTGTTCTCCCTCTCTACTTCCTCCCAGGGTTTTACTGATAGATTGACGATGAGGCGGGCCGCGGCCTCTCCTGCACCCCCACAGTCATCCTCTATTTAGTCTGAAGTCCTCTTTACAGTTCTGCTGGGCGAACACGACAGCATCAGTGTAGTTTTGAAACTTCTTTTTTTTTTTGTGTGTGTTTGTTGGTTTTCCTGTTCAATTAACTCTATATATAGATGATCCTCTCTCATACAAACATATAAATACACCACCGCTGCTCTGCTCCACCACAGGAAGAGGCTTTGCCAGAGGGCTGACGTAGTCCTGTCGATGTACACAGTCTCTGAAATAGTATACAGGGTGGGCAGGCAAGAAATCTTCAATTTCTCTGTAGCATAGATTTGGACTTTTTTTTGTTGGTGATTTTTTTTGATTTTGTTGTTTTTCTTTGAATATTTTTTACAGGATTTCGTATTTGTCGACAACAAAGGAGGTTTCTGAAGAGAATCTAACAGAGCCGTCTCCGTCTACGTGAGTCACTTTGGTAACCTGGAGGAAAGAAGAAGAGGAGAGGCAATTAGCAGCATGTACGTAAACATTACTGAGCAGAATCAGGAGTGACTTCTATTAAATTGCACTAATTCTACTACAGACAGCATCTATCCAGAACATTTATTTCATAACGCAAGAAGAAAATGTCCCTGTCTGCCTTCAACTTTTTCATTTTTTAAGACAGAAATTAAGGTCAGACAAGAGCTTTTCTAACATTCATAATACTTGCAGGTAATATGAATCTTACAGACATGTTGTAGCTGCCTAGTTTACTTTGTCCTGATGACCTTGGGGACACCAGATATTGAGGAACAACATCTCTGCTTCTGATCCAGCTGAAACTTTTGTTGCATTTCCTGTACTGTCAGCTATCTAATAAAAAGGCATAAAACGCCCTCCAAAAATATAAAAAACTGAATTCACTTATTATATTTTGTTTCCCTTCATTTACCAACAATACAACTCAGTCACTACCAGTGTTGAGTCGATTCAGACAGCCAAACAAGTAAATATTGAGCATTACCTAGAATGTAACAATTTGTCGGGTTGTCTGATATTCAAATGCCAAAATTGAATCAAACTCAAACTATTCTGAGAGTTTATCTTAAATACATCATATTCATATACACTGTCTGAAAGGCTCTCTGTCGTTTTATTACAGACTACATGCACTAAAAGGAGACTAGACATACACATAATGAGTGAGAACACGTCTCAGGTTCACAAATGTGGATCTTTGCTGCTAAACCGATGTGATCTAAACTATGTGGCTAAACAGCTGCTTTATTACCTTCTACTGAAGCGATAGTAATGTTCTAGCAGAAAACAATATCCACACCCACAATAAAAGGCATGACAGGTGTTACTTCTGTACATGAACCTACCTGGATGTCGCAGTAGTTGCGTTTGGACACAAAGGACACATTGATAGGGAAGAAATCATTGGGCTGGCCGGCGATGCTGAACTCCAGGCTGCCGGTCTTGTTGTTGGCATCGATGACAGGTAGGCACCACTCCAGGATGTTTCGCCTGCTGTCGTGTTTGTACTCTCCGTCCAGGTCACCAATCACAGGAGCTCCGACACCAGACCTGAAACAGGAGAACAGAAACATGTCAATCAACTGCAGGAGACAGGTTTCACTATTTATCACCTTTAATTATCCAGGGAACTGTGATTTGTGAGCATGTGTCCCTAATATCAGCCACACTATCCGTTTAAGGAATCTAAATACCTTCAAAACTGAGAGATTTACATTTTTGTTGCAAAAGATGACCAGATCTCAGATCACAGGACAGAGTATATAAACTACAATTACAAGGTGTCACTATCAATGCATAAACAGCCAAAGACACAAACTCTACTTACGGTACAGGGATGCTGATGACCACGTCGTTGAGCTCAAGGCTCTCCTCCTGCAGCTCGTATTCAATGTTGACATCACAGCCAGTTCCACTCTCTGAGGGCCAGCAGTTTACTGCAGGACAGACAGAGACAGAGAATACAGAGAACTGAGACTCTTCTTTTGTGCTGCAATACTACGTCCATGACTGCAGCATGAAAGCCACAGCACTGGACTGTGTTTAAGACAAGGGCAAACAATGGACATGGTTCTGTAGTTAAAGGGGACCTATTATGCTTTTCCTTATTTTCTGTCATTCATATATATAATGTTACAATGTTGGATGTTCATATTAAATGTAGCCAAAATGTCAAATAATGAGGTGAACATATGTAGAAGTAATCCCTGTAAACAAAAAGCAGCAGCTTCAGACTGCTTGGAACGCTCGGTTTCCAACGTTTTTGGCACGAGCTGACGTCATCTCGTGACAGATTTCTTTATCTGGTCATCTGATCCATGCACAGCGCACCCACAAGTGTGTGTTGATTAGCTGCTCTCATTTGTTAGTGCTGAAGTTCACTGCTATGCCCTGATAACATTATGGCGTTTCTGTGGCTGTTTCTGCTTGTACTATTCCTCCCTGCATTATTTTTAACTGATCCGCTGAACAAAGAGCTCCAAGTATCTCCAGATCTTGTTGTGTCGACCTGTTTTTAGGGCTGCTAATTTGGTGATGAGCATTTCATTTCCTATAAATTCTTCACAATAAAAGTCTCCCGTTATTTAGTCATTTAAAAGCTTTTAATGTGAAGCAGTAAAGCAGGAAATGTTGGGTTTTCATCAGCAGTAACTTAACACAACTCTAATATGGCTGTGAACGATACAGCTAACAGTAAAATGAGGCACATATCTGAAAGTCCAACAGGAACGCAGGAAACTAAACTTCACACCACAGAGATTTATTTAGAAGCTACAAAAGTAAAGAGAGGATAAAGATGTCACACAACAAGCAGGTAATGATCGTTACCAAACAGATATGTCCTGCTGTAATCTTTGTTGCTGCGGATGTTCGTGCTGTCCACTCACATATTTCGGATTGGAATTCAGCTCCAACATGCACGGATGTATTTGAGAAGTTTATATTTTGAGTAAAGAACGAAAACAAGAAGCAAAATTTGACTTCTATTGTTTGTTTACATAGCCTCTGGAGCTGGAGGAAGCTTCCTGAAGCTGGCCAATCAGAACAGAGAGAACTTTTAGGGAGGGGGCAGAGGGGAGGGGAATCTAAAACGGCCTGTTTCAGACAGAGCCTGAACTTAAAGGCTGCATTAAGGGCCCATATAAGATAAATAAGGATTTTTTTGAATTGTAAATCATGTAAAGCTACTTTAGTGGAGTCCCAGAATACAAATATAGAGCTGGAAATGAGCATATTAGGTCCCCTTTAAGTTTATATGGTTAGTATATTATGATAGTGGACACACTAACTTTTTCGTATTTTTGTGTAAAAGTGTCAAATAGTGACAATAAATAACTCGATACCACAGGGCTCTCTTTCTTATCTAATGAAATAAACACAGATCAGCAGTATCACTTCAAGTCCCCAGATGAGTCATATAATGTGTGTATATATATCAGGACTTACTGGTTAGAGGTATGAGGGACTCGTCTGTAGTCTGTAGCCTCCACTTCAGCACACCTACATCATTGTTGAGAGGGAAGGACTTCTCTGGGTTCTTCAGGCCAATCACTGAGTCAGCTGTGAACAACTTCTTGTCCACATTGGGATGTGTCTGAGGAGAGAAGGTAGACAGATACAGGACTGTCAGTAAACTGTCATTATTAACTTGTGAAACTCAGGGGAGTCCATAATGCATGCACACATTACAGCCAGGTCCTTTTAAATAATGCAAACGGAAGGGCGACCAGGGTTGGAAATTAACAGGGGCTTGGGGCACAATGGAATTGGGATGACGGGCTTTGAAATGCCCTCGTAAAATAAAGAGTTAAACAAAGACTTAATATGTTTTGCTAAGCATGTCCGGATTCTGCTCTGTATTCAAAGTGTGACTCAGAAATGTCTGGGACAGCTAGGGTTCTGTATCTGCACAGTTTTTAAGTAGCTGCTGTTTTAGTATGCTTTCTGTTGCTATGGTTGAAAACAACATGCCACTTTGAACTCATGGCATTCTCCTTCTCTACCTTGTCTATTATTTTTCATTTACCATTTACTTTTAGGGGTGGGATATATTGATAAGCTACAAATTTTAAAATAGCTTAAGAATTCATAACAATAAAAAAATTAGTGTTGTTTGTCCTGCTGAGTCAAATGTCCTCTAACAAAAAACATTATTTACATGACTAGCAGCTACACTGTTGTATATCAAACTAAACACATGATTAGAAAGTGTAATAGACTTACTTGCAGCTGCAATCCTTTGTTGTCATTATTGTTGATAATGAGGCGGATGCGTCCGTTCTTGTCATCTGTGACTCGGAGCGTCACCATGCCCAGCACCTCCATGTTCTGTAGGCCGCCATCACGACCACAAGTCAGTGAGATCTTCTCCTCCACACGCAGATGTACACTGGAAAGGAAAGACATCCAAACAGCCATCACAAAATAATCAGCCAATCACATTAAAATTGGGTAATACTTGAGGAACGTCTATGTGTAGTAGATGTCGGGGTTAGACCGCTATGAGATGGCAAATAAACATTTTTTTTTGTCAATAGCTTTTATTCAATAGCTTTTGACTAACATCCTCCTCGACCATTACATAACACAAATAGATCTTTAAGTGGAAGAGCCTCTGAAACAGTATAAGGGCTATTACTGTTCATTGAAAGCAAAAGTTAAGTATTTCTTTAATGAAAGTGAGCAGCTTAATGCAGAATGAGGGAGGCTTCACTTGTTGTCTAGGGCTGAGTGATATACTGAATTTATTCAGTTTATTCTAAGTTATAATTTTGCATGATGTGTAAAATGTCTAAATTGTGAAAATGAATTATTACAACATGCACAAAAATCAGCGTACATGGTAGCTGCTACATTAGCCATCTTGAGTCACGACAGTCCTGTAAACTGTGATGTGATCAGATTCATTAAATGTTCACCTGCAACAGTTTACAGGACTGTGGTGACCTCAGGCGGCTAGCTGTCTCTGACTATCTCATAGTGAATTTAAAAGGTGTCATCTCTGGTTATGAGAGGTGAAGCCACGGGAGTCGACTCAACCGTTTCCAGATGCTACTTTGCTCAGTTTGTCTCTACCTGCCTGGTAGCTAACGCTAGCTGGCAACAGTCTGCAGATGTCAGGCTGATGTTTTGTCAAGAAATAAAAACAGCAGCAGATCAATTAGTGAACTGATCTTTCTGCTTGATCTGTACTGAAACTGATTATTAAACTGGAGGCTTTACTTGGTTGAAGTAACTGGTGGTAACAGTCTATAGCTGTGTGGGAAAACCTGTATTTTATGCATAATGATGGCAGCCTTGCAGGAGGTGCAGCTTTTATTATTCTTACTCAACAGTCTTGCATGTTATGCCCTAAAAAATATGATGTTTCAATTCTGCATTTTGCTTTAAAGAAAGATTATAATTGTGAATGGACCCTAAGCTTTAAAAACAAACAAACAAAAAAGCATGGTTGTATTTTTTGGCCATATTGCCTAACCCAAAGTCAGAGCTTTCCTCTGACCTTCAATCCAATCCCAAACATAACAATCCCAGAGGATAAATAAACTTATAATAAAACAATATTTAATCATATAAACCCTGATATGTCTGTACCTCTCCACATTAACTGGTGGTGGCAGAACTTTAGACACATCGGAGCCTCTCTTTCCTGTGCTAGGCATGATGGTTTCACCCTCAGACTTGAGCTTGTCAACAAAGTTGTCCACCTCTTTCCCTTTAGCACCCAGTTTCAGAGCCTTACTGGGTCCACTTGGTCTGCAAAGGAAAAAAAACAAACAACACAATGTGTCATCAGTGGTCCTCAGCCAGTGTATAAAACATCAACTACTGAACCCTGCCATTCAAAACTACAATGACTGGCCAATACAAATAACAACAACAAGCCATGTTCATTCAAGTATTTCTTGGAACTGTACCTGACTGGAGCGGGTGTGATCTTGGGCTTCTCAGGCTCGACAATAGTGTCTGTGATGATGGACCCTGAGGAGACGCTGGTCATGCCAGCGCTGCCAAAGCCTCCGAAAGCTGGCACCTTCTTTCCGGAGCGCTCAGCGTCCCTTCTAGCCTGCTGCAGCTCCTTGGCCTTCCTCCTCATCTCTGCCTTAGCCTCCCTCTCCTGGGTCTAGAGACAGACAACAAAAACATCATTTAAAGCATTTTGTAATTACACTCAGAGAGAACTACATCATATTCACTTATCTTTTAATTGCTGCAAACTAAAACAGTCATAGCAAGTCATTTTTACACAATTACAGTTAGTAGAATGAAAATTAGTTGTAAAATCTATTTCTACATGTATATGTATAAATATGTAAACAAGTCTTCCAAATATTTTGTCCCCCTCATGTATGGAGTGGACAAAATATTAGGAACACCATTCAATATAATGCACTCCAGTTCACCACCACCCACTACAACCTCAATAATAAACATAAAGTAGAATTATCACCTTTCTGACAATGTCAACAAAAACTGAAAATGTAGAAGCTTCATAAATGTAGAATTTATGGCAGAGCTGTTGTTTTGGATTGCATTAGATTATACAGGTGTTCCTAATAAAGTGGCCAGTGAGTTTATATGGATGGAGAGATAGAGAGAGAGATAGAGAGAGAGACTGTTTATCCAAGTAATAACAGTAGTACACTTTATTGTTGATAGAAAATATGTTCAAAGATCATTCTGCTAATCACCCTCCTGTGTGGAGTAAGTACACCTTAGTAATCCTGAGTGCTACGGTTCACACTATTATCAATTTTGGTTAATTTTGCTTTCAATAGACTGACACCCATTAACCGATGACTAACCAGTTAATTTAAGAAAAGTTGTGATGTAGCTTTCATTTGTGAGAACTGTCCAGCAGTCGGTGCTAGCAGTGAGAGCTAGCTTGTCTGCCCTGGTTAACTTGACTTTATAGCTCATCCTTCTTCTCTTCAAAGTGTTTTCAATGAGTTTAGTCATAGTAGCTCTTGATGGCATAACATACTCAGGCTTGAGGTACCAAACACAATGATTGGCAGCGAATCGGTCTCAATCATTCAGCACACCAACTGTGTGATGGCCTAATAAAAGAGAAACACCTACGTTGTTATTACAGATAGACCGTAGGATTAGCATGCTAGGCTAAAAGTCTGTCAGCTGTGTGACTTTATATCTGCTCCACAACGTCTTTCTGAGCACACAAAAGCCATAAACACACCTGCCACCTGCCCGGCAGTGTGCTGTTAAACAGGAGACACCACTGCTACATCTTACTTTTATACAGTCTATGGGCTACACACAGCAAGGCACGGCTATGCTAACGATGCTAGCCATGCTAGCTAGCTGCTATGCAGGCTGGTAAAATGGATCCATCATATCTCTTTGTATCTGCGCGCTGGTGCTCCTGTCAGTGTCAGAGCCTCCATGTGAGATGCTAAGGTTGGTAAATGTGTGTTTTTAAACCTTATTTCATTTTGGTTTGCTTGAAATTTTGTTATGTGAAACCAAACCAAACCAACGGGAAAACGCACAACTCATCCACTGATTCGGAGCAAAGCAAACAGGTGTGAAAATGCCCTTACATTGCTCCGACTGCAAATCATTCTCTCTGCGAGTTGGGGTGTGAACACTCTGCAATCATTACCACACGGCTGTCGTTGAATTATTCACTCGTTTCAGCTTGACTCCTGTCCATCATGCAGTGCGTTCAGTGCAGCGGCCCAGGAACACGTGAGAACTCGTGAGGCAGACAGCCATGGTAGTGCCGCTTTTTTTCACAATAAAATATTGATTTTCACAATAGAATGTCTGTTTTTTTACAATTCGATTATATAATTGAATTTAGAATATTCATCGACAGCTCTAATATGAAGTAGTTAAACTAGCTCCACCTTGACCAGCTACATTATCACAATGATACATCTCATTCAAAAAACTTCTACTTAATATCTTCATAAAACTGAGAACATTTTATATTGAATATTTAATATATCCATTCTGCTTCTTTGTAGTTTTGCATTATTTCCCCATGAGGATCAATGACATTTTACTCTCTCTAATAAACAAGAGATACACAGCTGTGTGAACTCACCTCTCTGACAGCACGGAAAACCTTCTCCTCGTGAGAGTCCATCTCTGTGAAGGTGCGGATCTGAGCGAGGTTGACGTTCTCTCTGTATCCTAGTGCCACGATCTCATCGAAGGCAAAGATCAGGTCGAAACAGTGCTCAGATATTTCACTCTCCTCCAGCACACGACAGTATTCTGGGATCTGGACGGGCAGGGTGGAGACACAAAATTCAGATTCAGATTTGTGATCTTTTAGAAGAAAAAAAAAAAGTGACAGAAAAATCACTTCATCATTGACAGTCAAAGATAAAAGCATCTGACCCTGGATAAAAATACTACTGAACACTGCTTACTACTGTGGGATCATTTAGGCATTTGTTTGTTTTGCTGAGCTTTGTCAACAGTGTTTGTTTTCCGTTTATTTTGAACGCACCTTTCACCCATTTCTGACAAAGATCAACTTCAAACATGTCAAAGAAATGGCAGCTGCTGAACAGTATTAACATCAAAGTTTGAAGCCGTGTGGATTCACACTCACTTCCTATTAGAATTTTAGATTGTAGATGTAACCAGACTCATTTCAGTGCTAATATTTCTTACAAAAAGTTAGTAGTTAGTTGACGTAATCGACTTCATACATATCATGCGTGATTTAGGTTTTCAAACTGTCTGTCTAAAAGAAAAAAGGGAAATAAATAAATGAAAGTCATCTAAAAAGTCAAAGCGGTGTCAGATTACATGTAGAGGAATGATGGCAGTGCAGCGTGCTTTCTGTTACATAGAAGAAATAAATTCAGTCTGCCAACTTAAATGAGCTAAATACTTTACAAGATGTAGCCACGCTGCTGTATCTGATGCTACATACAGATGTAACAATGAGTTCACTTTACTCAGAAATTGATGCAAATGTGATAAAAAGCTTCCAATTCAACATAGTGTCACTTTTGGTTGTCAAATATAACAGTCAGACCAAATGTTGAGTACGGCTTTCCCCTGAACTTGACTATAGTTTGTTTTCATTTGTTTTTTTCCTCCATGTTGACAGTTGACATTGGGGATTATTTTGTTAAGGCAGGTATCTGCTCTTGTACACTATGGGACAACATGCGTGTCCTGCTCAATTAATATCAGAGAAGAAGAATGAAATTGCTCATAAGTGGACGTGCCTATTTCAGCAGCAGCAGCATCCATCTATCCATTTTATGCTTCACATGTAAATGCTGCTCATCCACGATCCAACTTTACACAATCATTACATTAATACATGAATTATCATTACATCTGATCTATAATAGATTAGTATGGATGGATATATGGTTCAAAACGAGGGTGCCACCACATGACATCACATTCATCACCATCATTTACACAAGCAGAAACAAAAAAGAGGCTCTATGATTCCTCACCACACGAGAGAAGAGTCTGAGTGTCTCCAGGTCCTCCAGGATGTTGCTGTTCTTGGTGGTAATGAGGACCATGTAGAGTTTCTCCAGCGGCTGATACACATAGCGAACACTGTCCGTTTCCACAAAGGTGTGCTGCTTTCCCGTGTTCATCAGTTTAGGGAATGCAGCCAGGAGACCCTCGATACGTGTCCGGGTCATTTCCACAAACTGCCGCGATACAATGGCCTTGCCGGCCTTGGTGCACACCGCCGCTGCCAACAGCACCTGCAGGCAAAGCGAGTTCATTATTGTGCCTACAGACCTTTAGTATTAACACAACAATCATTCATAATCTATCCTAGTGTGGAAAAAGTTGCTAAAAGACAAGTATTTTTGTGGGGCTGAATGAACTTTACAATGTACAATTAAGTTGATAGTTCCCCTTTATACTTTAATGTCAGGTTCCACTAACGTTTGAGTATTTCTAGGGACAGCTTGCCAAGGTAAACATCATCCAATTTAATATTGTCTTAAAACAATATCTTGTGGCACAGAACTTGAAGCCTTGACCAAATTCTGACAGTCTTCCTGTGCAGTTAGCAAACACACAACCAGCTCAGCTCGCATTTTTAACTTGTATTATCAGTTCACACTGCACCAAGTCACCTACCTTGCTGACTTTTAATGAAGGGGACTGGAGGAGTATGTGGCAAAATGGCTATGAAAGCTGACTAATGTGACTGAAAGAAATGCTGCAGTTAAGATATGTATGCCGAATTTGACAATGGTGAAAAGCAATTCAGAGGACGTGTTTAAATCTTGTTGATGATCTGTGTGTGTGTGTGTGTGTGGCAATAAGCGAAACCAAGTTTAAATCACCAACATTTTAAATGGTGCTTGGATTGACGAACCCACCGAAGATTTACGGTTAAAAATAACATGCATATAAGTGTCTATTATATAAAGACGTTGTTCATTAGATTCTGGTAGATGAAAACAGGAATAACATTAATTCCACGTTGACAATGGCTGAAGTTAGAATGAAAGACTGCAATGGATCTGAACTTGATTCAGACACGACAGACGTTGACAGATTTGACTGAAAGTTGTCACAGCTGGCTATTAACAATAATGTAAACGACATGTACGTTATGGTTTATTTGTGAAGCGGTTTTGTCTGTCTGCGGACAGTCTGACAGCAGGTAACGTTAGCTGGGATCCGGCTAGTGACAGGAGCTAAAGCTAACGCTAGCATGAAAAGCTAGTTAACGGCAGCACCGTCTGCCTCCCTGTGCAACTTGTTCACCTGAAATTTCACTCCATATAATGTAACCTCGATTCATTTTTTAGAATCATTTTAGCAACTAAATATAACGTTAGCGTTGTCAGCCCTTACGGAAATAACTGTTTGCTTTTCCGCAGCCAGGTTAGCCAATGTTATGATAATTGCTAGGCCCGATAAAAAGCAGGAAAAGATCTTGATTTTCGATCGTCACTCACCATTTTTGGTCTCTCTCTATGGAACAACGATCTTCAGTCTCTCGTGTTTGTTGCTTTGGTGAATTCTAGTCACTCTGAAATAGCAAGATAGGAGCGTACAGGTGACTTCAGGTTGTGTGGTTGTTAGCTGGTTAGCGTTAATATGGCAGCGGTACAGAGCCACGTCTCCACCGGAAGAGCAGCGCCGGATCAGCCCACCGTGGAAACCAGTGACGTGGGCCCGAAATGTTGGCTTTGTTGCATAAGTGAATCCATGCTCGCACTGCTTCCACATTTCTTATAATCCATCCATACTTCCATTGGAGCTTCTGTCGTTTCAATCCATTTTCCTCTTATTCACACTTCTCAGACGAGAGCTCCGAATGTCTGTCTTTCATTTGACTTTCATGCGCTGAATAAGCGATGTCTGTCATTAGTGATGATGTGGCTGTAAATACTTCCATCTTCACGAAAAGTTATCATTATTTTTTTTATTCTTTTCTGCCAAAAACGACTGTTGTCAACACAAATCACATGTATTTTAAAACGAACTTTCGCTTTATTTTTTACCTTAAAAAATATCCTCATATAAAGTTTGACATGAAGCGTAAAATTCCCTAAAACCTAAGCTATCTATAATTAGCATTCAGATAAAAAAAACCCCCAAATATACATATTAGTTAGAAATTGAAAAACTATTTGTTATTTTGCTTTGTTTAAGACCTCAACCCTTTAAAGCTAAACCTCACTAAAATTGCCAATTTAAATACACTCGGTCTTTATAAAAAATAAAAAAAAGACGTTATTTACTGAACAAACAGAAATCAATAAAAGAAATGGCTCTTGATGAGATAGTATGCATTATGTTAATTACAAAGTCTGATACCTAAAATCAAAATGACTTGTGGGGGCATCTTACCCCAGTGGTGGGGTTAATCCCCCCCCCCCCCCCCCCCCAGTAAAGGAAGTAAATTGGATCAATTATAAACCTTATTATTCATTATTATATGTTTATTTTTGTCATGATATAGTAATTTCAGACAGACTGTTTACACTGATCTCACAATGTACACTGTTACTGTATGGTGCAAAATTTTTATAATAAGATATATTTTACAAAAACTTTTGCTCAGATTTACTCAGTTTCTGGGAACTATTGTATATTTCATTGGTCCAAACTTTAAAGATAAAGAAACTGTTAGATCAGAAGAACATTTGTGCTGAATAGTCTCCTCATGTGGTTTTATGTGACCTTGGGTCATTCTTATCAAGGCTGGATTACCACAAGAACTCAAGCCTTGCTGTGTCAGTTTGTGCTAACTTCATTGAAAGTTTATTTAGCAATATGCACCACTAAAGCACAATATTAACTGATATAATAAAGGCCCCAGTTGCTTTACTGGCCGATACTGAGGCCCTATCTTGGGTCTGTAAGTCAAAATCTGGTAATAAGAACTCTGTTATTTCAGTTTTGCACTCACATGTTGTATATTCCTAAAATAATGTGTTAAGTTAAATTACCCCACACCAAATTTGGGGACATTCTCAACTAAAATGTACAGTGTATCACCATAACACTACAGAATTTACAGTAATGCAGTACCTTATTTTGGCCACTGGATGTCACCATTAGGTTGGAACCATAGACTGTATATAAATATATATATATATATATATAATATAATATAATCTTTATATACAGGTTATGGTTGGAGCCACACTGTCACAGTATTTATACTGCCTGAAGTGATGATTTTAACACGTACAAAAACAAAACTCTATTCTTTAGAAATCGGCACCTTCAGTTCAAATCAATTTTGTATCTGCTCTATTTAATTATAATGGACATTCATATACCTACAGCCCATTTATGATGACTTATAACCTCCCTGTCACATATGAAGAATTTGCTATTGTGTATAAAGCTATTCTACATGATTCATCTCACTTAATGAAAAGCCATATTGTGTGTAAAGATATTAAGAAACAACCAACAAACCATTTATCAGCAGTCTAGATATCACTGGTTCTAAATGCAATAATCAATATACTGGGAATTAATTGTAGAAACAAAGAAAGATCACCCCAACAGGAAAGTTCTGTCAGGATCACTTAATTGAAGATATCAGTTGGAATAAAACTTACCATATTACCATATTAATGCTGTATACCCAATAATGCTGGAGAAATACATTTAAATATATACCTCACTAATGTTTGTCTCTCATGTTTTGCTGATGTTGACATTCTGTTGATGTTGACCCATTTCTGGTCAGATTATAATCATTTCCAACATTATACACATTGTTTAAAACTTTCTCTTAAAGATGTCATAATATATTTTCAATGTAAAGACCCCAAGACAGATTTTATTGTAAATATCTTGAATATAATGAAAATTGATTTTTATTGAGAAATGTTTTTCTGACAGATAACCTATATTTCCTCTTTTCCTTCAGAATTTTACATATTTTATAAACTCTCTAAAATGTCCTCAAAACAAAGAGTATATGCAAAATTAATTCATATAACTACATTATTGAAAACTCTTAAAATTCAATCTGCCTTTAAATGATATTGTATACACTGTATTTTATTGTATTCTTTATTATTTTTATAGTCCTTGTCCTTTCTATTTTATGTTGCCCTTCAGTAGACTTGATTATAATTTCCTTTCACAATGTTTCACACTTGTATTGTGATGAAATGGAAATTTGTTTTGGTTAATTAAGTCTAAAAGTGTTTTTAATAAGTTCCACTGTTCAATTTTCCTTATATATCCAAGAAAAGAAGTATGTGGGTGCCAGCTGTAGCCTACATGTTTCATGCTCCCACTTCCTCCACGAAAATTGCATATATATAGAAGACATACAAGTCCAAAGTTGATATACCGGTAGTATTTGCCAAGGCCACATCATCAGGTCACATCTGAGGAAAAAAAAACACAAGGGGAACTTAAACTGTTTCTTCTAATGACCAAAGTATATTTAACAGCAATCAGGATCTTGACAGTAAATTGCTGCAACCTACTTGCTGCATTATGGGACATTGTCACTGCAAGATATCACGAAAATATCAAACACTCATCACTTGTATTAGACCCATGTATTTATTTCAACACATGGGAGCGCTTGGCTGACTGTAGTACCCGCCGGAGGAAGCTGAGAGACGGAACAAGGAAACGACCTCTAGCCGGTGCAATGCTGTCAGAGGGGAGCGGTGTGTTATGAGAGCCCGGACTATCTTCAAGGATTTCATGTGTTTCTGTGAGCTCTGTGTAAACCAAACACGCGCTGTTGATTCGTGAAACATCGGCAGAGTGAACCGAGTCACCGACATGTCAGAGGAAGCAAGTTCTTCGGTAGGTTTCCATTGAATTTATTTAACCCGGTATTTTTTTTTGTCGCACCATGCATGAGGCACATTCAATCGGGCAAGCGCCATTTCCGTCCCTTTGGGGCGCGGTGATTGGCTAATGTTAACGTCTGTCTTTGTATTCTGCTCTCTATTGGACGGCTCAAAGGAGAAGGGCGTTGACAGATAGCAGCTAGAAAAAGCAGTTGAGCTGGTGGGAAGGTCTGATTCTAGATCATACCGTTTTCAGCTTTGTGAATGACATGGCTGGTTAAACTGCTACAATATACAGTAGAAACCTTTTTGCCAACTTTATCTAAGCTGATAACATTGCACCTTAACGTAATATCAGGTCAAAACTGCATCTCTTTAACGGTTAAATTTAACAAGCTAGACTCTTAATTTCAACCAACAACATATCAAGACTGTTGAGTTTTCAAGACGTGACTTTTGTATTTCACGAATGCCGAACGGATGTTTGCTAACTGCTAGCTTCTGTAACAACATTTTGAGTGTTTTTATGATGTAGTAATGATGCTATTTAGCGAGGAAACACTAAATTGGTACATATTTGAGTCTAGATAGACACGAGAGAGAATGAATAAAAAATTCAGCTTCAGTGGCAGAATTTAACAATTTAAAACGAGTTATTTTCATTGTAACATGGTTTAATTCGAGGTCTTTTCTGTTTCATTAGAGCTCCTTGGTATGTTTGTCAATGACACTTTTATTTTATGTAATGTCACTTTTCATGACAGTATTGTTGTCGCCAACCCCTGCCCTTAAGCTTAAGATTTAAAGGAGCAGTGTGTAGGATTTAGAGTCACCAGTTAACCTGAATTGCCCGTTGATGTGAATGTGAGTTTGAATGGTTGTCTGTCTCGACACTATATGTTAACCTTGTGATTGACTGGTGACCTGTCCAGGGTGTACCCCACCTCTTGCCCAATGTCAGCTGAGATTGGCTCCCCTGCTACCTGCAAGGGTCTTTGGTGAAGAAGGCAAAAGGCCCACTCTAGAGTCAGTGTTTGGTTTTTCCGTTCTGACCTTCTGTAGAAACATGATGGTGCAACATGGCAGCCTCCATGAAAGAGGACCCGATTCTTATGTAGACATTAAGGGCTAATTAAAAGGTAACAAAAACACAACAATTCTTATTTTCAGGTGATTATACGCTAAATAAAAAATATGAATATTATATTCCATTTCTGGCAAGTTTATTCCACTAGATACCACTAAATCCTACACACTGCACCTTGAAGCCCATCACAATAAAACAGTGTCCAATGACCTTTTTGATAAAGTATGTTGTCTCAGTAACGCAGTTTTGAATATGAGGATAATACATAAGGTCACAGTTTTTCAAGATTGTGCATTTTTATCTGTTAGCTCAGTTTGTACACAGTTATGTTCTTTGATATGCAATGTGGTTTCCACCAAAGAAACAGCAGTGAGAAATATGCTTTAGTGTAAATATCCACTTGACATGTATTGTTCTGTCTTAATCTATGGCAGTGAGCCTGTTCTTGGTGGCTGACCATTCAGAACAAAGAGTTTCAGAGGTTTCCAGCCACAGACCGCTCTATGTTTCAAAAACCCTATGACCACACCTCATACCCAAGACCCTCCTTAGCTGTCCCGCCCTGCCTTTATAACGGACTCAATGAATTGGCACACTTATCTTTTAGAACCAGAGATATCTTGGGGTGGAGGTCCTGAAGAAGGAGGGGGGTGTCCGGTAAAAAAGACCTCTGTTCAGTTTCTTGAGGCTATATGACCTCAGTACTGCTCCTTACCAAGACACAGCAAGCTGTCTCAGCCACACAGTGGACACAATAGCCTCTACAGTGCAGACGCTCAGCGCGGACACAGAGAATTATGGAGGAAGGACCTTACAAGTACATCAGGGTGAGACGAGCAGAGAAAATGGTTCAGCACGTTTTATAAATGAGTGGTAGAGGAGAGCTGGAAATGAGCTGGATCAATAGAAGGACATCAGTAAGAATATCTTGCAGAGGTTTTGCAGGAAGTCAGTTTAAACTCTTTTGGCTGACTCTCTTTTGTCGTTGCAGGATGGGAATGGCAAAGTCAGTCGGGTCATCCGGATTGGAACCCGCAAGAGCCAGGTACAGTACTACGTTTACTGAATTATGCTTGTTACTTTTTAAGCATTTCAGAGAGTGTGGCATTTCCATTGATACCGGTTAAAATGTCCGTATTTTGTTTTAGGTTTAAACTATAATTTAAATGTGAACATAAGCCTGACAGAGTCAGTGTGCCAGTGAGTCAGTTGAATGTGTATTATCTGATACACTTGCTCTGTGGGTTTAGATACAGCAGAGCGAGATGTCTGGAGCTCTTCTCGTAGAGATAATCTAATCCTGTCTCAACGTCTTCTACGATAACTGCTCCTTCCCTCAGTCTGCCATACTGATTTGATGGTTTTAACTCATGCACTCACCCTGTGCACAAGTGTTTTTTTGACTATCAAATACAGTTTAAACTAAAGTCAAATGCTGTTTTTGTTTTTCTGTCCCAGCTGGCTCGCATTCAGACCGACAGCGTGGCGGACAAGTTGAAAGAACTGTACCCTGACATCCATGTGGAAATTGGTGAGAATCATCACAGCTTTCATTTTCTGCCAGAGAGTCCTATAGAGGCAATGCAGCTGTGTCTCAAATTTCCCAGCAGCTGGCTCCCAAATGGAGATCTCTTGCTTTGATCAGTTGATTAACCATGTCAATAATTTGGTCAGAGACTCAAACCTGTAAACAGACTACGATGTGTAAAATAGTTGGACTTCCCTTTTAAGCCTTTAACCATGTCAAAAACTACCAACAATCTGGTGGGAATCCTGTTTGTAAATGGAGTTTTAAAAAGCCAACAGGCTGATTTGGCACAAAACTTATATTAATGTTAAAATGCAGCATATTACTTCCACTGGTTTCACAAACTAATGTGAAGCCATATAAGTGTAATGTAACAGGTTGTGAAAGAACTGTGTCTTAAATGACATGTTATTAGTGTTTGTACTAGTTATTAATGGCTAATCATCTGAATGAAATGACCTTTTCTCTTTGTCTTTCAGTTGGCATGTCAACAACAGGAGACAAAATCCTTGACACAGCTTTATCAAAGGTGAGGCTTGTCATGATTGTGACAAATGGCAGACATGTTGGCCTCTACTAACATGCAAATGACAGAAAGTAGGCAATTTATAACTGGACTGTTATTCAAATAATCCAACCAAACATGCACGTGAAGCACTTGTAGTATGTGAATTACATACATTCCAGTCTTATAAGACACTTACTGCTCTATAGGTCCAGTTCACACTCTACTCATTGTAGGATTAGTATATGATTTATGATTTTATGCTTGATGATATACAATACATGCAAATGGAAAACACATTAAGAGTGATCATTTGAATTGGTGACTTGGAAATGTCTTGATGTATGTCTCAGTTGTAACAGATGAATTTAAAGTAACAATGTAACAGAAAATCACTCTCTTTTTTTTTTGAATGCAGATTGGAGAGAAGAGTTTGTTCACCAAAGAGTTGGAGAATGCTCTGGAGAGGAATGAGTGAGTGTTACCAGTGTCATCTGTGGCTGACACCACACTGGCTTCACAGCATTGTTTCACCAATGGACGCTAACCGTTCAGTTAAAGGCTTTCACTGACACGGGTTCACTTGAACAAGAACACTGATACTTCTGTATTGTAGCTGTCGGTAACATACATGTTGAGGCATTACTCAACAAGTATGAATTTCAAGCATTTTCATGCCAAAAAAATGACCCAAAACTCAGCCTTTTAGGCTTTTTCATATGTAAACCCCATGAAAAACAGAATGTACATGAATGAACACTGACACAGAAGAAAGTCTGATTTCTCCTCTCAAAAAAAAAAAATCCATAAGAGCATCTACTGTATGCCTCAGACAGGATCCATGCGGAGGGAAAGCCTTTGATTTCCCCCACAGCCTCAGATGTAGCAGGTGTCTCTGTTCTTTCGCCGCCTTTAAAGCTGTAAAAAACATGAACACTATTGAATGGCTGTATTATATGACTGTAGCATGAGTATAGCATGTATACATGACTGTATTTCTCTGTGTCCCACAGGGTTGATCTGGTTGTCCACTCACTGAAAGACCTTCCCACCACTCTGCCTCCAGGATTCACCATCGGAGCTGTGCTGAAGTGAGTAGGGCGTCTGTATGAACTGACAGTGTAACATGTTGAGGGTGTTACAATCTCACAGCAAAGAATGACCACAAAATCGTCAACTCAATTACAGGTGAAGTGAAGTCCATTCACTTCCGGATTCTGGATCAGTTTTTTTTTTTTAACTAAATTCTGCAACTATGGTGTTGAGTGTTTATTCTGAGTAACACTGGAGACATTAAAAGGAAAAATGGAAATTGGAATTGATGGTGTAGTGGCTACACTTGGTATTGCAGGATCATGTGAAACACGCTGGCCCAAAACATCTTTACAAAAGGAGTAGTTGTAAAATGATGAATACATTTTTCTGAGCCTCACAAAGACCCTGAAATGACTTTGTTTAATCAGAATTTGTTCCATTACGTCCTATAAAACTTTAAAAGCCTTAAAAACACGATCTGTCATTTCTGCCAGTAGGGGTCTCTCAATCAAAACCATAACAAAAGACGGAGTTTGATGACGTCATGAAGTAGTGGGATCATGGGAGTTGTTGCCTTCATTGTTAAACAATCACCATTACCGTAATCGTAGTTAGCTTCTCCCAGTTAGGATTCCTTCAGTGTTCATCGATCAGGAGGTTTTTACCAGAGCCAATCATCCCCAGAGGTCTCCTCCTCTCCAAAACAAACAGACACAATGGTAAAAACACTGAATAAAGCAGTTTATCATCAGAAATCAGTGTTTATCCCACACTGTTCAGCAGACACAGGATGTCCGGAGGGGCTGCTAGTCGAGCTGCTGCTAACGTTTGCTCAGCTTGTTTCTCTGATAAATCAAGATCCAGACGTGTGATGACTAAAAATCCTTCATCTGGTTAAAAGATATAATTAAAAACAACTAAGATCTAAAAAGTTTATCATAAAAATGTGGCTTAAAACTGAATAAAAAGTCAATTTATGACAGTTTCTGCTGGATGACCACAACACTGACACATGCGCAAAGGTGGTATGATGCAGTTGACTGTCGACCAAATGAGACAGACCATTACCTTGATTAAAATTGCAGATTTCTCTGGGCTTGAACGTTGTTGGAAACATTTTGGATAATATAAGTACACAACTCAAAAAAATATACACATAGGTCTAGTCCTTTTTAGACATTTTAATGCAGAAAAGTTACATATTATACCTTTTTAAAGAGCTGTATCATTAAATGATTTCATCCCAGTCACCCAAGTCAGCCAGCTCAGCCAGCTCAGCCAGATACTCTTGTGCTCTGTGTGCCCAAAAAACACAGAAGCCAGCAGCATGTGCATGTGTATCCAGTGAGCCACTCTATACAGAATCTGCTCTTAGGCTGCATGTTTCCACAGAACTGCCCGTTTAAAGAGGTTATTTACCTCTATTTTGTTTATATCTCGCTCTCTACTAGCACACACAGAAGAACTGTGTATGTGTTCAAGCATGAGCTGACCGTTTCATGCTTTATAAATGCCAATAACTGTAGCAAAGCACCAGCAAAAGGCAGGGAAAGAAGACTTCTAGCTAGCAAACAGGTTGCAAAATATATTTTTAAAAAGGAATTTCGGTATAACTCGAATATTACTCACTGTCCCTTCTGCAGATCGCTGTAATACTTACTGTGTAATATTTTTGTAGGAGTAATTTGAGCCGCTGTAACCACTTACCTATCCTTTGCTTCCTGCTGCTTTCAGGAGAGAAAACCCCCATGATGCAGTGGTCCTACATCCAAAACATGCAGGGAAAACTCTTGACACTCTGCCAGAAAACAGGTACAGTCCGCTCCATAATTCAAATAGTTGTTTGCTTTTCACTGGTATCGCAGCTATGGATGATTTGACTTCACACTGTGTGTTTGTGCAGTGTGATTGGCACCAGTTCACTGCGCCGTGCTGCTCAGCTGAAGAAGAGATTCCCCCACTTGGAGTTCAAAGATATTGTATCCTTTTAGAAGAAGATGAATTTTCAGGTTTAAGGATATTTTTTCTCACCATGGGGGCATGTTAGGGAACACAGATTGGATATTTGTGTTGAAGGTGTTTTTCCTGAGCTGTCATCTTCAGCGAGGGAACCTGAACACACGGCTGAAGAAGCTGGATGAGAAGGAGGACTTTGCTGCCATCATCCTGGCTGCTGCCGGCCTCAGGAGGATGGGCTGGGAAAACCGGATCAGCCAGGTACCGTACATGATCATATTAACATTGTGAAGTCTCGCAGGGAGATCTCTCTCATCTCACAGTGGATCTCTCTGTCTTTCCACTGGTAGATCCTGGGCCCTGAAGACTGCATGTATGCTGTTGGGCAGGTAGGAACATTTCCTCCTTTAGTCAAAAGTCTTCTGAAAGCACCTAATGTGATATCTCTGTGTGTAAAATTCTCAGAATAAAAAATAATGTGTGTGTTGTCAGGGGGCTCTGGCAGTGGAGGTTCGGGCCAGAGATACAGACATCTTGGAGATGGTGTCCGTCCTCCATGACCCGGACACTGTGCTGCGCTGCATAGCTGAGAGAGCCTTCCTCAGGCACCTGGTACATCACACACACACACACACACACATATATTCTTCAAGTTATTTCTACATTGTATGAGCATGGAAATCCTTTCATTTTCAATTTAACTCTCGTTTTATAGGAGGGTGGCTGCAGTGTTCCAGTGGCTGTACACACTGAAGTGAAAGACACCCAGGTAAGAAGGGTAGGTAGAGACATTTTCACACAAACATCTAAATCTAGCATTGACTATGGGTTGCTCTTTATCCTTTTATCATGAATAACGACAAAAATTACTGCATTCCAACTTTTTCAAAATGATATTGAGTGGGGCAACAGGAAGCTAAAATGTCATATTATGAACAAATATTTGAACACTGAAAATTATTACTATCAGTGTGTTTACAGGCACTTTAGTAACAAGGTTACTGTTGGCTTTCTGCAGGAACCTTGTGTTTTTTTAAACATTTAAACTAGGAACATGGTTTCTGTAATCAGTAATTGTAAAATTCAGACACATGTGCTCTGTAAGGAAAGGCTGTGCTCTTACTTTAGTGTCAGCCTTCTGACACACACACAAAAACACACACACACAAAAAATTAAAATAAGTAATTAACGCTTCCATAATAAGATCAGGGAAAAATCTCATAACTGACCTGCTGCATGTATCTGTAGATTTACAGTAACCAGGATACTACAGTGACACACATTCATCAGGTACTTGTATAACATGAGTAACCTGGTTTCTGGAGTGTAAACATACTGAATGTGACACTGTGGTTTACATATTCAGGTACTGTTATCTTACAGACTGGTTTTAGGACCCACTCCCACTAAAATGCTATCCGCGGCTAAACCTTGCTTCAGTCTGTGCCTCATTGTTACTGCTGCATTCACGATGGCCACATTCACAATGGCTGCATTCACAGACTTGTCAATTAAGCTAACGTGAAAATCATTTTGTTTTACTTCATTCATTCAGCCTGACATCATGTTCATGTTTACCAATTTCTGTTTGGGAGGAAGGGTTATTTTATTTAGTTTTGGCCTAATCAATGAGTAACTATCCCGAGTGACGTAACTATGCCACTCAGGTAACTACACCTAGGTAGCTAGGTGTAGCTAGGTAGCTAGCAAGCTGTGCAGGAAGATGAGGTTGGAGTTCTGTTTGTCAGGTTCTGTTTGTCCAATCGAAGAAAACAAACGTCAGTGGCATGGATGTATTAAGAGAGTTGGATATGGTGCCGCCACCATAGAATGTATAAAAATAATGGACATAACCACCGTGACGTCACCCATTGATTTGTGGACTCCCATTTTGAAGCCTCAAGTTTGGCATTTGGACCGTGGCCATTTTGGTCTTTTGGAGCCAGAAGTGATGAGAAGTGACCATATTTGGACGAGAGCATGAAGCTAGGGAGGAGCCCCCCAGTGTCCAACTACAGCACCTTATGCACTGCCATGGTAGCAACTCGTTAATCACAAGGTAGCCATGCCCTAAAGCATACCCTGCTTTATTGTCTCTTTTACTCTAAATGGGACCATAATTTACAAAATGAAAATCATGCTGTATTGAAAAAGACTTGATACTAACAATTGAGACCATAAGCTCATTAGGAAACTGTTTACTGAGGTAATAAATCATGTGAGAAGTAGGGTCATTTTCTCATAGACTTCATACAAATGGACTTCTTTTTGGAGCCAGTGGAGTCGCCCCCTGCTGGCATTTAGAGAGAATGCAGGTTTAAGGCACTTCCACATTGGCTTCATTTTTCACACCTTGAGCTACCTGCTTGGCCACCACTCAGCCTTGCTGCCAATTTGTCCCAGTGGCCACATGGCGGTATTGCAACAACAATAACAAAAAATCCCCTGAAGCCCAAGAAGCATTGGAACATGGCTAACATGAAAGAGAATGAGCGGAAAAAATAAGTAGATACAGATTTATCTTTCTCTATAAAAGAATAAAAGTTGAAGGACAGTTTGATGTTGTGTGTTTGCAGCTCTACCTAACGGGGGCAGTGTACAGCCTGGATGGATCAGACAGTCTGAAGGAAACCATGCAGACGAACATCGCTCCTGCTGACAAGGTAACAGCCGGGTGCATGCCATGTAATTAGTGTGAAGTTGTGTGTTTTTGTTTGTGTGCCAGTCCTCACCTTGCGTTCAACCACATACCAAACTTAATAGTGATCATGTGTGTACATGTGACAGAGCCTTGAAGAGGTGGACGAGCGGGTCCAGCGAGTGGGAGTCACTGCCTGCAAGATCAACGGTGGAGCCCAGGACAATGCTGAGCGTTTGGGGGTCGACCTGGCCAACTTACTGCTGAGCAAAGGAGCCAAGGAGATCCTGACGGTGGCCAGGCAGCTCAACGACGCCAGATAATCCCGCCCGGTTGAGGGGCAGGGCTCTGAAGGTGAACGGGTCCTCGAGTGCAGTCAGTCATGGCCTTGTGTCAAATAAAACTTGAATTACTTTTTTTTTTTTATGTTCCACATTTGATGTTACATGAGCAATACTGCTTGGAACAAAGTTGTGCTCAGTGTGGTACAACGCTGCTAGATTTTTCAGTCACTGCTCTCTGTAGCACTCTTGGTCTTGGTTCAGGTTCCAGCCCATTCGTCCACACAGTACCTCAAGGAACCATCTCTTGAGCTGTGTTGAAAAAGCCTCACTGGAATTACCAGAAAGAAACACAAAATGGCCTTCAAACAATGCCATCATCACTTACAATAGCATCACTAGCTCATGGTTAAACCCTTCATTGTTTTTTAAAGCATATCAATATAATAAATGAAATGCTACTAAAGTTCTGTATTCTCAAACACTTTCCTCATACCCATGATGTTTTTCAGCATCCGTTATTGTTCCCCACAAGCAGGAAAAAAGAGAAGTTCCTTTGCTGTATAGACTCATTTGGAGAGGAGGTGACTTTTGATGGTACCAAAGATGAGTTTAGTACAGTATATCGGCACATTTTGTGCTACCGAGCAGCCAACACTGCAGTGATATGGAGCTCATTTAGGTGCAAAATTTGAGAAATGTACACCATTCATTCACATTCTTTCTTGAACTTCTTCATGTTCACAAGTATGTGATCAAACCTTATCCATGGGAGCTGGAAAGTGTAGGTCTCACATTAAGTGGTGTTGGCCTCATAAAAAAGTACCTTTTCTGCATAACCATCATACAACATTTCCAGCTGAGGAGGTTTACTGCTTTTAAGAGTGTGCTTGCTACCTCTGTTAATATACATGGTGATAAACTTGAGGGAGCATTTTGTTAGCTAGTGGTGCTAAGGTGCAGCTTTGTACTAAGGTACAATTTCACTACATGACTGGAGC
The DNA here is from genome assembly GCF_910596095.1 of Thunnus maccoyii. Lineage (NCBI taxonomy): Eukaryota > Metazoa > Chordata > Actinopteri > Scombriformes > Scombridae > Thunnus > Thunnus maccoyii. The sequence continues at coordinate 4,105,112 of NC_056538.1, read as the reverse complement.
TATAAGCCAACAGCAATCACTGCATTTGTTTTCATTTTTCTGCTCTGATTTTAAATGTGCACTGGGCCATTGTATAGCAACAGTTAGCCTGTTTAAACTTTATCTCCTTAGAGCTTATATCCTATTTATGACTTCTGTATCTCAAGAGTATAACATTGTTTTCTCATAATTACAAGATACAAAGTTTTTTTTTTCTTGTAATTATGAGATAGAATCTCATACATAGTAGGCCTTGTCACATAATTATGATATCTCACAATTACAAGATAGTTATCTTGTAATCACGAGATTCAGACATCATAATTATGAGGGGGTTTTGAGATATATGAGAATATATACTTTGTTGAATGCAATATGCATCTGCAAAGCTCATCCACAGCTATTAAAAATTTTAGCAGGTTATACATTTTTTGTATATATAAAGTGAATGAAATATGAGGATATATTCGCTGTAATGTTGTCTTGCAAGATGCTGTACTCCACACATCAAAACTGAAGTGTTTCCAAAAGCAATAGATTTTCCAACTTGCTGACTTCCGTAATGGCAGCCATTGTTATCTTTTGTAGTTTCTATCAAAGTGCCATCTCACTAAATGTATTATTTTTCCGCCTAAGCAAACTGCTTATCTGCCTTACATACGTCTGTTTTTTTCATTGATAAATCACGGAAGGTCCTCACTCTGCATCAATGTACCCATTGTACAGTTAGTGTGATACTATATTGTATTTCTATATTTTATAGGTCTTTATTGAATTATATTAAGTTAAACCTCCTGAGACAATGTGAGGTGGCATTAGCCATATTTGTTTTTCAGCTTTAATTTCTATATTCATTAATGTAGAAGGTTTCTGTGTTTAGATTCTTTATCAAAGTGCTCATTGTTGCATCAATTCATTAATGACAATGTTACAAGCCTCAAGTGTCTTTGTTTTGCTACCGTTAACATCAAATGTCATCAAACCACCGATGTTGAGAAATAAATGCAAATACAGCTGTGTGTTATACTTGTCTAGTTTTGTGTCCAATGTGTTCATATTAATCATATATCAGAAGACAGCTCAGCTCACTTGTTGCAGATGATTTACACCTCAGACCATGTTTGTTAGTATATTAGCCGTGTTGCCTGCCTACAAGAAACAACCTGTTAATGCTGCAATTTGAATTTCTTTGCTTGTTTCAAATTTTTTGTCATGGTAAATGTAAAATCTAAAGATAATGCCACAAAATATAATTAAGAGTCAATTTATGCTAGCAACTCTGAATCTGCAAGTAGCTGAGTTAAATGCTCACAATGACATTGTCAAAATGCTGGTGCATAGCATGTAATGTCAGGTATTTTTTCATAAACCAAATTGTTGGACAAATTAAAAATCGGACCTGATGACACCAGATGAAAACCAGCAATCACCATAGTTGTTGCAATTTATCCTGAGAGGGGGGGACATGAAGCTGTGTATCAAACCTCATTGCAATCTATCTAATAGCTGTAAGAAATTTCCCTCAAAACCTTGAATGTGAACCTCATGGTGGTGCTAGGCTAGAGGAAAAGTCAGGGGATCACCAAAGTCAGTACAACTCATCATCTAGGAAGCATGAATGTCTGTATGAAACTTAATGGCCATCCATCCATCCATCAGTGGTCCAGACATTTCACCTAAATGTGTCAACCTGGTCCTTACGTCTGAGGAACAGGATCACCAAAGTCAATTGTGCCTCACAGGTGACATTAAAGGAAAAGCCTGGGAATCACAAAAGTCATTAAATTACTATATTACATAACCATAATATAGACAAAAATAATACACAGAGGATTATTTTATTGTTCGACCGAATAACTCATAACTCATCCACAACTTTGTGAGCAGTATCCTTGGGTTTAACTGAGGACACTTTGAGCAGCTTTTCCTCCCCAAGTCCCCTCATCCAATCAAACTGCAGCTTTCCATACTGAGTCTTCCCACAGGGTTTCAAAGTGAAGAAGCTGTGTTGGGAGGGCATTGGGATCACGTGGTGGAAGCAGAAGGAGGCCAGCTCCTGGGTGTCTTTCATCTGAATCTTCTGCAACACCCTCTGATGCACTGCTGCCTGGCCAGGCTGCAGTGTGGGGACGGCTGCCAGAGGTTGTTTGGCATTGGAAGACTTGAGCGGATGCTCTGTTGCAGCCAACCTTGTTGCCCGTGGAGAACGGAAACCTTGGAGAGAAATAAGTTTGTACAGGCTCTTCCTCCACTCTGGCATGGGCTTGTGGCCTCTTTGGTCTTTGATAGAATGGATAGTTTGTGCAAACTGTGTTGAGTAATCAGAATCGAGTGGGTGGCTGAGACATTCAGGATGGGTAAATCTGGGGGGCTGAGTTTCAGTGTTGGACAGCATAGCCCTAAATGCAAGACGGTGCTTTTCACTGGTGGAGAGTTTTCCATGGTGTGACGAGTTCTTGTTACTGGCTTTGAACTTCTTATAAAGCTCCAAGACTTTTCGATCAAGAGGCACCTGTGTTTGATGTCTAATCGTGTTATATTTGGCCGAAGACAGGAGGAACCTTTGATCTTTGACTGGCAAGCCTCCAGAAGGCCGGCGGTTGGGTTGGGGTTGTGGATCCTCTGGAGCAGGAGGGGGGGGCTTCAGGGGATGAGGAGTAAAGTTTTGAGGCTGTATAGGTGGTAGGTGCAAGGTAATCCTGGGTTCTGCAAACATGCAACACAAACAAAGTGAAATATTAAAGGACAAATGCAGTAAAAGTTAAAACAGTCAGGTGCCCAAATGTTTTTACTTGCCATAATCATTCCTCCTGTTCATACTGACCATTAGAAGATCATAATGCACTTACAATGTAAGTGATGGGGGACAAAATCCACAGTCCTCCTCCTGTGCAAAAATGTGTTTAAAAGTTTATCTGAAGCTAATATGAAGCTTCAGTTGTCCAAATGAGTCAAATCAAGTAGATATCTTTCAACGTTACAGTCTTTTTAGTGCCAAAGTTCCTCTTTCTGTTACTATACTTTCACCACAGCTCAACTGGGAAACACCATCAGAGGAAACACAAAGAGGGGATTTGATGCTAAAAAGACTGTAAATGTGGCAGATATCCACTTGATATGACTAACTCAGACTGCTGAAGCCTCATATAAGCTTCACATCTACTTTTAAATGACTGTGTGGACACACTATGGATTTTGGCCTCCATCACTTACATTGAAAGCACATTTGAAGGAGATCTTTTAATATCCAGTATGAACAGGAGGAATGATTACAGCGAGGAAAACCTCTTTCACTGTTCATATGGACACCTGACTGTAGTTTTAAGACACACTTAAGAAATCCTTTATGAATGATGGTTTAAATACTGTGAGAAGCAAAGGGCCTCATGTAAGAATGTGTTTGTTTTTTTAAACTAAACCTCTTACTTTTAACTGTGAGGTTTGTTCATACAAGTGTTCCAAGCAAAATTCAGCAAATCTACAAATCAACAAACTTAGCTTCAAGCTTCAAGTCCTGCTGTCGGAAATCATCAGACAAAAACCTAACAAATTAAGCAGTGTCAGTAGTCGTATTAGGGTACCCAAAAAGCAAGAAAGTGTTACTATAGCTGTCAACACATAGCAGAGCAGTACTGTGACAGCAATAAAGAAGGCATTAGTTGATATAAATATAAATGCCTTGCTTAACATCCAGAAGATAAATTGGAGGCAGTCAAGAGGATGTGACAGTGGGCAATGTTACACTGTCAGATGTTATAACGGGACATTTACCTGGACAGTGACATGTATAAAGACCCTGAGGCAGAGTGAGATTTCCTACTGACTTGTACAAAAGGTCTGGACCACTTGTGAATTTCATTCATTACTCAGAGAAAACTCTAAATACGGGTAAATTAGTGAATAAAGCAGGTTCAGTTAGATGACTGCTATGTGCCACTTAAGAATGTGTTTGTATGAGTTGTTCTTGCATGTGGCCCAATGTCTACATGTGCTAGATGAATATACAGAGTGACATGAACCTTGCTTTGAGATGACAATATCAGCAGATACCACTGGAGGCTCTGTGCACTCTACAGAGATGGAAAAAAGTGTTGGACGATGAAAAATACATTTTCACATGCAGGCCAAAATGACATTTTCAAATAGCATATCACTGATGCACATATCTGGAAGTCTTAAGTAGCCTACAACTTTGAGGTACTTGTACTTTACTTGAGTATTTCCATTTGATGCTACTTTACACTTCCACTCCACTACATTTCAGAGGGAAATATTGTACTTTCTACTCCACTACATTTATTTAACAGCTTTAGTTACTTTTTAGATGAAGATTTGACACAATGGATAATATAACAAGCTTTTAAAATACAACACATTGTTAAAGATGAAACCAGTGGTTTCCAACCTTTTTGGCTTTTGACGTCTTACAAAAAGCAGTGTGTAGTCGGGGTCACATTTCACATGTCTATGAATTGTTAACAGCTCCAGCAAATAGTGATTTTTCCCTCTAAACTTCTCACATGCTTTCATTTCAATAAATGTTCAAATGATCCAATATTTCACCAAAAATCAAAGATTAGAGAAAAAGTCCAAAAACTGAAAACAGATTTGTGTATCAGAACTTTGTTTTTTCTTCTTTCCTCTCCCATTAATCATCTCACGACCCCTCAGATTTATCTAGTGACCTTTGGAGGGGCCCGACCCCTAGGTTGGGAACCACTGGACTAAACTAGCTACAACAGTAACATGCTGCTCTAACACTGATGCTTCAGTATTAATAATCTAATGATGTCATATATAATAATATATCAGTCAGAGGCACCAAATCACTACTTTTACTGCAATACTTTAACTACATCAAGCTCATAATACTTATGTACTTCTACTGTAGTAGGATTTTTCATGCAGGACTTCTACTTGTAATTGAGTATTTTTACATCACTGTATTGGTACTTTTACTTAAGTAAAGGATCTGAATACTTCTTCCACCACTGTAGTGTACCTTTAGGCACAGAACTGGATAGGCCTATTCTCTGTGTATTGGACACAGGAAACTCCACATCGTCCTTCAGCTCTCTTTTAGGTCCTTTTTCATGACAGGAGGCAGGGCTATAAAAAATAATGTTAAAAAGTTCATATGAATGAATTCACATTCATCCTCCTTATGAAATTCTGAATAGTTGTCAAACCATTATTTAGTTTTAACACTTACAGGAAGCTCACAACACTTCTTGAACTATATTTTGAAGCGACTTCTTCCCTCTGAGGCTCCACATTCATTTTTACATCAGGAAATGTTTTCAGCTGGCTCTGCAGATTCTTCTCAGGCTGGATGTTACTGGACTGCTTGACGAGGACAGGCCTTCCCACCTTCTCTTCTTCTGTTTCTTTCTTTACAACCTCATTTTCCTTCCTCTTCACCTCGGTTATTTCTTCCCTTTTCTCATTTTTCTCAATTTCCTTCTTTCCCTTAATGTCTGTTTTATCCTCTTTTTTCTTTTTCTCATCTTTATTTTGTTTCATCCTTCCTTTCACCATGCCAGTCTTTTCTTTCTCATCCTCCTCCTCATCTAGTAAAAACAAAGTTCTTGTGCTCCATTCCTCCTGATCTTCTGTGGTGGTCTCATCCCCCTGATAGAGACTATAAAAGACGATGTCATCCCAACAGTCTGCTTTGCAAAGTCCCTTCCCTCTCTTCCTCCAGCTCCGGATCACAGAGTTGGGGATGTATCCATCTGGAGCTATGGGCCATTTCAGAGGCTCAGTGTTCACATCAACAGCTATGTGACATTCTGCCCTCTCCAACAGCTTAGGCTCCAGACTCTCCTACCAGTTTTACCCAACATAAACAGTTAGATGTTAGATGTTGATGCAGTGAACAAAAATCACCACCCTAACTGCCACACAAATCTCATTCATAAGATTCTATTATTTCAAAAACTCACCAGGATGACCTTCTTGTGTGCTTGATGCTTTGGCCTTCACTCCTTCTAGCAAGTACTTCCTGCAGGTTTTGATGACCTGCTGTAAGCCCTGCTGCTCAGGAGAGGCCTCCCCTCTGCTCTGCTGTGATGCATTTTTTGAATTTAAACATTGACATTTAAATATTAACAACCAGTTAAGAAAATGGAACTCACATCAAGATTTCCAAAGATAATAACAAGGGTTTGTATGCTCTAGTACATAAATAATAATGATAATATATAGTAAAAGGAAATTAAATAACATTTATATCAAAAAATAAAATTGCAAAGGAAATTTCTTACTTAAGGCTCTATTTTTCACAGCTTTGGATTTCATGCAGTATCTCAATATTTTCAGGTAAGAGTGTAAAGTTTGATTTCTTTTTGCTAATTTAGTAGTATACTGTATATAAAATTTTGTGCCACCTAAATATTTACGGAGAAAGCAGCCAGAGTATCCTGTTACAGTGGTCATAGGTCTTGAACGATCCACTTGGCTGGACAAGGAGAAGGACTTGTGTCTTGTACCAAGAGACCTTTCCACAGACCACAAAAAAACCTTCAGGGTCCGACAGGTTTATAGAGAAGAGTCAGGACAATAGGAGCAGTTCCCCACTAGTGAGTGAAATCACCCTCAAAATACTATCTTGGGTCACAGCCAACATCTAGCTTCCACCCCTCTGAGCAGCGACAGGGTCACTGCACACCCTGTACATCTTCAGCTGGATGGAGAAACAGAAGGGGTAATGGCACATGATGGTTAATCCTCCAGTATTATTCAGATACAACTAGGAAACGTTGTATCTCCAAAATGTCAAGATTTTGGAAACAAAGACAAATGTCCTTGTTTGCCTGGATTATAGATCCAATCTTCAACTAGTTTGGGGAGAAGGATCTGTTTGCAGTCTTGCAGACCTACAAGACACATCCACTTTACTACATGACATGCCCGCTTTACTACACCCTAACCTTAACCCTGACCCCCTAACCATCCCACTCCTCATGTCTAAACCTAACCAAGTGGGTGTGTCACGTAGTAAAGTGGGTGTGTCTTGTAGATACTGCAAGTCTGCAGATAGACCTACTTGAGTTTGAGGGCATAAAAAACAACAATACTGATTTTCAGCAGTCAGCCATGCTTTACTGCAACTTTTATTCAGGATGAGAACATTTATTGTGGACACACTCACAAAATAAAACAGAAATAAGGACGTACAATTTTATTTGATGTGTATTCATTTACAGTATTTGCAGCATAGGTGCAACCAAATGGATAAATAGTAACTGTGCTCACCTGTTGTTTTATAATGTTATTGCTATGGAGAAAAAAGTTTCATGTTCCATCAGAACAAAACCAAACTGCAAATGAAAAATGTCACCACATATCGTGGAATGATAGGCTTACTTTCCCTCTCGAGCCTGCAGAGTACTAAAAATATGAAAATATTAGAGCTGCTTAATAAGAACAGCTTCTTTCTATGATTCAATGCTTCACAAACAAAAGAACAGAAGAAATTTAAAATTAAAGTAAATTTCACATGAAGCCTCAAAACCCATTTCATCTTAAATTACAAGTCAATATATTTTTCCAAACAGGTAACTTTAAATTAATTGCTATACATGTTTGGTGATATGTTCAGACAATAAATAAAGGATACAGGAACAACATGGCCTCTTCCTTGCTTTGTTTCTTTTGACACACTTTTAAGACACATGGCTCTCTTCTTCTGGAGTTTCGCTCTTTTTCTACAAACACACAGTTTGTAACTCTAACAGAATATATGCTGTTCCAGTATGTTGTGTGATGAAAATTTAAATTTAATTTAAAAAAAAGAAAACCTTTCACATTTCTGTAGTAGCATTGTATTTCATTCCCACGCCTGTATCATTGCCTCAATGTGTCAACAAAGCATTTACAACACAGATATTTCATTGGACAACAACAACAATATTAATGATGATGGCTTGCAGAGCTAAGAAACAGGGGGATGTAGATATAGTTCTTGTGAAGGAATGTACTACATTGACTTTAACCAAATTTGTGATGTCAGAAGGGTTAATTATTATGTTTTCATGAAGCAGAAATAGTTTTTTCTCCTGAAAGAATTTGAAGACCAAGTTCTTCAAAGGCAGATGCTTACCAATGGAGATTTCCAAACCAAGTTGAGTTATGAAGCAGTTAATGGAGTAGGAGTGTGTTCATGTGTAGTTTTTAATTTCCTAATTGCCAATCCCTCTTGAATATAAAAGAAAGTGTGCTTATTCACTTTCTTGCCAAGAGTTAGATGAGTGTTATGTCTGTGCATTAACTAAGAAGTTAGAGCTGGGAGTCAATTAGCATAAAGACCGGGAGCAGGGGAAACAGCTAGCCTATAGGCTCACTACAAAACTCAAAAACACACCCATTACCACCTCTAAATTACACTAATGAATGCATAGTACCTTGTTTGTTTAGTTCTTGTTTGTTATCTTGGATGATCAATACTCTTGTCATTGATATATTTCTCCTTGTGTACAGATTAAAGACAATAGATACAACGCGTTGATTAGTAAAATGAAATAAAAATTAGTTTTTGGTAGGCACAGTTTTGAACTCTGGACAGAGCCAGGCTTGCTGTTTCCCCCTGCTTCCAGTTTTTGCTTTTGCTAATCTAAGCTCGCTGCCTGCTAGCTATAGCTATAGTTGCATCAATCTTCTCTGCTAACTCAGTAGACGTGAATAAGTACACAGCAATGTCAAACTTTTAATTCCCTTAAAACGCTCTGCACTGATTGGAGGTTTTGGCAGAGCTGAACACCCATAACAACAACAGCTGAGAAAAAGCCTTGGGAGAATTACTGTTGAGCAAAACTGAGCGGTCTGTTGTGCAGATTTTTCTGTTCTCATAAAACACTCTCCTGGCAGTTTTTCCAAAAAGAAAAATGCTATGTGTAAACACAGCCTTAGCCTGAGCTGCCTTGCTCACTATGGGTTGATGCAAGTTTTAACACAAAACAGTATATGATTTAGTATGGATTCATACTGTTTGTTTCTTTCTAGCCTCTGTGTAGTCATAATTTTATTTTAAAGCTGCACGAGTACAGAGATGTTATAGTTTAGCAAATGTGAAACCCTGCAAGGTGACGGATCTAATAGTCTGTGTGTCCAGGACGAAGCGTTCAGTCAGTGCTATTTGGGAGTTAGACTAGCTGTGTCCCATTCCTCAGGCTATCTCCTTCAAAGGACACAGCCTACAAAGAAAGGTGCATCCTTCAGAGGACTGAAGGTTAGTGGGCTGAACCTGGGCTGTAGCCAGCATTTTAGAAATACTGAGATCATGAACCGAACTCCCCCCAAAGGTACCCTCACTCCATATACCAAAAAGAAAGTCTAAAAAAATCTGGAGGTGATTTTACCTTCTCACCTTGCTGAAGTGATGTAGAAGTATGTACTCCGTGGTACACCGTGACATCGGTGTTGGGTGAAACAGTGTTGAAACTTTCTACCACAGGGGGCAGTGAAATGCTACTTTTCAGTCTGGTATTAAGTCATTCTTTAAAAATGCAATATACGACATTCAGCCCCACTAGATGTTGCACTAACACCAGCATCTCAGACCAAAACAAATGTGCGTGTCGTTTACTCGATAAAGTTGGGGGGAAAAAAGCGGTCCCTGAGCCGACAGCTCACAAAACTTGGATCAAATTGTCAAAGTAGGCAGTTGGCAGAATCTTGATTCAAGCATGAATCAAGATTCTGTTGTCACATTGCCTATTTCTTGCCTCAGATACTTTCAGAAACATACTGTATTTTAGTGTACTGTTTAGTGATAATATGATAAACTTTGTGATCCAGCTGCCATGATAAAAACGGATGCCGGGGAGACACGGAGGGGCTCGCATGCACTAACATCCACATGCGGCCAGACCAGCTATCAAAACAAAGAACAGAGAGGCTGGGATTACAACACACACAGAGGGAGTGTGACTCCATTCTCTGCTCAGGTCATCATTACTACACTATATCTTTGCTGACATCTAGTGGGGCTGAATGTCGTATATTACACCTTTAAATATCTACCATGTGGTGGTCTTAAACTGTACAATGTAAACTGATCATGCAAAGGAATGGCCAAAGTGTCCTCAATGGTAGCTATGGCCCTGAGCTGAACCTGCGCCTCCTCCAGATTTGGCGCCCACAGGATTCTCCACAGTGTCATCATGAGTTCTCAGGTCATGCCTTACTTGACATATTTGGTCCTCGGATGTGTAGTTCCAAAGAGGCCGTCCATGAAATGGGACACATCTTGTGTTTCATAATTTAGCTTTGTCACATCTGTGAGTGGAGTGCTTTACCTAGAACTGAGAGGGATTCATGAATGAGGCTCTGCTGACTGAGAACTGCCTTACAATAAGAAACGGATCAAAACATGCAACTACTATGATGTCTTGATGAGTATGTGTGATGTGCATCAAGTATCAGACTAAGCAAACTTTCTGTTTCTGTTTCCAACTGATGAAGCTCACACCATGGCATCTTCTTCTGTAGCTGTTACCATAGTGGGCAGTCATTACAGTTATCATTATCAGGACACATCACTTTAATTCCAAGAGGCACTCACAACAACATAATAACCCATCAATGGAACAGTTTTCAAAGCTGCATATACGTATGTCTTAAATGCAGTTAACACCTGAGATACAGAGCATAAAATCTTGCATGCTGCTAAAAGTGATGATTCTCTTTTTTTAAATATTTTGCTTCTAACATTTGAAAGAAAGGTTTATAAATAAATATAAATGCAACTGGAAGACTTTTTCCCAAAATATGATTTTTACAGCTACTCAGAACTCTTGAACTACTGAACTACATATAACAAAAACGCACACGAAAATTGCTGCTGGACCAGAATCAACAAGCTACTGTATGATTGTCACAGTGCAGTTTGTGCTGTCATAATTGCGGCTGTTTCATTTTTAAATATAATACATGAATGGTAGAAGACACTGCTGTACTAAGTGTGCTACATGTGGGGCCATGTAATGTGTTTAGCATCAGGAAAAGGCCTTGATGAAGACTTGATTCCCTCAGCCACTGAAGCAGGACAAGCAGGACAAATGATGCCATTGCTTTTAAAACAATCAATTTTATCTGGTCACGAGCACTGTGATTTAAAGTGAGCTCACAGTCAAACATTGTCACATGTATGATGAAGTGGAAATGCTGCTGGGATCTGTAACACTCAGTATAAATCCTCTATAGTCTCAAAACATTTTGTGAAAGGAGCACAAATTCTCAAAAAGCAAATTAGACATTGTAGACACAATTTATGCAAAACATTTTGTCACACAACGTTAAAAGCAAGACTAAAAGTCTACAGCCACTTTAGCCGCCCAATAATCATATAATGTGCATTATATGCTAGAGAATAAACTTGTTGGATAGATGAACAATGTTTAGACAACTTCGTTATTAGAGCTTTACCATTAGTAGAGCAAGAACTGTCAGGTGAGAGGCACCAGAGGAAAGGTTAACATGGTTTATCCATGTTAACATGCTTATATGTCAAATGCTAACGTTTAGCTTTTTAGCTTGTTCATGAGTTATACTGTATTAGTATTAAGCTCATAGTATAGCTATGAGCTTAAATCACTCCCTATTTACTACATAGTCCACTATATGTACTTTTGTGCAAATGGTAGCATGTTAACATGCATCACTTTGAATATTTGCATGCTGGCACACAAGCTAAACCCAATACAAACACTAGCATGGTTACCTGCTAATGCTGCTGATGTAAGCATGTTAGAATGTGTACATTTAGTATGTAACATATGACCGACCAATCTGCCGACTTCTCTATAGCTACGTCGCTAATGTAGCTTAAAACATTAGGCATTTTTTGAATTCATAACACTCAAAGGCTGTGACAGAAATCACTCCCTGTTTAAGTACTTTCTGCATTTTTATTTGAGTGTTTCAAATTCCCAGTCCATGGCCTGTACTGTACACAACCTGCTGCTAATAGTGCCATTATTTGATACATGCCAAAATTGAAGTTGTGCGACACAACACTTGTCAGTGATAATGCAATTGATGATGATTCATAAGAAATCTCAACTTACTTTACTGCTGATCACAGTTAATGAGGGCGTGATTTTGGACACACAGCTAATATTAAATGTTAGATAATGGTTAAATTTAGGTGAGGAAACCAACTTCTGTTTAGTATTAAAATATATGCAGAACAAATATGAACTTTCTGTGTATTCAGGGAACTCAGACTTTCACTGACAAGTTAAAAACAGAACCTGAGTCATCCGAGCTGAGAGTAAAGGTATCTCAACTCTACAACTTCCACACCTTTGCTTTCTATGGCATTACACCAGTGTCACTCTACTACTGTAGACCTGCTTACTCCATGAAATACTTTTGTTGGAAAAAAAGCTTGTTTCTTACTAATCATGCACAGCAGCATACCATGCTAATTCCACAAAACTTCCTGAGACTGGGGTGACAATAAATACACATGATCAAGCTACTGGATTCCAGTGAAAGCTCTCCTTACACAGTGTAGCTAACACCCATTCTGCCCGAGCGAACATTTCCCTCGCTCTTGCAAAAAAAAAAAAAAAAAAAAAAAAATACAATGAAATTTGAGTGTGGACATTTGCTAAATTATTGATGAAAGCAGCATCAGAGGGATGGAGTCAGTTCACCAACCATTAACTGGCTCCTTCAATTCAGGCAGAGAGCTTCTGAGACTGTCACTGTAAAGCCACCGGCTTTGTTAAGAGGGTGAAAAAAGAAAAATTACAGTATTTGGGGCCACTGGTCTGAAACTTGTTACTGCAGTCTGTGGGGAGTACGGTATGATCAGGTTGGGGGTTGGTATCCGGCAGATGTCATTCTTGCAGAAGTGTCTCCCTCCAGTCAAAGGTGTGGTTTGGTCCATGTGTGAGGGGAAGGATAGGAGGGTCCACTAACTGCCACACCCCCGTGTCTCCCTGCTCCTCACAGGAGCAGAAGCCCAGGTACGGGATCTGAGGTAGAAGCAGAGGAATTAATAAGACAAAAAGAAGAGGTTCAACTTTAAGTTCTGTAGTTGGACAGTATCATTTATAGAGCACCTTTAATTTTCTTGATGACAATCATTGTGTTTTGTATAGGTGACTTTGACTGCTTTCTGCTTACACCTCTTTATTTGCTTGCAAGTGGCTAATCGCACATTGTGCACTCTGCAGCCACCTTGTGGCACAAACAATAACATTGTTTCATCATTTGAAAATGATGATGATGGTTTGTTAAATTTCAACATTGTCTAAGTCTAGGTTCTTGATATTTGTTGGAATAGATAGATAATTAGATTTTTTTAATGCAAAAAAATAAGGGAAACTAGGCAGGATGTGGAGCACATGGTTGTAGTAAGAACTAAAAAGCACACTTCATTCAAGCATGTCAATCTACTGGTCAGGTGTCCAATTAAAAATAACTTTTTTAACACTTGAACATCTTGGTTTGACTTTGTTTCATATTTCCTCTTACATCTCTGTTCTTCACTGTGTTTTTGCATGTACACACAAGTGTTTTTGTACATTGAGCCACAATCAGCATGGAGAGAAGAACTGAGGGAACCAGATGGAAGTAATAAGGGACATCAAAAACAGATATGCAGTGAACAGACCTTTCGGACCACTTGGATGAAGTCCTTGGCGCTCTGTGGGCTGCGGCCCTGCAGCTGGCGTGTGCAGGCCTCTAAGGAAGAAGCGTGGGCTACAATCAGCACGTTGTTTCCTGCAGAGAGTGGAAACCCAGGCAGGATGCAATATCAGCAGTGGACAAACACATGAGCAAATGAGAAAAAATACTTCACCTACGCAAACTCAAACTCAACAACTACCAAACTCTAAGGAGTGTCTCATACCAGTGTTTTTGCAGTCTGACAGGATATCTTTGGTCACCTGGTAGCTCCGACTCATGTAGTTCTCATAGGATTCAGACACAGTGAGCTTGCTGACTGGGATCAGAGGTCTGTATGGAGATAAATACCAGTTATTGATGGGAAACTCTCTGTCTCCACTTTCAGCTGTTGAAATCTCAGCAAAAGAGTTCAGTTCTTTCGTGTGCCATTGAAGGGAGGTAGTGTGTTGGAGTGCACTGGGGTTGTGTAGTTGTTGTTTTAAGTGAAGAAGATTTGGCAGCACATAATTACACAAGTACAACCACACAGCTACAGCTACAGGTGGTACATGTAAACTGTACACACTGTGTATTAAGTATTTATACTCATATGTACAAAACAAAATAGATAATTAGTGAAGTGCAAAAAGCAGAGAAATTATAATGGAAAAAGCCCAAAAAGTCAATGATCAGGGTACTTTATCACAAAGCCAGATTAGTGGGTTAAGCTCCTTTTCAACCAAAAAGTTAAAGGAACTATTGAACCAGAGGAACTAACCTCAGGAACTAAACTAGGAACTGAAAGTCCCTTTTCAGCATTCCTGTTCGTGTTTAAGTCAACAACAAAGCCTAACTTTACTTTTAACATTAACAAACGATTACAAATGTCCACCCCTTGTCTTAATATAAATACTAGAATACGTCCTCGTTTTATGAATGAAGCAAGTTAAAGCAATGAACCAATCGGCGACAGTCAGCCCTGCAAACCCTGCCCCTAAAGTTCCTGTATCTTTGGAAGGTAAAATCTCCCCCGACCAGGGACTTTTAGCATCAGGAACTATCCTACGGGAACTACATTTAGTTCCTCATTCCTCTGGTCCAAATACAGATTTAATCCCTTTAGATTCTCAAAAGGTTCTTAGTCCACTGGGAAACTTCCTGTGGTGGAAACACCCTATTAATCAGCTATCTTAAGGATTACAAAAATGGTCCACTTTTAATGAGGTTGGATTACCATGGTAACCTATTCTACACTACTAACCTGCTCCGGAGCGGGTTCACTTTAGAGGATCAGATCAGTACCTGCCAACAGCCCTGATCACTGGATAAACTAAGTCATCATTCCTACAGCATCCTGACACGGACAAGAGCACTGACTTAACTATAAAATGGCAAGTAGTGATGAGCAATAGAAACATATTTTATAGATCAGTAGAATCACTTTGCCTGTCATGATAATGATGTCAGTTGACAATTGCCACTCTAGGTTTACAACTGGATCTGTTTTGCAGACCAACAGCCTAATAAATGCTTAGTTTTTAGTTAGTTTTACCTGCATATTAATACATTTTTTTATTATCTGTACTCTGCTTTGGCAGCAGGGATAGCCTTACTTTAACTGTTCTTAAGTGTATCACTTATTCATATCACATTGTTCATCATGAGAAAAAAAAGCACCAAAATATCACTATTCTAGACTGCTGAACATGTTGAAAATGCCAAAAATAGCCTTAGGTTAAATATTTGGACATTATCTCTAAAGTCTCTTCAGCTTCTTATTCTACTCAAGTCGTGGGATTATTTTGTAGACTTATTCCACCTTGCTGAAAATCACTCCAAGTCAAGTGACGTAAGCTCAGAGCTGGATAGAAAAATCCAGAGTTAACTGAGCGGGAGCATGACACAGTTCTGTAGTTAAATAATGCTGTCTAAGCTTTCATTACTGCCCAACAACACAACCAACCTGTCGTGTTTAATAAAATTGTTTCAAATGTTTTTTTTTTTTTCCATGTACTCATGTACTGTATCCAGGGATCATTTTACAAATGTAGATGACACATTTTGCAGATGACAAATACATTTACATGACTGATTATTCGTGTTGCATATAATTGATTGATGTGTGTTTTCCTTTGAGTTGTTTGCATCACCTGTACGTTGTGTCCACACTGAAGTGGGCTGCAGCCAGGTCAGTGGGAGGTATCCATGCAGGCAAGGAGCTCCCAGAAACCCACTTGGTCCATTCAAAAAGCCCTGGTTCCACTCGCACCTTCAGCTTGCCTTCCTGCTGCATACCTGCTCACACACACACACACACACACACACACACACAGTTGTGTTTCCATCACTTCAGAGGACGTTACATTGACTTACATTCACTTCCTGGAGACTTATTACAACCCTAACCATAACCACCACATGCCTAACCCTGAACCTTACCCTAACCTTAACATAACCCTAAATTAGCCTTAACTTTAAACCAAGTCTTCACCCTAAAATTAATGATTTTACATTAAGGGGACTTGCTTTTTGTCCTAAAACAATGACTGTGTAAACAGATTTACGTCCCTACAATCTGAGGAATACCTGGACCACACACACACACACACACACGTACACACACACACACACACACACACACACACACACACACACACACACACACACAGCTGATTAGGGCTCGTCTTAAAAGTTAAACTCATGGTTTGTTGACTAAAATTCAACATGATCAACTCTCTTGATGTCCCTGAGATAAAATTACAGTATGATACATATCTCTGTGTGTATCTGAGACTCTTCTTACCTCTAAGGATGTTCTGTGCAGTCTGAACACATCTCAGGGAGGGAGAGCAGTACACAAAGTCTAACACTGTGTTGCTCTCTGACAGGGCCTCACCTGTAGAAACACATATGTAGCGCACATGTATTTCATGAACATAATACAATGCTGCTCTTTAGTTAGATCTACAGATATTGGTGACGTACCCACTAGTCGTGCCTGTGTGCATCCAGTCACAGTGATGGGAGCGTCCATGTCGTAATCTCTCTGTCCTCCCCACAGCGGCAAACTGGGAGGCATGTTCAGATTGGAGCGGACATATCTACCTGCAAAAACATTTCCAAGAGAAGATTCTTTTTTTTCTTATTCCTTAAACTTCCTTTTTTACTGATGAAATTCAAGGGGACTGGTTATAAAATATCAGTGTGTATTGGACTTAAAAACCTCAGTCTACCCCTACAATACTCCATTTATTAAATTTCTTTTGATTTAAGATGAAGCTGTCATGAGCTAATCGCATTTGAGTGGCAGCGCTCACCTTTACTGTCTGAGCAGAGGGAGAGCCAGTGTTTGCCAAAGACCACATCCATCCTCTCACCGTGCCGACACACAAAAAGTGTCCGCTTGGGCTGCCGAGAGTGACTACCACTCATCCGCAGGACCTGCTAGAGATAAAAAGCATTAGTAAGTCACAGGGCTTTTGAGAAATGTGTGTATATGTTACATTTTAATTCAAAATCTGTCATTTGTAAAGATTCAGTATCACATAATTTTAAATAATAAACACACAAATCTACCTGCATTGGATGACAGATGAGACTGAGAGTGGGTGTGTCTCCAGGACTGGGGTTATCAGGGCGTCGGCTGTCCAGCAGGCCGTCAAACAATCCTCTCTCCTTGCCGGTCTTGTCAGAGGGCCCGCAGCTGAAGAATGAATGGGAGCTGTGGTGTCGAGGAGAACACACATCAGATATAAAGTACAAATTACATAATTTCTTTCTCTTGGCAGTTGAGAAAAGCTGATTCATTGGGTAAGAAAATACATCTACCTGAAGCTACAAAATTTAGTTTGTCCAGGAGGTGGTGCTAGAGGGAAATTATCACCAAAAACTGCAATGTTTAATACAATTAATTTACTGTGTAACTGGCTTATATCTGGTTCAAGGAAACAAGTTATGGTTGTGTTTGTTTCTGAAGTTTCTGAAAGTAATAAAGAAGATATTTTAAACACAACAATTTTAAATGTTTTTTTTTCACATATACAATTCAATCTCAATTTTAGAGCAAAAGGTTTATTGAAGAAAATATGTTTGTTTGCTATGTTTAGTTCTTATTTTGTAATTTTTCTTCATCTTAGTCAATGAACGTCTGTCTCCATCTTGTTAAATGGTTGATGGACTGTGAAAACATTGTGGATGATGGAATCAATGATGGAAAAACAGTAAGACCAGGAATTCATCGCTTTATTGCTTACAAAGTCTGATATGTTGCATCTTACAACATATGCATATTGTAAATGAATCTAAACTTGAAAATATAAGAAAGGGTTTTGCCACATTTTGCTGTTTGGATAGATGAGATAAAGGATGGCATGTATGTTTGTTGATCGACATTCAAATGAAGAGGGTCAAAAGGGTCACCGTCTGAGGAGCATGATTGCGCTCAAACAATCTCATGATAATCTGCCAATTACATTCTGATATGTCTTGTGTACAAGGGCAAATTCTGGCCTAGTTGTTGCATTAAAAAAGGTCAAAGCCACCAAATGATTAATATTCACCAAAACTATCTACACTCAGTTTCATGGTAATCTGGCCAGCATCTGACCAAAGTGTTGGATGCACTCACAACTGTACTTTTTAGTATTTCAGTGTCAAATGGGTGTTCTATGTGTATTTTGTATCATGATGTTGATGTTTTTTTATCTGTTGATCCTATTTGGAGAATCTTGTGCCAGTATGGGTGGTCTGCTCACCCATGGAAGACCCAGGTGTCGGACTCGTCGGCCAGGCTGACGTAGTTCTCAGGCAGCAGGCCAGACAGCCCGGTGGCCAGCGAGGTCCCGTTCACCCAGCCTTCACTGGTACTACCCTGGTCCACTGGAGACATGAAGACAAAATCCCCAGGAACCAGCTCCAGCTCATCGTCATTCTGCGGCATGTAGGGGTACATCACCCGCAGGGTCTGCACATGGGACATATACAGGCGTGTCTATTACCGGCTGTTACTGACGTTTAAAACAAACTGTCAGCACCATCACTCACTATCACTTGTGTCAATATGTTCTTACGCTGCTTGTAAAGAGATATATGTGACCTTGAAACATGCAGTGTAAGCATGAATAATAGATTACCTCATGGTTTGCAAAACGAATGTCCCTGGAGAAGAGGACAGCCAGCCAATCACAGCCAAGCTTGACTTCGATGCCCTTGGCCAGTTTCTCCAGCGAGGGGAGGTGATCAGTGGGGAAGTTGTAGGCCAGAGTTACATGGAGCTGCTTCTTATGAGGCTCCACGTGGACCTCTGGATGACACATGAGGCAGGAATTTGTTTTAGATAATACTGAATACAGATTTTGCACTTTTTGTTATCTGTATAAAACTGCATAAAAAATAAGCGCAACAAGTCGCATTGAGGTGAAACTGTACAGGGCATCATTAGAGTTGAAATCTGAAAAAAAAAAACCAAAAAACCAAACAAAGAAAAAGACAAGCCTCAACATTCCACACATCACACGCACTAATCTGACACTTTACCGTGAAGCAGACATATGACAGAGCATTAACACTAACACCATGGCTCTAATCTGATTTGGCATTTAGCTGCCTGACACACCGTTTGCCAGTCACTCTCATTTTTCGCCTGTGTTTAAAATCAGTTACACTGACAGGCTGAGTGAGCACTTTAATAACACGATGTGACCGCCAATCATTTACTGCCGCTGCTGGAAAACAAAGTTGGTCACCACACATTACATGGTGAATATGATGCTGCTGATATACTGTCTATAAACACAACAAATAAACAGGATATGGTGATGAGGACAGTTATTAAAGATGGGACAGATAGATGGCAGCTAAGATCCATATATAGTGCAATTATCCTCTAATGCTTGTGGTTCCTACCTGCCTTCCTGGCAGCCTCTGTGGAGAAGTCGGCTGCAAACTGCTTGAGGACGTCGGCCACCTGCTCCTCCACGAAAAGACCAATGAAGTTGGAGGATGTGTAGAGCTCAAGGGGCAGTGGGCTGGGAAATCGACCCCGCCACTGCTGCACGGTGGCCTGGAGGGCCTCGCATAGAGCTTCCACTTTGTGGTCTGCACACTGATTAGAGGGGTAAAAGAGTTACACGCCTTGTAAACTTTACTCATCAGCCTTTCTGAAAGTTCAGTTTCAGTTCAGTTCAGCCCTCCAACTCACCATAAAGAACTGGCAGAGGGTAATGTGGGGAAAAATGTTATGGGCTTTGTTTTTGCCACATGTGACCCGACTCTGTTGCCAGAAGTGGGAGAGCTGGTTCTGTAGTGGCCCACTGGGTCGCAGGTAGAGGACAAACTCCCTGGGCAGAGGGTCATCCAGGAACGGGTCGTCCACGTGGGAGAACAGCCTGAGGGAAGATGTGAATGGAATTAAGCAAAAGTCACAGTTTATACATTTGCTGAGCTTAATGTTCTTTTGTTTTCAACTCTTATTCTACTTCACAAAATTCATGTCAGTCCATTTATGACATAAGTAAAACCTTAAAAGAGGAAGTGAGTGAGCACACAGTGCTGAATGCAAATGATTTCAGCCGTAAGAGCAGTTCACTCAAGCCTTACGGCTCCTTTATAATTAATCATTTTAATACTTTTCTGTTTCGAACAGAAAACTTTCTGCCTTGTCTGCTTGTTTTCTGGTAACAGTTCTGTCCTCCAGTAATGACAGCAGATATTCTGAGTGAACCAACTCCTGAGTCTTAATTCAGGATTTCAAAAGATCTTATTTGGCCTACAGTCATTTGGTGGAGCCACTGGTGCAAAATGCCTTCATTTCCAACAGGCTTTATTTATGACTAGTGATATTCCTTACATTGTGTGCAATTGGTGAACAGCATTGGCTTTCTTGGACACAAACATTTAGTGAATCTGAGCTTCCAATCTGTTGAGAGGAATTTTACAAAAATTGTTACTTTTTTAATTTAGAAATTTTAAAATGAAAAAAATACTCTGCTTGGAATAATAATTTGTGTCAGAGAAGGATGATCTTCTTTCCCCAGCAGAGGGCAGTATAACATATCATCATCTCCTTGACTTGTGATGTGTATATGTGTATGTACTGTAAACACATATGTTGTTTTAACTTACCAGTCACATGCTGCTTGTACACTCCGACCTCCTGTTGATACCAGGGCTTTCAATCTGTAAAAGAGCACAAGAGAGAAGAATAAAAATCAAATTACATCCTCAACAACATCGAGAATGTTCACTTACAAGTTGCTCATTTATACTGTGAAATGTGCACAGTGAAAATGTGTGACTAGTGAGCGCAATGCAGCAATGAGAAACCCAGAGAAGATACTTCTTTTCTTTCTGAATGAGTTAAGCAGCCCTGGAACACATTGATCTTGTTCTCTATACTGTAGTTTTTATCCTCAAGAGTTTTCTGGCAGCAGATGGCAAATAAAAGGAGAACTGTGCTGGATCCATGCCTATGTGGAAACTGACACTCTGAACAGTTAAGAGATGCAAATAATGGCTTTAAAGCAAGAGGGAGAAAATATGGAAAAGGTGCAAAGTTGTTGACTGAGCAGAGCTGCCTCCGGAGGTGTCACTGGGAAAAGGAAGATGGTGAATTATTCAGGTTTTTCCTGGTTTGACTGGCTGAAGTGAATCTCTAAACAGAAATCCGGCAGCCGTCAATTCAGACAGAAAAACATCACATTGTCAAATGGAAATGCATTTCTTCTCTCACTAGTTAGAGCTAAAAGAAGACTATATTTGGCAGTGGTGGAATAAACAAAGCAGATTTTACGTCATGGCTGAAATTACTGTAAGACGCGTTTGTAATCTAAACATTTGTTGAAGTCAATTATGTTTTTACTTTGATAAGTTCTGATTACTTGATAACTTTTAATTTTAGTGTTTGCATCCAGTAAAAACATCGCATCAGGCACTGGTTAATACATAATTACATTTTACATTACATTTGTAAGAAGATTGTGCAAATGTATGTAGAATTCATTTTAAAGCGGCATTAACTGATTGTGGTTAATATAAACTTTAACTTAAACTTAATCTAATTTAATCAAACAAATAAATAAATGTAGTCGTGTGTTATTATTTTGGCAGTTTACTCTGAACACTAGAGTGGGTGATATGAGCCAAAAAGCCTTCCACACAGTTACGCTAGTCTGAATTGGTTTCTTTAGACCTTTTTTCCACAGCAGACTCGTCTTGGCAGGAAAAGCACAGGTGTAATTAATAACATTAACTATGACTCCACTCCACTTAGTGTCCCTGTAAACCAGCACACATAATTCCAAGAACTGGAGCACGTACATGTAAGTGAAATGCAACAATCATTAATGCTATCGATTATGCTTGTGTTTATTTAAAATATTTTTTTTATTTTTATTGCGTTTTCGTTACTTTTACTGCAATATATATCAATGTGGTCCATGAAAACCCAAAATTGAATACAATTACATCACCTAATCACTTTGAAAATAAATAACATAAATCAACAGTCAGCTACATGATATATAATAATATTGATATATTTCACCAATCTTTATGCAACTGTACTTATTCAAATTCATGTCGATATATTAACTTAATCCTTCAAAAAAAGAAAAAGAAAATAAAAATACACTTGTGTTTGACCAACCAGAGTGAAATATCTCAACGACACAACACTTGATACATATTTACAGTTTGGTAGCTGTCCAATCTAAGACAGTTAGTTTTGTTTTCTAACAAAACGCACGTATTTCAAGGTGACAGTTATACAGTATCAGTTATGTAGAATATTTCTCAATTCTTTCCACTCCCACCTTGTGATCTGAAGGTTCAGCGTAACAGTGAGTAATTGTACGTTTATGTCACACGTCAGTTCCTTCTACCCAGCGTGGAAGATGATACTCAGCATGTGTGGGAAGACATTAACATCAATTCCTTTCATAGGAGTAAGTGTGAACAAACCACAGAGGAGGTCTCCTCATAACAATAACCAAGGACTTCCAGTTACTTGTGAAGCAATGAGTCATCTCTATGAAGTGTGGTGTGTTCTCTTGTTAACCATCTGTTTACTATCTGCTTTCTCTGGCTGATAACTGAAGAAATTGATTGCACAGTCATCTACAGAAAGCCACATAGAAATATTTTACAGAATAGCCTAAAAGAGTGTGATGTGAAAGCTGAAATAACTGGCTTATTCAAACTGCTTTCTGTTTGAAGAAAGATATTCAGCTCCTGCTTTCACAGAACAAACAAGGTTTCCGCTACTGGTAAAGACACAAGTCTCAAGTTTATGTTTGCCAATTACACAAGTTTCAATCCTCCACAGAGATCAAACACCAGTTTAAAAGCAATAAGCAGAGAGAATGGCAATTTATCCATTCACACCTCCGTCCTTACCTCAGCAACACCTGGAGGCTCGACTGATAAGCAGGAGAAGGAACGGCAGATCGGATGATTCATATTAGAGCCAGAGAATCTAATTAGCCATAACAGAAGATAAGAACGTGTGTATGCTAATGTGGTTTCTATCTCTGGGGGGCGGTCGGCCCCCTCAGCATGCCATGAGATGTTCTTGCGCGATGGGAAAGGTGGAGGTGCTACGGAGAGACGTGTTTGTGTGAGCATTAATGACTGCATGCTGACTGTATGTCTTAGGATTTGATCACTGCACATCTTTGAATACCACTGCTAATACAGTATGCTGGACTGAAACAACATTAATACTGTGTGGTGATAATCTATATTTATAATTTCAACCACTGGCTGTTTTTATTTGATGCAAACATGCAGTGCTTCCAAACTTAGAAGGCTACTATTGCTTTTTAATATATTACGCTACAGTATTACTTTAACACTACACTAATACATACTTGTTTTTAACCATTTGAAATGTATAAGGAGCTCTACAGCCCAGTTTAGCCTCTTTTAGCTTGTTGTTTTGGTTTCACAATCCCAGAATTGACTGTAATTGAGTCTCACTGGTCAAAACAATCCTGTTTCCAGCAGCAGACAGTTGTTTTCAGCTAACTGAATATTTTGTGGATTCTTATCCTACCCATCCTTGTGAAAAAAAACACACATTTTATGTAACTTCTCAACAGTGAGCTCAGTCAGCAGCGGTTCTGACCACAGCAGAGGCAGTCAGAGACATCACTCAGCTTACGGGTGTCTTGGTGACTGGTTGGGTTTTATGAAACTGCTGTGTCCCACAGGTGCAGACCTACATACCACTGCATATGTATGTGAGAGAATCAGAAAGAAGGAAGAAAGACCGAGACAAAGCGCCTAAAGGAAGCTGTTTAAGGAAGAGACTGAAACCACTTCAACACACACCCACAAACACACACCAACAAACACATCAGCGAACAGTAAATAGAGCCAGACATGAGGAACATAAAAGAAAGGTTTTCCACATGCTAACAACTGGGTTACATTTAATGGTAATGACGATGCTAGGCCCTATATCTTTGAGCTTTCACAACCAGACAATAGCTGGAAAGGAGAAGTGGGTCCTGTGAGCCGTATGTCAGTCAATTTGTCATCGTGTTTGTCATCAGTGTGTAAGGCAGTCGAGTGTAAAATACTCACTTTAATGCAATTCTATTTAGATTCCCTGTGAAATATCAAATACAGACTGCGCTCCATACTGCTTAAGGGTGACAGTATGTGTATCTTTCCTAAACTACAGTAACAAATATTATTGCCTTATGTAGATACTGTGTATCGCTAAAACAACATTGATAAATTTGGCCTCTGAAATATGCTTCACAATTTATTAGTCAGCAGAGGAGACCGATTTTTCCCGGTTCCTTGTTTGTCATGACAAACATTCAGCTCAACAGGAAATGGGCTGCACAGGATGGGAAAAGTTATTGCGACAGTAGTGACCTTAAAGCCCCTGAAAACTTGGTTCAGATCTTAAAGTCCCCCTCCACTCAAAAATGTGTTATTGTTGTTACTTGACTTGGATGTTTGAGCTTCACTGTGCAGAATGACGTCTGTGCAGAGGTTGTTTTCTTATTCATCTGCTGAAGGAGGAAAGTTTCTTTGTGCTCACCTCAAATCTCACTTTAACAAGTGTACCTACGTGAATAATTTGTGATATCACAACTACTTTGGAGCCAATTATGGTCCAGAATGCAACTTACACAAGTGCAATGTGGAAACTTGAAGCCTCCAGTGCACAAACACTGAGACTGCACTTTAAAGTGAGGTAGGAGACATCTTGTGTCCAGCAGTTAAGCTTCTGAAAATGAAAATATTTGCATATTCATAGATTCTAGAAGTTTTCACTGAGGGATTTTAACAAGGTAATTGTACTTTTTTTGTGGAAAACACCATATCAGATGCAAATGATCATTCCAAGCAGAGTATTTTTATTTATCTTATAAAACATGTCTGGAGGGGATCTTTAAGTTTGGAAAAAAAACATTCCTACTGTAGGTATTATTTATTGAGAATCAAACACTCAAAAACTCAGCTAACCCACACATAAACACAACACTTTTTAAATGTTTTTTATGTCCCCTCCTATGTATCCTGCTCAGTGGTCTGAACCGTTGCATATACTAAACTACGTGGGAGTTTGAGAAATGAAGTTAAAGTTGACTTCATCCTGATACTTTTGCTTTCTATTAGACAACGTTTCCCAGATTTCATCTCTGTAGCACATGAGTCGTGTCTTCAGTGAGTGAGTCAAGTGACTGGTGACTGCTAAACTCAGACTGTATATAAATACAGAGGTCATGACAGCTCCCCAAAAGTGAAGCCAAAATATCTCAATCGCCCCCTGGTGGCTGGCTGCAGTAAGGGTCATAAGTCCCACCCCCTCCATGTTAGCAGATGGTACGAGCCAAACTAAAATATTAAAGTTCACGTCAAATACATTTTTCCCAAACATGGTTTCTGTTATTAAGGTCGTTCTTATCACGCTGATGTTTATCCAAGTGCTCATATTTCTGTTATATTTGTTTTTAATTAGTTATTTGATGATATAAAAAGGGAGTTTGACTCTCATGTGATACAACCAAAATTACTTACTTTGGCAGAAAATTGTGTTCATGTATCACTCCATCGCCCACAGCAAGAAGCTCTAAAATAGGTTTTCAGGGGCGATTCAGGGGTGACTTTGATGACCCATTAGTGAGTCACACTATTGTCATCTGGAACATTTAATGATATATACACCCATTGACTGATTAATTGTTCTTGTGAAGAAACGTCAGGCACACATGAAGTCATATTTTTTCCATTTCTGGTTGGCTCAGATGAACATTTATCTCCAACACAAAGTTAGAGATAAAAAAAAAAAGAAGACAGAGTCAAAAAAAACAACCCCGCAATGAGTGATATGATCTATGACAAATGATAACACAATTCATCAGACATTAGACAACCATTAAAAGAATCATATGAAGTGTGAACCATTGGTCCCTTGTCACAGTGTCTTATCATACCACTATCAAAGGAAATTTAGGATATGTAAAAAATACATATAGACACGTCAGTCTGAAAATGACTCCATAGTCAATAATAAATCTCCAAGGTTTCAGTTACAAAAATGTTGTCAAAAGGAGCACTCCATCTTTGCACAAGAGGCTTTATTTACAACACGTTTCCAAGAAAAATGTGAGCAATCATCTGGGGAGTCACTAGAAACCCCACCAATAAGACTTCTCTAGCCTCAATTTATGACTCCACTTTCACAAAGGCAAGAATAGAGGCAAGACAGAAAGCGTCGCTCAGTAAGACAAATATGAGTGTCAAATGTGTAAAAAACACTTGTATGATACTCAGGAGTTCAGGGGCAATGCTCAATACACTGATGAGTCACAACGGGATATTTGTGGCTGGCATGACCCCTGCCATGTCTGCTGTAAAAGCAAACACTGCATTCCAAGTTAAGACCCCTCACATGTGGTGGCAGCGGTGTCTTAGTTTGCAGATGCTTCTTTGCATCAAGAGCTGTATGACTGTCCATCATCTCATGAGTCTGCTCTGTGCCACAGAATCAGACTTTCATGAGTTACAGCTGAAGCACAGGCTCATGCTGCAAGACAGTCGCCAAAAATACCCCAGCAATTCAGCATCAGAAGAGCTGATGAACAAGAAGTGTAAAGTTGTGGAATGCTCCAAAATCTAGACAATGTACAAGCAACTACTGCTTGACACAAACAAATGTCACTGAAATGAAGGGTTTTTGTATCGAGGTATGAACCCAAATCCCAACACAACACTGAGCAAGTACAACTGTTAGTGTTCAGACTACATGTGTTGTAACTAAATGTGACTGTAACTTAATGAGGCATTACTTAAGAGACGTGTGGTATTGCATAACTTGCCGTAATAAATAAATCATCTAGGGATCAATGATGTAATTAATACATCACATTGTCTTCACACAGTTTCGTCATTCTGGGTGCCTTTTTGCTACTGATGTTTTTGTTCAATTCAAGGTAGAAATGATGTAAAAATACAGAAAATCACACAGGGATAAGCACTTGTTAACATCTATGAACTGTATGTGCTTAAAATGTGACAGATTAAAGAACTGGGTTGCATTTGTATTAGGATTTTCAAAAGTTCTGTTTTCTGTAACACATTTTGAAGCTGATTTGACTCTATAAGGCTGTTTAAAATGATCTGCTTATTAAATTAACAACAATTTAGTTCGTTTTTACTCTCAGATATGATTTTACTGTGTGGTTTAATGTTTCTGAAACAGAATTGTTCATGACACATGATTCTTTGTACTTCTCTCCACGTGTTTTACTGAATTAGTTTTAGTTTCTGGTGGATTCATCTTAGTTGCTACCTGCTGTGTTGTGTAGGGGGTTCTTCGGCCAGGGAATAAGATTAGATGAAACCCCCCTGGGACTGTATTGATTTCTCTAGGGGAGGTGGGGTGATTTTAACATTGCTGCTCGTCAGTGATTTTAATCCAGTCTAAAGCGCTTTTGTGGATCATTTTTCACCTCCATCCCAGTAATAATTACCTACTGTATTCCTCCTGTTATTTCTCCTTGTATTCTTGTATTTTAGTTGTTTTCCACATGAAGAGCCACTTCTCCTACATCAGCTCTGTGTGAAATTTAACTTTTGTGTGAAAATGGAGTATAACTATCCAATGGAAACATGCAAACACCAACATATAGGCCTATTTTGGAAACCACAGACAAAAATGAAACTGTTAGGAGAGCAAGACACCATGAAACCTCATCAAATGGTTGGTTGTAATGTCAGCTACAGGTAGTACTGTTATTCCTTTGGGAGCCCAGTTTTTAGCTGATATTTCTTTACACTTTGGCAATTTGGCGCCGTTAAAGTACATAAAATTAACTATTAGCAGTTCCTGTTTATAATGTACCCCTTGATGTATAGACGACTATCTATCTATATATTGTAGATGATAGTAAACTGAATATCTTTGGATTTTGGACTGTTGATGAAATAAAACAAGACATAAGAAGAGGTCATCATGAGCTCTAAGAAATTACAACAGGCATTTTTCACTATTTTCTGACATTTTATAGACAAAACAATTAATCAATTAATTAAGAAAATAATCAGCAGATTAATTGATGACGAAAATAATTATTAGTTGCAGCCCTAATTCTCAGGAAAGTCCTGAATGTTTGTTTTCTATGATGTGTATTCAGATTTACGATTTATGGACGTCAGAGATGATGATATCCTCAGGAAGTGTAAGTCACACTGGATATCAATTTGTGTCACATCTGTGTGTTAAGATTTTAAGAGATTAAAATCCAGTCTGGACCAATGAGTTAAATTACCAAGGAGCACAGTGAACATTTCATTCCCCACTTCTAACTGTAATGTTAATCCCGTCCAAATGGGGCTTAAGACCACAACTGTAATTATAAAGAGACAGGGTTAGTTTGTACCTGGCCTACCACTTTGGGTAATACAGTGACTTTTTTTTCCTTTACAACTTTTTTGTACTTGTTTTCAAATCATGACTTAAAAATAACCACAAAAGAGAAACAAAAAGACGAAACCTAAGGGTTCCCAATGACAGCCCACATTTCCTTTTTCCTCTGTCGCCTCTCCTCGCCTTTTCATAGCTGGGGGATGTTGTTTCAGCAGGCAAGCCCTGAGCTGAATCAAACAAGTCGATTAGAGGCTAGTTGGGGCTGAAGGAGGATCCCATGTAAACACAGCAAGGAGCTTTTTTGGGAGCAAACTACTTTCAGTTTGAAACATGAAAGAAATCAAGTCTAATCTGTTCAGAAAGATGATGGTAGCACAGCCTGGCCTGAGGTTTGTTGATCAAAGCAGAGGAGCGATCAGTTGGGTCTGGTGGGAACAGAGAGCTGCTTCGCTAAAGCCTCAAAGGCCAGCTACGCACCACTCCCTGAGTCTTCATGATGACAGTGCAACTCTGTGCACACTTTCAGACCTCAACACTCTGGTGAGTTTAATGTTGCTAAGCAAAAGTCAGTAGAGTGGCTTCAAGCAGTGGCAGTCATGGCATAAAGTCAAACTGTCAGCTAAAATATCCTCAGGAGCATGATTTCTTTACCTGATTAACTCTGATTTGTACAGAAACTGCCTGTCTTGATTGATACATTTTTAATTTGTTGGAAAACTGTAGGTCAAATCCTGTTCCTCGAAGATAACACTACCTCTGCAGTACAGTCATAAAACGACAGAGCAACTATAACATACAGGAAGCGTCAAAGCATGAAGTTAGGAAGCCAAAGACAACGTGTCAGTGTAAGAAACAGGCGGTATGGTCTTCATGGCAATGAGAAAATACATCTAAGAATGGGCTGATACTAAAACTACTACTGTTGCTAGCCAATAATTTGGTGTATTCATGCAACATACTTTAAGTTGATCACAAGTTTCTAGTTGCATCTGTTTTGTCATCTTTATGTTCATTTCCGATACACTATGGATTGGCATTCTGTGTTAGTGTGACAAAGCCTCTTGAACAGTGTTTAAAGTCTGCCTGTCATTTTGGGGTTTATGGTAATTTGCCATCAAACCCACATCTAGATGAAAAGATCGATATGTGTGAGTTCAGTGTGGAACCTCACGTGCTTAGCATAGCTTAGCTCAAGGAATGAAAGCAAAGGGAAACTGCTAGCTTAGCTCCTCCAAGAACTAAAAAACACACCTTCTAATCCTTTAACTTTGTTATTTGTATCAGGGCCCTTTCCAGGGTTTTGTAAGGTCATGAGTCTACTGTAAGTCTACCCAGCATGATCCCCCCACCCCAGACACCAAAAAGAAAGTATATAAACTATATTTTATTCCTTCAGTTAACTGTGGAATTATATTTTCTGTGAATAAAATTTGAACAGAAATGTGTAAATGCTGCTTTAAAGCCTTCTCCCCATTGCCAGGGATACACATCTGAAAGAGGAATACTAAATTATTCATCTATGTGTGTGTATGTTTTTTATATCTTCATGTTTATATAATTTATTACGTATTAAATATATTTAGAACAATATAAACTGCTGCTAAAATTAATTGATAGAAAAAATCTGCACCAATTTTGATAATCGATTAATGGTTTAAGGCATTTTTAAGGAAACATATAAACGTTTTGAGGCAGCAGCTTTTCAAATGTTAATACTTTCTGTTTTTTTGTCTTCTATGATACTAGTAAACTGAATATCTTTTGTTTTTGTATGTTTTTTATACTGTTGGCTGAACAAAACAAGACATTTGAAAATGTCACCATATTCAAATCTTGGAAACGTAATCATCATGTAATCAGTAGATTAATTGATGGTGAAAACAATCATTCATTGCAGCCTTAAACATCAGATTTGTACTAAAAGGCAAATATCAGCCCCAACATTTGTCAAACTCTGGTGGTTACCACTCCCTGCTTCCCCATGATAAAACAACTGCTCCACAGCTGTTTCACTGCCTGACAGTCCCAGCGACTCTTCATGACTCCACACCTGTGGGTTTCCAGAACAGTGTGGGTTGAGAGCTGACTGAATGAAAGGTCTTTTGTAAGAAAATGTCCCTTGATGATGAATTTTCCTCATCAGCAACAAAAATAGATGAAAAAAGTCAAACTAAATGCAGGCTGTTGAGGGCTGCACGGGTTTTTCTTCACAAAAATAATAGAAAGTGGCTGCCTAGGTTGTTTCCCCTTGAGCTGCTATATCCGTTCACTGGTCAAACTCATAAAAAACAAGTACACTTTACAACCATTTTCTGGCTGAAATATCGCTTCTGTTTCATTTTAAGAAAGTTTGTACATATATATATACTGTGAATGTCATAGCTAACCATTGTTGCCTAATTAACACATGCAGAGTCAATCTATCGCCTTAAAAGCATTTATTGTGAGAAAACCACATTTGCTTGTTCTCACCCACGGAGATGTGAAAGTAGAAAAGTTTTCCAACCATAGAGAGGTCCTCTGATAACTGCTCGACTCACAGAGACAGGAAGAGAAACAGACAAGGCAGCGAGCAACACGCCCACGCAACACAACACTGTATACATCACACAGCACATAACGTTTTACTTTAAACTTAAACTAAGTGCACTGCAGAGCGGCCTTAACCACAACGGCAAATCATAAGAAACAATATGTATTGAGACATATAAAACACATTAATATGAGCAATGGTAAGAGCTTTAAACTGAGAGCCAAAGGAGGAGGGGACAGAGGTTAGACAGTTTATGAGTTATTGTTCAGCAGGTTAACGACCCGTTCTCTAGATGTTATCAGTATAAACACTACAATCGTTTGCAACAATACATAATTATACATTATATATGTTTGCTATGAACATCTGAGGCCTGTTGTATTTGTATTCTGATGGACTCCCTAAAGTATACACACCCTATGCTGTAGGAAACACTGACTTGTATAGTTAGCTTACCTCGTGAGACATACAACAGTGTTAATATGGATGATAAATGGATGGATAGATGGATGGATAGATGGGTGCAGTCTTGATGTTTTATGGGCTGTATAAGGTGGAAGTAACAAAGTATTCTTAGCATCCGTTAAAGATAGTGTTTTGACAGACTTCTCCTTTCCTTCATGTTGCTAAACTAAACTTACTGCTGGTGGTTCAGCCACTATCACATAGTTAATGAGATCATTTCAGAATGAAAAAAAATAAAATGATGGGATAATTAACTAATCACTAAAATTATTCATTAAGTAAAATAATACCTGCAGATGTTATTAAGTAACATCTGCAGGTATTTGCTGCTGCTGCAAAGCTTTTTACACTCAACAATGACCTTTTCTTCATTTCATATAATTTGTAAATAGTAATTTATTTTTTTATTTTTTTTTAGTTAGTTAAACAAAATCAAGTTAATATATCACTTTGAGCTCCGGTGACTTGTGTTTGACATTTTAATAGCTCAAATGATTACTCTACTACTATAAGAAATGTTATTTCCATTGATTATTCAATCAGACATCCTGCATCTATTGTGTCATCATGGAGTAACGTGACTCACTGTTCAGTGAGAACATAAAACCCCCTGCTAGCAACAAAAGAAAGCCTGGGGTTACCTTTACTAAACCCACATCCTTAGTCGCCTTTCCCTCACATCGCTCTTGTTTAACCCCTAAATGCTCCAAGTTCAAGAATTCAACTGTTCATGACATTTAAAGTCAGTTAAATGTCATAGCTGTGCTGTACTGTGCAGCAAAAATGTCAGGCTGTTGTGTGACCATAATGCAGCAGGTTGGCGGAGGGGGGGGGGGGGGGGGGATTAAATTCTGCTCAGAGCCCCAGTGAAGCTTGAGCCAACAGCATGTGTTTCTCTTCTGCTGCAAACAGCAGATGTTAGTAGCTAATAGTTCACTTCTCTGTGAACATGTAAAAGTTGATATCAAAGCAAGGTTTAGTAACCATGTAAATGATGTACATTTTAAAATTAAAATGTGAAACTATTCAGTTGACAGTGATAATGCACGGTAACATTAGTTTCAATTGGAGCAGTTGTCAGGACCAGTTGTCTTGACAGTGAGGCTGGCAGCTAATTCAGGATGCTCTGAGCCCCTCCTTGTATTGTCTGACAACTGGTGATCCTTAATTAGTTTTGCCTGCTCCCACAGACTAACGTAGCACATGTAGAAACAGCACAACTGCACTGACACACACCCACCAAGCTCCAGCAACTACACTGGGTGAGCCTTTTATTAAAAATGGGAGCCAGACAGTTTGGTCCACTTTGATAGATAAGATGCAGTGTGATTGTTAACATTTTTATTGCAAAATATATTATATCACACCATCTGCCAAAAGCCTTTAACCTGCAACATTTGATCAGTTTATACACATGAATACACGTCAGTGTGATAATTAAACTTGTTGTTGGTTTCACACTGTTTATTGTAATTTACATAAACCACACATGGACTCACCCATGTAAAAAGACAGACACACACACACACACATACAAACACACCATGCACTCGCGCACAGCCTCCTGCAGCTGAGCAGCTCTGTCACTGTGGGAAATCCCATTGCTCTGTGTCCTCTTGACTGCGTGCATCCTCACACTTCCTGTTTACAAATCTGAAAACACACATATTTGTGAAAAGACGCACATGCAAACGACCACACACACACATAGAAAGATGAACATATAAACAAGCGTATATATACACACGAACAGGAACAGATTTGTGGGGCAGGTGACCACAGTATCCACAGAGGTACAACCACAGGATTCTGTTCCTTTTACTGAGCTTCACATCGACACACAGAGGAAGAGAGATAATGATCTAATACAGCAGTTCCCAACCATTTTGGCGTGAGTGTATGAGCTGTACGCAGTTTGATCTAGGAGTTTATGAGGCAGGACTGAGCTTTTTCTTCCACCACGTTAAGGATGCAACTAATGACTATTATTAAAGTTTCAAATGATTTGTTTTGTCCAACACCAGTCCAAAGCCTGAAGATATTCAGTATGACCTCATAGAAGACAAGGATAAGCAGATACTCACATTTGAGAAGCTAATATCTACATCAGGGAGTGTATTTTTACCAAAAAGCTGATTGTGACCTAAATTTATAAATATAATTTAGCCTAAACCCCAAAAACTGAGCTAAAATTGGAAAAGAAATAGGTCTGGTGACATTTTCATAGTAATGAAAATACATGTATAGTGCTGTTATGAAAAGAAACTGGGCCAGCACTTTCCGAAGACTGTGACACAAAATAAACACTCCATGATGACATGATGAGTCTGTTAATCTGCCAAATAACATATATTTTCAGAAAAAAAGCCTCCTTATGTTCTATATCATGAATCTATATTACAAAGCAAGCAAAACTGCATCCCTGCTTACAGTAACATGCTGCTTAAAACACCAGCAGAAAAGAGATGCCTGAGAGGGGTCTGTGCAGCGTGTTCGGCAGTGTGGTGAATGGGTGGTTTTTCAAGGTTGGTCCTAAGCTGCTTTAGTAGCTCTGGTTGTATTGGCAGAAGTGTGTGTTTGTTCTTAGAGACTTTGTTTCTATACTGAGCCAGCATTGTGCTGTGTGAGGCGGATGGGGGATACAAACTTCCGTCCTCACAACAATAGAACTGATAATCTTTTTCCTGTGTTACTGTACATTGTTCCAGGGAGTCTCCTTGCCAGACAGCACACACAGAAGTACACTAATACACCACACTTCTGCTCAAATGGGTGACTTAAGATCGGCACAAATCCCCATACAGATATTTTTGGATTTCAAGCTGCTGATAGCATATATTCTATGCTGAACTGTGACCATTTCAAATATGCATGTTGTTCCCCCAGAATTGTATTCTCCGTCCTCCGAGACAGCATTTATTAAAACTACATGAAAACACACTCTCCTAATGGGATGTTAGCGGCAGTCGCTCTAAAACCATAAAGCATTATGAACAAATGAAATCATGGATGCATTCAAATTTCTGAGCATTTCTACATGGATGGTTGAGTTTAGCGTGCAGGGATGTAGATGATTCACACGTTAAAGGCAGTGTCACATAAATGATCCTACATGATAGGACATTTACTGATAAACCACACAGTATACAAGAATCAATGTCACAGTCTGAATCCTGACACTATGAGAACTGACATGTTAATACTCGACACTGCCACGTCATAACCACCTTACTCACAGTAAGACATCCATGTCTACTACCCAGAGTTGAAACCTTACTGGTAAATTCTTAAAGTCAAACTGAAATTTGGAGTCTCCTCACTTTTTGTGTAAGGAAAGATAAACTGTAACAGCTATGCTATATTTTTCACAAGAGGATGAAACAATTTTTGGACATATTTGTAGAAACTGCGTCTACGCTTCAGGCCTCTGGGTGGGCGTTTCCCACGGCAGCAGTTGAGTGACATCTGAGAGTTGCTGAGAGATGCGTTGTCAGTTTCCGTGGTGGGCTACTGACTGGAGCATGTAATAGCCCTTTATAGTCTGCGAATACACTGTTTTGCCCCCTTTTTCAACAAACCCACATAGCACTGGTTACAAACTGTGATTTAAGCCATCTGTCCCTCAACAACATCCAACATTTTTGTGCTGCTAAGTTTGCAGTCCATTCTGAAAGTGGGAGCTATAACAATCCAGGCTAATTAGCTTCCACTTGGTAGCCTAACTGGAAGGTTATATTAGCAGGGCCTGCTAACGTTAGCACTGATTCCTACCAACTTTCTGTTCATGTTATTGCAACATTTACAACATATTTATTATTATACAAAGGAGTAATGAGTCCAGATGTGGTGATAGCAAATGATCAAACTGTCAAAACTCACCGCCGCAAATAGTTCTGTAAACTCAGCACTTTGTATTTTATTGTGTGATTCATATCATGACAATGAGTAACATACTGACTCATGGACAAATGAAGGGAGTGCAAATATCATAGATGGAACTTAAGTGCAACACACATTGGCAGAATTGACGTGAGTGACGCTCACAGGACCACATGTCCACATACTGGCAAACTGTCATAGGTTGATGGTCATCAAAGCATCAGGATACACTGGACACCAGTAATTTTATCAGCATTTTCTCCCCAGATCGACACCCCCATCCGCTCTCACACCTGGACAGGCATCGAAACACCCACAGGTCACAGCTGTGTTTCAGATGGTTATATTCAATAGGAAAATGCTTTAGTATGAAGTTTTGACAGTCATCAGTGGGAGATGTGAGAATGTGTTTTTTACGGACTATTCTTTGCGTGGATTAAACATTGATGACCTTTTGGAGGGCTTTTGCACTCTTTGTCATCTGTTGCTCTTACATCAAGGAAAACCTGTGAGTTGGTTTTGCTTAAATGCAGCTGTTCATTGTTTTTTTATCATTTTGAGGGCAGAAGTTTTGAGATTTTGTCTGTGAGCATGTGATGTTGGCTAATTAATGGTGACATCACTCTGGGCTTTAGGAAACTGAGACGAACATATGTCACAGTTTTCTGACATTTTGGCATTAACCAAGAAAATAATAGACAGATTAGTCAATAATGAAAATAATCGTTAGCTGCAGCCCTATAAACTATTTTTAGTGCCCGCCTACACACATATTGCATCAAATTACTGGTACTGGCATTGTCAGCAAATAAAAACGTATAACTTCTTCTTTTTAGTAAGTACAAAAGTCAAAACAAACTCCAAGATTTTATAGCAAATAATGAATTTAAATTCAGTGTGACTTCGACAAGCTTCACAAACATAGTATATATTGTAATGTGTCATACTGCACAGAGGTTGCTAACCACAGTTTCTTCTTGACGGAGCAAGCCTGAACAGAGTTAAGCTTTGGCTCTACAGTGAAATTAGTCGTGCTTCTGGGCCAGCTCTGCCTCCAGGAAATGTTTGTAGAACTAAACCTCTAATCTGCTCAGTAATAAGAGGAAATTCAGCCAGTTTGTTATTCATGGTGAAAATGAACTGTGGGTTTACAGCCTTTTGTTGGCATCTTCGGGGAAACAATAAGCATCCATCTCCACAACTCATTTCTGTGTTGTTTGTCCTCCCTCCTCATTAATCCTAATTGGTCCTTGCTGGAGAAAAGTCTCCGTCTGACCAAACCCACAGAGAGTGTTCAGTGTTCAGACAACTTATTCACTCGCTGATTCAACTCCAATTACTCAGACATATTCGTGCACAGACAGATTAGTTCACATACACACACACACAAACACACACACACACACAAGAAAATCTCATTCATATTCCACTGTTAAAAGCTGGGCACCTCTTTTTCTCACTGGCCTGCATCACTGGCCAGAACATCACATTTCTCTCATCACTGTGAGAACTACTGCTAGAAAAAAATCTGTCCATGTCTACTTGCATTTCTGTCTAGAAATAAAATCTAAATCTTGTATAGTGCCCTGTTTAATCACCCAGCAGACACAGAACAACATTCATTTGGAGTGTTTCTGTCCAGCTGATGAATATGACGGCAATATTCACTCTCCTTTTAGCTCTGTGTTGGTCTCCACCAACTCCTGAGAAATGTAGCTAGCTCATTAGCGTCTAGATGTTTCAATTTCTTTAGCAGCTAGCTGCTAGCTTTGCCACCTGGTGCTGGGCTGGTAGCGTACAGTGATCTAAACTTTTTACAGGAAACAAGGCTGGTAAAGGTGTTTGGATCAAATGATATTGTATATAAAAAGCCATAAAACTAAAACTGTGTGTTAATGTAGGTTAAATATTGTCCTGGAGCTGTAGAGTTGGGTAATTCTCTTGGGATTAATCTTTGTGAGTGACCCCTTTCAAATTGCATGGCATTTTAGTCGATGTTAAAATAAAAAAGACTGAATAATGCAGCATTAGGTTTAGGTTAATCCACTCAGACGTGTTGACTAAAAAGGATTCACACCATGAACAACAACCTTATTCACAGGTTGTGTCACAAAGCTCCATCACAGTCTAACAACTCTAGTTAAAACGCTGATAAGATCACGTACAGCATCTGAAAGAAAATGGAGGAAAAATAGACTGGAGGTTCATCATATAATTCATTAGTAAACCATAACTGTTTATAATTCAACTCTATGCACAAGACAAGCAAATAATCAGAAAAAATAGAAACTCCAGATTACTGTTCTCAAAAATGAACCAGTTCTTCCCAAGTCCTGCCCCTTTAACATGTATTAATATTGTGTTTTTACTGCAAGTTTTAAACTTGCAGTGTCACTTTATTAAAATAAAATGGATAAAAATCAACCAACCAAATGACTGCATCTTGGCAACAAACAGTACATTTATCTGCCAAACAACCATTTCCCCTTGTTCAATATTTCACACACAGTCCAAACCATTATAAAATCTTTGACATCTCACTGTATAAGATTACACCATCATATAGTGCTCCTATTAATTGGAGCGCTAAACACAATCTTTCTCACCCCACGCAACATATGGAAGCACCAACTATAACATGTGCTCACTGAAAGACATTAGCGTCACAGCGGAATATGAACAAAGCATATACTGTATGCCAGACGCAACAGCAAGGTTGTTTTCAATAATGAGAGATCCACCATTTGAAAAAGATGTGACACCTCACCAGATTATTACACGAACAACACTTTAACAAATTATTTGCAATTTACAGTTGGTGTATTAGCTCATTTGACTGACAAGAGAAAAACCCATAATACAAACAACATCCTTCAGTTTAGCAACTAAAAATAAGATTCAGATTTTTTTCCAAAGGGATACACAGTATTAAATGTTCTTTACACATAGTACGCAAATTCATGTTTTAGATTTATACTCATTATTTGTTACAGTATTTCTCATTGGGAGACTGTGAATAATAAGAAAACGTGCTGTTGTGCATAAATTACAGATGATTTGTTGTTTCTTGGTCATTGGTCCCTTCTGAATCCTAATAAAAAATGCTTTTTCAAGCCTGGTGGATACAATTTCATCTTGTACAGTATCATAACATATAAAAAATACTTCACATTTTCATTACTTAGAATAGAGGAAATACTGAACCAGGGACAATGATAACACAGATTATGTTAAGAAGAAGCAGCATATTGCATTCCAGTCACATTAATGTCATGTTTCTTTTTATGAGTCATTTTTAAAGATAAACTTGCCAAAGTACTCTGGTTCCAGCTTGTCAGATGTAAATATTTACTGGTTTCTTTAGTCTTCAATGATAATAAACTGAATATCTTCGGGTTGTGGACAAAACAAGACATTTGAGGACGTCATATTGGAACATTATTCATCATTTTCTGACATTTTATAGATTAAATGATGAACAGATTCACTGATAATGAAAACAATCGTTAGTTGCAGCCCTAGCTGGTATGTCTGGGAATTCAGACACTTTCTGCCTATTACTCAGTACCTTCCAAACAACACTTACAAAAAACTAATTAATGCATTCTTATGTGCATGAGTATCAGTCTGTTCCAAATCACTGGGAACTGGGATCAATTAGTCAATCCACCTAAAATTAAAATTAAATAAACATTTTTGATCATCAATTAGTCATTTAAGCATTTAAAAAATAAAAACGTCAAACAATATTACAATATTCTTACATTTTATTGACTGATGAATCAAACAAAAATTTGATATATTAATTGATAATGAAAAAGCATTGTTAGTTGTAGCCTTATGTGGAAACCATTCAGATTAAAGAACTTAATAGAGGTATAGTCTGTTCTAGTTTTTAAACTATAGTTTCCTACAGGACATGAGTAGAATTGAAATTGATCAATATCTTTTGCACATTATTGGATACCTAATAGGAAAGGATCACTCATTCTCTAGCTGTGAAGCACTTATTGTGTTATAATCTCCCAATATTAATGCTGTGCCTAATGGTCTGACTGAGAATGCATGAGTTCCTCTCCATGAAAGGCTGAGCTGGTTTTCCTGTCAAGAAACGACACTCTGCTTTACATGCAGCTAGATGAGATATCATGTAACATTAGAATTGAACTGCAGTCACGTAGGAGCTGTTTTATCTTCCTATCAGCTCAGTTATCCTGAGTCTCAGGAAACAGCAGATACTCGCTATGTCTTCTTAACACTTGCTGTATCTGGCCATGTTGTGTGCTTTCTACAGAAAAGCAGAAGGAACATATAAAGATTCACCATAATGAGAAAATAAATTGTCATGGCCCAAAATATTGCAGAGTACAACCAGCATTTACTGTCTGGTTATGCAAAACACTCCTTAACACCAGAAGCATCAACATCCAATCAGGCCTGTAATTAAACGTCTCATCAAATCTATTTTCCTCTCCAGTCATTTCAATCCAATCATCCAGCAGGATTATTGGAGCGCAGTGGGAGGGAGTACACAGCACAGAGCTTGTCCAAGATGGAGGAGCTTCCTGTCGTTTCTCAGTGAAGTGAATGTGAGGGCAGACGGCAGGAGCTGGACGATGCTGGCTGCTGGAGCCAGTCCAGTCACTGTATTGGCAAAGGTAGTACAGGCACAGATGGCTCAGTCATCACTGAACACATACATACATACACATACACAAACACGTGTAAAAGCCCCAACAGAAGATGACACATGAACACATGCACATGCAAATGGTGTAGTACTGAGCATATTAGTACACAGCCACCCACAGACTGAAATATGTGAATGAACACACACACATGTGTGCACAAACACACACACACACACACACACACAGTCCACATCAAATTGGGCATGGGATTAAATGCCACATCAAATCTACTTAAGTTTCTGATCCTTTCAACCCCGTAGTGCCCTCTTTTACAAAAACTCAAATAAAAACAGCAACTGTGTTCACAGATTAGTCGTGTATGTGTGTGTGTGTGTGTGTGTGTGTGTGTTACAGAGGGAGAGAGAGGCCCCCTGACAGAAGGACCACAGGACAAGGACACATTCCTCTTTTCCAGTATGTGGCTAAACAGACTCTACAGTGCAGTAAAAGACAAAAAAAAAAAAAAAACAAAACACTCAAAAGTGTGATTTCACTCAGATGCAGAGTCTGCTCACTGCCCACCAGGCAGCTGCAGGCTTCAAGAATTTCAGCTTCCACAGTACAACTTTACAAAATTGAGAAAGAGAAAATAATGTTTTAAATATGAGAGCATGGAGAGTTGTTTCATGAGTAGGGACACAGTCTGAATAATGATGGTGTGAAGGCTGATATTGATATTTTCTGGAGAGAACTGGACTGCAGCTGCAGAGAGCTGCTGTTTTGTGAATGTCAGGGTGGAAAGATGTGTTACACATCATTGGGTGTTACCATAGACAGAATTCTACAATAAATATTTAATAAAGTGCATCATACCCATCATATCACACCTGGACATGACTGAATTACTGATGAGCAATTTTGAATAAAAGGTTATATACTGCACATACATATTTAAGTTATATAAGATCCTACTCAGGGCTGTAGTCAAGACAACCCAGGTCAAGTCCCAACTGAGTCTGAGCGGTTTAAAGACAAAGTCAATGACAAGAAAAACAACAGTACTCATTCAATAGCTTTCATACTGTTGTCTTGTTTATGGTGAGAGTCACATGTGATATAACTTCAGTCCTTGCGTATGGCAGTAGAGTTTGTTAATCAACCTGCCATATTTCTAGAGCTGCAACGATTAACTGATTAGTTGCCAACTCTTGAATTAATCAGCAGCTATTTTGGTTATCAATTAATTGCTTGGAGCAATTTTTTAAGGAAAAAAAAAGTCTAAACTCTCAAAAAATATTCTGAAATGTGAATATTTTCTGCTTTCTGCTTAGTTTTCTATGACAGTAAACTGAGCATCTTTTTTTGTGTTGTGGACTGTTGTGGACAAAATGACATCTAAGGTAGTCTTCTTGGGCTTTGGGAAACAGTAATTGACATTTTCCATAATTTCCTGACATTTTATAGACCAAACAAGTAATTGATTAATTGAGAAAATAATCAACAGATGAATCGATAATGAAAATAGTTGTTAGTTGCAGCCCTATACATATCTTTATTCATCTTTTGACAAAGAAGTATCATCACTGTGATTCAAATGTAATCAATGCAAAACTGTAAAAACTTTGATTATGAGAGAAACAAACTAAATAAAGACGAGTAGCAAGTAGAGTCCAACACATAAATCAGCCGTACTGATATATCACCTGATATTATCTCATTGCAGATACATCAGTACATGTCAGCCGATAAATGACAAGAAATTGAAGTACAGAAATGCTTAAGTTATGTTTTGAAACAGTGTCACTGTTCTATAGTTTGTCCATTGAAGAGTAGTGATGCTCATTTCTTGGTCACAATTATTAGAAACACAAATTAAGGGAACTGAATGAGAAATGTTTATTTGTGTTATGGGTTGTGTGAAGGAAATTCATATCAGTCAATATATCATTTTAAGAATTTTTTAAACCCCCAAATATCAATATCCATTTCAGCCTCAAAAGTCCTGTATCAGTCGCGCTATAGTAGCAAACCACATTCAACCACATGAACATTCATGCTAACATGGCTTCTAGTTCATCAGATTTTGAAAATCCCAGTTAAAGATCCCTTCAACACACAAGCTACTTTTCTAATTTCTGTATTTCAGTAGAATTATCACAGAATTTTATCTCATATCTTTTAATGTTCTGTGTCTGTGTACTAGCAAAAGACAAAGACTGCTATTGTCGTAAAGAGAGAACAAGCATCATTTTAAATGTCATAATTTTAAATCATTACCCACCAAAATATATCCATTGTAACATTTTTAAAATAAAAACTCCTAAAACAACAGCCAATAGTGGTCAACTGGCAGTATACATGCTAGCAGATTAGCACACTAGCAGTGTTGCTAGCTTGGACATCCCCGTCGGTCACATAACAGTCCTTCAATAGTCTCCCGTGGTGACGTTAAGCCAAACTGAATCAAGAGCAACGCTTGTTGGCAGCCAGTTTCTGTGATAAATGCATGCAAACAAAGGCGGTGACTGCTGTCTACTTTCACAGTAAGCAAATGTTTGGAATTAGTTATTTATTTACCTGAAGGAGGTAAATGCCAAATGTTCATGTGTAATCTCAGTGTGTGCTAGAACACCAGGTTAGCCACACAAGGAAGAAATCTCCTTTAGTCTGTTGTTAAAGTCAGACAATGTTGCACAGGTTTGCCACATTAAATCATATTGCTTGTGAGAGGCAGTAATATTCACCTTTTATTCGATCTTCACATGTTCAGCTGGACTCAAACAGCTATTAGAGAATTCACAAAGTCACGTTTCATCATCATTTTATGAACTTTACATCTGTTGACAGAGGGTGTCTAAATGATTCCCCTTTTTGCTACAATATGTTGCGTTAAAAAGGTATAAATCATGTGATCAAAATGTTAAATAATCATTATATGAGATGGTAATATGATCCTTCTTCCTGTTGGGAAGTTTTCCCTGAAAGGAGGAAGAGCATCAACCTAATCACATTAGGGAACAGATACAACAAAGTCTCTGTTAAGACCCATTCAGCACAACAGGAACAAGACCTCACCATCTACTGACACTTCTATTGCAATAATTCAAGAGTGCAAATAAATAACAATACTATGGTCTTTAATAGAAGGCCACTGAATTGGGCAGCAGCTGCTAAAATCATTGTGGCCAAAAGAGCAACTGATAGAGTCAACTTGATATGAACTGTGACCAGTTTAACCTTTGTCTAATTTAGCAATACAATACAGACTAGAGTTTGAGAGATTCCACATAGCAACACAACTGCCCCACTCTTATCTACAACAGTGTATTTCTGTAATTCTTATGACATTTGACATGATTTTTTTAATAATAATTACACTTTTTTTCCTCATTTTTACAGTACAACACGACAACTAAACTCATCTGAGCTGTTTTCATTACAACTAACTCACATATACGAGAAGAAGATCCAAGCAAAGCCTGAAGAGAAGACACTGTGGGCTAAATCAGTGATTTCATGCTTGGTATGAGACATAGTGAGAGTCTGTTATTACTGAGCACAGTAGACAGTATTGTCTATAGAAGTTTGAATGTAAGGGGATCTTAGAGGTGGTGTTATGTGTCATTGATCAGCTGGAGGGAAACCAAAATCTGCATTAACACAAGTCCTGGGGTGAAATACTCTGTTGAAGACTATTCTGCATTAAGATCCGGGGAAACCCCAGTAGATGTGACTAGACGCTGAAAATGGATAGAAATAATATTTTTATTGCCATACATCACATCTTGCTAAGGATCTTCTACCGATTATAAAAACATCTATTACTTCTCTATATTAATTCTTGTTATATTGAATACATTCCAAACAATTCATCTTATAATAAAGACAAACATTTCTTCTTTTACTTAAATAATTTATGTCATACTACAGTGGTAACAAAAAAAGTCATTATATCAGAAAAATACCTTATTATGAGATACGTTCATGAACAACTGCAACTGTGTTTATTCAATGTGTACTTGTGTCCTCTGATGTGAATGAAGACAAAGTAGCTCTTACAGACACATCTGAACAGATAACTTGTGACGGACCATTAAGAACAAGATATGCTGATCAGTGTGTCACAAAGATATCAGCATAACTCTTGTGACAGCAGTTTTTCTGCACGTATAGAAAGAACCTTTATTTCAGCTACAGCTTAACTCCACTAACTAGGTGTCAAACATTATTTAGCTCCTGAAACTGTTAAGAGTGACATTTATGTAGTATTGTAGGCTGATCTTACTTGGCTTTAA
The DNA here is from genome assembly GCF_910596095.1 of Thunnus maccoyii. NCBI lineage: Eukaryota > Metazoa > Chordata > Actinopteri > Scombriformes > Scombridae > Thunnus > Thunnus maccoyii. The sequence continues at coordinate 4,060,820 of NC_056538.1, read as the reverse complement.
GTTCACTGATAACAGATGTTGTTACTTGCCTGTTACTTTTCATACCATTTGTAATGCACAATGGGCTGTTCAACAGAATATTTAACACTGCAGCCTGCCTGTAAAACTTCCTCTTTTCAATTTTTTTTGAAACTATGAGACATGCACAAATATTGTGGTGATATATTATCCTCCAGTACATAAAAACAAAAACTGCAGTTCCTCTGTGACTGAAAGAATGCCACAAAGATAATAATGTCGGAGGCACATGGATGAACTTTATAATAAATTAATATTAATAGCATTAAACTGTTTGCAAGAAAATTATGAAGAAGCTGTCAATAAAAATGCCCTTTCCTATATTAACTACAATTTGTTAGCAAAAAAAGGTATTGACAGTGGAAAAATAAGCTGGTCAATTTTAAACAGTTAGCCTTTATTTGTCCTCCTCCACTTTTTCCAATGGCAAGAGAAATGTTATTGGATATCATATTAGTATCGCTCACAGTTGTGATGAGAAACACCGGTTTGACAAACTGACGGTTAAACGTTACTACTACCCTTAAATTCCATTTCAGTGCATCTTTAAAGTTATCTAATCAGTTCTATGCATGTTGGTTTCACAGTGGTTTCATGTGGTTAAACTGGCCTTATAGAAGCCAGAGAAGGTTTTGGTACAGCTGCTAACTTACTAATCGAGGCTTTTTCCTCTCTCTGTCCCAGCCTCCAAAAGACCACAGCTATCCAAAGGTTTCCAAAACACTACAGTTTTCTTTCCAATTTTCTCCCAAATCCTCACACTGCAGTTTTTGTCACAGCTAATCCTACTGTTGACCTGACCTTTTTTTCACCTGCCAGCAATGAGCTTCACTGGAGGGTAACCCCGACTGTGCAGGTGCCCCCAACCAGGAAGAATACCAGCAGTGACAGGACGAGAACCCTCACTGGCTTCCCACCCGTGAACACAGCCATTTGTTTTTCTTGGAACACATGACCACCACCACCACCACCACCACCGGGTACCAAACCCAGGGTCTTTTTTCTTTTTGTCTGACAGACCTACATTCTGTACATACTGATGTACAGAAGCTGCACTTCTACTGATACAAATATCATATTCTACCTCATACTGACACTATAATATTATATATAGGACTTACAAATACAGAAGTTTCAATCTGTGAAACACATTTTGTGTGTTTTCATGATTAGAGACAAATTAGCACATTGCCTGACTTACAATTTAATATGATCTGACTGTATGCTGAAATTATTAGGGAAATATGCTGATTTAGTCAACTATTTTTTGTTTGAATAAAATTAATCTAAAAATGTGTTTACTTGCCAAGATTTCCTTACATCCCTTTGGGTTCTAGTAACTTTTAATTGTCATGTGTTACTAATATTACGGTTTGAGATTGATTGATTCTGATAAACATGTCATCAAAGTACTAAGCTGAGTAGAAAGAAGAAGTGTGAGGCTGGTGGAGGAGTTTTGTGGTTGGAGGTGTGTAGAGGGAGGCAGAGGACAGCTGTCAATCCCAGCAGCCTCTAGGCCTAAATGAAATCTGCTGCTGGCTCAGCAACTGTAGCCAGACAGCTGTCCTGGGAGCTGCTTACTGAGGTTAGACAAATACATGTGGCTGATATCAGCCATTTATTAAAAACCTGACAGCAGCCAGTCAGCCTCAGCCAACTCCGCTATCATAACCACAGCTAGTGGAGTTACCATGTATTTAACCACATATCTCAGCACTGCAGTGGTCATGTTTTCTGGATTAGGCACTAAACTGAGGCGCAAAAGTAAAACACTCAGTAATGCCATGTTCATGTTTCTTTTCATTGTGAGCAACTTTGAAAATGGAGACCCATGGGGTTTGTCTTAGGGTTTGCAAAATGCTAAATTGGACTGATCCAAAAATACAGGGTTAATATCCATTAATAACCAATTTAATCAGTTTAGGCAAATTTTACATGAGGTTTATCTGACTCTTAACTCTAGAAACACTACACTGACTGAATAAGAGACACTGTTTTGATGTTAGTAGCATCTTGGTTCTTACATTTTTGCCCTGTGGATTTCCCTTTACAGTCAGAAAGAGTAAACAAAAGAAGTATCCCAGTATGATCTAAATATTATTTCAGGAGGTTTTAACACAACTAAACACTGTATATACAGTATAATTATTCATAACATTTTGGGGATACAGAAATGATTAAATACATGTATATTTAAGATTTCACAATACTAAATACTGACACAAAATGCCGGCAACTATACAACAACGTGGCAACAATACTTAGCAACCTAGCGAACTATAAGCATCAACCCTCAAAAACCCATACTGTACCACTAAAACCTTGCTGCTGACTGACTGGTACACTGGTACCTTTGTGCTGCTCATGTAGTATCTCTCCATCTGTACCCGAGGCCACAAGCTGATATTGACAAACAGCTTCTGCTTCCAGGAGCCACATAATGAATGACTGTGAAATAGTGTGGGTCACTACCAACCTCTAAGAATTCATGTGCCAGGAATCAAACACAAAATACAACACACTATTTAAAATCAGCATCGACTCTTCTTATAGAATTGAGATCCTTTTTTTTTTTTTAGGTATAATAAGACATTTGCTGGCAGGTAATTTGTAATGCAAACCTGCCTGCACCCCGGCAGTTACAGTACCTTGAATTTCATACAACCACGGTGAAACATTTGAGTGGAGACAATGGCCTCATAATCTGATAGCACTGTCTGTTTCCCTGCTTCCGGACAGAGCTTCAAATGAACCACGATATGATCACCAAGCTGCAGTGGAAGTGCACCAGTGAACAACGGCAGCTATATCTAGACAGTGATGCACCTCTCCTATTTCAGGAAGGAGACTAATGACATCTATATGACCTTGTTAGAGCCTTCCTATTGAAGCAGGCATGGCACATCAAATGTAATCATAGGTATATTGCTTTGATTTTACAATCATCTTCAAGTAGTCCCAAAGAGCTGGAAGCGATTTGTAAAGGCAGCTTAGAAGAAAACCTTCCCAATAAGCTCATATCCATCTGCATTTCAAAGATACTGGGCTAAAAAAACAAGGGAATGACTCAATAATTCATGAGAGTTACCAACTCCACAGCACTTCCCATAGCTGCTTTATACTATATGCAGCTCTCACAGATGTAGCTGCAGGAGTGGCAAACTTGAACCTGTGTACTGTATGTAGACGTTTTCCTTCCCTCCTTCGAATCAGCACATATGCAACCCTTGAGCTGAGCTACAGAAAATACATTTCCTATGTTGACAGCTGTTGTGAAGTGGCAGAGAAAAACCCTCTAAATCAGCATTGAGAAAGTGTAGTGTGCTGTAAATGCAAATATGTTGGATGTCACAGTGTTTTAAGCGGTACATCTGAGGCCCAGAGGATACACAAGTTCTCGGTGTGAAGGTATACAATTTTGACATACAATGACAGTATAGCAATTGTAAAATGAAAACCACATTATCTACACAGGAAGTGAGTGGGCGTCCATTTGATGAAACACAAGAACTTAAATCTTTCTTCGCAAACTGACAACAGTTGTATGTCCATCTAAAACAAAGCTACATATACAGAATCACATAGGTTTAAAGCGTGCCTCTAGATATCTAAAACTTTAAGTGACTACATACTGCATTCGGATATCAATGTGAAACTCAGTACAACTGCTTTAAAAGTGCTATAAGGCATGTTTTGTGAAGTGTTACGAAACGTGTTCGATATTGTCTTCTCTAGTGGGGGAACAAGAAAAGACGACAGTTTCAAACGCATAAAACTAACTTTAATTGTTATGCTCAGACTTAACAATATCCCAAGATACTTATCTCATCACACTACAAGGAAAGCTGTGAGTACAATAAAAGCAGACTGGAAATACTGTGGTGAAAGCAATGAAAAGCTTTCAGTCCTTTATTTTTCTATTTCTACAGTGCCTATAATGCTATCTACTGACACACTGCAAGACTGAGCAACATTTAAAATTTGCAGGTATACATAGAACATTTATGATTAATCTGAAAAAGATTGTGCTATCAAGACACTTGTTTGGAGTGATTTAGAACTTTAGTTTGCTCCTTTATATTGATTCATTTTTTTCAGTTTAGAGCAAAGTTATTCAACTATGGAGCCCCGAAACGAACAAAATGTTGTAAAAGATTATCAGACAAGTGAAAAATATAGTTGACAACATATAATAATGTTAGTTATAGAATTACAATTTAATTAGAATTTACTTTTCCTTTAAACTCCAATCAGTTGATAAAAAAGTAACTGCGACAATTAGCCCCTTGCCTAGTAATGGTCAGTTCTGTGCATTGTAAACAAACCAACTAGCCAACAGTTTGCAAGGTTGGGATAAAGATGCACAACGGGCTGGTTGTGTAACGCGCCCCTGCACAGGTAAAATGACATATGCTGGACTAGGAAGGCAGACAGAGAAGAGGAATGAGAGGAGAATGGAGAGCTGTCTCAGTGTGATGCACCAAAAACACTCAGCAGTGTAGTAAACATCATGGGACAACCTGGGTACTTGATGTGCCTGTAACTATAAATTTATAATATCAGTCATATCAGTATCCCTTATAAATATGAGGCAGCAGCTCACTGATGTTTTACTACACTACCTGCAGAGATCTTGTGATTCCCGTTCCCACTGGAGCAGAGGGAAACTCCGAAAACCCTCTGCATGTAAAATATAATATTATATAATATTAAAAAATATAATATAAAAATATATATTAAATAAAATATAATATAATACAATACAATATTAGTGGAATATTTATTTTCCTTAACCATGTAAACAGCTTAGTAGGAATGTTGTGGTTTTTAGAATAAGGGCAAAAACCGAAATATTTTGTGCATTTAAACGTAGTCACTGTGTGAAAGAGATTGGGATCATTCTTTTATGCGTAAGGCTAAATCAGGTTTGACTTAAACATTACTTTCCTATCTTTGTAAAGCAAAATGTAACAAATAAATAGATAGATATAAATTTACTGAGATGTTATTTATTAAGATAATGATATCCGATACCAGATTGGCCCATTTTCACTGATACCTGATCCAGTTATTTGAGGCAGTATCAGTGCATCTCTACATGCACCAGCCTTTTCAGCTAGCTACCTAGCTGCCACTAACATTCATCAAAAAACTACACCAGACAGTACACGTAATGTTAATAATCTATACACTGCATATAGATGTAGCATCATTGTGTAAATTCTGGTAACAGTTACTAAAGCATTTTAGCCGCTAAGCTAACGCTAACACACTGGTTCACATCATGAGTTCACATCATGATCCACAGTAGAAATACAGCTTCCACCTCTCAAGTGAAATAACCAAGCCTGTTCTTATTTCTGTACAAAACAATGTGTTCATGTAGAATCCCATCACTCACGGTAAGAAGCTGTTTGAGAAGATAGGTTTTCAGGGCTTTTAAGAGTGGGAACATACACCAAACTGACTCACAAAAACTACCACAAAGCCCAAAGGTTTCTGTGTACAAAGAGAGGGATATTAGCATACTTTAGCCAGGATTATTTTTACACATAGACTGAGTATATGTCTCAGCAAGTTCTGAAATCTCATGATGACGTATCTAATGTCTCTGTCTTAAGCTCTCAATGATACTCCCTTTCCTGTCATTCTGTGCCAACATGCAAAAATGTACGGGCTATTCTTGTACAAACAGGCATGACTCTGCTTGTTTCATGTATAATTGATCATTACATTAAGAGTTAGCTGACATGCACAAGGCTGTCATTTACAGAGTCTGAGAGATGCACCCTGTGACTTGCTGGAAGCTTTTTCTCTCCGGAGAGAACAATAATGTGTACAATTGATTTTGTTTTGGGAGTGATTTAACCTGGAGTCAATTTGCAGCAGACCCACAGCCATTTCCTCACTGCAAGATGATGGAAAAGTCAGTTGTTAATAACAGGAGTTTGGCTTTTCTTTTTTTTTTTTATCATCAATACTACAACTAACTGTGATCCTTTGATATAACATGGTGGATTTAATAAGATTTGTTGTGAGTTTCACATCTGACTTTTAATTAAATAACATTTTAACAGAAATACAATTAAAAGTGTCATCTAAGATAGATACATGTATTATTCAGTCTTCTCTTATTCTTGTCTGGGTGGAAATACAGCTTTTTTTTTTCTTCGTTTTAAATTTCATTCTATTTAATTAAGGACTTCCCACCCAAATACCTGACCAATATTAGTCTGAAAGATTGGTCCAATCTGGGTGTTGTTTTAAAAAAAATTTAATATAAGTGCTAGTTTGATACCTGAGTTTTGGTACCAATACCAAAACAATATTTTTGTCCCTACATGAGTTAGGGGAAAAAAACATTTTTAGGTTTATAATAAATGATGTTATGGTCATTTTGTTGCGCTGCAGCCACCTTACCTAGTTTAATTTACTTTTTGTGATTTTTTTAATGTATTATTGTAAACTTTTTCTATGTGGTTCCTTACTTCATCACGTTTTCTACAGGGTCTTCTTTTTAATCACATGTGTGTTTTTTGGATGGAATTTTATATTCATTGTAATTTTCTTTATACCGTACAGTATATATATTTACTTGAGGCTGTCACTGTTTATTCAAAATATGAACTGCTGTTGGAACATAGGAAAAAAATGTAATATTTGATGTGTAAATATCTGTTTCAAATGTAAAATTGACAGTGTAAGCTAACAACAGGCACTGTCCAGCCTGGGCCATTCCTACAATCCACTGTCTGCCTGAGCATCAAGAGTATTGTTGTTCTCTTTGCTAACGTAAAATGGAGAGAACTAGTTAGTCATGCTGAACTGGTAATCATGACATCAAACCATCTGACAAAGTAATATGTAGAATCATTTTTGATTTGACACCATAGATGGAAAAATTGTGAATAAAGGTAAGGCTGTTTGCTGATTTTGTAAAACGTAACTTTTTTACAGTAACATTAGCTTGTCTCAAGTGAAGCATTGGAGGCACCTTGAATGAACGGAAAGTCAATTCTACAATGTAGCTCGAGAGTAGACTCCGTGGGTTGTTCAAAATAATTCACACTTTTTTTCAAAACACGGTGTTTTCCCAATTTGGTCTTCTGAATTACCTGTGTATTTGATCTATTATTTTAAGCAATTAGACTGTGTCCAATGTGATACTATGTGATGTATGTGGAGCTTGTGATTATATGACTTGAGTATCATATATCATACCTGTGATTTGTTCATTTCATAACAAACAAGCCTGATAAGAAAATTGTAAAACACCTTGCTTATTCTTCCACTTGCAAAAAAAATGTTTAATGAATATCAAGACGTTTGGTTTAGAGTTTTTCAGTGTGCAGCAGACACTTTATTCATGTTTTAACCCATTTTTATTTTAACCATTTAATAAAATAAGCCAAACATCTCAATGCTTCAGTGTTGAATAAAGAGCTTTGCCTAATTAAAATATAGACTTAAGTTCCTGGTTCCTGATCAGGAATTAATATAGACTTAAGTTCCTGGTTTTGATCAGGAAACATCTGATTAAAAGTCACAAAGCCTGACCAAGCATTCCATGCCAACTTTCGCCAGTTGGCACTTTTTTATAATCAATGCCACTCACACATTTTGGTCAATACTAAAAAGAATTCATGTTCAATACCCATATTTTTCCACAGTGCAAGCTCTAAATTTGCCAAACTGCATTTCATATTTATGCCACAGCCATATTATCAATCATACCTTCCTTTACTGATATCACTAAATTTTATTATATAAAGCTATACTCTGTATTGGGTGAGCATTGGTAGCAATACAGGGATGCCCCTAAAAAAAACAATGGCCTGACTAGCAGCAGATAAATGTAATCTTTCTACACAGAAGTAATCCTATTACAGCAGAACCAGGACACCTGAAGTTGGTCATGAAATTTAATGGGTCAACCTCTTCAGACAGAAAAAAAAAAAGAAGGAGCGAGACAGACAGAGAGAGAAAGGGAATTAATAAGTGGCCGTGTCAGGGCCAAGCAGTCATGGGCTGATATAAAAGAGGTTGTGGCTTCCCTGAGGGAGTGTGTTCTAGGCCAGCGCTGGCCTGCCTGGGGGCCTATCATCATCTGCTGTGTCCATTCAGCAAACCACAGCACACTTCCTCTGACATACACACTCGCAAACACACACACACACACACACACACTCTTGACGTGTGACATCTGTCTGGGTGAAAGGGGTGGAAAGACTCCCAACATTAAGTGTACGAACAGAAAAAAAAAGTACTGATTTCCCACTGACTTAAAATAATACAGACAAAAATAGGTTTAGCTCCTTCCACTAATTAATATGACACAATACTGATTCTATCATAGACGCCTCACGACAGCTTTTCCATCTGCACTTCTAACAGCCAGTGTCAAAAAGGTCTTTTCCTTGGAAAATCCTTTGGTAGACAGGAAGTGATGTTTTTCACGTTTAAGGTTTGTTAAGAATAAAAAGAAAATGTTCTGGGTGGACAGTCAGCACAGACAGTGACAGCATCATTCATGGAAAACTATGTGACAGTTTCCACAGTCACCACACCATTTGAAAAGCGAATGATCTCTGATATAAATAAAATACATATTAAAGCCCCACCAGTATACCAACCTGCCAATATTTGCTCATGTCAGACACAAACTGGTGTATATATGATAAGAAATTGCAGTACAGAAATTAACATATATTTGTGGTAATTTAGAAACAGGAACAGAACAGAACAGAACAGTGAGAACTTCATTTTCAACTGTGAAATGGCTGCTTAGTACATATCTACGCCATAAAACTTAGCGTCTCCAAAAACCAAACGTAAGGATCCTTATGAAAAAATACATTCAGCAAAATATTATGAAGATTAAAATTAAAAGCATTCATTTTACAGTCAGAACTGTATGTCATTATACTATGTAATTATGTATGTTACGTATGTTATAAATGTAAGCATAGGTAAAAATGATCAAAGTTTAATCTTAATTTCTTCAGGAGTTGCACTATAACACGTTACAACCTTTCTTCTATACGAGCTTTCTTTAAAGCTGCGCTAATCAATTAACTATGTAATGTGAAAGGAGTCACATGTAGTTACGATCTCAGAGAACTCTGCAACATCTCTACAAAGCTTTTCAGTCAATTAAGGTAATATTTTAGTTCCCAGCTCCAAAACTGTACTCTCATCAACCTTGTTCCCAGACACAGCAGGCAACTGTGTTCAGCTCTGTGTGCAACCTGTACCAAGCACCAAACAGCAGACAAAGTTAGCTGGTGAACATAGAGGAGAATATAGCAACTAAAGACCCAGATATTTTTCTCAGGAGTTGGTGGAGACCAAAACAAAGATATAAGGTGAGAGCTTATTCACCTAGTGGTCAGAAAGGACTCCAAATACATGCTCATGTTGCCCCATATCTGCTAGATGTTTGAATAGGCAACTGTTTGTTCAAATGTTTGTGATAATAACTTTATCAGGTATGAAGCCCAGGAGGGGCCGCAGAGAATAAAAAAAGTAATTTGTGCTTTCCTTTTAATAATTCGTGCTCTCGATTTAACTATTTTGTCTGCTCCCCTCTTGTAGTAGACACCAAACGCATCCAGTCAGATGGAGGTTTGAAGAAAGTGATGAAGAGGACATTACTTCTGTGTAGAAAGATCCAAGCTGGATCCAAGGCAGTTAGGATTAGCGGTACGTTCTCCTTAATCACAAGAAGACCATGTTCTTTGCACTTATTATGCATCCACATATATCCATGAAGTGCTGTAGAGCCCTGAAGCTGAATTTTTATCAGCAGGAGCATGAAAGAGTTTTACGGTGAAAAAGTCTGTTATATTATAACCTCAGATATAACACAGTGTTGTGCTTAAAAGTCAAGACCCCAAGTATATCCACATATCATATCTTAGTCCAAGATCAAAATAAAAGCCTATTATATCCAACCGATCTACAGTGAGGGTGTTTGCAGAATGACAGAATGGCATGAGGGGGAATTCCATTCTCCATGGCCCCTCCCGGGCTCCGTAATCAAGTGATAATATGTCAATGTTATGTTTACAGCGCAAACCCCAAGTGGCCAAAAATCCATGAATGCAGCTTTAAAACAGCCTCTGTGCAGCCTTGCTGGCTAACAATAGCATCAGACCTCATTTAAACTCAAAATGGCATGCACTGTATGTTTATATCTTAAAATTGCTGGTGTTACTGTACATTATTACTATGTGCAGCCTCGGAATCGTGCTGCACACTGCTGACTCAGTATCCCAGTGTCCATTCAATCAGTAACCTATAATCAGTGCCAGGAATACATTACACTGTGTGTGTACTGATTCACTAGGGAACAGGAATGACACCATAAACCTCTGGCCTATTAACACAGCTAATGCTCTTTTAAAGGTGAAATTATCAGCAAAAATGGCAGAATATTGAAATAGTAAATCCTTCCATCAACGATCCAGTGTTTATCAGTAACTGTGTGTACACTGCTGCTGTCCTGGCTGATGATACTCAGTATACAGTAGTGTTGTGTTTACAGTGAGAGCCTGTAGCTGAATGGACAGATGTGAACTCACTGATCTGGCCAAGTCAAAGACAGTCCCTCCATTCAGCAGCAGCAGAGGACAGAGGGTGATCCTTATGACCCCCCACCACACACACACACACACACACACACACACACACACACAAACACACACAGACACACACACAAAAAGGACACACACACACACATACACTCATGACTCCTGACTCCAGTTTTCTGAATAGTTTACATATGACAGCTCCTCAGGAGCATGGCTGAAATATGACATAAGTTTCCTACTTAAGGTAGACTTAAGTAAAACTAAAATAAGTCAAAAAAACAAACCCAAACAAAACTGTTTTTTTTTAAACTTCAACATATCAATTTTCACTGAGAGCTTTAAACTGGGGTAAAGGAAAAACAATAACATTCACGGAGTAATTGCGTTGTGTTTGATTCAAACTGTTATGTTCCTTTTCGTTGATTCCGCTCCACTCAGCTCGTAACTTCTGAGCTTTATTCTGCTGTTTTAATGTATTTAATTCAACTCTATACTTGACTCTGTTGTACTCTTCAGTTGTGTGTAGTTATACAGTGAACACCAGCTAGCTGCGCACAGTGAAAGCGATGCTGGTTAACGGCGAGTGTGGGGTGATGCTGCGTTTGACCCGTCCGTTAACTCCCATAAACACACACACACACACACACACACACACACACACACACACACACACACACACACACACACACACACACACACAGAGTGTTTAGGACAGGCTACTCACGCCCTTGGTCTTGGGAAGCCCATGGATAACAGCACGTCCAGGTTGGAGCCACATTTCACAGAGCCCGACCGGTTCTGCCGGAGCCTCCGCGGGAGGATTTTACTGTACAGGTCCTCTTTGGCAGCCATGGTCCGCTACAAACCCGATACAGTCCACCAGCAGTTCTCCGGCTAGTCCATGAGCTTGAGCTGAGTCCGCATGAGTGGAGAGGTAAGAGCAACAACACGGAGCGGAGCTGAGAGCAGCGCTGCGCGGCCAGGCTCAGCCCTGCTACTCCGCCCACTGGAGGAAGCTGCTCATTAGATGTGCTGGTAGAGCGGCTCACTTACAGGATGGGATAGAAAATGTTGGGTTTGAAAAGAATAAGTTATTCAGCGTGAACTACACGTTAATTCCACGAGTTTGAGTAGCTGTGGGGTTGACGGGTTTATCTACTCATCTGTGAGTGTGTAATATGTGTTGAACATAAGGGGAAGATTCAGTTATGACACTTTTTAATAGTGAGACATGACTATCACATGCTGCACAGTATACATGACAAAACACTAAAATCATATACATCTATACAAGTTTTTAATTTGGGTACAAAAATTACATTCATTATACAAAGAAATTGAGATTAAGGCTATACAATTTATGTATCACACATGTAGAAAAATATTTAAATCATTTTTACACTGTTGTGGATGATGAATGTGACACAGAATAACTCTGGTAAATGTCCTGAATCTCACCAAATCTGCAGCAAAACCTTGACACTTGCAGATTCACTAATTTTCTAGAAATAAAGTGATACAATGCATGATATTTGACTAAACATTATTTTTGGTCCATCTAGTAAATTAAATTCCTGATTGTAATCCTGATTTTTTTTTTTTAAGTATGGCTTTCACATAATTTCCTACAACTGATGACCAACAGCTTGATCTTGCTGTATAATAATAAGTCCTATGAAATGACATTAGGACTCAGAGGACATGTTGAGGGGCCACGCTGTGCCATCTCCAACCGATGACCATGACTTGGCCTTGAGTAGACTGACTGAGTCCTGGTGAGATATGAGGTTAGTGTTGGCCGCCGACATTGCTGGCAGATGGGTTGTATGGTGCGATGACACAGAAGACACAGCCTGCCTCCTGGAAAGCTTGCCTCATCTCCACCTAGTGGGTCAAACACACACTGCATCAGACAGCAGGATATTGGTCACAGTAAAGATACAGGTTGTAGTTTTTCTTTATTTTTATTTTCAGTTGTTGCAGCAAATCATTTGAAGAGTTTCCCCTGAGCTTGATCTCCAAACATTTTCTCTTAAATCATGGACTTGTATTAGTCTCAGCTATGAGGCACTGCATGTTGACTTGCCCATTTACAATTCTCATTGGCTGGTTTTCCTTAAAGGATTGGTTCATAGTCTTTCAAGTCTTCTTAAAAGAACAGTCATGTGCGCATATGTACATTGATACAGGTTTTTCTTGCTGTAATCATTCCTCTTGTTCATACTGGCCGTTTAAAGATCCCTTCCTAATGTGCTTACAATGTAAGTGATGGGGGACAAAATCCACAAACCTCCTTCTGTGCAAAAATGTATTTAAAAGCTTATCCAAAGCTAATATTAGGCTTTGGCAATCTGAGTTGGTCAAATCAAGTGGACTGTGTTACTGTCCCTTCACTGTTGCTCAACAGCAAAACACTTTCCAGGGAAACAAAGAGTGAATTTTGTACATATGGGAAAATGACTATTGTTTTAGGACAGACTTAAAAAAATGTGAATATATCACATCATTAATTCTCAATCCCAGTTTTAACTTTTGCAGCAAAGTTTGATCCAAGCAGCAAACAGCTTGAGGCTGAAGCCGAAGCAGAAGAACCTTAAAGTGCCACAGATGGCCACTAGATACTCCAATGACAACAAGCGTCAACTTCGCTCTACAAGTGCTAGGTCAATCATTTTTTCGAGTCAATATGGTCACAATCTCTAAATTCAGGCTCTCTAATAAGTATGGTGGTGGTCGTTTTGGAAATTATTGCTCCATTAATTAGATTTGAGGACTTGAGCTTTGACGTCAACCATAAGCTGCAACTGGACTTCAAATCAGCTCCAATGCAAACCAATGGGTGACATCAAACCTTGCTACGACCATCTTTATATACAGGCTAAGGTTTGATCCAGAAAACAGCTTCTTTTGTGCTTAAAGGATAATTTCACATTTTTTTTCAATACCCACATGCCCATATCTCCACTGGAAGAGTTATTGATTGTTGTGATTGGTCTTCCTGTTCATCTAAAGCAATTGCAGGGATGGAGGACAAAATCAACAGTCCTTGTTCCCGGAAGTAATGTGCTCTAAAGTTCAGCTGGTGCTAATATAAGGCTGTGGGAGACTGTGGATTTTCTCTCCCCATTACTTTCATTGAACCTGCTTTAATTGCTCTTTGTGGCCAGTATGGGCAGATTTTACTATAACCACAGTTACAGAGCAGTGGTTTTTATAGATTCTGCATAGGGTCAAAACCAGAAATTGTGCAACTGTCCAGGCACTGAGTGAGGTTAACAAGGAAAGATTAGCATGAATATGCATGCAACAGCTCCAAACCCATGGCCTCAGACTGGAGTTCAGATAGCTGCAGATGAGCCCTTCAACATACAGCAGGGCAGTCTTACCAGTCTAGTCTGGTCCACACACAGACCCACCACAGCCCCTCCACTGCCTGGTAACTTCACCGCCGAGCCAAACTGCAAGAATCAGAAGAAACGTTACAAGTACATAAAGAGAAGAACACTCCTGCAGGTTCACAGATGAAGAATGAGAAATGCGATGGTGAATACTGATCAATAACACATGCACCCAAGCAGTCGTCAGAGTACACAGACCTGAGGGAAGACTTGTTATTTTTAATCTCACTTTTTTGTTGCCTTTGTTTGACTTTGGGGATGTACTGTCCATGAGTACATCCTCTCGGTGCGTACATACTTTGGTTACATGCAGTATCACTGCTAAACAACAGCACTATCACACACCTCTACTGTATATAAAGCTATTCTTGGGTTCCAGCCACAGAATCAATGTAAATGTATTAAACAAAAATAGAGAATAATCAGCTTTGCTTTCCTGGGATTCATTTTCATCAACAGTTCCCAAAGTCCACACTGAACTGGGTAAAAGAGCTTTTATATAAGCTGCTTCTTCTGCCTGGATCCTTTTGCTGTTATATCTAAAATGGCAAATCTCCTTCTGTAAATTGAAATCATTGCTGCAGAGGCTGTGTGCTCTCTCCTGGCTGCCGATGCTTTGGGCTATTTTAGAATCTTGATGTGTTTGTTTCATTACGTGGTTGTTTTGGATTGGTCTCAGCTATTTTTATGGTTTTAGACAGCTCGTGGGTTGTTTTAAAAAGCCATTCAGGTTGATTGTGGGATGAAATATTTTACATGATCATATTCGAAATTTTATTCATGATTTTTTAATTGCATTTCTCATTAATCTAATTCGGATTTTGAGTCTTATTCTGAGTTTTCTGACTTATGTTGCTCGTCTGTAAATCATTGTTATTGCTGCCTGTCTTAACCAGGGCATTCTTCAGTGTAGCTTTCCTTGTTGAATTTAAATAAAATGCTTTAAATACAAAAAATGCCTCAAATTAAAATATAGTGTTACCTCCTCAGCTCGAAGTTCTGGTCCATCAGTTGTGCCAGACGGCTCCAGTCTCTGTCCTGTAGAGCCGTCCTGAGGGGAGAACATTCAGTCAATCAATGAGACAAAGTTCACCTCAAATATTAAGAGCATGTCAGGACAAAATATTTGGCATTTTCTGTCAGGTAGGTCAAAACAAATAAAATGCATGTGGAATTTCTTATAACTCAAAGTGCATAAATATTTTACATAAAAAACCCAAAGCTACTTTGAGACTGTTGTGCATGAGACATAATTAATCCAGTGATTAATTATGTCTAGCGTTTACCATTATTCATTTGACAATATCTCCAGCTCTGTTTATTGCATTTATTACTGCACTTTCTGCTTGAGGAAGTGTAATAACATAAACCAACCTTGCTTGATCAGTGAGCTCAGCAAAAGTCTTCATGGCCTCGACTACTTGCGGCTCCCCTGTGGAAAGACAGAGCAACATTAAAAAAAAGCAGTTCAACACATCAACCAATGTGTATTCTCATTTAAGACTCCTTAAAGAACAGAGGGATGTAAATACAAACATGGCAAACATGTTATTCAAAAAAAGTCAGCATATAGAAAACTGGAACTTGTTGCTTTCCGTATCATGTGCTTCTGTTGCCATATAAATATTACTGGTATCAATGTATGTTCAAAAATATCAGAATCAAAACCTCATATTGGTCATACTGTAGTTCCTTGTTTTGAGACATTTTAGCAGTGATTGTTGATCTCATGAATCCCAGGAAGCCCATGATGTTTAAATTGAAGAGGGGCAGCGTACCGCTGAGCCAGCGCTGGCGGACGTTGCTGTGGATGCGTCCAGAGTCGCTGGGGTCGCTCAGGTAGGCCAGCCAGAACGATGGAAGGTCACTCATGTCCATAGAAATATAGTTCCCTGAGAATGCAAAACACACACACTTTAGAAAAGAAAAGTATTTATATGATTGGCATACTGTAGCGCTTACGCATCTACAGTGTTGTAAATACCATAGCCCTGCTCTTCCATGAGCTTCTTGCTGAAATCCATGTAGACTAATCCTTCATAGACCTGCAAAGGCAAAAGAATCCCTCAGTTGCCGCTACTGCAGGCATAAAATTAAAGATAACCAACATGTTGTGACAGAATCCAGTGCATTTACGTAATGCTGATTCTGTTACTGACCTGCACGACTCTGTCCTGCAGGCCAGCAGTAATGAACAGTTCATCAGTCTCCACGTTGAGGATGAAGTTGGCTCGGATCGGCCTCGGGAGATCCTGGAGTTCACGTAAACAGCACATTTTGTCATTTTTAATTTATGCTGTTTTCCACATTAACTGCTTTGTCTCATGTGCATGCTATTCTCTTCCTTATTACTGAAGTTGTTAAGGGTTTTCTACAAGGGCAGATGGTGGAAGATGAAAGAAAAGCTTCTCAGAGTTAAACCTGAAGGCTTCTGTGACACATCGTAACAGGGCAAAAAGATCCTCACATTGTCTGTGATGTTGTAGAATTTCATGAGACACTTCAGGGTAGCTGAGACGATGGCACTGCACAAGAGAGGATTGTAAGACGAGAAGATTATTAATTAAGTGTGTAAAAGATAATTTTCATATTAGGTTGGGCTACACAGATAAGAAACCCACAAGAACTAATTACCTGCTTCCAGCGAGGCCCTTCAAGAAACAGAGACAAAAAATGTAAACATTAGTGTTTTATATTAAGGGTGGTTGCACGTTTGCTTTATGCTTTCACACTTTACACTGTATGTTGAGAAACCAGCGTTCGAGTAGATCCTCACCACTTGCCGAGGAATGTTGGTGTCATACTTCAATGTGAAGTTCTGCTTTGTCAAAGCAATGCTGCAGTGAAGAATACACAGAAGTTGAAGACGTATCAGCAGTGGAAGTGAAGCACATTACAAGAAGAATCAATGTCAACTGTCAAGTAGTTATCAGGTATCAGGTGATCCTGATATCATTCACAGAGGTTCTTAAAACATCCAGGCTCAAAAAAACTAAATTTAAGGCTTTAAAAAGTAAGAAATCTGTCATCTTTTAATATATTCATGGGAAACAATATTGTCTGTCGCATTGGTCCAGACTGAAATGTCTCAACATCTGTGGGATGGCTTGCTATGAAATTTTATACAGATATTCATGGTTCCCAGAGCATGAATTCTGCTGACTTTGGTGATCCTGATTTTTCCTCTAGCGCCACCATGAGGTTGATGTTTTATTTCTTTATTGAAATATTTCCCTGCCAAAATAAAAGGCAAGAATAAGTTAAGGTTAAAAGTTCCAAAAAGGATGAAGGTCTAAATCCTCTTTATTTGCAAAATTATTATTGAGCAGCACAACTCAAAACAATAGTGTCATGGATTGTAGAAGCTATAGATTCAATGTGGGAGAGAATGAAACAGAACTTCTGTCTGGTACCATGAGGTTCTCTATCATTCATGAGGTGGAAAGAATGGAAAAAAAAAATTAAACTTCATAAATAATGAATGGGTTGAGAAAACATGGAAAGTATGATCTAAAATAAAGAATGAGCTAAAAACTCAATATCAAGAGCTACTAAAGTTTAGTTTAGTTTTAGTTTATTAGATCTATTTATATCAAGGACCATGCACAAAATTAATTAATCTCAAACAAAGAGAAAAGATGCTTTGTACCAGATTTAGCTGCTAGCTAATTTCCATCTGTAGTCCCTGGCAGGTGATCAGAAACAATAAAACACAGAGCAAAACCATCATCCCCACTACAAATATACCAACAACCTACACACACACACACAATAACACATTTCATAGGAATAAACACACATCAGAACACAAAAATCAAAATATTACATATATATATATCCAAAGATATGAAAACAGTAAAAAATGTCAAAACTTCACAGGAGAAAATATGGAAATCTGTGCAGGTTTTCAGACTAACAGAAGCTTATTCCATCTTTAAAAGAAAAAGCAGATTGAACAAAGGCAGAACCTCGTTTATGGATGCTACATTCTCCACTTGAAGCAGACCTTGAAGCTCTGCTCATTTGCTCAGAGAGGAACTTGCAACAAATCCAGAATTTTCTCCATCCATCACTGATATTAGCTTTAAGAAATGGAAGGACAGGGTGCTGGTGTATATTGGTCAATTATTTGAAGGACAAATACTAAAATCAGCTTTTCATAAAATGTGAGGAAGAAAAGTTCAAGAAGTTGATTCACACATTCATAGTCCCCAGAGGATGAACTGTAACATCTTTGATCTCCTGACTTTCATCTAACGCCATCATATTTTGATTTATGACCAAATACCTGCAAGAAAACTCATTCCCATCAGTCTCAGCTGCACTCTCTTTAGTGCTAATAAGCAAATATTAACATGCTAAACCAACACTGTGAACATGGTGCACATTATACCTGCTAAACATCAACACACTAGCATTGTCGTAGTGAGCATATTAGCATGGTGATGTTAGCATTTAGCTCAAGTTCAGCCTCACAGAGCTGCTAGCATGGCTATAGACTCTCAGCATGTGATTTGGAAGCTGGGTATTCTGCACAGTACAACGAAAACATGTCTGCCTCTGATGCAAAATACAAACATCCTGTTGCAAGTAAATATTCAAGTTGTGTGTCAAATCCACTGTGTTGGCCTGGAAAGCTGTTATAAGAGTTACTAATCTCACCCTTGTTTGGAGCAGAACTGGTAGAACTTCTTACAGGTGGCCTGCAGCAGCCGGAGGCCTCCAAGGTACCTACAGCGGATGATGAACATAGATATGAAAAAAACAGAACATGAACAACACTGTCATATATTTAAGGTCATTAAATCATGTGTGCACACCCTTCCTTCCTGCTGATGCAGAAGAGATCTTGCAAGCTTCCAAACTCCGTAGGGTCATTGAGTGGATGAGGGACTAATACCTGGAATATAACAGAAACACACATGACGTTTTCACAGTTTATTCCTGATGAAGGTGTTTTAGCTTCTGTGTATGCATAGAGGTGTGTGTGTGCATTACCAAAGTCTGGCTCTCCACTAGAGTGACCTCAGCCCAGAAGTTAGAGATGCTCATAGCGATGGTTTTCCCGTTGAAGCCGTCTGATGGATTCCCCATTAATCCAACCCTGTAAGTCATTGTTCATTTGGAAATCAATCCTTACAGCGTCTATCAGGGTGTATTCTAACATTTAAGTGTCATGAATTAGGAAGGAAAACAGGCACATTTCTGAAAAAGTAAATTCAAATTAAAGTAGAAGGTCAAGCTTTAAGTCTGTGTTTTATAACCTGGCATACGACCGGCACGTGATTGGTTTAGCAGGATTGTCTTGTTGCTTGGTGGAGTAGTGGGTGAGCCACTTGGTGTAGTCTGACAGACCCTGAGATGTCAAGAGAAAACATGTTATTAGAGGTGCAATGAAATGTAAAAACTATGACAGAGTTTTATATACAACTCCACTTATCAGCATCCAGTCCCTGTGGGAGGATAGTGTAGTCACCCAACTTGCCCTTAACTAGCAGCAATATGACCAGTATTAAGTAGTCAGGTTCATAGAGTGTAGACCTGTCTAATCTGATGGAGGGTAAATTAGGGACATTTAGGTACAAGTGGCCAGTTTGCAGCTCATGTCACATTACATGATTTCTGGGTAAAGAAGCCTTTTAAATATTAAAATATTTCAGCTGTCATCTCTTACTACCACATGCAAAGATGACTGGTGCAGCTAAACACACCCTGCAATACACTTACACTTTACAAGTAGTAGCCCAAGATATAAAGTATTTCTAGATGTAAATTTTGCAAACCAAGGGTAAAAATAATAATGGCAAACATTATGAGGCGCTAAAATCATCTCGGAGTTCTCACCAGGTAATGTTGTGTGTGGGAAAATAAAGATGTAACATTGTTGATAACAGGAGATAAAAGTACAAACCACTTGTCCAATGAGCTGGAAGCCAGTGGGAAGCTTCATCCCGAACACATCAAGCTGCTTCTCATTGATGAGCCACTCCTGAAGAAGAAGAAGGAGCCATAAAAATAACTGTTTGTTCATTTTGATTTACCATCATAATGAAAAGCAAAGACAAAAATAAAATGACATAAACTTATTGAAGTTATTTCAACAAAAAAAATCCATCAAGGCAGCACTTAGAATCTATTTCCCTCACTGAACTCAACTGTTGTTAAAAATCTTAACTACAAGTCACCATATCCAGAAGATTGTTCATGTTTGACGTTGCCTGTATAAAATGAACAGCATATGTTGCTTTCTGTCACTTTACGAACCCAGAATCGTCCGAAGGACCTGTTTCTGGCCTGAGGCAGCACACTGAGGAAGTCAGACAGGTAGGACAGCGTGTCTCTCTGGATGCAGTAAAACACCACGCTGGCCAGTCGGGAGGCTGTCAGCCCTTCCTGTGGTTTCTCCAAGAAGCGAGTTATCCTGATTCATACAACATACATACATGAACCTTCAATAACTTCACACAGTGAGGTATTTCTTGTGCATTATGGGACTGAGAGGATAAAACAACTTCTTTCTTCTTACCTATGGTTGTCAGGGCAGACCTCCACGATGCCCCTGGAGCTGCTTTTCTCACCTTCCTCCAGTTCATAGTATATGATCAGCTCTCCAGGCTGCAACACAGACACAAAAGACTGGGCTGGTGCATGTTCCTTAACACTTCACCTCCACAAAAAAAGGCCATGGAAAAAATGATTTGACCTGTGGCAAGCCTTTTTCATTCTGGATATTTTCACTTTGCCTGTTTTTGACTTTATGACACTGCTCTTGAGAGGATTTTACATGTTTGATGGATGAAGGCTACTCTTTCGACTTTAGATTGTACAGTTTTATGTCAACAAAATGATTATGTGTGTTTGAATATAAGCACAAGTTCCTGATGCACATTTGTGTTGTAGTGAATCTCACCTTTGACCTGAAGAAGCGGATAACTTGAGCAATGTCAAAGTTCTGGTCTGAACACAACATGTCCCCTGCAATCTGCTTACACAGAGAAGAAATCCTTAGTGTGCAACAGACACTGATTCACTTTTAACATTATTCAGCTAGTCAACACAGTCAAATGGAACTGAACGGTTACATTTATCGTACCACCATGATGTCGTCCTTCAGCTTACGGCTGCGTATGGCCAGCTCCAGGTCAGCCACAGCTCCAAGGCGGTCCTCCAATGTGGTGCTGCCATCATTTATCACATTTTCCACCGGGAAGTCATTAGCTGTCGCCCAGCGCTCATAGTACTTATACCTACCCAGGATGAGAATTGAGCACAACAGAGTAAAAGTGGCTTCACCAACAAAAAGAACCACCAATTCAATGTCAGTGGTGTCTTTCAAGTGTCTGTAGAAGATAATTAAGTTAATATTCTTTGTGTACTCACTTGTCTGCATTAGTGACAAGATACACTTCTGTGAACAACTGTCTCCTGGGGAGAAATCAGACCTGCAATTAGCAGAACTCCACCAAAACATGATCTGCAAGTGTTACAGTGACTGGGGACAAAACATCATGTTTGGGCCACTTGCCGCTGTTACGCACATGTTGACCGTTTCCCACCAAAAGTCAAGGATCTTCTTTCCTCCAATGCCGGGCAGCAAGGCCTTTGGTACCCCAGTGAGGTGGCTGTACAAGCCTGTGTCATCATTCTGTGTGAGGAGAGGAGAGATGGAGAACACAGCCCCCCTCAAACTAAAAATTACTTAATTAACATACAATACCATGTTAATATATACTGGAACATGATTTGGCTTCAGTCCTCACTGCTTTTTGCTATAATGTTAACGCCCTTTCTAAGTATTACAAATATTACATGTTTTGATTAACACTTCACACATGTAAAATGCTTAATGTAGCTACTAGCAAAATTATGTGCATCACCTTGTAGCCATTCAAGTCAAAATTCATCAGAAGTTATTAGTGGACCGTCCCACGTCCCGTTGACGTCACGCCAAACTTAATGAGAGAATCTAGCTCTCTTATGTTGTCTTTCTTTTATGATGAACATGTATATTTAGCTAACCCATCAAATCAAAAAATAGATTATCTTCAATAATTTGTCATATATATAAATCAACTACTGGCATCGGTTTTCGTCCAACTCAAACTCCTGCGATTAGATTTGATCGAAATACACAGCAGGGGACGGTATTTCTTTTCCTAGGATGGCGAAGTCATGACCCGCCCTACTCTGCCTCTGATTGGCTAGTACTCATTGCCTTCGTTGATTGGGTTGGTCAGGTTTAGATATGAGGAATGAGATTGGTTAGGATTAGGGTTAGAATATCAAGGCAAGCCAATCAATAGAGGAGTAGGGAGGGTCATGACTTTGCCATCCTAGGAAAATAAAAATGTCGCAAGCCGCGGCCGGTAAGAACCAGCTGGAGTTTGTTCAAACGTGTTATTTTACACAAAATAGTTGTGACTGTTGGACGGGATGTAAACCGCTGACACCAGTTAATCCTTGCAACTCCGTAAATGTCTGAACAGTTGGATTAACAGCTGTATATGCTAGCCAGCAACCAGCGCTGTTTGAAACGTGCAGATTTTACAACAGTGATACTGATGTGAACTCTGCACTGGAGAGACTCACCTTATTTGTGCTGCTACATACAGCTGCTTACCTTAATCTGAGCCTCTAACACGGTGCCGTGACCGGCTACCAGCAGTATACAGATCATTAGGGTAACTTCGGTGTGTGCTGTCCGGCAGGTTTCTTTAAATAATAAAACAGAGTGCTGTCAGAGCTGAATTCAACCAGCGCCAATGAGAAGAACTACTTCCGACAAGAACTACAAAATAAAACTTACTCACGACCACCTGAGTTCATCTTCAAGCTACAGTCCAACATACTGTGTATATACTGTATGCTATATCTAATGTATGTAATATGGTCATATCATAATATGCCCATTATATACACTCATGCAAAAAAGCTCTTGTACATCCTTTAACCAGTTTACCAGCTTTTATAAACACAACTGAACACAGCAGATAATTTGATTTTTTTTTATTATAAAGACATACTACATAGCCTACCTACCATACAATGCTTACCCAGCCCAATTTATTTAGTTAGTTACATTGTTGCAATGTAATTATTGTCCCCAGTGAGGCTTAATGAAACGACATACAAAAATACAAATCAAAAGAGCTGAGTTATGAACTGGTTGACAAACTTGGTATCATCTGGTCAAAGTGATACTGAAAAGAGATGAAAACAAGTCAAAGCATGAATACAATGTTGTTTGGAGACATTAACATGAGTGCATTTGATACAGAGAAGCAGAGTACTGCAGAGGTTAAGAAAAAGAAACTGACATGAGAAGTGTTTTAGAGCTTACTTTACTGGATACTGATGAAACAATCGTAACGTTTGCAGAGGAAGGCGTTCTTTGAGGGCTAAATTGATTTGACTAGTTCCTCTCTTTTCAAATGTCTTGTAATTATGATTGGGTTGTATTTATCAGAGCAAATGATTTCTTTACAAACCTTCAAAGCAAATATGCGTCATTTAGCAAAGTCACTGGAGTTGAATATTTAGGACAATATTCAATTGTTTCTTCCTATTTCATGCACACTTGATCACAAATGAAGTATCTCAAAGCATTTCAAGTACTCTTTTGGCCCATATGTGGTTGTCTTCAAAAATACCCGTTGCCTCACTGGGGGTCTGTGCTGGATGATCCCACAATGCCGTGTTGTCGCAGAAGGTTCCTCAGGATCTGATTCTTGGATTTCCAGTCTTCCACCTCAAAATAACACAGACGACACAGCAGTAATGAATAAAACTTTCTATGAGGAACGCACTGACTGCAGCTAACTCAGTCATGATTAACTGTGGAAGCTGATAATTGGTCTTTTATTAAAATGTAGTCATCACCTTCATACTTTATTAGTTATATGGCTTTCAATAGACACGTCCAGGCTGAAGGTGGAAGTAAACTAGCTGACATTACTGTGGTGGCTTCTGGCTGGTAAGCCTGCACAATAACACTGTTATATATGTGAAGAATTTGAAACCCATTCTGCTGACTTTATTACTTGTTAATAATGCCAATGAAACAAAGTTTATAAAGAAAATAAAACGCAATGAAATGAAGTCAAATTTGAAAAAGGTGGCTAGACATCTTTTCACCTGCAAATCACCAAAACCACACAGACCATTCTGTTCTGTTACTGTATCAGCTGCTCCAACAATAAACTGCAACTTTGGAGAAAAATAAGAGGCAAAGACCATCAGATTCACTTTAATTTATCTCCATTATATCTCCATGTTTGTGTTATGTGCAGCATGCTGACAATGGACCAATCAAGGACGGCTACAGACTATTGTTTGTCAGCGGTATGACGCCAAACTTTTGCTAAGTTATTATAATGCAAGGAATCATGGAAATAAAGTTAGTTCATTTATAATCATGAGCTAGCAAGTAATCTTCACACAGAGCAGCTTCACATCCAGACTGTGGAGGTCGAACAGAAACGTTATTAATAATCCTGGGGTGCAGTTTGTCTGCCTTTGTCTGAAGGGTCACAGTGACTTTAATAACCTCTACAGGTCTACAGGCTGATGTAAATACTGCTTCACAGACCTTTACTCTAACAGGAACAAAATACCTCAACAACATTATATTGTTGCCATGTCTTTCTACTCAATTTGAGAATGTCAATGTCAATATGTCAAATCTTGAACAGTAGAAAAAAGTAGTGAGACTCGGCCACTTTAGTCCCAAAGCACTGGCAGATTAGTCTTTAAAACCCCTAAACATACGCTAACATACCTCCTGTCTGAGTAGCTGGTTGTCAATCCTGAGACGATCAAGAGTGCTGATATCTTCCCCCAGCTTCAGGTTGCTCTGTCGAAGTTCCTTGATGTATTCACAGGCTTTAGACAAAATACCTCCTTTACTCTAAAACAAAACACACAAAGGTTTCAAAGATGTAAAAGTTTTAGAGAAAAAAGAAAACGCTTTGTTTGATATATGATGATGAACTCTGAGGAGTAACATGCTCTCACTGGATTTATCTCCAGTACCTCCAGTATGAAACTCACCTGTCCTGTCTTGGTGTAGTCCACGTTACAGTCTGGTATGGCCTTCGACAGCTGCACTATCCAGTTGTTGATCTTGTCCCTGCGCCGGCGCTCAACTGTAGTGACAAATCTCTCAATTTGAAACATGTCCTCTTTCATACACATCGATTCAAACATTTGTGGTAAAACACAGTTAAATCTTCACAAACCTTCGTTGTGCTGAGCTCGTCGTTTCTCATCTCTGGAAGCCCGAGGAGCTTCTTGCTTTCTACAAAACAGATTATGAGTAAGATGATTGTTTGTTTCCGTTTTTAAAAAAATTTTTTTTAATCTGTGGTAGAGTTTTAATTAGGGGTGCAACGGATCACAAAACTGTGATACGGTTCGGATCGTATCACAGATTTGAGTCATGGATCGGATCATTTTTCAGATCAGCCGGGAAAAAAAAAAGGGGGAGACAAATAAAACTTTGTTTTCCATATATTCTTACAGCATGGAACTTTTGCCCATGGTCTTAAATGAAAACAACATTCAAGATGTCCAATGGTTAAATAAAATCTTAAAATATATAAAATATTCAAAGCTCAATTGTTAAATTAAATTGCAATATGAGGCATGACACCTTCTTCCTTTAAACATGGTAGTGAATGAAACAACAGCCTGTGTCCACATCATCTAAACTTGATGATAACTTACAAACATGAACACAAGTCTTGTCTTGAAGCTTAGTTTGTTGAACGCGCCATCAAACAAACATTCACCAGGGAAAAGTGCACCACTAACGTCAGTTAGCAGCTAGATAGCTAATTAGCTGCTCAGCTGCAGCACATTAAACAGCAGGTAAACATAGCTGCAGATGTCACTACGGACCCGTTAGATGCTGGTTTGGTTGTTGCTCTTTAAAATCCCTGTTAGCGACACGCTGTCTGTCCATGACTTGTACTTACAGCTGTTTGTTTATTTTGTCTTAAATGAGATGTTAAATTTTGCAATTAATCCACGGTTCACATGCGAGCTGAACCGTGAGGGGCGATCTGTACGGATCACTGATCAACTACGATCTGTTGCACCACTAGTTTTAATTCTGTTAAATTAAGATGTAATTACGCTATGTATGGCTGAGTGCGAGGTGCGATTGTCCTTTGATTGGATCCCGTCAAAACTTCCTGGGGTGACATCATCACATAGAGCTGCCCTGTAAAACAAATGAATGTCAGCTGCATAAATAAGTACAAGCAGACATGTAGCAGCTTACGATAAACATCTTTATGAATTCTTACTCTGTTAAGTCTTAAATAAAAAAGACTGCTATTACATATTACATACATTATATCATATATACAGTATATTATAGTATATCAATTCCAGTGTTGAATGAAAATAGCATTTTACTGTATTTTTCAAGCAAGTCTACAACATCATAAGCTTTAGCGTGTGTACACCTTGCCATAGCTTTGTCAATACCTGTGGGTGTTGTCTGGCCCAGCAGTGTGTCAGACGCCTGCACCGTGGTCACCATGGTGCCAGTTGTGGCGTCTGCGATGGTGGCGGGATAGTATGTGTACTGTGTCTCAGCGCTGCCATCTCCCTCCAACCCCTCTGACTGGGAGAACACAGCCTGAAGTCAAAGAGACAGTTACTGCACTGTTAAGTCTTTTGTTGCCCTATTCAGATATAGTCTATAAAGAAACTGAAGTTGCAAGTAAGCATCTTTAAAGAGGATATAATCAGCATTTTTATATTAACAATGAATCACATGGCAATTTGTATGTGTAAGGGACCGCTCGTAGTAACAAATGCACAGAGGAATATCACCTGACTGCTGTTCCCCTCAGCTCTACAGAGCTTTTAGTGTCTTTCAGCTCATAGTTTTGGTTGGGGAGGGGGGTTGGATGTAACGGGACAGAGTTCTCAGTGAACTCAGCAGTCACACATTTCTCTGTTCTCTATTTCTATGTTTTGTGTCTTCAGGTTAGGCTAACCCATTGATGCTAACTTTGGAGCTAACCCCCTTCACTTTTCCAGCTCTTGGGGAAACAACAGATTTGACTTTTTAGCATTTATTAACTGTTACACTGTAGTCTGTACTGTACATTTACTGCCAGACTGACAACTTTCTGCTGACCTTTTCCTCTGTTCCGCTCGCATCCACCGTCACTTTCTTGCTGCTCCGCTTTCCCAGCCGCTACGCAAACATACTACACAATACCCTATTCCTTAATGAACATACACTACCAATAGTTTCCCAGGCAACGACACAGAGGTTGACTCGCGTGCTGAACAGCGCTGCACAGAGACTCACAAATGCTATTGATTTCCGAATGAATGGATATTTGGCGTTAATTTTGGCATTAAAAAATATTTTTTTGGCCTGGCGGGAGTTCTTGTTGTGATAATTATAAGAGAACCACTGATTCAGTAAATGTTAAATACGTTCAGTAAACGCTCAGTAAACGTTGAGTACAGTTAGACCCAGCAGTCTCCATTAGGTTGGGCGAGTTCAAAGTTGTGAAAACAACGGGGGTGTTTTGAATACACCCCCATACAGTCTATGTTTCACAGGTAATTTGTTAGTCTGTCCCTCCCGCCGCAGGAAATAATGGATTAATCCTGGAAAGCTATTGATGTGGCACTTTTCTCCTTATGAAAGTAACACAGAGATTATTCGACCAATGAGAATTTAGTCAGGCGAGAGCATATCGACCAACTAATCGAGCAGTCGACCAGCAGACTACAGCCCTAAATATTCTATCATTTTTGATGTTATTATTTGAGTGGATTTGCCTTTACTAGAGATCCTTTTACAGTAAAAATCCAGAAAAAAAATCAATGCCTTTAGTATCAAACACTCACCTCCAGTCTGCTTGAAAGGGTTAGGGCTGAAACACTTGATAGTTTTGTATTTTGTAGAGCTCAACAGCTGTGGTCAGCTTGAATGTGTCAGTTATAATGTGGGTACCACTCACCACTGTCCATCCATACACATAGTGTCAGTGAATTTAGCTGTAATCTGGCACTTCTGGGTAAAAATATGAGTGTTGGAAAATAGGTGCTCATTAGGGATGTGCCAGTATCACATTTACACACTGTGATTTTTGTAAAAAAAAAAAAAAAAAAATACAGTATACCAGTACACAGTACACTTACAATCTTCATCCAAATTTCCAGAAATGCTACTATTAGTACTAAAATATGGGAAAATTATTTCCCACCATGATTGTTTTAGATTTATTTAACTTGACATATTAAACAGTGACTGTGCATCTGTGTTGCTAACATCAAATATACTTTAAACACTACAAACAAAAGCAGGTTGGTTGTTAAAAGTTTGGGAGAGTTGACAGGAAATTACTTTGAATGCAGCTTATTGTCTGTGTCTCTTAGATTTAATGCACCCATTAATATTTCCACACATGTTCTGATCTCTTTGGGGTGTTAACAGACAAAATCATAAGGGCAGCGCATTAATAAATATGCGCACAACTGAAATTAATGCTCTCTTTCTCACTTAACATTTTGGCTCAGTGCCCTTAAAGCCATGGCTAGAGCGGGACTTCACTGGCCCTGCGGTGGTGTCTCTGCCTCGGTAGATTGGCGCTCCCTTGTGGCTAAGTGGCAGTTGGTCAGGGTTGTTCTCACCTGTGTGACAGTCTGAGTGGTTGCAGGGAAGCCTGTGACCAGGCTGACTGCGGCACCTCCGTCTGTCTGACCCTCCAGCTGGCCATCCGACACTTGGATCACTCTGTAGGTCACCTGGGACACCACACATTACACCGAGTGGTCAATATCTTATTACTACTATAGGTGACACACGGACAATTGCAGAGCATACACACACACACACACAGAATCAAACTTCTACTTTTAGGTCTTCATTAAGTGAAGTGGGTCACGAGTACTGAGACCAGGAGCTGATGTGACTGGCACACTGGCTCAATTATCAAGAAATGTGAAGTCACATTTCACAAAGTCTGCACGTCTAAAACTCTGTTGATATGATTGCAATGACAGTACACCAGTAATATATTTTTGCTAATATATTTCCAGCACAAACTCAAGTCAATTTCCGTGACAGTCCATTGTCTCAAATGCTGTTTTCTGATTACAATGACACATTTTGCATGCTCTCATTTAGCCACAGAGGCTTCTGCCTTCTGCTTAATTTGATTGTTTCATTAACATTTCACAAATGTGCCTTAAATTTTACTCCAGTGTGATATCTTTCAGTTCTGTAGCTACAATATTAACCCAACAATCTGCTTTCACTGTGATCACCATACTGATAAATGATGTTAACTCAAATTATTGTTTTTTTTTGCCAGAAGTTTTGTGTCAATACTCCTTCCTACCTGTCCACCTGCTCCTTCTGTCTTGAAGAGATATTTGATGGGTTGATCAGTGAAGGTGGCAGCAGACTGAATGGTGGCAATAGCTGCTGGGTCCTCTGCAGTGGCTACAGACCCTGAGGGAGCAAAAAGCCACATGAAATGAAAGTATCACAAACACCTCATGGGAGGAAAAAGAGCAGTTTTACGCTTCAAAGTACATGATCGGTGTTGCAGGACAGAGACAAACACATAGTGACACTTGTAAGTCTAAACCCTCACCAATTTATGAGTTTCAAACTTTCAAAAGACAGTGCTTGAACATGGGGTGCATGCTAGCACACACATACATAATACAACATTTCCACTGAATATTCGTTTTCTAAATATATTACTAATAGTTGTTACCTTCCTCGTTGACAGTAACACTCCCATCTGGTTCAGGGCTTTTCTGTTGGCTGCACATGTAAAAACACAGGAGAGAGCTAATTAACACCGTAGTAGAGGGTAGACCAGGCTTGTCTATATAAACGTATTTGTTGTTATTAGTTAGCAATGGCGCATGTTTAAGTCTCACTCACCTCTTCATTTCTGCCGACAGTCTTGGACGAAGAGACCGCCTTCACTCTCTCCCACAGCCAGGCTGTGAAACAAGTTCATAAGTTTGACAAACAGACGCAGGAAACTCTGCTCACAACTGCACAATACTGACTAACTTATCGACCCCGGGCCTGAAACAGAAAATAAACCCCGAAACGACGTTAGAAGAGGGGTTGTGGTAGCTTTGTGTGGGAGCTGAGTCAGATCGAACGTTACTATTGGAGATACCGGACACTGGACGTGTTTGCTTTCAAAATTAAAGCAAAGAACTGGACAGTACCAAATAAAACATACGTTGCGCTTCATGTGTGCGGTGAACATTAGTATTTTAGAAGCGCGTTATGATTTCTTTGTTGCAATTACTATATGTGGTTTGTCTTTTGACTTTAATGCTTTGTTAATCACAAAAGTTTCGATGGCTGTTTAAACCGGTATTTTAATTTGGGGGATCGTACCGGAAACCACATGGTTCATTGTGGCTAGCTCGACGCGGATCCTACCTTTCGGCCCCAGCGGTTTTTACAGATGTTTAAACAAAAGCACTTTCCCGTCTGCTAGCTGAATGGAGGCAGTAGCTGATAAATACAGTCTAAACTATAATTAAATTGCTACATTATAAACACGGTGCTACATTATGTTGAATATATTCCCGTGTGAACAAAGATCTACTTACGCCGCAGTGGTCCCTCCCCCGATATTTGTCAACAGACCAGCGCCAGTGTCAGAGTACGCATGCGCAACGGGAAACTCCCAAAATACATATTTTACTTTACTAAAATAAAATGACCCGCTGTCTGTGTTGCTACTGTCACCATCAGTTGTGGTAGCCCGTGGGCATTTGGGGAATATCATGTCTCTGAAATAGTAGGTTGATAAAATAAAAATGGGAGAAATGTTCACTGTAATGTGGTACTTTGCACTAGCTTGTACTGCCCTAATATAGACTAACGGTGCTGCCAATTACATTGCGAATGATTTACTTCTACTACAACATGTTGTTCTTAAATATAACCCTCAACTTAATGTATAACGCTGTATTTGTTATCATTGGAAAATGGCGAATTACGTTATTTTGACACAACCGGAAAACTTCTATATAATGTTGCGAACTTGACGAGGTGAAACTGACCGGCAGGCTTCATCCCGACCTAGGGGGTTCACTGTTGAGGCGGGTGTCAGCTGGATATTTGACGGTCTCAATGTCGTAAATCCCTCACAACATTCACTGTAACATTTACAGATTATGACTTCTTTATTATTATTAAAATATTAAAATAAATCCCGCAGCGATAACATCAAGTTAAACGCTGTGTCCTAGTAGAGTCAACCTGCTTCTTTGATATGTGGAACTTAGGTTTCACTCTTTACTCTTTACTCTTGGCCGAACTGACACAGTTTATCTCACTTTAACTACAAACTGCAGTGTTTCTGAGAGTTATTAAACGTGATGAAAGACAACACACAGGTGAGATCAGAGGGGCGGAAAACACTGGACAGCGCCCGTGGTTCGATCCCGCGAAGGGATGGAGATCAGCGTATCCTCGCAGTGAGAATTGTTGAACGAAGTAACCACTGAGCTATAAACCAGTGCGACAAGACTTAATGAAAACTGCTTTTATAAAGAGCCAGCTTGTGCTGTAACTCATAACACTTATTAAAGCAGACATTCATGCAGGTAACATATTTACTGTTTACTGGCTCTCTGTTAAGACGAAGAAAGTTCATTAAATGTGTTTTGTTTTTGTTTTTAAATATAAAAGATCCTGTTTCACCATGTAAAACTATGTCATCAATGGCTATTGAGGTACTATAACATATGTTATTCCAGAAAGAGTCTCAATATTTATTACTCAATGTACTGACTCTGATTTTCTTTTTCTCATGAACATGCACTGCTTGGTTTTAGACCCAAAAATGGGAGTTTTCATTATACAAGGTGAACAACTGCAAATGAATTATACCTAATACACGGATTTATTTCTCTTTTAAAACCTGAATACCTGCTGAATTATTTTATATTATTGTTAGCAAAACATATTTTAATTGAAAAGCATAAAATCCATTAGTAAAGTGCTGAAATACTTAACTAGTTTCTTAAATACACTGACATATATTTTATGTCTAACAACCTTAAATTACTCAGTGACTATTTTGATAATCAAGTAATAATAATAATTTATCATTTGAATCATTACATGCATGAATTCACAGTATTAATTTAACACCAAGGTGATCGTTTTAATGGCAGCCTGTGGAAAAGTTTTTTGTCAAGCAAAATAAAAAAAAAGAATTTGTCCTCTAGTAACCAAAATTTATAGTAACCAATGTGAAGACAAGGCTTTCTCTCTCTGCAGTATGTAAGGTGAAGGTGATTCTAGGAGAAGCAAAGATGACTTTGAAATTGTCTCAAACTAAAATTGAATGTCTGATGAAAAACATAGAAGCATTTGTATCATTTGATTTGTCATTTCACACTGATTAGCACAATTTTATGATGATTTGGATCAGTCTGAAAAACTGTTAATATTCCCAGAAAATAGAATGAAAACAGTAATTTTGTTAAACATTTTGCTTCACACATATTTGATGCTATAAAAAAGTTTTTATTTTAGTTTTTAAAGCAAGAGACATTGATTCAAGTGAGTAATCCCTCAGACTAAGAAGAAATCATCATGAGGAAGTGAGTTTTGAGATGATCTGATTACAAAGCAGGAAATTCCAGGTGAAGGTAGATTCTCAAGAGATGATCTTCTTGAAATTCAGACACAGTCAAGTCAACTCTTTCCTTGTCAGTAATATTGATAGTTTCAACAGTTTTGTTGTAGTTCAGGATGATTGATGATCTTTAGTGGCACCGCATATGTGGTATAGTTCAGGATGATTTGATCCTTTGGATTGGGAAGGTAACATCCAATACCTGCAGATAAGATCAAGATAAAACAAGATTATAAATTGATTTACAATAAGACAAAGAACAAGATACAGTGGTTGTTTAGTGAAAAAAGTGTCTCACCAACATCAAGTTCTTTAGTTTGGTTGTCTGTTTTCTTGACCAGCAGCTGCCAGTAGGTTTTAGTCTCTTCACTTCCTGCCAAACAGTTCACACTCTGCAGGAACGGGCCATAGTTATAATCCTCCGTGTAAGTGAACCTGCAAGGACAATAGAGGAGGACTTGGTGAAGGACATATATGGACAATTATTACTAGAATATTGCAAGCAGTAAGTAAAATAAACTGAAGCAAAATAGAAATACAAAAGATAAAAAAGGTGCCCTTATTAGAACCATAAAGTTAAATAGAGATAAAGAAAGAGAGAAAAATATCAAAACACAATAAAACACTATGCAATAAATTATGAAGTCATTTAATGTTTGAGAAAACATGATTGTGCAATATTAGTCAGTAATTAAGAGAAAGTCATTTATTGCATTAGATTTGATGATTCATGCTAACAGTTGATTTTAAGATCTTACATGAAGCCTGTTTTGGAGTCCTGCAGTCTCCTCAGTCCACCAAGCAGGATCCCTCTGTAAACCACAGAAGTGTCGTAGGTCTTATCGGTACAATTTTCTATTGAGTTCCTCACCACAACAGTAAATTTAGTTTTTTCTTCAGAGCCTGGAAATGGAAGTCAAAGCAGAGAAAATAAAATAATGAGAGGGCAAACAATATCCTATAACAATAAATAAATAAAATAGAATTTGTCTTAATGGTTAGGACTGAGGACATTTTTGTATTTTTGTATTTAGTAATGATAGAAACTTTTGAATTAAATTGTTTTCCGAGGCTTACTTGAAGGTGGAACACCAGCAGGGCAGCTGCAGCAGCAGCAGCCCTCCTGCAGCAGCAGCAGCAGCAGGGCTGCAGAGAGGACAGCAGGTGTCATCATTCTCACTGTTGGAAACCAGATTCTGAACCTGAACACTTAGCTACAGAGGTTAAAAAAAAAGACATCCAAAAACATCATCCTTGGAAATGATAATACTTTTCACATAGCCAGTTTAAACACCACCTTAGTTTTGTACAAGTTAATTCAAGACTGTTCACACCACCGTTTGTTAAAACCAGTTAGGCTGCATTCATCTTTCAGTACAGGATTCTAATCCTTCGATGTTCAGCTGTCTCCTGTCTTTCACTCTTCTTTACTGCTACTAAGTAAAAAGATAAATAAATAAATAAAGTCACTTAAACTCAGGCTGCGTGTTCAATGGTCAGAGGCAACTACGCCAAATGTCAAACAATCCAAACTATCTCATAAAGAAAGTTAAATCAGTAAATCAGCCAATGCCAAAAAATAATAATTAAAAAGTTGGTTACAAGATCTTTTTCTAAGCACCTTCACCTCCCTCTAACCTCTGACGTACTGTACCTGTGAGGGTGCAGGAGCAGATTGATGAGGTTCTACAGATCTTCAAGTAGCTCCTGGTCCTGTTTGAAGGACTTCTGCTCAGAAACTTTTATAGCTCTCCTCCACACATCATATACTGAAACAACCAATCATCACCAGGGGCGGATTTAGTGATTTGGTGGCCCCAGGCAAATGCTGCCTTGCTTTACTCATCACCCTTTCTCTAACTGGGACTGTTGGTATTAGCAGTAGTAGAAGAACTAATCAAAACATTTTTCTGAAGTAAAACTGTTAACTATTAGTAGTAAAATTATTAATGCCACACAGTAAAAGTCCTGCATTCAAATTTTTACTTAAAGTGAAGAGTGAAAGAGAAGTATTATCAGCACAATGTACTTTAGATTAATGAATAATAATGCATCATATTTTAATTGTTATATTTTGTGAGTAAAAGCTGAATCTGCAACGTAACCAGTAACATTCATCTGTCAGGTAAATGTAGTAGAACCTTTTCCTCTGAAGTAAAAGTAAAAGTAAAAGTACACACTAAGTAAGTAGTATACAGTTGTATACTTTTTCACCTTTGGGGGCCTTTTTAAGTTATTTCAGGGTACAATGAGTTAAAATACTAACATAGTTCAATGTTAGTATCAAGCACATTGCTGCAAAGGCACTTGAGGTAACACGCCAAAAAAAATTGCAGAAATGCACCAGCAAAGGCAGGGTGTAATCAATGTTGGTTTTCTAATTATTCCAAATTTTTGGCTTTGTGAATGTTTTGTGAGGAACAACATGTTTTCAACATGTTGGTTAGGCCTCAAGGATACACACAATGCATTCTGGTGAGAAATATGTAAATCTAAATATAGCTGGGTTTGTTTACATGAAAAGTTCACCGGGAAAAAGCACTTACATTTTGCATTCTTTAATCTCCACTATGATTACTTTCAGGGTTTCCACCAGTGTTATAATGTAGCCATCAGCGAGTGGAAGATTAACCTTCTGACTCACTGGAATACATGAAAGATACAAATAGAATCGATAAGCATCATTGTAAATAAAGCGAAAAAAAAAAGGCTCCACTTATCACCATCACAAACTAGAGGACAGTTGTGTTGCCAGCAGGTTCAACAAGTCTTACAAAATTATATAAACTGACTTACAACCTCATTGTCCCTGATGGAGATCATGACGATCTCTTCCAGCAAAGTATGTTTGACACATTTCTCAGCAGACTGAGGACACAGGACAGGTAAGGTTAAAACACTGAAGTCAGGCAGGTAGGAGCAAATCCACCAACAGAGAACATCTGACAAACAGCAAAGATGCAAACAAAGATGAAACTAATTGACGTGCCCCCCCCCCCCCCCCCCCCCCCCCCCCCCAAATATTTGAAATTGGATGGCTTTAGAAATTGTTAACTCTATTTTCACAATAAGTGTTTTTATTCATAAACATAAGTCACTTTTCTGTATGTTTTTATTGTTATTTTTAATGTTATTTATAGTTTCTGCCAGCTACACACAGACTCTCTCTCTCTCTGTTTAGGCTACTTGGTTCCTTCCAGCTAGAGAGCTCTATATAGTATCAGCGGAGCTCATAGAGCTGCTCAGCTGCAGCTGTGGAAGTCATATAGAATTGTTGTCAACCGCAGTGTGAGGTATGAATAACCAATCTAAGCTCACACCATAAAACTATTTGACTTAAATGAATTTGTAAATGACTTCAAACTTCAGAATTTCCCTCTAAAATGACTTTGGTATCAGAAGTTTTAATTATAACTCTTAGCAGTTAATTTTAAGTTAACTATAACTTTCAGCATCAAATTCCTTCTTTGTGTTTGCTCGGACAGTGTTTCCCTGTTCAGCTGTGGTGGGAGTATAGTAACAAAAACAGGAACTTTGGCATTAAATAGACTGTATAGTTGAAAGATATCCACTTGATTTGACTCATCTGGACAACTGAAGCTTCATATTAGCTTCAGATAAACTTTTAAATACATTTTGCACAGAAGGAGGACTGTGGATTTTGTCCTCCATCACTTACATTGTAAGTGCATTATGAAGGGATCTTCTAATGGTCAGTATGAACAGATGGAATGATTAAAGCAAAAAATTGTGAGCCTGTCCTTTAAGGTCAGTGAAAGATCATGGTTTCATGATCTTTCCCTAAAGCACACGGTCACACAACACATAACTCACTCCAAGTGAAAACATTCATTCTGAAGAATCAACAGATGGTGATGAGTGCCATGGTACTATTCCACTCTTCACATATTTTGGCAGGTCATAACTGTGAAATTCCCAAGTAGCAGGTGTGTCTTCATTTACAAAGAAAAACGTCAACAATTCTACTGAAACAATAGCCAATTCATTTTAAGGTCATGAGAAGTTACTACATGCTACATCCGATGAGTTTGTGCAAAATCTTAAGTTTCACAACACCTTGTACACCCTGTACAGGTTGTGAATATTATAACATTATTACCAAGGTTAGAGGGTTCACTGTTGAGGTGGGTGTCAGCTGGATATCTGACGGTCTCAATGTCGTAAATCCCTCACAACATTCACTGTAACATTTACAGATTATGACTTCTTTGTTATTATTAAAATATTAAAATAAATCCCGCAGCGATAACATCAAGTTAAACGCTGTGTCCTAGTAGAGTCAACCTGCTTCTTTGATATGTGGAACTTAGGTTTCACTCTTTACTCTTTACTCTTGGCCAAACTGACACAGTTTATCTCACTTTAACTACAAACTGCAGTGTTTCTGAGAGTTATTAAACGTGATGAAAGACAACACACAGGTGAGATCAGAGGGGCGGAAAACACTGGACAGCGCCCGTGGTTCGATCCCGCGAAGGGATGGAGATCAGCGTATTCTCGCAGTGAGAATTGTTGAACGAAGTAACCACTGAGCTATAAACCAGTGAACCACTGAAGTAAAACTGTTAACTATTAATAGTAAAATTATTAATGCCACACAGTGAAAGTCCTGCATTCAAATTTTTACTTAAAGTGAAGAGTGAAAGAGAAGTATTATCAGCGCAATGTACTTTAGATTAATGAATAATAATGCATCATATTTTAATTGTTATATTTTGTGAGTAAAAGCTGAATCTGCAACGTAACCAGTAACATTCATCTGTCAGGTAAATGTAGTAGAACCTTTTCCTCTGAAGTAAAAGTAAAAGTACACACTAAGTAAGTAGTATACAGTTGCAGTTATTTCAGGGTACAATGAGTTAAAATACTAACATAGTTCAATGTTTTTCATGTCTAAACATCATAATAAATCTATAATGGGTCACCAGTTCAATCCTCCGGACCGGCAGGATAAATCTGGGTGGGGAAAGTGAAGAAGCAGCGTTGCCCCTCCCTCATTAACACCAATGAGGTGCTCTTGAGCAAGGCCTTTGAACCCAACTGCTCTGGTGGAGCTGCTCAGTGGCCAGCGGATCAGACTGTGGTTATACTGGGCAGCTTCCAGGTATGAATGTGTAACTTTGTGAATGTGATCAGGGCGTTCCTGAAAAAGAGAGTATCGCTCTCAGAGAACCT
Organism: Thunnus maccoyii; assembly: GCF_910596095.1. Classification (NCBI taxonomy): domain Eukaryota; kingdom Metazoa; phylum Chordata; class Actinopteri; order Scombriformes; family Scombridae; genus Thunnus; species Thunnus maccoyii. The sequence continues at coordinate 4,022,948 of NC_056538.1, read as the reverse complement.
CCCCTGAATAAATAAAGGTTAAAAAATAGTTGTTTGGGGCCCTTTATTTGGGGGCTCCAGGTAGTTGCCTACCTTGACTAATGGTCCAACCCTGATCATCACACGTCAAGCTGCAATCCAACTGAATGACGTTACATTTCTCACATTTCACACAGTCATCTCACATTCTCAGGTCAAGTACAATCATGAACAATGAACAAAAGACACATTAAGCAACAATGATGTTTGTTAACAGTAAAACGAACAAGAAGGAACTGCATTCTTCAATTGAAGGACTTATGGCAGGGAGGTGACAGGAATACCTCAGTATGTCTTTCTGTTTGTTAAAAACACAATAATTGGTATAATTGTGTGTGTATGTGGTCATGAGAGGTTACTACATGCTACATCCGATGAGTTTGTGCAAAATCTTAAGTTTCACAACACCTTGTACACCCTGTACAGGTTGTGAATATTATAACATTATTACCATTGAACATAGTAGTACTTTCAGAGGAATCTCAGTGAATTTCAGATGGGTGTCAAATTAAAGGAAAAATTAAAGGAAAAACTGGATGAATGCTTGACCCCTACAGTTCGGGGATCTGGTGGCTCTGTTATGCTGTGGGGGGCATTTTGCTGGCACAGTTTGGGTCCACTTGTCCCCTTAGACGGTCCTCTGCCATGCTGGCATGCTCTCCTCCTCGCCATCGTGTTGTGGTGCTGCATCTCGTCTCTTCTCTGATGAGAAGAAGGGGCGAGTGGCAGATGGTGGCTCAGCTGCGTCTTCTCCTCTTCCAGCCTCTTAAAGCACTGGGTGACAGACGAGATGGATCAGAAGAGTCCCTCAGAGGTGATGTGAGCTCCCTGGAGGTCCTCTCTGCTTTTGCTCTGCAGGGCGGTGAGCCCTAGCCACAAATGGCAAGAGCCCACTGTGGCCAGCGACATCACGCACCCTGCAGTGGTCGCAAAACCCTGTATCAGACTGTTTAACTGGCCGATGGTACGGCCCAGAGGATCAGCCTGATCCGGTGTAGGGGGGTCAACTGTGCGCCCAGCCAGAAAATTTTCTCAAAATATTCCAGTGTGTCCCTATCCTGCGTCAGCTGGCCGATTGAGGAATCAGGAGGGCAGTGAGGGGCTCTTCCAGGGTGGCATGCCAGGGCAAGCTTCCTCCATGCGGCCCTGCACTCTCAGGAAGACCACCAGTCCCGCCTTTGTTTTTAAGCTGCTCCCTCCAGGATGCTGCAACTCACTGCTAGATATTCAGGAGGGCAGGGGAGACAAAGCCTAGCTGGCCTGGGTGAGCCAGACCGTAAAAACCTCAACAGAACTGGCTGACCAGTTTTGACGGGATTGCTGGGCGCATTGTAAGCCCAACTTACTCCACTGCCATGGTCATCACTTTTGGGAAATCCTGGTGAACAGAGGTTGGTGCTGGATTCTGGAAGGTCACTGACGTCTCGGACACCGATGAGAAGTCGTCATCATCGACCCTTGTTGAAGGCACAGGTATGATCTCAGCTGAGTGATCCGGCGGTCGTGGCGGCGGAGGATCATCAGCCAGTGCGGGGGGCTCGTCTTCCATGGGGACGTCAACATCATACTCCAGTTCACTTTCCTCACAACTATATGTCACTTCAAAGTGCTGAAGTGGTCCCACCGCTGCTGGAGAGCTTAGAGAGTGCCCGACAATCCCGTCCAAGACACTTGAAGCAGAAAACATGCAGGTTGGCGGCAGCGAAAAGGCTGGGGCACAATGGGCATTGATGAGTTTCTTGAAGCGGTGACTCCATGTGTGGAGAAAACAGATTAGCAGGCAAACTCACCGTCACTGAAGAATAAAGAATGCGCAGCAGCAGATGCGCTGTCTTATATACTGTGTGGGGTGCACGTATTTGGTAGGAACGTCCTGATTGGCCGGCTACACACATGCAAACTTCAGTGGGCGAAAGTGTGCATGTGACTGGAGGGCACTGTTACCCATATAGTCCAGTAGAGGGCAGAGCCTGTGTGAGATAGAACAGTGTTTATGCAAATAAGGAGGAACGTACCTGCTGGTCCAAACAGCAGATAAAATCAACCTGCTTCCTGTTGGTGAGTGAACAAAGAAGACATTTATCTCTGTTTTTTGTCTTTGTATCTACAGTCAGCATCAACATCTCTCTTGTTCTTTCTCTCACTGTAAACCAACTTATAATATTATAATAGTCTGTGTGGATCTAGCTTGAAGATATTGGATGTTACATTCCAAGTGCAAATGTGTAAATCATCCTGAAATGTACAGAGTAAGTACTGAAACATCAGCCGCCACTTGACATCAGTATGTGATCAGAGCCAGTCAGCATCAAGTGTATGATTATTAATGTCATAAATTGTCAATTAAATAAGATGCATTAGTGTTTGGTGTTCAGTGAGAATCAACAGTTGAACATGTGACTCTCCATGTAATGATTACTGAAGCAAGTTTATTGATACTATCCACATAGATATATTGTGTCTACAATTTGCACTGATTATTTTACGGATTTCACATTCACCTGGAATTTCTCTGCTTGGGCACCTCATAATCAAAAATCATTTGAAGTTTTGTGCTCAATGTGGGATTACATACGGTTGTGTTCCTTTTGTGGGTTGTGTCAAACTTTATGATTTAAAGATAAAATAATGATGAACAAAGTTTCATTTTTAAGTAGATTTTTAATACACTGTTTCTAAGCAGGCTAATCAATGTTGCTATCTCTGCATGTCTTAGATGCTACACCTTATGTTGGATATCCTGGTTTAGTACCTGAGACTGATAATCAAATGACAGAAAGGTCTTTACATGAGCTTAGAGGTTCTGTAGGTTTGTGCTATGTAAATATTGTCTTAATAGGGTCCAAGTAAATTAACCAGTTAAAACTGAGCTGTGCAATGTCATGCAGATAACATCATATAAAGTTCATTTTAGGCTTTCCCTCAGAGTGGATCAGAAAAACTGTACCTCCATGATATGCAGTTCAGTGCTGTCAGTGTTGCAGTTTTAGAGAATACAATCAGTACAATCAAAAATGATAACCACATAAGACTAACACTGTTGATTTAAAGACAAACAAGTTTTTAATAAAATTAATAATAACAAGATAGTGAGTGTATCAGCTTCACTAAAGTCAACTAAAATTGGTTTGAGTGTTTTATTTTTTGTATCTATAATGCTCAAATAAATTAGTTCAATTTGATGAATATTTGTTATTTAGGTTCTAATAAGGAAGATCTTTTTGATTTGTGTAGCCAATATTAATGCAAATTGCAAAATATATATTCAGCCCATTTCTGGAAAATCTGTATATGTTGTATACTTCAGATGTGTCTTCTAAAAGGTGTAAATGCAACAAAATAGATTTTTATTGTCAGTTTATTGTCAGATCTGAGTGAGATAAAGAGAAAGAAAATGAGAGACAAAAATGTGTTTTCTTGTCATTTGGCTCTTTATTTGTGACATGTAGCCATTCAAAGTGGGAAGAAAAGCAGATAGCAGATAGTTTGTTGAGGATGCAGGTAGTGAGATGATACTGTATCTTAGAAGTGTGAATACTTCAGGTACACTTCATCACCCATGCAAACCTGGTAGTCAAGGTCTGTGAGAGTAGATGAAAACATGTCAGTCGATGCAAAAAACAATTAACATGTCCAAAATGTGATCAGCTTCTCAGGGTCTTAAGAACAAAAACAGCCCTAGCTAGTTGACTGTGTTCATGTTCCCTTTTATGATTTATACAGCAGTTTTTATTACAAATATTTGTCCAAGGCAGAACTCCTCAGGGGCAGAACTAAAAAGCCAGAGATGTTTTATAAATCAAGCTGAGCTAAAGTCATGAAAATGAGGCTAAGTGGCAGCTTTTATTGGAAGGAACTCTGGTGAAATATATGTAAATATATATTTATGAACAATACACATACAGTATATAATATAAACATATACCATTGTCAGTGGCACATATTCTGCTGTTTGGGCTCTGTACTGCAACACATTTTCATTTGAAATGAAGTGCTGACTCAGATTTAAGGATGTTTAAGGTTTACATCAATACTGGGTGAACAGTGCAGGACAAATACAGTCATGGACTGTAAAGGATTTGACAACAAATATTAAATATGACGATTTTCCTGAGTTTATAATAACGGTCTATCCCGTAAACCTGCGTTAATTTTTACAAGCAATTGTTTGGATAATTACAGACATATTATCACCTTATAGAATTTACATGGTTAGCAAACAGGTACTTATTTTCAAATCCAGCAGATACAGATAAATACTGGCCTTCACTTTGCTGACTCTGACACATTTACATTCTATTATTCTATTAATGTGCACTGTGCCTCTAAACCAATATATAAATAAATATAAAACCAATAAATAAATACATTCCTGTCTATAAAACTGAACCACCTCCACTCTTTTAGAACAATCTGTCTTGCTTTTCACTTACTAATAGGTTTGACTTCTTTGCTTGATTCATTGTAGAGAAGGGTTTCCCAGAACATGCCTGGTCCATTTCTTATCCCCTGAACTGCCACCACATATTTGCCACTGCTGGGGACATGCTTGGTTTCAAAACTGCAGAGACAACATAGAGATGCTCAGCAGCAGCAAATGCTGCAGGAATTTTGCTTCAGATTAGAGCTGAAGTCACCAACAAACCAGTGAAACATCCATTAATATAAAACAAAACAAAACAAAACAAAACGAATCAAGGTCATTGATTGCACACTTCATTTTATCTTTAAATGTCATCAGTATCAGTATTCATTTGACTCTAAGAGAATCATGCCTTTAAACCTTGCTGATTGATTGTCTGACTTTATTTATATCATGATTTTAAAAAAATATATACTGGTATGCATCTGTATCCTACCATTATTATTGCATAACTTACCTAAACCCAGGATTTTTTGACTGAAGGTCTTGCATTGCCTGAAAGAGGGTTCCACCAAGTGTCCCAAATGTATAAGTTTCAACAGGAAACTCTTGGACACTGTTCTTGATATTGAGCTTGAAGGTGATTAGAACAGGACCTTCAACAAAACAGAGGATAAAAAACAACATTTCAAGAAACTTATTGCTGGAATACAGTTACAAACACATTGTTTTGCACTAATAAATCTATCAAATTACCTATCGACATTGTTGTGTTGTCTTTTTGTCATGAAGGGCAACAGAGCTCAAAGGTGGAACACATCACTGCTTGCATTCGTCGGCTTTTATAGTGAACCTAAAGCATACTCCTACAAAGGAAATCACATTCCTGGTGTAACACAAAGAAGCAAGTGGATAAATATTCTTCCTTCCTTCATTCCAGAGTCAAGTTTTATTCTACTTTCCCACACATTAAGTTAATCTACAAAGTCATGCCTTGACAGAAGTTTTGTTCAGATGATAAGTGAATGTAAATGTTTGCGTAATTGTCTGCAGGTGTTTTCCCAGCCAGCCTCATCACATTTCCCACTGACATGTTACCACGTGATGATTAAGGGCTGCTATCTGCAAACATCCTAAACTTACACTAGGTTAATTATATTATCAACTGATACCTTATTCAATATACCATCCCATTTGCAGGTGCTGCTATAACTGATAGTATCTGTAGCTTCACTGTGTGGTAAAGAATTGTTGGTAAATTGATTAATTGCAACTTTTTTTGTTGATATACCCACCAAAGCTCAATATGAACTACCTTTCAGTTGGTCCTGCATTTTTGCCTATTCTTGTTTTGAAATTGTTCTTACGTGGTTTTTATTCCTTAATAGATTTTTGTTTAATCAAATTAATACGAATTATTTGACACCCAACAAACCTGATGGGGTTCAGTAGGGGCTCACATGATAAAAAAAAATTCAGTTATTTCAGAAAAAGAACATCATACCAATAGTAAAAATATGGTGGTGGTAGCGTGATGGTCTGGGGCTGTTTTGCTGCTTCAGGACCCAGAAGACTTGCTGTGATAAATGGAACCATGATTTCTGCTGTCTACCAAAAAATCCTGAAGGAGAATGTCAGGCCATCTGTTTGTGACCTCAAGCTGAAGCAAACTTGGGTTCTGCAGCAGGACAATGATCCAAAACACATCAGCAAGTCCATCGCTGAATGGCTGAAGAAAAACAAAATGAAGACTTTGGATTGGCCTAGTCAAAGTCCTGACCTGAATCCTATTGAGATGCTGTGGCATGACCTTAAAAAGGCTTGAAAACCCTCCAATGTGGCTGAATTACAACAATTCTGCAAAGATGAGTGGGCCAAAATTCCTCCACAGCGCTGTAAAAGACTCATTGCAAGTTATCGCAAATGTTTGATTGCAGTTGTTGCTGATAAGGGTGGCCCAACCAGTTATTAGGTTTAGGAGGCAATCACTTTTTCACACAGAGCCATGTAGGTTTGGATTTTGTTTTCCCTTAATAATAAAAACCTTCATTTAAAAATTGCATTTTGTGTTTACTTGTGTTGTCTTTGTCTTATATTTAAATTTGTTTGATCTGAAACATTTAGGTGTGACAAACATGCAAAAAAATAAGAAATCAGGAAGGGGGCAAACACTTTTTCACACCACTGTAAGTGTTCAAGTTCAGAGTTTGGTTTCCAACAGTGAGAATAATGATGCCTGCTGTCCTCTCTGCAGCCCTGCTGCTGCTGCTGCTGCTGGGGTTCCAGCAATTTATTTCAAATGTTTCTATCATTATTGAATACAGAAATGTCATCAGCCCTACCCATTAAGATAACATCAACTGTTGGCATGAATCATCAAATCCAATGCAATACATTACTACTACATTACATTAATCTTACACAATCATGTTTTCTCAAACTGAGGAACACTGAGGCAAAATGACATCATATTTGTCTTTGAAAAACTAATCCACAGCTTTATATCATCACAGCTGGACAACTATAACTGCCTGTATTTTGGTCAAGAACCATTTCACACCGTTAGCTGTTAAAAAATTATGACTTGATTACTTATTACTTATTGATTACAATTACAGCCGCATGTAGCACAGCTTCAGATCATCAGTTGGGGCTATTGGTTGTTAAAAAAAAGTCAGTGTCCACTTTTAAATCATGTCATAATCTATTGCAAAGGCATCATATCGTGTTTTATTGGGTTTTGATATTTTTTCTTTATCACTATTTAACTTTCAATACTTTACGGTTCTAAAAAGGGCACCTTTTGTCTTTTTTTGTATTCTTATTTTGCTTCATTTTCTTTTACTCACTGTTTGCAATATTCTAGTAGTATCTGTCCATATGTAAGTCCTTCAACAAGTCCTCCTCTATTGTCCTTGCAGGTTCACTTTCACAGAGGACCAAACTATGGCCCATTCCTGGGGAGTGTGAATGGTGTGGTGGGAAGTACTGAGGAACGTACATTCTGGGAGCTGCTGGTCGAGACAACAGACAACCGAACTACAAGACCTAATGTTGGTGAGTCAACCAAGAGTAAACAACCAATATATCATGTTATCTGTCTTTTTGTAAATCAACTTATTATCTTGTTTTATCTTGATCTTATCTGCAGATATTGGATGTCACATGTCCAATGCAGATGAGCAAATCATCCTGAACCATAACAGCTACTGAAGAATCAGCAGCGACTCAACATCGCAATGAGATCAGAACCAGTGTCGTGTTAAACTGTATGATTATATATTTCATAGATTATCAATCAACTAAGATCCATTTGTGTTGGTAGTTCAGTGGGTGATAACAGCTGAACACATGGCCTTCATGTAAACATGTGAAACTTAACACAAAGAAACAAACTATCATTTTTACTGACAAGGAAAGAGTTGACATTATTGTGTCTTGAATTTCAAGAAGATTATCTCTTGGGAATCCACCTTCACCTGGAATTTCCTGCTTTGTAATCAGATCATCTCACTTCCTCATACACATCAACTGTTGTACATTGCTGTAAAGGCACTTGAGGTAACACGCCAAAAAAAATTGCAGAAATGCACCAGCAAAGGCAGGGTGTAATCAATGTTGGTTTTCTAATTATTCCAAATTTTTGGCTTTGTGAATGTTTTGTGAGGAACAACATGTTTTCAACATGTTGGTTAGGCCTCAAGGATACACACAATGCATTCTGGTGAGAAATATGTAAATCTAAATATAGCTGGGTTTGTTTACATGAAAAGTTCACCGGGAAAAAGCACTTACATTTTGCATTCTTTAATCTCCACTATGATTACTTTCAGGGTTTCCACCAGTGTTATAATGTAGCCATCAGCGAGTGGAAGATTAACCTTCTGACTCACTGGAATACATGAAAGATACAAATAGAATCGATAAGCATCATTGTAAATAAAGCGAAAAAAAAAAGGCTCCACTTATCACCATCACAAACTAGAGGACAGTTGTGTTGCCAGCAGGTTCAACAAGTCTTACAAAATTATATAAACTGACTTACAACCTCATTGTCCCTGATGGAGATCATGACGATCTCTTCCAGCAAAGTATGTTTGACCACATTTCTCAGCAGACTGAGGACACAGGACAGGTAAGGTTAAAACACTGAAGTCAGGCAGGTAGGAGCAAATCCACCAACAGAGAACATCTGACAAACAGCAAAGATGCAAACAAAGATGAAACTAATTGACGTGCCCCCCCCCCCCCCCCCCCCCCCCCCCCCCCCCAAATATTTGAAATTGGATGGCTTTAGAAATTGTTAACTCTATTTTCACAATAAGTGTTTTTATTCATAAACATAAGTCACTTTTCTGTATGTTTTTATTGTTATTTTTAATGTTATTTATAGTTTCTGCCAGCTACACACAGACTCTCTCTCTCTCTGTTTAGGCTACTTGGTTCCTTCCAGCTAGAGAGCTCTATATAGTATCAGCGGAGCTCATAGAGCTGCTCAGCTGCAGCTGTGGAAGTCATATAGAATTGTTGTCAACCGCAGTGTGAGGTATGAATAACCAATCTAAGCTCACACCATAAAACTATTTGACTTAAATGAATTTGTAAATGACTTCAAACTTCAGAATTTCCCTCTAAAATGACTTTGGTATCAGAAGTTTTAATTATAACTCTTAGCAGTTAATTTTAAGTTAACTATAACTTTCAGCATCAAATTCCTTCTTTGTGTTTGCTCGGACAGTGTTTCCCTGTTCAGCTGTGGTGGGAGTATAGTAACAAAAACAGGAACTTTGGCATTAAATAGACTGTATAGTTGAAAGATATCCACTTGATTTGACTCATCTGGACAACTGAAGCTTCATATTAGCTTCAGATAAACTTTTAAATACATTTTGCACAGAAGGAGGACTGTGGATTTTGTCCTCCATCACTTACATTGTAAGTGCATTATGAAGGGATCTTCTAATGGTCAGTATGAACAGATGGAATGATTAAAGCAAAAAATTGTGAGCCTGTCCTTTAAGGTCAGTGAAAGATCATGGTTTCATGATCTTTCCCTAAAGCACACGGTCACACAACACATAACTCACTCCAAGTGAAAACATTCATTCTGAAGAATCAACAGATGGTGATGAGTGCCATGGTACTATTCCACTCTTCACATATTTTGGCAGGTCATAACTGTGAAATTCCCAAGTAGCAGGTGTGTCTTCATTTACAAAGAAAAACGTCAACAATTCTACTGAAACAATAGCCAATTCATTTTAAGGTCATGAGAAGTTACTACATGCTACATCCGATGAGTTTGTGCAAAATCTTAAGTTTCACAACACCTTGTACACCCTGTACAGGTTGTGAATATTATAACATTATTACCAAGGTTAGAGGGTTCACTGTTGAGGTGGGTGTCAGCTGGATATCTGACGGTCTCAATGTCGTAAATCCCTCACAACATTCACTGTAACATTTACAGATTATGACTTCTTTGTTATTATTAAAATATTAAAATAAATCCCGCAGCGATAACATCAAGTTAAACGCTGTGTCCTAGTAGAGTCAACCTGCTTCTTTGATATGTGGAACTTAGGTTTCACTCTTTACTCTTTACTCTTGGCCAAACTGACACAGTTTATCTCACTTTAACTACAAACTGCAGTGTTTCTGAGAGTTATTAAACGTGATGAAAGACAACACACAGGTGAGATCAGAGGGGCGGAAAACACTGGACAGCGCCCGTGGTTCGATCCCGCGAAGGGATGGAGATCAGCGTATTCTCGCAGTGAGAATTGTTGAACGAAGTAACCACTGAGCTATAAACCAGTGAACCACTGAAGTAAAACTGTTAACTATTAATAGTAAAATTATTAATGCCACACAGTGAAAGTCCTGCATTCAAATTTTTACTTAAAGTGAAGAGTGAAAGAGAAGTATTATCAGCGCAATGTACTTTAGATTAATGAATAATAATGCATCATATTTTAATTGTTATATTTTGTGAGTAAAAGCTGAATCTGCAACGTAACCAGTAACATTCATCTGTCAGGTAAATGTAGTAGAACCTTTTCCTCTGAAGTAAAAGTAAAAGTACACACTAAGTAAGTAGTATACAGTTGCAGTTATTTCAGGGTACAATGAGTTAAAATACTAACATAGTTCAATGTTTTTCATGTCTAAACATCATAATAAATCTATAATGGGTCACCAGTTCAATCCTCCGGACCGGCAGGATAAATCTGGGTGGGGAAAGTGAAGAAGCAGCGTTGCCCCTCCCTCATTAACACCAATGAGGTGCTCTTGAGCAAGGCCTTTGAACCCAACTGCTCTGGTGGAGCTGCTCAGTGGCCAGCGGATCAGACTGTGGTTATACTGGGCAGCTTCCAGGTATGAATGTGTAACTTTGTGAATGTGATCAGGGCGTTCCTGAAAAAGAGAGTATCGCTCTCAGAGAACCTCCCCTGAATAAATAAAGGTTAAAAAATAGTTGTTTGGGGCCCTTTATTTGGGGGCTCCAGGTAGTTGCCTACCTTGACTAATGGTCCAACCCTGATCATCACACGTCAAGCTGCAATCCAACTGAATGACGTTACATTTCTCACATTTCACACAGTCATCTCACATTCTCAGGTCAAGTACAATCATGAACAATGAACAAAAGACACATTAAGCAACAATGATGTTTGTTAACAGTAAAACGAACAAGAAGGAACTGCATTCTTCAATTGAAGGACTTATGGCAGGGAGGTGACAGGAATACCTCAGTATGTCTTTCTGTTTGTTAAAAACACAATAATTGGTATAATTGTGTGTGTATGTGGTCATGAGAGGTTACTACATGCTACATCCGATGAGTTTGTGCAAAATCTTAAGTTTCACAACACCTTGTACACCCTGTACAGGTTGTGAATATTATAACATTATTACCATTGAACATAGTAGTACTTTCAGAGGAATCTCAGTGAATTTCAGATGGGTGTCAAATTAAAGGAAAAATTAAAGGAAAAACTGGATGAATGCTTGACCCCTACAGTTCGGGGATCTGGTGGCTCTGTTATGCTGTGGGGGGCATTTTGCTGGCACAGTTTGGGTCCACTTGTCCCCTTAGACGGTCCTCTGCCATGCTGGCATGCTCTCCTCCTCGCCATCGTGTTGTGGTGCTGCATCTCGTCTCTTCTCTGATGAGAAGAAGGGGCGAGTGGCAGATGGTGGCTCAGCTGCGTCTTCTCCTCTTCCAGCCTCTTAAAGCACTGGGTGACAGACGAGATGGATCAGAAGAGTCCCTCAGAGGTGATGTGAGCTCCCTGGAGGTCCTCTCTGCTTTTGCTCTGCAGGGCGGTGAGCCCTAGCCACAAATGGCAAGAGCCCACTGTGGCCAGCGACATCACGCACCCTGCAGTGGTCGCAAAACCCTGTATCAGACTGTTTAACTGGCCGATGGTACGGCCCAGAGGATCAGCCTGATCCGGTGTAGGGGGGTCAACTGTGCGCCCAGCCAGAAAATTTTCTCAAAATATTCCAGTGTGTCCCTATCCTGCGTCAGCTGGCCGATTGAGGAATCAGGAGGGCAGTGAGGGGCTCTTCCAGGGTGGCATGCCAGGGCAAGCTTCCTCCATGCGGCCCTGCACTCTCAGGAAGACCACCAGTCCCGCCTTTGTTTTTAAGCTGCTCCCTCCAGGATGCTGCAACTCACTGCTAGATATTCAGGAGGGCAGGGGAGACAAAGCCTAGCTGGCCTGGGTGAGCCAGACCGTAAAAACCTCAACAGAACTGGCTGACCAGTTTTGACGGGATTGCTGGGCGCATTGTAAGCCCAACTTACTCCACTGCCATGGTCATCACTTTTGGGAAATCCTGGTGAACAGAGGTTGGTGCTGGATTCTGGAAGGTCACTGACGTCTCGGACACCGATGAGAAGTCGTCATCATCGACCCTTGTTGAAGGCACAGGTATGATCTCAGCTGAGTGATCCGGCGGTCGTGGCGGCGGAGGATCATCAGCCAGTGCGGGGGGCTCGTCTTCCATGGGGACGTCAACATCATACTCCAGTTCACTTTCCTCACAACTATATGTCACTTCAAAGTGCTGAAGTGGTCCCACCGCTGCTGGAGAGCTTAGAGAGTGCCCGACAATCCCGTCCAAGACACTTGAAGCAGAAAACATGCAGGTTGGCGGCAGCGAAAAGGCTGGGGCACAATGGGCATTGATGAGTTTCTTGAAGCGGTGACTCCATGTGTGGAGAAAACAGATTAGCAGGCAAACTCACCGTCACTGAAGAATAAAGAATGCGCAGCAGCAGATGCGCTGTCTTATATACTGTGTGGGGTGCACGTATTTGGTAGGAACGTCCTGATTGGCCGGCTACACACATGCAAACTTCAGTGGGCGAAAGTGTGCATGTGACTGGAGGGCACTGTTACCCATATAGTCCAGTAGAGGGCAGAGCCTGTGTGAGATAGAACAGTGTTTATGCAAATAAGGAGGAACGTACCTGCTGGTCCAAACAGCAGATAAAATCAACCTGCTTCCTGTTGGTGAGTGAACAAAGAAGACATTTATCTCTGTTTTTTGTCTTTGTATCTACAGTCAGCATCAACATCTCTCTTGTTCTTTCTCTCACTGTAAACCAACTTATAATATTATAATAGTCTGTGTGGATCTAGCTTGAAGATATTGGATGTTACATTCCAAGTGCAAATGTGTAAATCATCCTGAAATGTACAGAGTAAGTACTGAAACATCAGCCGCCACTTGACATCAGTATGTGATCAGAGCCAGTCAGCATCAAGTGTATGATTATTAATGTCATAAATTGTCAATTAAATAAGATGCATTAGTGTTTGGTGTTCAGTGAGAATCAACAGTTGAACATGTGACTCTCCATGTAATGATTACTGAAGCAAGTTTATTGATACTATCCACATAGATATATTGTGTCTACAATTTGCACTGATTATTTTACGGATTTCACATTCACCTGGAATTTCTCTGCTTGGGCACCTCATAATCAAAAATCATTTGAAGTTTTGTGCTCAATGTGGGATTACATACGGTTGTGTTCCTTTTGTGGGTTGTGTCAAACTTTATGATTTAAAGATAAAATAATGATGAACAAAGTTTCATTTTTAAGTAGATTTTTAATACACTGTTTCTAAGCAGGCTAATCAATGTTGCTATCTCTGCATGTCTTAGATGCTACACCTTATGTTGGATATCCTGGTTTAGTACCTGAGACTGATAATCAAATGACAGAAAGGTCTTTACATGAGCTTAGAGGTTCTGTAGGTTTGTGCTATGTAAATATTGTCTTAATAGGGTCCAAGTAAATTAACCAGTTAAAACTGAGCTGTGCAATGTCATGCAGATAACATCATATAAAGTTCATTTTAGGCTTTCCCTCAGAGTGGATCAGAAAAACTGTACCTCCATGATATGCAGTTCAGTGCTGTCAGTGTTGCAGTTTTAGAGAATACAATCAGTACAATCAAAAATGATAACCACATAAGACTAACACTGTTGATTTAAAGACAAACAAGTTTTTAATAAAATTAATAATAACAAGATAGTGAGTGTATCAGCTTCACTAAAGTCAACTAAAATTGGTTTGAGTGTTTTATTTTTTGTATCTATAATGCTCAAATAAATTAGTTCAATTTGATGAATATTTGTTATTTAGGTTCTAATAAGGAAGATCTTTTTGATTTGTGTAGCCAATATTAATGCAAATTGCAAAATATATATTCAGCCCATTTCTGGAAAATCTGTATATGTTGTATACTTCAGATGTGTCTTCTAAAAGGTGTAAATGCAACAAAATAGATTTTTATTGTCAGTTTATTGTCAGATCTGAGTGAGATAAAGAGAAAAGAAAATGAGAGACAAAAATGTGTTTCTTGTCATTTGGCTCTTTATTTGTGACATGTAGCCATTCAAAGTGGGAAGAAAAGCAGATAGCAGATAGTTTGTTGAGGATGCAGGTAGTGAGATGATACTGTATCTTAGAAGTGTGAATACTTCAGGTACACTTCATCACCCATGCAAACCTGGTAGTCAAGGTCTGTGAGAGTAGATGAAAACATGTCAGTCGATGCAAAAAACAATTAACATGTCCAAAATGTGATCAGCTTCTCAGGGTCTTAAGAACAAAAACAGCCCTAGCTAGTTGACTGTGTTCATGTTCCCTTTTATGATTTATACAGCAGTTTTTATTACAAATATTTGTCCAAGGCAGAACTCCTCAGGGGCAGAACTAAAAAGCCAGAGATGTTTTATAAATCAAGCTGAGCTAAAGTCATGAAAATGAGGCTAAGTGGCAGCTTTTATTGGAAGGAACTCTGGTGAAATATATGTAAATATATATTTATGAACAATACACATACAGTATATAATATAAACATATACCATTGTCAGTGGCACATATTCTGCTGTTTGGGCTCTGTACTGCAACACATTTTCATTTGAAATGAAGTGCTGACTCAGATTTAAGGATGTTTAAGGTTTACATCAATACTGGGTGAACAGTGCAGGACAAATACAGTCATGGACTGTAAAGGATTTGACAACAAATATTAAATATGACGATTTTCCTGAGTTTATAATAACGGTCTATCCCGTAAACCTGCGTTAATTTTTACAAGCAATTGTTTGGATAATTACAGACATATTATCACCTTATAGAATTTACATGGTTAGCAAACAGGTACTTATTTTCAAATCCAGCAGATACAGATAAATACTGGCCTTCACTTTGCTGACTCTGACACATTTACATTCTATTATTCTATTAATGTGCACTGTGCCTCTAAACCAATATATAAATAAATATAAAACCAATAAATAAATACATTCCTGTCTATAAAACTGAATCACCTCCACTCTTTTAGAACAATCTGTCTTGCTTTTCACTTACTAATAGGTTTGACTTCTTTGCTTGATTCATTGTAGAGAAGGGTTTCCCAGAACATGCCTGGTCCATTTCTTATCCCCTGAACTGCCACCACATATTTGCCACTGCTGGGGACATGCTTGGTTTCAAAACTGCAGAGACAACATAGAGATGCTCAGCAGCAGCAAATGCTGCAGGAATTTTGCTTCAGATTAGAGCTGAAGTCACCAACAAACCAGTGAAACATCCATTAATATAAAACAAAACAAAACAAAACGAATCAAGGTCATTGATTGCACACTTCATTTTATCTTTAAATGTCATCAGTATCAGTATTCATTTGACTCTAAGAGAATCATGCCTTTAAACCTTGCTGATTGATTGTCTGACTTTATTTATATCATGATTTTAAAAAAATATATACTGGTATGCATCTGTATCCTACCATTATTATTGCATAACTTACCTAAACCCAGGATTTTTTGACTGAAGGTCTTGCATTGCCTGAAAGAGGGTTCCACCAAGTGTCCCAAATGTATAAGTTTCAACAGGAAACTCTTGGACACTGTTCTTGATATTGAGCTTGAAGGTGATTAGAACAGGACCTTCAACAAAACAGAGGATAAAAAACAACATTTCAAGAAACTTATTGCTGGAATACAGTTACAAACACATTGTTTTGCACTAATAAATCTATCAAATTACCTATCGACATTGTTGTGTTGTCTTTTTGTCATGAAGGGCAACAGAGCTCAAAGGTGGAACACATCACTGCTTGCATTCGTCGGCTTTTATAGTGAACCTAAAGCATACTCCTACAAAGGAAATCACATTCCTGGTGTAACACAAAGAAGCAAGTGGATAAATATTCTTCCTTCCTTCATTCCAGAGTCAAGTTTTATTCTACTTTCCCACACATTAAGTTAATCTACAAAGTCATGCCTTGACAGAAGTTTTGTTCAGATGATAAGTGAATGTAAATGTTTGCGTAATTGTCTGCAGGTGTTTTCCCAGCCAGCCTCATCACATTTCCCACTGACATGTTACCACGTGATGATTAAGGGCTGCTATCTGCAAACATCCTAAACTTACACTAGGTTAATTATATTATCAACTGATACCTTATTCAATATACCATCCCATTTGCAGGTGCTGCTATAACTGATAGTATCTGTAGCTTCACTGTGTGGTAAAGAATTGTTGGTAAATTGATTAATTGCAACTTTTTTTGTTGATATACCCACCAAAGCTCAATATGAACTACCTTTCAGTTGGTCCTGCATTTTTGCCTATTCTTGTTTTGAAATTGTTCTTACGTGGTTTTTATTCCTTAATAGATTTTTGTTTAATCAAATTAATACGAATTATTTGACACCCAACAAACCTGATGGGGTTCAGTAGGGGCTCACATGATAAAAAAAAATTCAGTTATTTCAGAAAAAGAACATCATACCAATAGTAAAATATGGTGGTGGTAGCGTGATGGTCTGGGGCTGTTTTGCTGCTTCAGGACCCAGAAGACTTGCTGTGATAAATGGAACCATGATTTCTGCTGTCTACCAAAAAATCCTGAAGGAGAATGTCAGGCCATCTGTTTGTGACCTCAAGCTGAAGCAAACTTGGGTTCTGCAGCAGGACAATGATCCAAAACACATCAGCAAGTCCATCGCTGAATGGCTGAAGAAAAACAAAATGAAGACTTTGGATTGGCCTAGTCAAAGTCCTGACCTGAATCCTATTGAGATGCTGTGGCATGACCTTAAAAAGGCTTGAAAACCCTCCAATGTGGCTGAATTACAACAATTCTGCAAAGATGAGTGGGCCAAAATTCCTCCACAGCGCTGTAAAAGACTCATTGCAAGTTATCGCAAATGTTTGATTGCAGTTGTTGCTGATAAGGGTGGCCCAACCAGTTATTAGGTTTAGGAGGCAATCACTTTTTCACACAGAGCCATGTAGGTTTGGATTTTGTTTTCCCTTAATAATAAAAACCTTCATTTAAAAATTGCATTTTGTGTTTACTTGTGTTGTCTTTGTCTTATATTTAAATTTGTTTGATCTGAAACATTTAGGTGTGACAAACATGCAAAAAAATAAGAAATCAGGAAGGGGGCAAACACTTTTTCACACCACTGTAAGTGTTCAAGTTCAGAGTTTGGTTTCCAACAGTGAGAATAATGATGCCTGCTGTCCTCTCTGCAGCCCTGCTGCTGCTGCTGCTGCTGGGGTTCCAGCAATTTATTTCAAATGTTTCTATCATTATTGAATACAGAAATGTCATCAGCCCTACCCATTAAGATAACATCAACTGTTGGCATGAATCATCAAATCCAATGCAATACATTACTACTACATTACATTAATCTTACACAATCATGTTTTCTCAAACTGAGGAACACTGAGGCAAAATGACATCATATTTGTCTTTGAAAAACTAATCCACAGCTTTATATCATCACAGCTGGACAACTATAACTGCCTGTATTTTGGTCAAGAACCATTTCACACCGTTAGCTGTTAAAAAATTATGACTTGATTACTTATTACTTATTGATTACAATTACAGCCGCATGTAGCACAGCTTCAGATCATCAGGTGGGGCTATTGGTTGTTAAAAAAAAGTCAGTGTCCACTTTTAAATCATGTCATAATCTATTGCAAAGGCATCATATCGTGTTTTATTGGGTTTTGATATTTTTTCTTTATCACTATTTAACTTTCAATACTTTACGGTTCTAAAAAGGGCACCTTTTGTCTTTTTTTGTATTCTTATTTTGCTTCATTTTCTTTTACTCACTGCTTGCAATATTCTAGTAGTATCTGTCCATATGTAAGTCCTTCAACAAGTCCTCCTCTATTGTCCTTGCAGGTTCACTTTCACAGAGGACCAAACTATGGCCCATTCCTGGGGAGTGTGAATGGTGTGGTGGGAAGTACTGAGGAACGTACATTCTGGGAGCTGCTGGTCGAGACAACAGACAACCGAACTACAAGACCTAATGTTGGTGAGTCAACCAAGAGTAAACAACCAATATATCATGTTATCTGTCTTTTTGTAAATCAACTTATTATCTTGTTTTATCTTGATCTTATCTGCAGATATTGGATGTCACATGTCCAATGCAGATGAGCAAATCATCCTGAACCATAACAGCTACTGAAGAATCAGCAGCGACTCAACATCGCAATGAGATCAGAACCAGTGTCGTGTTAAACTGTATGATTATATATTTCATAGATTATCAATCAACTAAGATCCATTTGTGTTGGTAGTTCAGTGGGTGATAACAGCTGAACACATGGCCTTCATGTAAACATGTGAAACTTAACACAAAGAAACAAACTATCATTTTTACTGACAAGGAAAGAGTTGACATTATTGTGTCTTGAATTTCAAGAAGATTATCTCTTGGGAATCCACCTTCACCTGGAATTTCCTGCTTTGTAATCAGATCATCTCACTTCCTCATACACATCAACTGTTGTACAGAATGAGGAAGATTTAAAACTTGACATTGTGTCATTATTGCAAATACCTGCTTTTGCTCACCTTGGTTAACAAGCACCAGGGAGGATGCTCTTCAACAAGGACATCATTCGTATGTAGATAGAGGTGTCACCATAAAGCATAGAAGAGCTTCAGTAAGATAAAAGTAAAATGTGTATGAAGTGCTTAACTAAAAGTTTAAATATAACAATCTGTAACTAAAGTAAACCTATTTGTAAGTGATCTTTGTAACTGCAAAGAAACCGGAGGTAAGCAGAAATTATTGTGATACAAGTTCCTGACTGTGTCATGTGTTCATACTGGCAAAAGGGCAAAGTTAGATGTACTGAAAAAAGTCTGCAGTTGTAAAAGGACTAAATTCACTTGATTTTTTGTGTCTCACAATGCATTGCACAAAGTAAATGTAAGCAAGTAAAGTGTTATTTATACAGCACTTTTTAAAACACACAGTTACAAAGTGCTTCACACACACGGAAAAAATATAAATGA
This sequence comes from Thunnus maccoyii, assembly GCF_910596095.1. NCBI lineage: Eukaryota > Metazoa > Chordata > Actinopteri > Scombriformes > Scombridae > Thunnus > Thunnus maccoyii. The sequence continues at coordinate 4,003,694 of NC_056538.1, read as the reverse complement.
ATAAATAAAATGAATTTTAATATAAAACACAGCACAATAAGAAAAACATATGACAGGGATGGAGATCTGTGAGGCTTGCCTATAAAAATCGGTTCTTAGACGCCGCTTAAAACAGTCCAAAGATTTTACAAATCCGACAGATTGGGGAAGATGATTCTAGAGAGCTAAAACTGCAAAGGTGACTTGCAGTTGGAGTGGGGATGGATAAAAGGCAGAGATTTAAGGGACAAAGTGGTCGAGAAGTGGAATGAGGAGATCAGAAATGTAACTGGGGGTCATGCAGGGCCTTATATGTTATCAACAGGATCTTGTAATGTATTTTATGGGGAGCCAGTGGAAGGATGCAAGAACAGGAGTAATATTGGACCTACAGCTAGTTCTAGTTAATAGCCTAGTTTTGAACCAACTGTAAACGATTTAGAGCTGCTCGACTGAGGCACGTGTAGAAGGAATTACAATAATCTAGAGAGGAGAAAATGAAAGTGCAGAATTAATACTTTGATATCCGTAGAAGACAAGATACATCTGATTTTTGCAATATTTCTTAGTTGTAGGAAACAAGACTGGACGAACTTAGTAACATGAAGGTCTAAAGTCATAAACTGGTCAAAGATGATTCCAAGATTCTTAGTGGTAGAATTGATATTTGAATGAAATGGACCAATAAACTGATTAAAGTGGCAGTGACAAAGTTATCAGGTCCAATTAAAAGAACTTTTTTGTCAGGGTTTAGGTGGAGGAAATGAAGAGACAACTAATCTTTGGTGGCAGCTCAGTGATCATGGAGGGAGGCCAGTTGATTCAGGTAACTGGGTTTGGCAGAAAAATAGATCTGTGTATCATCTCCATAACAGTGATATGACATGTCTTGAAAGCAGCTGAACAACTGACCCAGAGGAAGCATTTATAATGAGAAGGGGAGCTGAGAAGGACACGTGGTTATTGATACAAACATTAAAATATCTATTAGTCAAATGAGACTGAAACCAGTTTAAAGCTGTTCCAGAAATACCAACCCAGTTATGCCAACGATCAAGTAAAATAGCATGATCGATGGTATCAAAGGCAGCGTTAAATCGAATAAAATAAGGATGGAATATTCACTTTGTCTGCATGCATAAGAATGTCATTGGTCCCTCTTAGTAATACAGTCTCAGTACTAGGGATGTGCAGAGGGACCAGTATTTGTATTTGTATCTGTATTTGTTGGGATGATGTGTATTTGTATTTGAATAAAAGTGGAAAGACGCTTAAAAATCCTGTTTATGTTTTTACTGTGCTTTTAACTTTAGAAAACGTGTTACAATAAGTTTTCATGAATAAACTATCTTACGAAGGAGTTCCCCACACTGGGTCTTGAACTGGAGTCTCCCTGATCATAGACGACTCTGATGACTACTGAGCTAAAACTTTACTCATCGACTCATTGCAGACAGACCTCTACCTATTTATACACCCATAACACAGAGACAGCACAGCATATAACATGTAGGGAAAAACTTTTAATTTATTGCCTAGTTTTTTTCAACCTAACTTTGTGGAAAGGAGAAGGGGGACAACAGGTTATGGAGAGTCCCTTGGGAGCACTTTTTCAGCTTTTTCTCTGGCGAACACCCCCAACTGATGTCAAAATTAGGAAATATGCGTCATGTAGCAGGTGGATGTGACTCCTCTCGTTGAGACCTGCTGATAGACGTCACAGCAGAGCAGAGGAGAGAGACTGAGATAGTGATATAATCGATCTGCGCGCTGGTATTTGACATAGTTTTTTCTTTTTCTTCCCAAAAGAAAGAGAGAAAGGGGTCAATAAATGGTTACACAGCAAACTGGGTTATCACATACAATTTTAAAAGTTAAGATTTGAAAACTATTGAATGAACAAAAACTGAATGAAGTACAAGTGAGATGATTCTTAAAAACAGCTGCAATACCCCTACCACGGCCTGTTAACCTAGGTGCATTCAGAAAATTATAACTGGGTGGGCAGAGCTCCACTAAATGGGAGCACTCCCCAAGTTTAAGCCAGTTCTCAGTAAGGAGTAGGAAATCAAGATTACTTAGATCTTTGAGAATGAAAGATTTATTAGACACGAACTGAGAGTTTAAAAGGGCAAAGACAACTAGAATAAGGGGCTTAGGCTAAGCCCCTTACATGCATGAATTCACAATGAAAGCAACCCCAACCCCTCGTAAACCTTTATGGGCCCCTGGTGGCCCCTGACTCCTCTGTCAGCCCGCCTGTCACATGCACAATTTCATACATCCAGTATCAATTTAACACCAAGGTAATTATTTTAATGGCAGCCTGCGGAAAAGTTTTTATTCAAGCAAAATAAAAAAAATCTGTCTTTCGACAAGTTACAATCCTTCAAAATTAAGATGTTAGACTGTCAATCAGGTTTTGTCTTGTCTTGTCCTGCACCTTTTACACCACTAAAAGACACAACAGCTCTATAATAGGACATAACATACTATAATAGTATAATAGTAGTATAATAGTTATATTAGAATAGAGTGGAAGTTAGTAAAGCAGTCATTATGAGTGGAGATAGAAAAGTATGTGACTCTGTCGCCATCCAGTGGTAGAATAGAAAAGACACAATTGTAGACAGCAATACACCTACCCCTGTGCTTCCTTATGAATTTTAAACAGTGGTGTTAGTCAAGCACTTAGTAAGCTGGTTCCTATGTGAATGAATGACTTATGCTTGCATTGCTTCTATAACCTTAAAACGTAATCTATAATCAACTAACTATACAGAACTAACTACATGGAAACACATTTAAGGCCTTTGGGTATCAAACCTTGTATTCAATCAGCACATTGCTCATTTTGAAAGTCAAATACTCACATCAACATGAGTACATTACAATATTTCTCTGGAGAATAAGCGGGCTTATAAGAGGACCACTAACTTCTGTCAGCATCTTTTTGTTGTGCAGGTGACGTTAACTTGTTAGTCCAGGACTAATAAAACCATATCAAACAGACTTAAATATCCTCTGTAATGTGAAAACATAACCTGTATTGTGTTGTCAGTGTTTGATTTCAGTGAATTAAGTGTGCTTTAACCCATTCTGCCTTTGAAACTTATGCATAAAAACCAAAAATATATAAACTCCAGTATTTTTAACTCCTTTCCACTCAGGATGAGAGGGTAACGGCACTGTAACTTTAGTAACAAAGACAAAAGCTCATCTCATATAAACACTTAACATTAACTTAATGTTAGCATTACAAAGTTGGATCCTATTTTTTTTTGCACATCACTTATGTTACATAAAATGCTACAAACCTATTCATAAAAGAAGTTATTTATGCTTACCCAAACTAAATTGTCACGCACCACATTGCCCCTGTTTGATTTCATTCATTTCTTAATTACTATTTAACTGTGGTAACTGAGATCTATACATAAGGAGTAGGGATGTGCAGAGAGCCCAAGATTTGTATTTGTATCTGTATTTATTGAGGCTGCAAAATTATTTGTATTTGTATTTGTATTTGTATTTGTATTTGAATAAAAGTGGAAAGAAGCTTAAAAATCCTGTTTTTGTTTTTATTACGCATTTATTTTAGAAAATTAAAGTGTTACAATAAGTGTTCATGAATAAACTACCTTATGAAGGAGGTCCCCACACTGGTTCTCGAACTGGAGTCTCCAGGACCTAGATCATAGACGACTGCGCTGACTACTGAACTAAAACTTTACTGGTCGCCTCATTGCAGACAGACCTATTTATACACCCATAACACAGAGACAGCACACTATGTGACGTGTAGGGAAGAAATTCAACAGTGATTATTGCTTTGCACTTTTCATTTATTGCCTATTTTTTACAACCTAACTTTGTGGAAAGGACCAAGGGAATAACAGGGAGTCCCTTGGGAGCACTTTGCGTGTGTCAGTAGCTCAGCTAAGCTTTATCTCTGGGGAACACCCCCAACTCCGTGAGTGATGCCAAAATTAGGAAATGTGCATAATGTAGCAGGTGGATGTGACTCCCCTCGTTGAGCCCTGCTGAAAGATGTAACAGTGGAGCAGAGGAGAGAGACTGAGATAGTGATGTAACTGACCTGCGCGCTGGTATGTGACATGTTTTTTTTTTCTTCCCAAAAACAATTTTAAAAAAAAATATTTCTATAAAACAAATATTCATTAAAAAAACACTATTTTTGCTTTGTCAAATAATGTATTTGTATTTGGGCACACCCCTAATAAGGAGCCAAAAGTACATAGAGGCAGTTTAAATGGTTCCAACAGAACCATGAACCTTAATTTACTTTCAGATAAACTAATTTCGCAGCAAGAAATATTAAATTTTGTATGAGACCAAAGTAATATTTAAAACGATATCTATAGCTCTGTCTGTAAATACCAAGGGCAGTGCCAGAGTGCAAATAAAATCGGTGTGGCAATTTTGACTCAGACCAGCCCACCAAAACCCACCTGGAGACACACCACCACCCATATAGACCATGTCACACACAAGTCATAAACAGATTTGATTCATTAAATAAAATAGGATCATTTATAGAATAATATATGAAACAGAAACCCCTTTACAGTGTTATATAATGATAATAGATAATACACTTCCAGTGATTCCAGTGATTTTATAACCGCAGTTTGTGAAGTTGTGAAGTACAGTAAATATAAGAAACACCTTTACACAATACAGTACACTACAACACTACCACATCACTACCACAATACCACATTTTTTAATAACAGACTAATAAAAATCAGTATAGACAAAAGGAACATTAATAGGTAAGGTAACTGGTACTATTGCAGTTCCACTTGCATTGCATTACAATGTACAGATATTTGTATTTTTCATGTTCCACTCTTTCCACACTAACTACAAGTATTAGTGTAAGATTAGAATTCAAACTGGACAATACAGCAGCAAATACAGCATTTTTCTAATACCTTTAGTGGCATTTCTTCCTTCATTGAATCCTTCTGTAATGAAGTTCTATTAGTCTGAGATCATCACAAATATAAAACAGAATTTCTGATTAAATCAGAGCACAAAACAGAGCTAAAAACAGATAGACAGATGTGAGGGAGATGACAGTCACCCAAAATCATATTGGACCAGTTACTACTATAGACTGGGATAAACACCGGGTTAGTTAATGGTTGATTTTCTTGGCTGAATAAATGTCAAAACTTGTCAACAGTTGTAGAAATCAGTTAAATGTGGCTCAAATCCTCCATCATCGCAGGTGGTTGATCTACAGTCACAACTTTCCTATTTATTGGCTTTATTATTGTAAAATTTACATTGTTTAAGTAGCATCAGTAGTTAAAGAATATGAAGGAGTATGAGCATCAGTCCAGAGTGCACAGTAGTGTGCAAGGTTTACCGAGAATTAGGATCAGCTGACTGCTGCCTGTCACATGTCAAAAATTAATTGTTGCTATTATTTGTATGAATTTGACACTAGATATGTTTGTAGTCCGTATTGATTTCCCCCAAACAGCCAGAGTACAAGCTGTATAACTGGACAGGTGTGAGCTCTAAGCTTGCTAGCAGAACACTCTCCTCCTTTAAAAGCCTCTAGAAATATGGAAAAGTGTGCTTGAAAACAGGGTTTCATACATGTTACCTTAGTTTTGTGAGCTTGCACATTTGTGTTTGTACCTGTAAATTCTGTGCTTGCTATACATACTAGATGTTAGAACGCTAACAGCGTTGCCAACACGGTCAGAGAAGTGACAACTGGTCTGGACCACTAGCTTCAGAGCCCCTAGTGGTAGTAATCAGTGATCCGTGTTAGCGACCATGGTCAGTGGACAGACCACTGAACTGGCTACAACCCCCTCTCAGAAGGAGGCAGAAGTGGAGGGTGTGACACTTTGGTAATCAACTAATGATGATGAATCACTGATGGTGAAAGAAGGGAGGTTGACTTCTCTTCCCACAAGCAATTCTCTAAATTGATTGCGACAACCTTGTATGAAGCCAATTGGTGTTGCTAATTGTGGAAGTGTGTCAACAGCAGTGTTACTGCTGTTGATAGTGCAGGGTTAGAAAATTCACATGATTGTCTAATAAACACTTCAGGAATGAACTCTGAGCGAGTATGTTCCAACACATCTGACACAAGGATGGCCTACTTCCAAGTTACAAAGAGATAATTTTTTTCTGCTTTTTCAAATGTAGCAAAGATGTGAGACTGGGGGCACGTTTCAAAAAACCAACTTACAGACCACTCACTAACTGGTCCTAGTAGCTTCAGAGCCCCTAGTGGTAGTAACCAAGGATCCGTGTTAGCGACCATAGTTGGTGGACAGACCACTGAACTGGCTACAACCCCCTCTCAGGAGGAGGCAGAAGTGGAGGGCATGGCACTTTGGTAATCAACTAAAGATGTTGAAACACTGATGGTCAAAGAAGGGAGGTTGACTTATCTTCCCACTCGCAATTCTCAAAATTGATTGCGACAACCTTGTATGAAGCCAATTGGTGTTGCTAATTGTGGAAGTGTGTCAACAGAGGTGCTACTACTGTTGATAGTGCAGGGTTAGAAAATTCACATGATTGTCTAATAAACACTTCAGGAATGAACTCTGGGTGAGTATGTTCCAACACATCTAACACAAGGATAGGCCTATGTCTAAGTTACAAAGAGATCATTTTGTTCTGCTTTTTCAAATGTAGCAAAGATGTGAGACTGGGGACACGTTTCAAAAAACCAACACACAGACCACTCACTAACTGGTCCTAGTAGCTTCAGAGCCCCTAGTGGTAGTAACCAGTGATCCGTGTTAGTGACCATGGTTGGTGGACAGACCACTGAACTGGCTACAACCCCCTCTCAGGAGGAGGCAGAAGTGGAGGGCATGGCACTTTGGTAATCAACTAAAGATGATGTAACACTGATGGTGAAACACTTAGTAAGACATAAGGCTGACTTCTCCTCCCACAAACACTTCTCAAAATTGATTTCGACAACCTTGTATGAAGCCAGTGGCGGACTCACCACTGGCTTCATTTACAATCATTGTTCATGATTGTACTTATTTACCTGAGAATGTGAGAAGACTGTGTGAAATGTGAGAAATGTAACGTCATTCAGTTGGATGGCAGCTTGACGTGTGATGATCAGGGTTGGACCATTAGGCAAGGTAGGCAACTACCTGGAGCCCCCAAATAAAGGGCCCCAAACAACTATTTTTTAACCTTTATTTATTCAGGGGAGGTTCTCTGAGAGCGATACTCTCTTTTTCAGGAACGCCCTGATCACATTCACACAGTTACACATTCATACCTGGAAGCTGCCCAGTATAACCACAGTCTGATCCTCTGGCCACTGAGCAGCTCCACCAGAGCAGTTGGGTCCGGAGGATTGAACTGGTGACCCATTATAGATTTATTATGATGTTTAGACATGAAAAACATTGAACATTGTATTTTAACTCATTGTACCCTGAAATAACAAAAATGAAAAAGTATGCAACTGTATACTACTTACTTAGTGTGTACTTTTACTTTTACTTTTACTTCAGAGGAAAAGGTTCTACTACATTTACCTGACAGATGAATGTTACTGGTTACGTTGCAGATTCAGCTTTTACTCATAAAATATAACAATTAAAATATGATGCATTATTATTCATTAATCTAAAGTACATTGTGCTGATAATACTTCTCTTTCACTCTTCACTTTAAGTAAAAATTTGAATGCAGGACTTTTACTGTGTGGCATTAATAATTTTACTACTAATAGTTAACAGTTTTACTTCAGAAAAATGTTTTGATTAGTTCTTCTACTACTGCTAATACCAACAGTCCCAGTTAGAGAAAGGGTGATGAGTAAAGCAAGGCAGCATTTGCCTGGGGCCACCAAATCACTAAATCCGCCCCTGGTGATGATTGGTTGTTTCAGTATATGATGTGTGGAGGAGAGCTATAAAAGTTTCTGAGCAGAAGTCCTTCAAATAGGACCAGGAGCTACTTGAAGATCTGTAGAACCTCATCAATCTGCTCCTGCACCCTCACAGGTACAGTACGTCAGAGGTTAGAGGGAGGTGAAGGTGCTTAGAAAAAGATCTTGTAACCAACTTTTTAATTATTATTTTTTGGCATTGGCTGATTTACTGATTTAACTTTCTTTATGAGATAGTTTGGATTGTTTGACATTTGGCGTAGTTGCCTCTGACCATTGAACACGCAGCCTGAGTTTAAGTGACTTTATTTATTTATTTATCTTTTTACTTAGTAGCAGTAAAGAAGAATGAAAGACAGGAGACAGCTGAACATCGAAGGATTAGAATCCTGTACTGAAAGATGAATGCAGCCTAACTGGTTTTAACAAACGGTGGTGTGAACAGTCTTGAATTAACTTGTACAAAACTAAGGTGGTGTTTAAACTGGCTATGTGAAAAGTATTATCATTTCCAAGGATGACGTTTTTGGATGTCTTTTTTTTAACCTCTGTAGCTAAGTGTTCAGGTTCAGAATCTGGTTTCCAACAGTGAGAATGATGACACCTGCTGTCCTCTCTGCAGCCCTGCTGCTGCTGCTGCTGCTGCAGGAGGGCTGCTGCTGCTGCAGCTGCCCTGCTGGTGTTCCACCTTCAAGTAAGCCTCGGAAAACAATTTAATTCAAAAGTTTCTATCATTACTAAATACAAAAATACAAAAATGTCCTCAGTCCTAACCATTAAGACAAATTCTATTTTATTTATTTATTGTTATAGGATATTGTTTGCCCTCTCATTATTTTATTTTCTCTGCTTTGACTTCCATTTCCAGGCTCTGAAAAAATAACTCCCTTTACTGTTGTGGTGAGCAACTCAATAACACATTGTCCCAATAAGACCTTCGACACTTATGTGCATTACAGAGGGATCCTGCTTGGTGGACTGAGGAGACTGCAGGACTCCAAAACAGGCTTCATGTAAGATCTTAAAATCAACTGTTAGCATGAATCATCAAATCTAATGCAATAAATGACTTTCTCTTAATTGCTGACTAATATTGCACAATCATGTTTTCTCAAACTGAGGAACATTGAGTCAAAATGACATCATGTTTGTCTTTTGCTGACCTTGAAAAACTAATCCACAGCTTTATATCACCACAGCTGGACTACAGTAACTACCTGTATTTTGGGATCAGTCAAGACCCATTTCATACCTTTAGATGTTAAAAAATGAAGACTTGAAGGTCTTATTGATTATAATTAGAGCCTCATGTAGCACAGCTTCAGATCATCAGTTGGGGCTACTAGTTGTTGAAAAAAGTCAGTGTCCACTTTTAAATGACGTCATAATCTATTTCAAAGGCATCTTATTGTGTTTTATTGGGTTTTGATATTTTTCTCTCTTTCTTTATCTCTATTTAACTTTACGGTTCTAATAAGGGCACCCTTTATCTTTTTTTGTATTTCTATTTTGCTTCAGTTTATTTTACTTACTGCTTGCAATATTCTAGTAATAATTGTCCATATATGTCCTTCACCAAGTCCTCCTCTATTGTCCTTGCAGGTTCACTTACACAGAGGATTATAACTATGGCCCGTTCCTGCAGAGTGTGAACTGTTTGGCGGGAGATAATGAGACTAAAACCTACTGGCAGCTGCTGGTCAAGAAAACAGACAACCAAACTAAAGAACTTGATGTTGGTGAGACACTTTTTTCACTAAACAACCACTGTATCTTGTTCTTTGTATTATTGTAAATCAATTTATAATCTTGTTTTATCTTGATTTTATCTGCAGGTATTGGATGTTACATTCCCGATCCAAAGGATCAAATCATCCTGAACTATAGGAAATATGAGGTGCAACAAAACATCATCAATCATCCTGAACTATAACAAAACTGTTGAAACTATCAATATTACTGACAAGGAAAGAGTTGACTTGACTGTGTCTGAATTTCAAGAAGATCATCTCTTGAGAATCTACCTTCACCTGGAATTTCCTGCTTTGTAATCAGATCATCTCAAAACTCACTTCCTCATGATGATTTCTTCTTAGTCTGAGGGATTACTCACTTGAATCAATGTCTCTTGCTTTAAAAACTAAAATAAAAACTTTTTTATAGCATCAAATATGTGTGAAGCAAAATGTTTAACAAAATTACTGTTTTCATTCTATTTTCTGGGAATATTAACAGTTTTTCAGACTGATCCAAATCATCATAAAATTGTGCTAATCAGTGTGAAATGACAAATCAAATGATACAAATGCTTCTATGTTTTTCATCAGACATTCAATTTTAGTTTGAGACAATTTCAAAGTCGTCTTTGCTTCTCCTAGAATCACCTTCACCTTACATACTGCAGAGAGAGAAAGTCTTGTCTTCACATTGGTTACTATAAATTTACACTTCTTCCAGTGGAGTTCTGAATGCTTCATAAGCTAGATTAACTGCCATAAATATTATTTATGTCGTTGTTGATGTTTTGTTACATATTTTATTTTTATATTATTTATTTTCCTGGATACTGATTTGTGTGGGAACTTAACTTACGTTCCGTGTTGTGCGCGGGGTATTTTTTGTTGTTACAATACGCCCGGAGGCATGTAAAGACATGAAGCAGGAGAAATAGAAAACTCCGCTTAGAAGTTTTAAGTTCAAGCAGAGCAACATTGCATTGACTGTTGAAGATTTATGTTTCGCTTTCAAAAACTATATTTTGTAAAAGACTATATTTTTGTTTCTCAAGATTTTTGTTCGGTCAAGTGGATTCATTCCCTCTCGGTTTTGTGCAGCCAGCGAGGTATGTTTGTTTACGTGTTTGTGTTGCGTCACGCATATGGGTTTGCAGTCTGTGTGTGATGAGAATGTGTCTTTATTCTGTACTATTGTTTATTTGAACAGCTCGACGGTGGCTTATAGCGATTTATGACGGTGATGATGAGGAGAAGTAAAGCTATCTGCAACTGAAGAACCGTGGTCCCGTGTATTTCCTGGAGGGAGTGATAGATAGATTTAAATCATCAACTATCACACATAGAGTAGTACAAACAGACACACAAAGGAACCACTTTGGTCTTTAGAGGAGTCCCTCCTGAGACTGTACATAGACACATCAATTGTTGTACAGAATGAGGAAGATTTAAAACTTGACATTGTGTCACATTTGCAAATACCTGCTTTTGCTCACCTTGGTTTATGAGCAGGAGGATGCTCTTCAACAAGGACAACATTTTTATGTAGATATTAAAGTGTCATCATAAAGCATAGAAGAGCTTCAGAAAGATAAAAGTACTGCATGGTGTCTGTGACTTAAAAAAAGCAGAATCTTCCCTAAAATGTGTATGAAGTGCTTAACTAAAAGTTTAAATATAACAATCAGTAACTAAAGTAAACCTGTTTGTCAGTGATCTTTGTAACTGCAAAGAAACCAGAGGTAAACAGTAGTTATCATGATGCAAGATCCTGACAGTATGTCAGACTTCCTCAGTTATTAACTGTGTCATGTGTTCACACCGGCAAAGTGACAAAGTTAGACATAGTGAAAAAAGTCTGCAGTAGTATGAAGACTAAATCCGCTTGATTTTTGTGTCCCACAATGCATTGCACAAAGTAAATGGATAAACTGCTGGCAGCTGTAAAGAGAATAAAATGATGGTAATGCAGCTCCAGAAATACACATAAACATGTTTTTATTAGTGAGGTTGAAGTGGCAGTGGCATTTCAAAATGACAGTTTGATTCTGTTGAAACGCATATTATAAAGTTTAAGATAAAGTACATCATTTCCTTGAATACTGTACTGCAAAAACAGTGTACTTTGACAATTATTATATAATTCATGCATATATTATGTGTGGAAACATTCAGTCCTTTAGCAAAGGTCGCCTCTTCCAAAGGATGCATCTTTAAAAGCAGAACCTTTGGATGATTGAGGATGAGGAGGGTTGTGTTCTCTACAATAATGCAGCTTTTTTCAGCTGCATTTGGAGACACAGGACAGTCGTCTTGTTCTCCTGTTGCAGTATGAGTTCTTCAGTCTTGAAATACACAACATGAAATAAGAACACGTTCTCACTCCCACACTACTACTGAATGTCTACTCTGTCCGTCCTTGTCTCTGTTTCTTTTTTCATTTAGTCTTTTAGCCCAACATGTGCAGGTGACTTTGCAACTGTGTAGCTTCATATTTTGTGTATTATTTTACATAACACTTAGCTTTATAACATTTACTCATTGTCTGCAAATATTTTAGCAGCATGTTCTGCAAACTGTTTCAAGCTAATTTTGCTCTTACTGTACTCAGTTTGCTCCAGTGGCCTGAATAAACCCAACATATCACTCCAAACGCTTTTAGTGATAATTACCAGCTGAAACAGTGTGTTTCCATCATGAGCAAGCTACAAAAAAATCTGCTGGAACTGAGTGACACCTACTGTACTGTAGGAGTACTGACTCTGTGCCCCCCCCCCCCCCCCCCCCCCCTTCTCTCTTCTACTTATTCTTTTTTTCTCTCCTTTTTCATTTGAAATCTCACAGTGCAGATGTATGTGCTTGTAAAAATGTGAAATAACAACTAGTGTCTAAGCTCTACATCTTCATCTCCCTGACCATCACATGAGTTTTACACTCAAACAGACAAATGATTTGTAGCAGTATGGTCCTGGTCTAGACTGTCAATAATGTTCATCTCAAGAAATCATTGTAAGAAATATGCTAATTGTGTCTCTTTGAGATTAAACATGCTATTAACAACCTTTGCGTTGGCTTTTTATTTCTTTGCTTTTGTTGTCCTTTTCTCATGTAAAGACACACTATCCTTTGTGCTGGGTGTTCTGTGTTGGTAATTTAATCTCAGTCAGTTACAGCTGTTTTGTTGGAAGGCTCAGGGGTATGAAGGGAAAATCGAACTTTATTTCAAGAGACACTGTCTCCGTTTCTCTGACGGTCTGGATGTTTGGCTGAACTGACCCTTTAAAAACTGGTATTCAAGATTTCTGTTGCTGTTCTGATGACCAAATAAATCACTGTGTTTTTCTTTCACTTAGCCCCCGTAACGCATTGTACACAATAAACAGTATGATGATGTCAGCTTCTGTTCGTCATACAAAATATTGTCAACAGTTTATTCACTTGTGTGAATTTCTTTTTGCAAGACATTGCAGTCAACACATGGGGGGGAGGGTATTTTATTGAAATATCACTGTCACTCAACAACAAACACAGATGCATGTCATTTGATTGTTCACCAATGAAATATATTGTCATACAGTCGATTCCAACGCTGGCTCTGATCCCATGTTAATATAGTCGACGTGGGATAAATCATTAATACTTTGAAAAATTAAGAATAATTTCCTCATTTTCTTTTTGGGTGTAACTTCCCATACCTGCAAACAAGATCCATGTAGTTAATCATAATTTTATCTACAAAAAAATTACATCAATAAAAACAGAAATTCATAAGTGACTCACCAAATTTAACATCTGTGATTTTGCCATCTGGTGTCTTGGACTGCAGCTTCCAGTAGGTATGGTCTGCTTTACTTTCAGACAGACCGTACACACTCACCAAGTATGGGCCCTTACTGTGGGTGGTCTTTGTAGGTGAAGCTGGAAGAGACGAACAGAAGAACAATAGATGTCTGCTAAGTGAAAGAAATTATCAATAGACCAATACATGGACAGATATTTACCTCTAAAAAATATGTCCAGCTCAGAATTTTCCTTTAAAGCTTTAAAGACAGATAATCAGAGCTCATCATCACTGACTGATGAGATTGTTACGACAGGCCTGCTGTACCATTGCAGCTGCAGACATTTTGACAGATGACAGTATAAAGCACAGGTGTAAATAATAACATAAATGATGGCGCAATGATGTTATTGTGCATGTTAGCTCACTGTCACACTGTCATGGCTTTCTGGGACACTCGATTAGAATGGAGCCATCGTTAATGTGATCACAAACACCTGTGCTATTCCTGCTAAGTCATAAAGTTAGTTTCATTTGTTGGTTGGAAACACAGTCTCTGGCTGAGTTTTTTATTCTTTCAAGCTGACTCATTTTGGCTAAAAAAATATAAAAATAAATAAAAAGTGTCTGCAGCTGCTTGTTCCAGGCAAAAAGTCAACATCATCACCAGTTAATGATCTATGCAGAGGAGATGGAAATAAAGAAACAGCATTGTTCTTAATCCTAGTATTAAACACATTATAAGGAAAAAAACAATCAGACTTATATTCTCATATAACCTTGTTTAGCTGCTTAACTTATACTTGGACAAGTAAGATAGAGGTTCAATTTATGCTTTATTGTTTGTATTTCCAAACCATATGTTTCACTTTTAGCATTACAAGACACAAGGCTTTTAGGAGGAGGGTTTGCCAAAAGTTGGATTGCAAGTTTGCCTAGAGTTGCTAGAGTGTAAACTTCCCCAAATCCAATAAACCTGTATCAAAACAAACTGGTGTATGGAATAACACTGCTTCAACATATGGAGAAATACAAATTTAGTTAAGGTGTTTCACCATCTTCTAAATGTAAAAAAAAAAAAAAAAAAAACAGTAACAAAAAATACATTTGAAAACACTGCTGTTGTTGCTTCTGCACATTACATTCTGTGAGTCAGAGGATTTGTCTTGAATCAGTATCAGTATTCAGCTGCTAACGTTAACAAGCAACACTACATTTGACTCTAAGAGAATCACGTCTTTAAACCTGCTGATTGACTGAATGGTTTGATTTATGTCGTAATTAAAATATATATTTATATAGCAATTATTATTGCATAACTCACCTAAACCCAACATGTTTTTCCTGCAACTCTATCATTGCCTGAAAGACGGTGTGACAAGGTTTCTTAACAGTATAAGTTTCAGTTCCACCGTTCTTGACAGTCAGTTTAAAGATTTTTAGATCACCTTCAACTTTATCTGTAGAAAACAGAGGATAGAAAACAGGAATTCAAGTCATTTATTGCTGTAATACAGTTACAAACATACGGTCAGCTTTAAAGTGAACCTAAATCACACTAGACACCCCCCTCCTTCTTCAGGACTTCCACCCCAAGATATCTCTGGTTCTAAAAGATAAGTGTGCCAATTCATTGAGTCCGTTATAAAGGCAGGGTGGGACAACTAAGGAGAGTCTTGGGTATGAGGTGTGGTGTGGGTTTTTGAAACATAGAGCGGTCTGTGGCTGGAAACCTCTGAAACTCTTTATTTCTGAATGGTCAGCCACCAAGAACATAGCTCGCTGCCATAGATTAAGACAGAACAATACATGTCAAGTGGATATTTACACTAAAGCATATTTCTCACTGCTGTTTCTTTGGTGGAAACCACATTGCATATCAAAGAACATAACTGTGTACAAACTGAGCTAACAGATAAAAATGCACAATCTTGAAAAACTGTGACCTTATATATTATCCCCATGTTCAAACTACATTACTGAAATAAGATGTTTTATCAAAAAAGTCATTGGACACTTTAATTTGGCCACGTTAGAGGTTAGCGGGTGATAGTGTTGTGATGAATTTAAACCTACAGGGGTTGGTGACAACAACAAGTGATATTGACATGAAATAAAAGTGTCATTGACAAACATACCAAGGAGCTCTAATGAAACAGAAAAGACCTCGAATTAAACCATGTTACAATGAAAATAATTTGTTTTAAATTGTTAAATTCTGCCACTGAAGCTGAATTTTTGATCTATTCTCTCTCGTGTCTATCTAGACTCAAATATGTACCAATTTAGTGTTTCCTCGCTAAATAGCATCATTACTACATCATAAAAACACTCAAAATGTTGTTACAGAAGCTAGCAGTTAGCAAACATCCGTTCGGCATCAGTGAAACACAAAACTCACAATTTTTAATATTATATAGTATTCACATTATGAATTCACAAAACATTTTACAGTAAAAACCCTACATACATACACTCACATACACAAATATACCAATTATTGTGTTTTTAACAAACAGAAAGACATACTGAGGTATTCCTGTCACCTCCCTGCCATAAGTCCTTCAATTGAAGAATGAGGTTCCTTCTTGTTCGTTTTACTGTTAACACACATCATTGTTGCTTAATGTGTCTTTTGTTCATTGTTCATGATTGTACTTATTGACATGAGAATGTGAGAAGACCTTGAAATGTAACATCATTCAGTTGGATGGCAGCTTGACGTGTGATGATCAGGGTTGGACCATTAGTCAAGGTAGGCAACTACCTGGAGCCCCCAAATAAAGGGCTCCAAACAACTATTTTTCAACCTTTATTTATTCAGGGGAGGTTCTCTGAGAGCGATACTCTCTTTTTCAGGAACGCCCTGATCACATTCACACAGTTACACATTCATACCTGGAAGCTGCCCAGTATAACCACAGTCTGATCCGCTGGCCACTGAGCAGCTCCACCAGAGCAGTTGGGTTCAAAGGCCTTGCTCAAGAGCACCTCAGTGGTGTTAATGAGGGAGGGGCAACGCTGCTTCTTCACTTTCCCCACCCAGATTTATCCTGCCGGTCCGGAGGATTGAACTGGTGACCCATTATAGATTTATTATGATGTTTAGACATGAAAAACATTGAACTATGTTAGTATTTTAACTCATTGTACCCTGAAATAACTGCAACTGTATACTACTTACTTAGTGTGTACTTTTACTTTTACTTCAGAGGAAAAGGTTCTACTACATTTACCTGACAGATGAATGTTACTGGTTACGTTGCAGATTCAGCCTTTACTCACAAAATATAACAATTAAAATATGATGCATTATTATTCATTAATCTAAAGTACATTGTGCTGATAATACTTCTCTTTCACTCTTCACTTTAAGTAAAAATTTGAATGCAGGACTTTTACTGTGTGGCATTAATAATTTTACTATTAATAGTTAACAGTTTTACTTCAGAAAAATGTTTTGATTAGTTCTTCTACTACTGCTAATACCAACAGTCCCAGTTAGAGAAAGGGTGATGAGTAAAGCAAGGCAGCATTTGCCTGGGGCCACCAAATCACTAAATCCGCCCCTGGTGATGATTGGTTGTTTCAGTATATGATGTGTGGAGGAGAGCTATAAAAGTTTCTGAGCAGAAGTCCTTCAAACAGGACCAGGAGCTACTTGAAGAAGATCTGTAGAACCTCATCAATCTGCTCCTGCACCCTCACAGGTACAGTACGTCAGAGGTTAGAGGGAGGTGAAGGTGCTTAGAAAAAGATCTTGTAACCAACTTTTTAATTATTATTTTTTGGCATTGGCTGATTTACTGATTTAACTTTCTTTATGAGATAGTTTGGATTGTTTGACATTTGGCGTAGTTGCCTCTGAACATTGAACACGCAGCCTGAGTTTAAGTGACTTTATTTATTTATTTATCTTTTTACTTAGTAGCAGTAAAGAAGAGTGAAAGACAGGAGACAGCTGAACATCGAAGGATTAGAATCCTGTACTGAAAGATGAATGCAGCCTAACTGGTTTTAACAAACGGTGGTGTGAACAGTCTTGAATTAACTTGTACAAAACTAAGGTGGTGTTTAAACTGGCTATGTGAAAAGTATTATCATTTCCAAGGATGATGTTTTTGGATGTCTTTTTTTTAACCTCTGTAGCTAAGTGTTCAGGTTCAGAATCTGGTTTCCAACAG
The DNA here is from genome assembly GCF_910596095.1 of Thunnus maccoyii. Taxonomy (NCBI): domain Eukaryota; kingdom Metazoa; phylum Chordata; class Actinopteri; order Scombriformes; family Scombridae; genus Thunnus; species Thunnus maccoyii. The sequence goes on along the minus strand of NC_056538.1, from coordinate 3,986,093 downwards.
TGAGAATGATGACACCTGCTGTCCTCTCTGCAGCCCTGCTGCTGCTGCTGCTGCTGCAGGAGGGCTGCTGCTGCTGCAGCTGCCCTGCTGGTGTTCCACCTTCAAGTAAGCCTCGGAAAACAATTTAATTCAAAAGTTTCTATCATTACTAAATACAAAAATACAAAAATGTCCTCAGTCCTAACCATTAAGACAAATTCTATTTTATTTATTTATTGTTATAGAATATTGTTTGCCCTCTCATTATTTTATTTTCTCTGCTTTGACTTCCATTTCCAGGCTCTGAAGAAATGACTCCCTTTACTGTTGTGGTGAGGAACTCAATAGAAAATTCTACCGATAAGACCTACGACACTTCTGTGGTTTACAGAGGGATCCTGCTTGGTGGACTGAGGAGACTGCAGGACTCCAAAACAGGCTTCATGTAAGATCTTAAAATCAACTGTTAGCATGAATCATCAAATCTAATGCAATAAATGACTTTCTCTTAATTACTGACTAATATTGCACAATCATGTTTTCTCAAACTGAGGAACATTGAGTCAAAATGACATCATGTTTGTCTTTTGCTGACCTTGAAAAACTAATCCACAGCTTTATATCACCACAGCTGGACTACAGTAACTACCTGTATTTTGGGATCAGTCAAGACCCATTTCACACCTTTAGATGTTAAAAAATGAAGACTTGAAGGTCTTATTGATTATAATTAGAGCCTCATGTAGCACAGCTTCAGATCATCAGTTGGGGCTACTAGTTGTTGAAAAAAAGTCAGTGTCCACTTTTAAATGACGTCATAATCTATTTCAAAGGCATCTTATTGTGTTTTATTGGGTTTTGATATTTTTCTCTCTTTCTTTATCTCTATTTAACTTTACGGTTCTAATAAGGGCACCTTTTATCTTTTTTGTATTTCTATTTTGCTTCAGTTTATTTTACTTACTGCTTGCAATATTCTAGTAATAATTGTCCTTCACCAAGTCCTCCTCTATTGTCCTTGCAGGTTCACTTACACAGAGGATTATAACTATGGCCCGTTCCTGCAGAGTGTGAACTGTTTGGCGGGAGATAATAAGGATAAAACCTACTGGCAGCTGCTGGTCAAGAAAACAGACAACCATACTGAAGAACTTGATGTTGGTGAGACACTTTTTTCACTAAACAACCACTGTATCTTGTTCTTTGTCTTATTGTAAATCAATTTATAAGCTTGTTTTATCTTGATTTTATCTGCAGGTATTGGATGTTACATTCCCGATCCAAAGGATCAAATCATCCTGAACTATAGGAAATACGAGGTGCAACAAAACATCATCAATCATCCTGAACTATAACAAAACTGTTGAAACTATCAATATTACTGACAAGGAAAGAGTTGACTTGACTGTGTCTGAATTTCAAGAAGATCATCTCTTGAGAATCTACCTTCACCTGGAATTTCCTGCTTTGTAATCAGATCATCTCAAAACTCACTTCCTCATGATGATTTCTTCTTAGTCTGAGGGATTACTCACTTGAATCAATGTCTCTTGCTTTAAAAACTAAAATAAAAACTTTTTTATAGCATCAAATATGTGTGAAGCAAAATGTTTAACAAAATTACTGTTTTCATTCTATTTTCTGGCAATATTAACAGTTTTTCAGACTGATCCAAATCATCATAAAATTGTGCTAATCAGTGTGAAATGACAAATCAAATGATACAAATGCTTCTATGTTTTTCATCAGACATTCAATTTTAGTTTGAGACAATTTCAAAGTCGTCTTTGCTTCTCCTAGAATCACCTTCACCTTACATACTGCAGAGACAGAAAGCCTTGTCTTCATATTGGTTACTATAAATTTACACTTCTTCCAGTGGAGTTCTGAATGCTTCATAAAATAGATTTAAAACATCAACTATCACACATAGAGTAGTACAAACAGACACACAAAGGAACCACTTTGGTCTTTAGAGGAGTCCCTCCTGAGACTGTACATAGACATATCAACTATTGTACAGAATGAGGAAGATTTAAAACTTGACATTGTGTCACATTTGCAAATACCTGCTTTTGCTCACCTTGGTTTATGAGCAGGAGGATGCTCTTCAACAAGGACAACATTTTTATGTAGATATTAAAGTGTCATCATAAAGCATAGAAGAGCTTCAGAAAGATAAAAGTACTGCATGGTGTCTGTGACTTAAAAAAAGCAGAATCTTCCCTAAAATGTGTATGAAGTGCTTAACTAAAAGTTTAAATATAACAATCAGTAACTAAAGTAAACCTGTTTGTCAGTGATCTTTGTAACTGCAAAGAAACCAGAGGTAAACAGTAGTTATCATGATGCAAGATCCTGACAGTATGTCAGACTTCCTCAGTTATTAACTGTGTCATGTGTTCACACCGGCAAAGTGACAAAGTTAGACATAGTGAAAAAAGTCTGCAGTAGTATGAAGACTAAATCCGCTTGATTTTTGTGTCCCACAATGCATTGCACAAAGTAAATGGATAAACTGCTGGCAGCTGTAAAGAGAATAAAATGATGGTAATGCAGCTCCAGAAATACACATAAACATGTTTTTATTAGTGAGGTTGAAGTGGCAGTGGCATTTCAAAATGACAGTTTGATTCTGTTGAAACGCATATTATAAAGTTTAAGATAAAGTACATCATTTCCTTGAATACTGTACTGCAAAAACAGTGTACTTTGACAATTATTATATAATTCATGCATATATTATGTGTGGAAACATTCAGTCCTTTAGCAAAGGTCGCCTCTTCCAAAGGATGCATCTTTAAAAGCAGAACCTTTGGATGATTGAGGATGAGGAGGGTTGTGTTCTCTACAATAATGCAGCTTTTTTCAGCTGCATTTGGAGACACAGGACAGTCGTCTTGTTCTCCTGTTGCAGTATGAGTTCTTCAGTCTTGAAATACACAACATGAAATAAGAACACGTTCTTACTCCCAACTCGTCACATAACGAAGCTTGGTCTGGACCCCATGGCGTCACTTTTGAACGCACTGGGTACCCCTTTAGCGTCATTCTTCAACGCGCGGTATCACGGTAGTCACTGTTGAAAATAATTACATTTTATGGTGTGACAAGGCGGTGGTTAAAGTCTGGTTATGTTCAGGCACAAAAACCACTTGGTTAGGGTTAGGGAAAGATCATGGTTTGGGTTAAAATAGAAAATAAAATAAAACCGGCAAGATGGTCTCGAACCGCGCTGACTCTATGCTGATTTCCAACTTCTAACTTTCTGCCAACAACGTCACAAGCCACCCGCATCGAAAGTCTGTCAGTTTATGTAGATGTCAAGTGGAGTAACTCACATCACTTCAGAAATGTTGATATGATTTGTATTGTTGAAATGTTAATATGCTCCGTATTACAGGTGTTGAAATGTAGATATTCAACGTATCTGTGGTTTGCAGAAACATACAATGCCAACATTTTGCTCTATATAGACGTAATCGGTCTCATGGCGTCTCTTTCAGACGTTACGGGAGCTCAACAGAAGTCTATCGGACTACCCTGCACTTAAAAAAATGACTTTAAAGGGGTACCCCGGTGCGTTAAAAAGTGACACCACGGGGTCCTGACCAAGCTTCGATATGTGACGAGTTGGGAGTGAGAACGGGCAAGATGCTGATGCTAATGGAACACTGCTACTGAATGTCTACTCTGTCCGTCCTTGTCTCTGTTTCTTTTTTCATTTAGTCTTTTAGCCCAACATGTGCAGGTGACTTTGCAACTGTGTAGCTTCATATTTTGTGTATTATTTTACATAACACTTAGCTTTATAACATTTACTCATTGTCTGCAAATATTTTAGCAGCATGTTCTGCAAACTGTTTCAAGCTAATTTGCTCTTACTGTTATCAGTTTGCTCCAGTGGCCTGAATAAACCCAACATATCACTCCAAACGCTTTTAGTGATAATTACCAGCTGAAACAGTGTGTTTCCATCATGAACAAGCTACAAAAAAATCTGCTGGAACTGAGTGACACCTACTGTACTGTAGGAGTACTGACTCTGTGGGTCCTTCCAGCAGTTCATCCAATTTATGGAAAACATCATTGTTTTTCTTTTAACCCCCCCTCCTCCCTCCTCCCTTCTCTCTTCTACTTATTCTATTTTTTCTCTTCTCTTTCATTTGAGATCTCACAGTGCAGATGTCTGTGCTTGTAAAAATGGGAAAAAAAATTAAATATCGCTGTTCTACTGGGCAAATCCAGTTATAAAGTTAATAACAGTTATACACTCAAACAGACAAATGATTTATAGCAGCATGGTCCTGGTCTAGACTGTTAATAATGTTCATCTCAGGAAATCATTGTAAGAAATGGGTGTTCTGTGTTGGTAATTTAATCTCAGTCAGTCAGTTACAGCTGTTTTGTTGGAAGGCTCAGGGGTATGAAGGGAAAATGGAACTTTATTTCAAGAGACACTGTCCCCGTTTCTCTGACGGTCTGGATATTTGGCTGAACTGACCCTTCAAATACTGGTATTCAAGATTTCTGTTGCTGTTCTGATGACCAAATAAATCACTGTGTTTTTCTGTCAATTAGCCAATAAACCAACTCGGTCTCTTCAATCTGCATACAAATAACACAACGTTACAATTTCAAATTGTGTGCAGTGCATAAGCCAAAGTCCAATTTTGCATGCAGGCAATACAAAAATCCTTCCCATCAACTTCTGTGGAGAGCTGATGTGTACCCAGTGTTACAAGTTGGCTCCTGCTTGCAACAAAAGAAGAAACACACAAATATCAACTAGGAGGTTTTTATTTAGCCAAACTATAAATTAACATAATCATCAAGCAAACATGGAAATCAGTTATATCAGTTGTGCCAGGAGTGTGTGGATAAGTGTATCATGTGATGTGTGTAAAGTAAGAATCAAAAAATAAGGCCTGGCAGCCATCTTAAATACAGGTAAGCCAGGCTGTACAGGTGTGCCACATCTCCTCTGACAACCCTGCCCTTCACTCCGTCTCCGAGCACCCTGGAACATAACCCAACATAACAGACACACAGACCAAAACAGAGGGTAACCCCAGGGTCGTCACACCAGTCTCACTTCAAAAATGTGTAATAGCTACACTGGCCTGTGTCCACGTCACGTGACTGTCAAGTTTCTTTCATCGCTGCAAAAACAAACAAAATGGCTGCCATTCCTTTTATTCCCAGTGGAAAAGGCAATATTTTAAAATAGTTTTGGCATTAAAATGTGTTTTGATAACATTTCAAGCGAGAAATGTGCATTTTATTTTCATAATCTTCATTCAGTGAATGTATATAATGTTTAGTTTGTCAGTTATTACAGATTTTTGCAGGCTTTCTATTGTTGCTATGGTGGTTGCTATGGATGCTGCTGTTGCTGAAACCAAGTTGCATGTTGTGTAGTTATCTGAGCTGTTATGTTATTTGTGTTGTTTTATGTAACTGTTTGATGATGTTCTTTCAATAAAAAACATAGATTTTAGAGCGGCCCAGGGATGATCTGAATTTAAAATCCAGAATTTGAAGCTTTGCGATTGGCTGACCGGAGAACCTGTCTGTGAGTATTTTCCTCACTGTACCTGTGTTAAGGTTTTCTCTTAATGATATTGTGAGGACACCTGACGAGAGTGGCTAGGAAAGTGTAAGGAGGCAGACTCAGACTTGTTGAATGAGTAAAAACTGATTTATTCAGTGTAGTGTGACATATGACATCAGGGTTAGACAGTCGATTCCAACGCTGGCTCTGATCCCATGTTGATGTATGCTGGCCGCTGAATCTTCACCACTTAGTAAATTTCAGGATTATTTGGTCATTTACACGTGGGATATAACATCCAATTCCTGCAAACAAGATCCATGTAATTTATCTTAATTTGATTTACAATAAAATTACAAAAAAAACAAACAGACATTCACGGTTGACTCACCAACATTAGGTCTGATGATTTTGCCATCTGGTGTCTTGACCTGCAGCTCCCAGTAGGTATGGTCTTTATCATTTCCAGCCACACCGTTCACACTCTCCAAGTATGCGCCATAGTTTGGGTCCTCTGTGTAAGTGAACCTGGAAGACCAAAGAGAAGAACAATAGATGTCCACTAAGTGAGAAAAATCATCAACAGACCAACACAAATGATACGGGTTTTATAGATAATTGGCAGACTTTTTGGTGAAGACTTGGTCTAATTAGGAGAGACGGCATTCTCATATCTAGAAATATGGCTGAATTTATTAGTAGACAAAACCATGACAACCCAGAGTTTAGACCAGGAGGCAGAGCTGCAGTCCTACACGCTTCTCTGCGCTTCTATAAGAGCAGTTACCCACCCATTCAATTAAACGGAAGAGGAGTTATTCATAAAAATCTAATAAATTAAATTAACACCACCACTGCAATAGTACAACTAAATAGGAGAATTAAATGTGGACTCTTAAACATTAGATCTCTGTCATCTAAAGCTGTATTAATAAACAATCTGATCTCAGAATATCATATTGATTTATTTTGTCTTACTGAAACCTGGCTGTGTCATAAAGAATATGTCAGCCTAAATGAGTCCACTCCCCCCAGTCATATTAACACTTACATTCCTCGAGACACCGGTTGAGGAGGTGGAGTTGCAGCCACCTTCAACTCAAGCCTATTAATCAACCCTAGACCTAAACTTGATTATAACTCATTCGAAAGCCTTGTACTTAGTCTCTCACACCCAACCTGGAAAACTTTACAGCCAAATGTGTTTGTTACAGTGTACCGTACTCTGAATTTTTATCTGAATTCTCTGATTTTTTTATCAAACTTAGTCCTTAATACAGTAGGTGACGTCATGTAGACATTGATGATGATGGTCTTAGCACTGCATTTATCTCATTATTAGACTCAATTGGCTTCTCTCAGAGTGTAAATAAACCCACTCACTGTCTTAACCACACCCTCGACCTCGTTCTGACATATGGCCTTGAAATTGAACATTTAATAGTCTTTTCACAAAATCCTATTTTATCAGATCATTACTTAATAACTTTTGAATTCCTATTACTAGACTCCACGCCATTGGACAAAAATGTCTTCTCCAGATGTCTATCTGGTCAACCAACCAATGGTCAAGGCAGACGGCCGCCCACCTAGAGATGGGTTCTGCTCGAGGTTTATTCCCATTAAAGGGGAGTTTTTCCTTGCTGCTGTCACCAAGTGCTGCTCGTGGGGGAATTGTTGGGTCTCTGTTGGCTTTCTGGGACACTTGATTAGAATGGAACCATCGTTAATGTGAACCCAAACACCTATGCTATTCCTGCTAAGTCATAAAGTTAGTTTCATGTGTTTGTTGGAAACACAGTCTCTGGCTGATTTTTTTTATTCTTTCAAGCAGACTCATTTTGCTGAAAAATTATAAAAATAAAAAGTGTCTGCAGCTGCTTGTTCCAGGCAAAGAGTCAACATCATCACCAGTTAATGATCTATGCAGAGGAGATGGAAATCAAGAGACAGTATTGTTCTTAATTCTAGTATTATAAGTATTATATGGAAAAAATTCAATCAGACTCTTATATTCTCATATAACCTTGTTTAACTGCTTAACTCATATTTGCACAAGTAAGATAGAGGTTAGATTTATGCTTTATTGTTTGTATTTCCAAACCATATGTTTCAGTTTTACACAAAGCTATTACAATGAGGAGTGTTTGCTGAGAGTCAGATAGCAAGTTTGGCTGGAATCGCTGGAGTGTAAAGTTCCCCAAATCCAATAAACCTGTAACACCACAAACTGGTGTTGTACAGAATGACACTGCTTCAACATATAGAGAAATACAAATTTAGTTAATTTGTTATTTAGTTCTTCTAAATCTTCTTCTAAATGCAAAAAAAACAGTACCAAAAAAAACATTTTCAAACACTATTTGTCCTTGTACACATTAAATTCTGTGAGTTAGAGGATTTGTCTTCAACATAAATGTCACCACTGTAAAAAAAGACAAAAACACTGTTGTTTTGAATCACTATTGTTCTCTACAGAACTAATCAGAAACTGCTAGGTGCCAGGTGACAGTTCATGTTGTGATCTTACTTAAAGTTTGCATTTGAGTCCATGAGGCTCTTCATGGCACCCAGTAGGATCCCTCTGTAAACCACATGAGTGCGGTAGATCACTGGAGGGGTGTTTAGTACGCTGTTCTCCACCACCACATCAATGGGAACCTGTTTAGTTTCTGAGTGATAGATGACCAAAAACAGCAGAGGAGATTTTTGATATTCAGTAACAATGAAAATCATTTGAATTTAAGTTTTATGAATTAATCTGAAGTTTACCTAGAGTTAGAGTCCCAGGAAGCAGCAGCAGCAGGGCTGCAGGGAGCAGAGCAGACATCATCATCATGGCTGGAGGAAGGCAGCCTTATCTGACTGTGGCTGCTTTTATTCCAGTTATCACTGTTTACAGTCTGGAGTGGACTAAACTTTGTTGATCTTAGTTCCAACAAGCTGATAATGTTTTAGAGCCAGCTCAAATGTCACCTTCAGGTTATATAATGAAATATTGTGTGCGCTGCCAAATTTTATAAATTGCACAATGCACGATGAAATGCAACATCAGCTTTCTCTTTTATCACTTCCCAAGCTGGTTGTTTTCAAGGTTAAACTTCATACTCAGTATGGTTATGTCAATATTGAATGTTATGTTTTTTTCCCCAAAAAACTTTATTTGACCTTATGCTAAAAATTCAGTTTCCATGTAAGATTAGACAAAAAAACAAAAAACAAAAAACAAACTCAAATTAATTATTGTAGCCTAAATAATTTGCATAATAAGACCAATTTAACAAAATAGACATAAGGTCAGTGGGATGGCATAAATAAAAGAAAACAAAAGAAAAACACAATATCTTGGTCAAGACGTAGCTTGACATATCAGCTATTATCCACAGCAAAATAATTCCTTAACTCATTTATAAACTAAGTTAAAAGCAGGTTTCTGGTTTTTACTTTTTTACATTAATGAAGATAATATTTACCCATAATGATGATAGTATTAATCGTGTCAGGTATTTCTTTAGAGAGACTATCTACATAACCTAGAACTTAGATTGACTCAAGGGTGGGATATTGTTAATTTTGAATCTTAGCCAATCAGCCTCAGAATATTGGATGTTGTTTGACATTAGAATCAGCTCTCCAGTCTGCAACAGCCTTTGGCCACTTTCAGCTCATAGTTTTGTTTTACTGTTCAAATATAGTTTTACTGGTTTAAATGGTTGAGTCCCAGCAGCTCTCACCAACCCACCATATCAGACTTTCTTGCCAGCATACAAGCTCACATAAACCAAGAGTACGCTACCTGCCCAGCAGCTGGCAGACCAAACCAGAGGTCAAACAGCAGTGAATATGAGACATAATGCTCATATCATTTCCATGCCTATAAGATGTTATTCATACAGCAACATATGATTGGGCCCAGAAATACAACAAACATACAATCTAATCTTGCTATAATAGCTGTTGTATCTAGTAAACACTGTGAAAATGAAGATTTTGTCAAGATTACAAAAATATTAATGATCTCTTAATACAGCATGTATGTTGCTGGCACAACATGCATTGTTCCCACCAGATAATAACTTTTTCCAAAAAGAGGTAATTGTTAGTGAGTGTGCTTTTTCCAGCAGAGGTCTCTGTAAACCTTCATCCCTGTATTATTTGGAAACCCAGAATACAACTGCAATACTGTACTATATAATAATAATCCTGTATTTTAATGTAATTGTAGTGGTTGATGTGTTGCTCTCTATGTTCTGCTCTGATAATTACAGTTCACACTGACAGCAGCACACTGACCAACAGATTAGCAAAGTGTTATAATAATTGATGATTCTGTTAAAACATCAGAATACAGAGAAAATTTGGATTTTGCTGGGGAGATTTTTTTGATTAAATAAACAACCTTAACTTTAGTTGTTATAAGCTTTATTATGAATGTCCCTCAAACAATTACTCAGCTCAGAAGAATCAACAGCGACAGGGACTAAGGACCATTGCTTCAATACTTAAATTTACTTGAACCCTGTGATCATTGTTTACATACTTGAGTTGACTTAACTATTGTGACCTTCATTAAATGATGGATGTCATTTGGAAATATTTGATAGAACCTTCTTTGAAGCCTTTACTGTAATACACGCACTAAAGCTGTTTTATATGATGCCAAATCATTAAATCTGGGTTTTATGTACTCACGAAATATAAACAGTTTCTTTGTTATCTTCACTATAATATTGAACAGACTCCAAGTTAGAACAGGTAAACATTTCTTCATGAGCCAAAAACACTATTATGTATCACTTTAAAAGGGCATGAGATAACAAATATGTTTTACTTAATACGAACATTATGTTAAAAGCCATTCACACGGACCCGTGACACAAAGAAAAAACTGTCCATGCCAGTGTTATGATGAGGTCAAATTAGTTAAGCCAAAATTTAAATAAGATGATGGAAAAGGTGTCAGCAAATCAGGTTAAGAAATGCCTTGGTTCATCAACATTACACCACAACATGTACATTTGTTCACATCCAACCAGTAATACACATCTCTGATTCCACAAACTGACTATTGTCAAAGGGCAAAATTTTTTTCAGCTGTGTAAAACTACATGTCCTGCATATGGAAGATGAAATCTAACACAAAATTAGTTAAATTGCGTCAAAATTTAATAATTTATCGCCATTTTCATTCAGTCATATGTGAGACTGAAAATCCCTGAGCGTTGGGCAGACTATTTGATATGAGTTACATAATTTCCATTTCCATTTCCCTGAAACATTTGGCCTGATAGATAATTTACAGAGTTATTGAATAATTAATCTACAATCAGAATATAAATAAATGCAGATGCAAATAATTAATGAATAAAATAAACGCATTTTGCCAGTAGAAATGGGAGTGGGACTGATCTGTACCAACACATTCTCATTCCAACTCGTCACATCTGGACACTTAGTCAGGACCCCTTGGCCTTACGTTTTAACACACTGGGTGCCCTTTTTCAATCTGCAGTATCACAGCAGTTTGTGTATCTTCTGTACCTGCACAAACTGTTACAAATCACTGTTAAAAAACAATGATGTGTGACAACACATTGGTTAAGGTCTGGTTAGGTTTAGGCACAAATACCACTTGGTTGGGTTTAGGGAAAGATCATGGTTTGGGTTCAAATGATCTCTTAATGTACTGTGGGTTAGGTTAGGGTTAGGGTTAGGGTTAAGGTCAGTTACTTCCTTAAAGTTAGGCAACCTTCATCATCATGGCAACAGTAAACACTTGTTACAGTTTAAAAACAAACTGTCCCAACTCACGGTTGGAAACGTGACATTTGCGGTTGGAAACGGGAAGCAAACAGCAGTTCCCAGCAGCTATGTCCACTTTTTGCTACTTTTATCCAATATCTATATGGTGTCCATTTCAGACATTGTGGGAGTTCGGTAGACTTTAGAAGTCTACCGAACTGTGTCCTTCCTTTTTCCAACCCAATTTAGATGAAACCATGCCCACTACCATATGAGCTACCATATACCCCAAAATGCACTGCATCTCAGTGCGCAATGTATTTGCACAGCACAGCTCTTAGGTGATTTATCACTGGCTCTAATGTCTCCATAGCATTTTGATATATGATATAATTCCTTTTGGAAGAGGAAGAGACTAGATGCCCTGCATCCCCAGAATGCCTTGTGGTCCAATGAAGGCCGAGCACCTGTTGGGATGGGAGGGATGCTGAACATGACATAACAGCAAATCTGATGACGGGTAAAAGAGAGTTTGTTTACATTTGGTTTTAAAATGCATCTTGGGTGATTGGATCACAAGTGGACAGTGCTAAATACAAGTGTAAATGACCACCAAGATGCCACTTGCCAAGGTGGTCTGAGATACATTTGACTACATTCCTAGGATACTGGGCTTCTTAAGCGGCAGTCAAACCACAAACAACATTCACTTGTCCCCGTGAAATAGATGGGGCCTGAAGCATGCATGTGAACAGCTGTAGCTGGTGAGCTAACCACTAACACACTAGCTGGCCTGGCCGTGCTTGCTCTAGTCAGTCATAATAGCTCTCGGAGTTTCTCTTTACTGTTCTGTTTACTTCCACTTAGCATTTTGTTCATTGCACACTATTTAGTCCAATGAAAAGTTAATGAAGAGGGAAAATGAAGCTCTCCAAGCTAACAAGCTTGCTAACAGTCAGGTAGTAAACTCTTTAAATCATTAACTCAGTCGCCAACAGGACATTAACTTGACACAGTTTATTCAAAAGAAATATTTGTAGCATGAACTTCTGTCTCAAAACCATCTGCAGATAGCTCGTTTGTGAAATACTTTCCGCATTGACAAGGGAGTTTAAGTAGCGTTATAATTATTCCCACTGCTTTTCTTGGCAAGACACACCCTGTGTAGCATTCAAGCGCTATGATTGGCCAGGTGTCCATGCTTGTGCCGCCAGCCTGCTATTTCCTAACTGTATGTTCAGTGGGTGTTGAGTAATGAGAACCGTTAATTCTAAAGTACTATGAGTTAACAGTTTGAGTCAAGCATATAAGCTCTATTATGTGTAGCTTGGAAAATAGTGATATGGGGCACTGAATTTGATGAATTTACTGTTTATCAGATCACAAATATGATAAGAATTAGCACAACACACTGACTCTCTCTCACTCGCTCTCTTCTTCACTGTCTCCTCCTGCTGGCAATAAATTAATGGAAAGCAGCTGTCAGTTGTTTTAGAAGCAAGGTGGCTGTCTGGTAGCTCAGGCATCCCGTTTTGCCCTTTTTTTTCTTCCCTGTCAGGAACTGCTGCTGCTGCACCAAGAAGCCGCACTGCCGGTCACAGTGCACCATAGAATGGATAGACATGTTGCTGAGGTCCACTGTCTGAAATGCAGTTTCAGGGAGTTCTGGAGGTTTCGCCTCAGCTCCCAGTACTATCCTGCATTTCAGACGGTGGACCTCGGCAACATGTCTATCTGTCCTTCAGTGCACTGTGACTGGCAGTGCGGCTTCTCAGTGCAGCAGCAGTAGTTCTGGGATACGAGATCTGACAAGGAAGAAAGAAAAATTCAGTGCCTTATTTTGCTATTTCCCAAGCTTCACATAATACAACCTCTATGTTTAACTCAAACTGTTAACTCAGTCCTTCAGAGTTAACGTTTCCCATTACTCAACACCAGACACCCACTGAACATACAGCTAGGAAATAGCAGGCTAGTGGCGCAAGCATGGATGCCTGGCCAATCATAGCGCTTGAATGCTTCGCAGGGCGTGTCTTGCCAAGAAAAGCAGTGGGATCCATAATAATAATATAATAACAAGCTAATAACAGCTTCCTCCATTTTGGATTCTCTGGTTCTGCATATTCTGCATATATGATTATTCACAATGATGAAAAATGATAAAATGCAAAACAAAACTAGGGGAAAAATACAAATTCACTAAGTGACGACTGTTCAGACTCAGTACTACCTACTACTGCAGTGTACCGTACCAGAAGAAAGCAACTGCTGTATGTGACGTAATATGACGCGTTGTTGAAAAAAAAGCCTGTTTTAAGGGCGCTGCTCAAAATATGCTTACTTTTCTGTCTGAATTTCATACATTAACCTTACACAGAATTTGTAATGGAATTTGTCACAAAATTATGCTGTTTTAAATCCTGGCGTTACAATGCCTTGATCCTCACCCCATGGCTGGCAATTTATGATCTGAATATTTATGAATATAACACTCAAACAGCTATTGTCCCTGTCTGGTGCTTGACTATCAAGTCTGGTTAGAACAAGATGGATTGTGGTTTCTTTTCTCTATTGTTGCAGCTGAATTGGAGACAGATCAAACACAATCAGAATCTTTCTTTGGGTAAAAACTGAATAGTTTTCGGATATTATTATAATGACTCTTGAAAATGTAAAAACCCTACACCCAAAATATTAACCAAAATCATGATAATGTAGTATTCAAATGTCAAAGAGTATGTTGGCTTCTCTTGATGATACTGATGCTCAAAACACTGTAAGAGTGCCAAAATTAGAAACTGCACTGCAAACAGGACACCTCTTCAAGTCTGATTTGGTGCCATGTATGACAGAGAATGTGAATTACAAGGTTCCTATCCTGTGTGTGACAGCAGCCAGGCGTCAAACCCTTGAACCTGAGGGAAAAGTTACAGACAAATTAGCTCTTTGTTCCCTGCTGGGCTGGGTCATCTCTCCACACAGTTTTCTATTATTCTCCCTGGCCTCTACTACAATACTGGTACATATTGGTAAATTTCCATCACAGACTAAGAGCCCATATTTTAGAAAAATCACCACCACTAAAGGGGTTAGGATACTGTTCTCACTGGCTGTTGAACTGGGGAAACTTTGAATGGTGTGATGTGGAGTAGAGTGAGAACTTTCAAAATGTAGCTGTATCCAGTGGGGCTGCAACTAAGGCTTATTGTCATATTCGATATTAATCTATCGATCATTTTCTTGATTAATTGATTTGTTTTTTGGTTTCTAAAACGTCAGTCGACCACTGTTTCCCAAAGCCCAAAATACAACCTAAGATGTCTTACTTTGTTCCAACAGTCCACAACCCAAAGAACAGAAAAAAGAAACTAAAACCAGAGAATTTGGGCATTTTTTCTTAAAAAATGACTGGGTTATCGAAACAGTTGGTGATTTTTTGTCGATCGACTAATCAATTAATTGACTAATTGTTGCAGCTCTAGTATATAGTGTCATTGGGATTCCTTCATCTGTCGCCTAAACCCAATATTGAGAGTGACCCTTACACTGTATGATCATTAGAAGCACTTAAGTGTGTAACCAACACATTTTATGTGCACAGAACCAGAATATACCCAACAGTTCAGTTGGGCATATTCCAGGTTTTACTATAGTCGAGGAGGAACTGTGCCTCAAAAGGTTTGAAGTAACACAAACAAAGGCTCTGCCTCACTCACACCATGAATTTAGGGCTATTACTGAACATATACAGTAATATGCAGCAAGAACATAACTTAAGGTGGGCATGATGTTCTTTCCCTTTGACCTAACTGCCACTTTAGTGGAATACTGAGATTCAGTGTGAGAACATACTGTAATTACAGGACCATACAGTGTTGGCATTAGTATTTTTACTTTCTTAAGCAAGAGTTGGGCCAAATATATAAAATTATGTGATATGTGTGTTTTATTATTACCCATAATGCAGATTAAAGAATGTGCTGACTTGAAAAAAAACCCAACTCAAATACACTCATCTTCATCTCAGGATGGCTGACATTCATGTTTAAAATTAAGTTTTGGTATAGAAATACTTGTGTCATCTGGTTTTAATACCTTTTATTTTACCCACACGGTTAATGTGACCGATTTTCAAATCATCCAAAGACTGTATTTGTTCAATGGATTAATTATCAAGCCACTTCCAGACTGTAGAACAGTTTACTCCTCACTGACAGGTCTTCCCTATGCAGCATCACTTTTAATCCTGCCTTAAGACACACTGTTCAGCCATTACACACCTTGGCCAGTATTTGTTGTTTTTACACGTGGCCTATAAATAAATCGACTGGGAGTATATTTCCTTAGTTTAGGACAGAGTCAAGCCCTGACATTATCTTGCCATATCAAGCGAGGGGATAATAGTGAATGTTACAGACAGTATTTATGACAAGCCTCCTCTCCCTAGTGTGTAACAATGTAACCTTTCACCAGATTTTGACACCCTGACTTTTTTACTGACTACAGGTTTTGAGAATGTCCATTTGCAAACAAGCCTTTTCTCTTTCTCTTTTTCTTCCTGTTTAAATCCCCATTCATAGCAGACATCACTCTGGGTGTGAAGCAACTAGTCATCCCTGTTTGACACCAGGTGTGTTCACTGCAGAATTCCTCCCCTCTGGCAAGTTAGAGGGACAGTCACAGATGAATGAGAGACAAGAGGAAGGGGAGGGAGGAGAGCGACAGAGAGAATAGCATCTATCTGTACATTGTATGGGGTTATGTATTTTTCAAGTCTGAACTTGTCAGACTCATATTTAGCAGTGGATTCAGTCTCTCAGATATGCGGCCCTTGTTGACGGGTTGTGGCTTGTTGCCATATTTGTCACATCTAAAGACTTTGAGGAATTTGAGAGTGTCTCCAACTTCCACAGGATGTGTCGGGGCTCCCTACACACATACACACACGGAAGAGGGATAACTACTATATCTCTACTGTAAACTGACACTCATGTTCTACGGGAATACGTGGTATTGTGTTTAAAAATAATTTCAATTAATATGAACGTATTATTTTTTATTGTTGAACCATTTAGGATCTATAAAACCCGATAGGGTACAGTTTAATTTCAGTTTGATGGGAAGTTCTTACATTCTAACAGAAAAATAAAATAAATTGAACAAAAAGACTTTGTGGCAGCTTTTCCCAAAGCTTTCAATTGCATCTCATGATCTTTCTTAGTGAATGGTGTTTGCCTAGTTGAAGTTTGTACAAACCAACTGAGCAAACTCCATCTGCTGATGAAGAACATGAGATGTGGTTAAAGGCTCTGGAAAAAGCTAGAACTGTAAATGGAACTTGAGTTCAGATTATTATTATTATTATTACAGTTTTGTTATTTTTTGACTAAAATGTATTCACCAATTTATAATGATTATTATTTCAGAGATGATAATACAGTATTTGATTTACTTTATATTAAAGTGAAAATATTTTAAAGTAAATGCAATTTTACAGAAATCAGAATCATATTTTGATGCTAATAAATAATAATTATGAACAGAATGTGCTCATACACTGCATCTAGGCTATTTGAGCACATTTAACAACTGTCACCTGAACTTACTATAATTGTAGGTAATATTATTCAACTCTGCGAACTTTGTGACGTGAATAGATGGGAAATAAGTCTACAGGCTACAGTTAATAGGTGGTAGAAATGTGGCTTACATAAACATAAGCCTACAGCTGTCACCCGTGATAAAGATTATAAAGGCAGAAATCCACATTTCTACGAAGCAGAGGAGTCATTTTCCGACCATGTGACCCGGCTCTGTCTGTACAGTAGCTCAGTGTCTCCCTCCTCCATCCATCCTGCTACGTCCCGACTCATCCACCCCTCCTGTCCTGATCCGCCCTCTCCGCTCCGCGTGCAGCGCTGCTGTAGATGCTGCAGAGCGGAGCAGACAGTGTTTGATAGTGAATGCAGCAGCCGGGGAGGATAACAACACCCTGACACACACCGCGAAGGACAGCGATACTTAGTACCCGACAGCAGTCAACGTAAGCTCTCTATTCCGCTTCTCTCTCCTCTTTGTGTTTATCTCCTCCTAACAAGTGTTATTGTTGTATCTAACGTGACTCCTCTTTCCCTGTGGTGGATGTGTCAGCTTCCAGGCTGCCCTCTGTCCACTCAGACCACTGTCTCAGTAGGCTACATGTTCCGAGGGATTACGCAGTTATTAAATACACGAAAAGAGTGTCAATATTAATAAAATAGATTAGAATACCCTCCAAATGTGGTGTAATAAGCGGTTATTAAGCACTGCATTTTAAATATAGCCTATATTAACGCCTTTATCATCAAGATAAGCTAACTTATGTCAAATTCACTGTAATTAGCCTCATAAAAATATTAATGCGACATTTTACCCTAGTTATTGTTCATGTAATATGCATCAGCCTGGTTAATATTAATTCAGAGAGTTTGTGAACTTGTGTTCATCTGTATTCAAACCTGTTTAACCTTATTAAATGACATTTGAGTTATTTTGGCAAACAAACATGATTGACTGACTTTGAGTTACTGTCCATCCAGTGACTTTGACTTGAAGAAAGAGTTTTTTGTCCTTTTTTTGTCTTTTTAGTTCTTATACATACTGTAGATAATTTTTGACCTGTAAGTAGGGATGCATTGGAAGTTACACTCTCCCAAACTCTATGAAATAATTTACTGTTTCTGACACTCAGCTCATGGTCAAACTCAAGCACAGAGGACCACCCAAAACGACAGATTTGTTCATATAACTTATAGTGATTGCTGACAAGTTGTATTTGATCCTCTACTTTATTTATCCGTTTATTGCTGAGATGAATGCTATTGTTAATCATTTTCTTCCCTTTGAACTCACAAAGAAAGGCAACCCTGCCCCCCTCCCTCACATTTCAGACCCATTTCAACATATGAGTGAAAAGTTCTGCTTTAGCTTATGGAGCCTGTGTTGTAGCTCAAACTAGGAATGTACGTGAGCTTTTAGTTTTTTTTTTTTTCTATCAAAGCCTCTCCAGTGTATTAACTCTCATTCTTACAAAGTCATGGGAGAACAGCACTGTTAACCTACTTCCCTGGGTCTGATCTTAATATCCTTATGTTCAGTCTTCTCATGTTATGTAAGAACAGCCAGTCTTTCTCACTACAGTATGAGGCTGCTGTTCACTGGCAGAAAAATCAGACACTGTGTAAGGTTTGCTGCTGTCATGTTCAGCTCCTCTGACTCTTTTCTACTTGCTGCTGTGCCCACTAGATGTTATCATCCAGTTGACACAACAGTATTCATTTTTACAGTGTATACTGGCTTTGACAAGACTCCCAGAAGTCTATGAGTCATCTTTCACCATCTTTAGAGGTGCTCATTACATCTACCTGCAATCTATGCAGGACACATTTATGTACAGAAGTGAGGTCAGAGTGTCTCAGCCATATTGTTTGTGACTGTAGGAAGTTTTACATAGAAAGCAAAATCCCACCTAAAGTGGATAATTCATTTCAGTGATTTAATATCATGTTGTCCACAGAGACAGTGATGGAAAGTAACTAAATAAAACTAAAAAGTTCTGTACTTAAGTACAACTTTGAGGTACTTGTACTTTACTTGAGTATTTCCATTTGATGCTACTTTATACTTCCACTCCACCACATTTCAGAGGGAAATATTGTACTTTCTACTCCACTACATTTATTAAACAGCTTTAGTTACTTTTCAGATGAAGATTTGACACAATGGATAATATAACACGCTTTTAAAATACAACACATTGTTAAAGATGAAACCAGTGGTTTCCAACCTTTTTGGCTTTTGACGTCTTACAAAAAGCAGTGTGTAGTCGGGGTCACATTTCACATGTCTATGAGTTGTTAACAGCTCCACCAAACAGTGATTTTTCCCTCTAAACTTCTCACATGCTTTCATTTCAATAAATGTTCAAATGATCCAATATTTCACCAAAAATCAAAGATTAGAGAAAAAGTCCAAAAACTGAAAACAGATTTGTGTATCAGAACTTTGTTTTTTCTTCTTTCCTCTCCCATTAATCATCTCACGACCCCTCAGATTTATCTGCTGACCCTTTGGAGGGGCCTGACCCCTAGGTTGGGAACCACTGGACTAAACTAGCTAACTGTATATAAAGTAGTTGAAACTAGCTCCACCTCCAGCAGCTACAACAGTAACATGCTGCTCTAACACTGATGCTTCACTATTAATAATCTAATGATGTCATATATAATAATATATCAGTCAGAGGCACCAAACCACTACTTTTACTGCAATACTTTAACTACATCAAGCTCATAATACTTATGTACTTTTACTGTAGTGGGATTTTTCATGCAGGACTTTTACTTGTAATGAAGTATTTTTACATTGTTGTATTGGTACTTTTACTTAAGTAAATGATCTGAGTACTTCTTCCACCGCTGCCTGCAGAAGAAGTGTGGTCTCCAGCCACAGAGTATTAAACATATTACCACAGATGACAACACACCAAACATTATCAACCAACATACAAATGATCAAAAAGAACAAACAGTATATGAATGTATATGAATGCTGCTGTATAGAATAGCAGTATTGGGAAATATATATCTTATATATCTTGTGGTTTTCTTAGCAAGTACTTGAGGGGGAAAACCTTGAGGTCATGCAACCTGTGGAAACTTGACGGCAGAAGAACACTCAGTCGTTGAAGCTTTTGTACAAGGTCGTAACACAAAAGACTCATTAAAAATTGTGGAACAATCATTATTGAATCGCAGATTTGAAAAGAATCCATTTTCTTAGAAGGAAGAGCTGCGTCTGCACTATTTTTAGAGATCTGAGGTTCAAATATGATCAAGCACAACATTTATAGTTCTCCAGCTCAGTGGCATCACCACTGTACAAATAGTAACTTTCAGACATATTCAGCCTGAAAATAAATATTGTAATATACTTAATAGATTCCTGGCTTTGACATAAATATTGCAAATTGTCTTTATCAGTTGCTCATGTGCTCTTTGAGGGGAAACAGGAATTTCCCCCCAAATTACAATTTTTTTCCCAAGCTGCTGTAAATCTGAACATTTTATTTCCTTCTGCGTTCTGAGTCTGAAACCTCTCAGTTCAATTGGGAAACATGTCACATCCAAAGGGTCATGAATAGAATATAAAATGCTTTGTGTCTGTTTTTGTGCTGAATCTGATTTTCAGACTGGTTTTGTGGTGTACTGAGTGTGAATAGAGGTGAGAAAATACAAACTAAGGGAGAAAATGCATTTGAAAAGTGATACTTTTTCAACTTGCATCATTGCCAGGCTGCAACTCCAGTTCAAAATTGCTATAGAATGAAACTTTTTGTGAGAACAAAGTAAGTTTACTGATTGCTATTAAACTATGACCCCATACAAAGGAAGTGATCATTTTCCATCCTGCTCTGTGTGGAATTATTAATTATTATTAATTAACTGAGTAGCATTAGCAGTTATATACACTAGATATATCACACTTACAACTTAGAATATGAGATATCACCAGTTGCGCAGTTAGCCACTGCGTCACCCAGTAATCAAATCAAAGTCACATGCCATTAGCCCAAGAAATATGTCAAAATGGACTGTCATTTTTAAGTATGAATCCTCAACTTATAGCTTTAACGTCCACACTAGACCAGCTAAATCTGAAAATGCCATTTATGTGTGAATGTGTCCCGCTCTCAGGTCCTTTTTATATCTCAAATGCCAAAACCAAAGGAGCATGGCTAAATCTCTTCTTTATCTTCTTTTTGCTGATGAACAATAAAAAATAGCCATCTTGCTCTCCATCATCACATTTACTGTGTTTAATACAGACAAACTCTAACAATAATAATTAAGTTACTCATTTACATATTTACATAATATCATTTTACTGTATCTGTTGTCAGACAACTGATTGAGAATAAAATTATTAATTTGATCATGGTGTCAAACAAGCTACATATTAAACAAGTGAACAGTAATTATTGTGCTGCTCATCATCAAATCATTATGTTACAGTGACAAAATAAACATAAAGTTAATAACAGCTGCGTATGCACATTTAAGATAAGTTGATTAAAGGCAAGAGAAACTAGGCTTTTCAGCAGGGCTGCAGCTAATGATTATTTTCATTATCGATTAATCTGTTATTTTCCCAATTAATCAATTAGTCAAATGTACTATAAAATGTCAATCACTGTTTCCCAAAGCACAAGAAACTTAAAATGTCTTCTTTTGTCCCGACCAACAGTCCACAACCCAAAGACATTCAGTTTACTGTCATAGAGAACTGAAGAAACCAGAAAATACTCACATTGGAGAAGCTGGAATCAGAGAATTTGAACATTTTTTCTCAAGCAAAATCACTCAAAACAATGAATTGATTATCAAAATAGTTGAGTCGTTTTCTGTCACTCGACTAATTGTTGCAGCTCTACTTTTTTAGCCTTACTTACACTGTCTTAATGTTAGCCCTGGGATTCTTATTTTTGGAGAAACCTATTGTATACTAATCTGTCGATTTAAACTTAAAGCCCCCCACCACTTAAAAAAGTGTTTTTCTTATTGTAACTCCATTTGGTTTGAGCTTCACTCTGCAGAATGATGTATGTGCAGAGTTAGTTTTCAAATTCATCTGCTGAAGGGGGAAGCTTTGCACTGAGAATGGACTTTTCAGAAGTAGGAGACATCTTGTGTCCAGCAGTTACACTTTAAAAATAAACAGTATTTTTATATTCATATATTCTGAAATGAGGGGGGATTAGGTAAATTGAAGAGTTTTTGAGGTCATTCCAGTTAAACCAGGCAAGCAGCATGATTTTTTTTATCATTACTTTGATGTCTCCATTTAGCTGTGTGGACCTGACCACATTATTTGGTTGTAATTGGCCTTTAATCCAGCTATATTTGGGGCATCACGTCTTCAAATCAGATAGAAGTGTAATAGTGGTACTGTAGATAATCTGTAGTGGTATGACCCGGGTCACTGAGTTCTCTCCGTCTCCTCTCCCCTCTGTGGACCTTCCCTCTTGTCCAGAACAGTTGAGACCCATCCAGGTTGACTCGTGACATGTTGGCATACGTAACATGTCTCTCCGTTTCCCTGCCTCCTCCTTATCACTGCCCTTTGACACCCAGAAAAGACTTGTACTGACATTTCTCTGGCTTCTCTTTCCATGCTGTCAGTGAAATGCGTCTGCGTGGAGGTGTGATGTGGAGGCCAAGTGAAGGAGCAGTCAATTCCCATACATTAGCTTGGCTTGGTGCTTGGTAGTGTACCTGAGGCTGCAGATTTTTTCCCAAGCCGGTAACTGTAGCCCCCTTCTGCTTCGAGCAGATCAAGGGTAGAAAAGAAAGTTGATTTTAATCCCCAAAGGGATTAAGAACCCCATGAGTGATTAAATGAGACTTCTGTCTCAAAAAGGACAAATTACTGTACCACCTCAGACTTGGGAACCGTTTTTACAGTGGTCTGCGCAGAACAAAGTAGATTAGACGTATCTCCATTTCGATGATCATTAATCACCTCGCGATCACAGGGGAGACTGCATATTTCTGCTGCTTAGAGCCCTGCCAGGACAATGGAAATGGATTTTGTCTGATGGTGGTCATATCAAAGCTATCTTTTCCCAGGAAACATATATACATTTCCATTGAAGCGGGACTAATAATGACGTAGAAGCAGTGGAGGTGTTCAGTACATGTCAGAGCAAGTCTTTAACACAACACAACACAAGATGAACTGACCCTACTGAATCATTTTCACTGACCAAATATGTAACTTTTTGTATTGGAACTCACCTGAAAATGATACTTATCAACTCAGCTGTTTCTTCCTGTTTAAAGTTTACAGAAAGACTGTGAGAGCCACAGCAACCATCATGATGTGATTAAACTGTAGACAGGTGGCTTGTATTGGCCTTTTTTTGTACTGAGCTGAATAGTTTAAAATGGAATTAATGTAACATACTGAACTGAAGACAGTCGGAATATATTCATTTATTTATTTATACTGCCATGCAAATGCTTACTGATGTGCATAGTGATATGCCTTTGAATGCTGATGCATTCTGCTTAGCTTAGAAAATGAATAAACAAACATAATCAGTGACTACGGATCTTTAAAATGAACCAAACAAAATTATTCAAAGCAGCAAAGTGATAAGTGGTGATTTCTACCTCTGATTGCCAGTATCAGTTACTTATTCTAGCACTCACTACTTTGCAAGGCTGGCTTTTAATATTTAGAGAGCAAAACTCCTATTATATTTTAAGATTTTTAAAAAAAACTGTAAAGCCATCCAGTTTACAGTTTTAATCAGTGATTCCACTCCCTCAAATGTCAATATTTGCTGGTCATCTTGGCATACTATGGTATTAAACAGAATACTTTTGGGTTTAGGACAAGTGGTTTCACAAAACAAACCATTTGGAGACATAACCTTTGGCTTAGGGAAATTGTGATGGGCACTTTTCAATATTCTCTGACATTTTAAAAACCAAAAATGTATTTATTTTTAATTTTTATTTATTAGTTGCAGCCCTAATTATATTTAACATCTGTAAACAGCTGTAAACAGCTGTAAAATATTCACTGCAAATGCAAAATGTTCGTACTGACTGAATCTACAAAATATTCATGGCCACATTACTTCATTTGTTTTTCTGTCAGTATCTGCTCCCAGCAACCAAAGTATTATAAATGTTTTTATCATGTTTAAGGAACTCAAAACACTTGGTTACGGCTAACATAAGGGAAACATCATCTTGGTAAAATATTTAAAAAGTCTTCTTCTCTGTGACTTTTCACTGCAGTGAAAGATCCCACTTCTTCCTGCTCTAAAACAAAACCTTGCCAGTTGTCCAGACAACAACTCCTCCAAACTGGATTGTAATTTATGCGAATCATGGTTGGTTTGTTCTCACCTATTAGAGGCCTGACTACAAATCTGTTTATCATAAGAGATATCGAGCTGTCTGTTCCTACCAGGCAGTGGGTGTCTACGCAGGCACACATGCTCTCACACACACACACACACACAGCCTTCTGAGACATGCTGTTACTCACCACTGTCTCTGCATCATCAGCACTGTGCAGACATTCAGAGGAAACAGCAGCCTGTCTCTTCCATCTGATTGCTGTATCTGTGTAATTGTCTATTGACAGTGATGCAGGCTCAGGAACAGGACTGTGTGTGAGAAAAAACATGAAAAAAGAGTTTATGTTTAATAAAAGTGTGGGGAAACATTGCCCTTACACTATTATTGCTTGCACAGATTAATGCCACTGGATCTGTGTTAATAATATGACTTTCCTGAGACAAAAGGGGGAGGCAGCATGGATGTATTATAAGAACTGGCTATTGGACTCAGAGATGGCGCCTATTCAATCGAATGAGAATTGGTTGCCAAGCACAGTTAGCCATTAGCCTTGTAATTAGTTTTACAAATATAAAACTTTCATGGATTAAAAAAATCATAATAGAAAGAATCGTAATTTACCTTATTTGCAGTTGGAGGTGTCCTGTCAACAGTTGAATAGATGTCTCCTTTATAATAGCCATGTACAGAAGAGTTTTTCACTGCAACACCACGAGTGGTCACTAGGACAAATTGGCAGCATGGCTGACCGGTGGCGCCATATCAGTGGGTGCTTTTCATTAAGCTAACGTGTCTCCTCGCTTTCCTCACTCATGTCTCTTCCTCGCTTCTTAGCTCCTTGAAGCAAGGGTGTGAGAGAGAGATGCAAGTTACAAATGCGAGGACTGAGGAATTTAATTCATCAAAAGGAACGTCCTCGCTCACTCCAGCATCATTTTGAGGAGACCGCAGCTACTCATGATGCACAGCACCTCAACTGTCAAATATGTAGAGGTCAGCTATCAATATGTAGAAATGATTAACAAACAGTTTAAACTCTAAAGTTTAAACTTAAAATTCATGTAAAATTAATGAACACTTTAAACTATTAATAATTTCTACAACATTGAGAGCTGGAAGGAAAACACCTGATAACTGCTCCAATTTTTTATTATTTGATTATAGATCTATAGCAGCGTCTGGCTGCCACAGAATAAGACGCAAATTCACTTCAATTCAGTTCAATTTTATTTATATAGTGGCAAATCATAACAGAAGTCATCTCAGGGCACTTTTCACATAGAGCAGGTTTAGACCGTACTCAAACACTAAATTTACAGAGACAACATTCCCCCATGAGTAGCACTTGGCGTCAGCAGCAAGGAAAAACTGCCCTGTAACGGGAAGAAACCTCAAGCAGAACCAGGCTCTAGGTGGGCGGCCATCTGCCAATTTGATTCCATTAATTACTAAAAGAACAGAACTGAGGAAAAGGAGAAATAAAAACAGCTGTAGCCTGCAAAATATGTTCAAATAAAATATTTCTTATTTAGTTTGTGAAAGTCTGACATCCTTTTCAGGCTCAGGTTGTTATTATAGGAGACACGAGGCAATGTCATATTTTCCTGAAGGATCTGAGACATACTTGAAACAGAAAAGAAGAGAGGAGAAGATAAAGTTACAAGAGTGTTTTTTATGGTTGAATCATAATTCTGTAATTTTTATTCTGTGTATAAATAGGAAAAGCTGATATTGGTGCTTTCAGTCCAGTTCCACATGTAGTTTTCCTGGTCTGCTGTGTTACAACAACAGCCTGACTGTTAATGTACCGTCAGATCAGCTGAACAATTAGTAAACACATTGGATCAAAGGGGTGTTGCTATCCAGTAGAAAACATCTGCAGAGGATACACCTCTGGTTCCTCACTCTAAACTCCTCCAGGAGCCTCCTCTCTCCTCGCTCTGCGTCTCCTCTGAGGTGCTTTGAAGGGATTGGAAGATCCTTGATGATTGCAGAGGGAGAATGGTTTCTGGGTCACATCCGGAGGACAGAGAGAGGAGAGAGGATGCGAGGAAGCATAAATTGGCTAAATGAAAAGCACCCCAGTTCTTATTATACATCCATGGGAGGCACCCAACCACTTCTCATATTTATACACTAGATGACATCATCAATGCTTTCACTGGGTTAGACCAAGCATGGAAGGGAGGTAAATTATGCAAAGTCATTGATGTTGATTGTGATCTGTTTCTATATGGTCACAAATGTGTCCTAGATTTACTCCTGCTGATGGAAGAGTCTGTGGGTACATCCAAATTCCCTTAAACTGCATTTAAGTTTCCGTCACTTGCGTCTTTTCCTTGCGTCTTAGTCCCTCCCACTAAAGATGTGAGGAGAGAGGAAACAAGGAAATATATTTTTAAAGAAATGAGACGTCCTTTCCTCTGAAGCATCACATGAAGTGACGTCAGTCTCTGATGATGGCAGCCGCTGATCACAGCTGGATCAGCCGTCAGTCAGCTTTAACAGCTGTAGAGACTTTTGATTGAGTTTGTGTCTGCATGCATGTGCACCGTGCTAATACTAATAAAGGTGCACAGTTATTACTGCCAGCAGCTGTTTTCTATCTTTAGCCTTTTACCTGTTTGACAAACACCTGCACATGAATAAAAACCTGCATTCTGTACTTAAACTGTGTACTGTGTCCTGCTCAGAGGCACATGAACCATTTCTACTGGCTAAATGCGTTTATATTATTTATTAATTGTTTGCACCTGTATTTATTGATATTCTGATTGTGAATTCATTATTTAATAACCCAGAATATGATTAGGATGTCTTTTGAACACTGGAAATTATTTATTAGGCTAAATGTTTCAGGGGAAATGGAAATTATGTAACTCATATCAAACCTGATGCTCAGGAATTTTCAGCCTCATGTGACTGAATGGAAATGATGATAAATGATGTAAAATATAAAAGTGTTTAGAGTGTTTCTTGCTAACAGACAGACTGTCCCTTACTTTAATTGTATCCATAACAAAAATTAATAGGAGAAATAACAGATCATGAAAAGAAAAAAAATTCTAATAAATTAAGAAAGTTGTTTGTAGTTCTTTTGTTGATCAGATTTTTAACAATATGGTGAATCAGAAAACATAAAATACAAAACTTGGGGGTGATACACTTGAGTTTAATCTGTCATCTGTTTCCACTCAGTGATGTTGTGAAGTATCAGATCAGTTTGATCAGCTGCAGCGTCTAATCAATAACTGATATCCAATAAGGGGGCACGTCGGCTGGTAAAAGACTGAAGGCTGCTCTCTATATCCTCGCTCATAGCTCCTCAGAGATCCGTCCTTGCTCCTCGCTCCTCAAAGCAGAAACAAGCGCTTTGGGATGGCCTTCAAGATGGCGGAATGGAACGGTTTCTGGGTCAAGTGAAAATTGAGGAGCGAGGAACGATCAAATAAAGGAACTGAGCTGCACCTTAAATAAGCAGTTGCTTTTGTCTGTTAAAGGAGTTAACATCAGTGTGTAGCTGTGTGTACGTGATGTTAAATTAACATATGTTATTATAAGTTGAGTTTTGCTCAGTTTTGTGGTTTTGTACATACTTTTGGTTACACATGTAGCATAGTTTCAGTTTTTGTAAATAAGACATCCTTTTTTCATACACGGACAAAGTCTCTCACATCCGCCTCCTACCACCTTCCTAGCCACTCTGGTCAGGCTTCCCCACAAGCGCTTACACAAAGTACAGATGAGGCTGATAGGAATGTCATTGTTTTTACAGGTCTTCAGTACTAAAGTTTGACCTAATGATGGCATTAAACAACAATTCAGGGGATCAAAATTATGTTTCAACTGATCCTTTGGGGACTATGAACTTCTGTACAAAATTTCATGGCAGCCCATACAATAGTTGCTGAGATATTTTAGTTTGGACCAAAATGCTGCACCAACTGACCGACCAACCATCCCTAGAGCCACATTACTAGCTTGGGTCAGAGAGATGAATTCCCACTTGGTCCAGTGTTCATGGATGTATATACCATGATTATAGCTCAACATGAGGTTAGATATCAAAGTCAAGCTAAGCATCTGCACTTCCATACAGTCACTACTTGATTTCAAATCCAATGTGGAGATTTGAATCACTGTCCACATACTTCTGGACTGCACTGGTGCTGTAGAACTGCAACTCTGTCAGTACTGCTTAATAAACATTTCATTTGAATTCACACTCACCTCACTTTACCATCAGCTTATTCCAGCTACCAACACTGATAACTTCACCTTCTGGTAACAATATATCACATCATCATTATGTGGTTTATTTTCATTTTCATTTTGCATTCTTCCTGTGGCGTTGTGAACTGTCTACTTGTGGACTATATAGAAATTAAATGCCAAAGGTACCTTTATGTAGTGCTGTCTGAAATTTAGAGTTTGTTGCCAGCTTGTTTTGATGTCAGGCCTTTTCTTGTATCTGAACAGTTCTCTGGCAGCTGAACAACATACTGATCTATAAGTGTTTATTATTATGTCTGTGTGAGCAGCATATGTTAGCATGTATGTATAGTGGATGTGTCACCACTAAAGCAGATAAATATGACAGCCCTTCCTTACCTCTTGGTTTTAGCCCTGCGTGCCCACAGCATCTGGATTCTCCAGCCATGAAAATGAAGAAATTGCTAGTCTCACATTGTAGTGTGAATGGAGAAAACACTGACATGTTATTAAGAAATCGAACATAAAGGTCAAAGATATTGCTGGGATTGTTTTGGCATGATTCCCTGTGGTTATTCTTTAGCAACCTTGTATTTGTTTACTGCCTTCAAAAGCAGTTCCGCTCCATGATCAGTCCAAACAACTGTCACATTGACTCATGGCCTGTATACTTGCTGTGTTAGCTACAAACAATGCTTTGAAAGTGGCGTGAAGTCTTTTCCTTTTTTTTCCTCCTCTGTTTTGTTGTGTTTTGGGCATAATGTAAAGCTGCTTGCAGGCTCAAGTGCCCTGCTGTTTTGTAGCTTCAATCTGGATGGAGAGCTTTTAGAAAATGACCTCCAAATATGTTATCAAGGCATCAAATCCCCAGCTGCGGCTGTAAAATTAGACATGCCAGCAGGTAATGATGCATGACTGACCTCCCTTTTTTCTGATTTTGTCTTCCTTACCTCTTCTGCCTTTACTGTCCATCTTCTGTTACCTGTTCTCTCACAGACAGAGAGCAGGCATGGATAATAAGGCGCTGGAACCTGATTCTGTGAGTATCCCCATGGAGGAGGCCATCATGTGTAATGGAGGCAGCCAGACACTGGCCCAGCCTCAGCAGCAGCAGGACGCATCCAAGTTGACTCACCTGAAGAAGGTTGAGAACCAGATCACGGAAGCGCAGCGCTTCTCCCACCTGCCCAAACGCTTGGCCGTGGACCTAGAGTTCATTGACCTCTCCTACACCATTCAGGAGGGACCATGCTGGAGGAGGAGAGGTAACACACATCCACCCATCCTTCATTCGTCAGTCATGTCTTTAAACCAGTTTGTTAGGAGTGAGGATATAAGCTGCAAGTCCAGGTTCCATTGAAATGAAAACAAGAAGAGTTCTAGTAAACAGAAGACTGATTGTGCACCAAGCTTTCTTAAATTCTAAGAATCTCTGAACTCTTCTTCCAAAATATATTTCCTCATTTGGGGTTTTGATGGTGATGATGGCGTTGCAGAGCACTTTCAATCCTTGAAGCCTTTCTCTAGTTTTCAGACTTTCTGTTTGAGCTCGTCATCATCTCTCAATAGAAATTCTTTGCAGCTTGACAAACGATTCAGACCAAAGCCAGTTTCTGCAGTAAAGATGTCAGAAGATGCTTTATGTAAAATTGTTTTCACTCATCATGAGGTCACATCAGAAAAATATGTTAAATTAGCCTTCTGTAGTTCACTGTAGTTCACTTTTAGGAGTGACTAACTCTAAATGACACACAGAATTAAAGCAACAGTCCTCGAATATAAGACAACCCACACTTTTTCAAATGTAATTTCCAGAATAAAATATTATCTTATATTTGGGCCAATACGGTAATTTAAGTTTTGATTAAGTTTTGCAACCTGTCTAATAATGTAAAATCCAAAATCTAAATTTACAGCTCACAGCAGAATAAACTATTAAGTGTTGTAGAAATTAGTGAATGGGTGAATATGCAAATTATAGCTAAATACATTTATTGCTTCCAGTTGTTGCTTGCACAGTTAGCTGTGGTCTTTCACAACTAGCATAAGTTAATGTAGTTGCAGCTACTGTGCTAGTAAGAAGTGGATGGTGTGTATTCAGGTATGTTTGGGAAAAACCATTAACATATGTAACACAGTGAGCACAGACAGTGGAGATGTGGTTTGAGAAATTACTTTTTTGATACATGAAAACATTGAAATGTATTGTAAGTGACCAGAATTAAACCTTTTCAACCATATTGCAAGCCAAGTGGTCAGTCAGTCTTTGACACTAAAAGGATACATCTTGTGTGAATTATTACTTTGAATTCTTGTGCTTCGATGATGCAAGTCAAATAGAAATCTGCAAATGCCAGGTGGTAGGTAGGTGTGTGTTTGGTCTGTTCAGTTGTGTTTTGAGTATGAGGACATACATATAAGTTGTGCAGACATCCGACAAAAGTGGCCAGTAATAAGAAGTGGTAGCTTAATGCCAGCTTTGCTCTGCTGCTTCCGGCCCAGCAGTTACAGCGAGGTCATTAACTCACTTCCATTTGGCCTTGCAGCAGCTCCATCCTCTGCAAGTGGCAGTCAGAGTAAGAAAAATAATATAATATTTCTCTCTCATCCTTAGTTTGTTTCCTTCTGCACTCTCTCATGTCAGTAACACCAGTACAATAAACCAGTAGCACATGACTGATTGAGCAGTAAGCGATAAATTACTCACAGTAACTGTAGCAAACCCTCTATTGATCTTTGTTGTTGAGATCATTTCCCCAAACAGAGACAGAGGGAGCTGAGGAGGGAGCAGGGCTGATTGTTTCTGACACACTGCCCTCTCCATGATCCATCACTGTCCATGGATTTCACGGAGAGGATCAAGTGACATGCGAGTTATAGACATTAATATAAAAGATGCAAGCTTTGAATGTGGTGCCATTGTGTGTATTTTATTCAGTGCAGATCAAAATTATTTGCACTGAAGGTAATGATCCATATGCAGCTCAGACTTCAGTCACTACATCTTCTGTTGAATGGATAGTTGACATACAGAATATTTGCAAGCATGTTTTCTGTGCAGGTATGATAAAGGATACTGTATCTGTAAATGTTTAATTCAGCTCAGGCCTATATACACACTTTTTATTTAATAAATTACTCAGCAACCACCTGTTCATACCCTCTTTTCATGACAGATTTATTGCATTATGGTTGGTTCTGATTTCTCTCAGTAAACCCTTTACAAGGAAGTAACAAACTAAAGATCACAGCTGAGCTTAAAATAGTGTTTTCACCAGTGAATGGAGCGCCCAAAAGGCTTTGATTGGTAACAATGATGACTCACTACATTCAATCCAGCTTGAGGATTTGTGTTTAAAAATTGTTTGTTCATGTACTAACCACATATTGACTTAAATGTTAAGGTTGTCCTTATGGTTAGGCACTAGAGGAAGGGCAAAGGGATCATTAAATCAAAAGCATTTATCCCTTCTGTTGAAGAATTAAAGATTTTTTTGTAAAGGAGACATTTTTGGGCTGACAGTAGAGGTACTGGAAATGTCAAACAGTCACCTATCACTATTTACCATGCTTCCTGAAGAAACACTTCTAGAGAGCAGCTGTTTGCCGGGAAGTTAACTAGATGTACATTTGCCAAAACAACCAGTTAGTCTTCATCCTTTTCTCTTGTAAAACTAAAACATACTGTTTACTGTAAGGAACACTTCTGATAAAGAACAAATCTCACCCTCATGTTGCGTGTCCAAGAATATTGTTGGGTGGCATCCTCCTTGCCTCATTCTGGCCTGCCAAGCCATAATGGGCTTCAGTCATACCATTTAGAGCAGTATAGTGTTTTTTATTCAAAAGCAACAATGTTTGTCTTTGTCTTTTCACTTTGGGGAGACCTAAGTATCACTCATTCAGTAAATGTGTGCAAGCAGTAGTAGAAGACTGTAAATTTGTGTTTGATGCAGTAAACCAGCCAGTCTCTACCTATGAGTCTGATGTTAAGTGCATGTGTTACGAGTATAATCTCTGAGGTTTCCAGTAAGTGCTGCATTGCCTGAGACAGGTTAGGTCATCAATAATGTAGCTGACTACATGAGCCAAAGGACAGAGGAGAGGAGAGGAGAGGAGAGGAGAGGAGAGGAGAGGAGAGGAGAGGAGAGGAGAGGAGAGGAGAGGACAGGACAGGAGAGAAGAGGAGAGGAAAGAAGAGGAGAGGAGAGGAGGGGATAGGAGAGGAAAGAAGAGGAGAGGAGGGGATAGGAGAGGAAAGAAGAGGAGAGGAGGGGATAGGACAGGAGAGGAGAGGAGAGGAAAGAAGAGGAGAGGAGAGGAGATGAGAGGAAAGAAGAGGAGAGGAGAGGAAAGAAGAGGAGAGGAGAGGAGAGGAGAGGAGAGGAGAGGAGAGGAGAGGAGAGGAGAGGAGAGGAGAGGAAAGAAGAGGAGAGGGGAGGAGAGGAAAGAAGAGGAGAGGAGGGGATAGGACAGGAGAGGAGAGGAGAGGAAAGAAGAGGAGAGGAGAGGAGAGGACAGGAGAGGAGAGGAGAGGAAAGAAGAGGAGAGGAGAGGAAAGAAGAGGAGAGGAGGGGATAGGACAGGAGAGGAGAGGAGAGGAAAGAAGAGGAGAGGAGAGGACAGGAGAGGAGAGGAGAGGAAAGAAGAGGAGAGGAGAGGAGATGAGAGGAAAGAAGAGGAGAGGAGAGGAAAGAAGAGGAGAGGAGAGGAGAGGAGAGGAGAGGAGAGGAGAGGAGAGGAGAGGAAAGAAGAGGAGAGGAGAGGAGAGGACAGGAGAGGAGAGGAGAGGAAAGAAGAGGAGAGGAGAGGAAAGAAGAGGAGAGGAGAGGAGAGGAGAGGAAAGAAGAGGAGAGGAGAGGAGAGGACAGGAGAGGAGAGGAGAGGAGAGGAAAGAAGAGGAGAGGGGAGGAGAGGAAAGAAGAGGAGAGGAGGGGATAGGACAGGAGAGGAGAGGAGAGGAAAGAAGAGGAGAGGAGAGGAGAGGACAGGAGAGGAGAGGAGAGGAAAGAAGAGAGGAGGGGATAGGAGAGGAAAGAAGAGGAGAGGAGAGGAGAGGACAGGAGAGGAGAGGAAAGAAGAGTAGAGGAGGGGATAGGAGAGGAAAGAAGAGGAGAGGAGAGGAGAGGAGAGGAAAGAAGAGGAGAGGAGAGGAAAGAAGAGGAGAGGAGAGGAGAGGAGAGGAAAGAAGAGGAGAGGAGGGGAGAGGAGAGGAAAGAAGAGGAGAGGAGAGGACAGGAGAGGAGAGGAAAGAAGAGGAGAGGAGAGGAAAGAAGAGGAGAGGAGGGGATAGGAGAGGAAAGACCACAAAGACCAGCCCTTTAAACAGTGCCAAGCCAGACCACTACCCCACAACCTTTTGGCCGAATCTGTGCCTTTCCCGTCCCCAGGACATTACATGCATAAATATGCATGAAAATTATCTGTATAATACATTACATTATCAAGCAAAGTGTCCTGCACTTTGTCCTAATTGCAATTTGAAGATACATCATGTAAAACCTTAATAAAAACTGCCTAGAAAGCTGAAAAAATAGGATTTTAGCCCGTCCTCACTCTCTAACACCAAACTTCACCATGCGATTGATTGGAATCTTTCAGAAATCTTATTTTTTTTGTTTTAGACATAAAATACATTTTCTCATCAGAAAATTCTTAATATGTTAGTTACAATACATATTTTAGTCGTGTCCCCAGGTTTTCACTCAGTCCCTGACACGTTCCCCCCTCTAAAAATTTGGGACATTCCAAAAGTCACATGATCAACAGGAAGCGGCATCATTTGAGTCTCCCTAAAACCATGGGAAGACCAAATGAAAGTTCTTTCACTCTATTTTCTGTATTTTTGATCATATTGTAACTATGACTGAGAGCATAAATCTCAATGTTAATTCCTGTTACCTAAATTATTTATATTTATATATTTATATATGTTATCATGTTTTGTTTTGTTTTTTTAAGATAGTTTTGGTAAACCACATGAAGGTGCTAAGTGTTCTCATGCTATTAGCATTGATGCCATGTGGCTACATTTCAGTATTTGCTAATGCTATGCTAAAAACTCACTCCTGTTACTTCCAGTCCTGTTACTCATATGAAGAATTTGTCATTTAGAAACAATAAAAAAATGAAATAAATAAAATGGCCATTACACATTTTGAATAGTTAAACATGTGTGGTATTAGATACAGTGCTGAAAAAAGATAAAGAATGAAGTTTAATTTTTAAAAGTTACAACATGCAAATGGAACCGATTCGGTGGAATGACCTTTTTACGCATAGTGAGCCATTAGGCCAATTTAGCCTGACCAA
The DNA here is from genome assembly GCF_910596095.1 of Thunnus maccoyii. NCBI lineage: Eukaryota > Metazoa > Chordata > Actinopteri > Scombriformes > Scombridae > Thunnus > Thunnus maccoyii. The sequence goes on along the minus strand of NC_056538.1, from coordinate 3,951,380 downwards.
ACAAAAAATTCTACAGGACCCTTGCCTCTTGTGAATACAGAATACTTGAGTCCCAGTATGTATAGCCTCTCAGAGAAACACGCTCCCATCTTCCTGCAGACGGCAGACAGTAAGGACAATACAGATTTATTTCTTTCTCTCTCTCAACCCAACCGGTCAAGGCAGATGGCCGCTCACCAAGAGCCGGGTTCAGCTTGAGGTTTCTACCTGTTAAAGGGGAGTTTTTCCTTACCACTGTCGCCAAGTGCTTTCTCATGGGGGAACTGTTGGGCCTCTGTATATTAAAGAGTATGGTCTAGACCTGCTCTATGTGAAAAGTGCCCTGAGATGACTTTTTGTTGTGATTTGGCGCTATATAAATAAAAATTGATTGATTGATTGATTGATAACACACTATGATACACATGTCATCCCCTGACCTCTTAGGGAGAGGGAGCTTATACAGCACTCTCCACCTGAAATACCCAGGTAATGCTGCCACTGATGCTCCTTGACCTTTCTTAGCACTGTAAAGTTCTTAGTCTTCTCTAGAGCTGCATACAGAACCTTCCCTTTCATGTTAGGGTTCCCCAGGCTCAGGCACAAAAGACAGCAGCCTTCCTTCTTCTGCTCACCAGCCTTCGGTGCCTGTCTCCAGTGGAAATGTTGGTGGCTCCTCGCCCTGCAGCTAACTGAAGGAGTCCAGTGCTTATGCAGACAGGGACCTGCCCTCTCAGCCTCTCCAAAAGTCTCAGACTTTACAGCAGACTCCTCTGATAGCTGCTGCGGTGTCTTCTAGTCCAAACCGTCCATTTCAGGTGGCCCAGTGTGATAATGTCAGCCCTCACAAAGCAGCTCTGCATAGTCCCTGAGTAATTGCTGCCAAGCTGAATCAAAGGAGTGTGGAACATGGGCTCCTCACACACGGCCCTGGCCCCACGCCCACGTCCTCATCTGCCAGCTTTTGAGCATAGAACAGTAGCAATCCAGTGATATCCACTGGATTGCTACTGATAGAAACCCCCTAATAGAAAGGGCTGCTGGTCCAGAACTAGGCCACTGGAGAGGCGAAAAGAGAAAACAAGAAGAGGAGAGGAAACAAGGAGAAGAGGGGAAAAAAGAAGAAGAGAGGAGAGGAGAGAAAACAATGAAAAGAGAGGAAAAAAGGAGAAGAGAGGAGAGGAGAGAAAACAAGGTGAGGAGAGGAGAGGAAACAAGGAGAGGAGAGGTGAAGTAAATTGAGGCAGGGTGACGTGTGTTCCAGGAAACATAAATATAAATTCCTCTCAAGCTTTAATGAAACAGGTAAACACTTACTGTAGATGATTTGCAAATACTTTTTTTATTGATGTATTGCTCAGTTTGAGTCCAACATCTAAATGCACTTGTTTCAACTTGTTTGAAGTGTCCTTTCAATAGTAAGTTAGTACAGCTCTCTAAAACCTCTTTGACTATGTTTGCACAGCCACAATACAGAATGTGTCACAGCACTGTGTAAATGAAGCATGCAGTGAGCTTTAGGAGTTTCTCAATATTTTTACAATAGTAATCCGGCTGTGGTTCTTCCATCCAATCCTTCCATCAATCATTATATCCAACTTGTTGAATGAATTTATACACCACATACACTTTATGCATTTCCCAAATGTCTTTACATCACTAATAACAGCAAGCATCTGATGTATTTTGACCCAAATAATGTGCAAGTTGCCCTGTTTTTATTATTTGGGCCAAGTGTTAAACCCAAAACACTGCTGCAAGCCAAGATGACAGCAGAAAACGTAAAGCTTAGAGGTATAGCTTACAGCTATATGTATATAGACATAATGGGTGTGTATGATGGGCAGAGAGGCAATTATTTTAATGATTCAAAAACAATTATGAAAGAAAATCTGATTAAAGACAACTACCTGTCTATATTTAGATCATTATGTTCTACATATTTTCAAGTTTCACATATTTAGCTTTCTTTTTTTTCCTAAAAACATACTTTGATATAGAAATAAGTACAAATTTGACATCAAGAGGAAAAAAATACCACTCAGAAAAAACAAAAACAAGAAACCACATATCCCAAATAGATCTCAATGCTAGTTATACTCAAGCTACATGTTTTGAATGAACATCCATTATCCTGTTGAGGGTCACAGGGGGGCTTGAGTCTATCCCAGCATGCAATGAGCAAGAGACGGGGTACAAACTGGACACACTGCTGATATATAAGGTAATATTATGCCCACGGCATGGTACTGAAAACCATGGTGAGCTGCCACAACCTTGCACATTGTAGTTTTTTTGTAGTTTCATTGAAGAATCACCTACATTTAAACCTCTCACGATTTAGGTCATCACTTGTGCTCTGAGCTCAGCGTTGGTTTTAGAACATTTAGGTCAACAAACAGGTGCAGACAGAAACTAAACCACAACACTTCTATCACTCATTGTCCATCATGGCCCCAACAAAAAGTTTATGGCTATCTGCAGCAAACCATTCTCATGCTTCCCTTACTCTAGTCCCTCTCCCTGACATCTGCCCTCTGACTGGAGCAGAAAATTTTGACAGAAAATTCCTTCTATCAGTAGCTGTGTTTCTCTCCTCAAACTCACTGAAAACCTATGCCACCAGGCTCAGTCCTTGTACCAATTTTTTTCCTCTATAATGTATGTGGTTTGCAATTGAAGGGTATCCTTCCATTCACATTCAAAAATAGAGGCACTGTACAGGAGGAGAACATTTGATTTATTTAAAATTTATTTAAACATCATTTTTATTTCATTTATTTTATTTATTTGATGTCATCCCAATGATCCTGGAGCTATTTAATTATTATACAATAGTAGATTAAAGGTAAAATGCTGTGTTTTTAAACTTCACTTTTAGTTTATTTTTTAAAAGTTACATATACCTTATATGTCAAATGTTATTCTAATTTTTATCCTTATTTCCATTGTTAAGAATTGACTGTTCATCATTTAGAATTTTAGTATTTACTCCTTTAAAATTGTCCATATATTCTTTGATACTTGTATCCATACTAGAAGTCATTTTTCTGTATTTTCAAGTACATTAAGATAATTTGTTTTATTGTCGGTAGTGCAGATGTGTGCAGACTGTGTTTGCGTTACATTATCAGGCATCCTATACAGTGTAGAGATCACTTCCTTAAGATCATGATCAATATAATGTTTAGACTCTATTTTTAGACTGAGTGGTAGCATCTGTCAACTCAAACTGTTTTTTTATTCACCCAATGACTTTATGGTTCCAACCTTTACAATCCGTAAAACCATCTAAACAATCTATATTATACTACATTTTATTCATAAGCAACTATTTAGTGTCTTATAACCTGACATGAACAATTAATTCATTATGATGGAAGCCCCTTCTTCACTGACTACATCAACTACATCACAGGAGGTCTTAATTAAAGAATCATCCAATTGTTTTTATTATTTTCAGGTGGATTCATACGGAGGATGATTAAGTATTTTCATCATGCTCAATTCCAAATTGTGTATGCTGAAGAATGTACTGGAACATATCTTATCCCTCCAAATAAAACATATCATTATACTTTTAATCTCTTTAAACTTATGGCTGAAATTTAAAAAGATAGAGATAAAGGTGTCACTGTCCATCTTTTAAGGTCCTCTCTTGCTGTTTTTAAACATTCTGTTTGTTCTTGTTGAATAATGTGATATTTCCCTTGTTATTGTTAAAGGACCGGTACACAATTTTTCAAGTGTGTCTTAAAGGGGCAGCATGTACAATTTAGTGGCATCTAGCAGAACTGACTTAAAAGGAATATAATATTCATAAGTATAAGTTTGAATTAGTGTATAATCACCTGAAAATAAGAATTGTTGTGTTTTCATTACCTTAGAATGAGCCCTTTATATCTACATAGGGAGTGGGTCCTCTTCCATGGAGCCCACCTTGTTGCACTGCCATAATTCTACAGTAGCTCGGAATGGACAAACCAAACACTGGCTCTAGTGAGGGCTTTTTGCATTTTTTGCAAGTTTCATGGCCTCCGCAGGTTTTCCTACATGCTTGGAAGGGGGACAGGAGGTATTCAGTTTGTTCCAGTCTGCAACCTCAGTGTTAGATGCCACTAAATCCTACACACTAGAACTTTAAAACAACAGTCAGGTGCCCAAACATTGAAACAAGTTTTTCTTGCCATAATTATTCCTCCTGTTCATACTGACCATTAGAAGATCCCTTCATAATGCACTTACAATGTAAGTGATGGGGGACAAAATCCACATGTATTTAAAAGATTATCTGAAGCTAATATGAAGCTTCAGCGTCCAAATGAGTCAAATCAAGAAGATATCTTTCAACGTTACAGTCTTTTTAGTGCCAAAGTCCCTGTTTTTGTTACTATACTTCCACAGCAGAGATATGACTAACTCAGACCACTGAAGCCTCATATAAGCTTCAGATAAACTTTTAAATGCATTTTTACACAAAATGACTGTGTGGACACACTGTGGATTTTGTGTGCCATCACTTTCATTGAAAGAACATTTGAAGGGGATCTTTTAACAGCCAGTATGAACAGGAGGAGGAAAACCTCTTTCAGTGTTCATATGGGCACCTGACTGTTGTTTTTAGACACACTTGAAAAATTGTGAACCCATCCTTTAATAAAGCTAAGCTGAAGCAAAGTGGTCTGTTGTCTCCAGGTTTCAAAGCCTTACTGAAGTGCCTGTCTGGGAGATTCTGCAATCGGGAGCTGATAGGAATCATGGGACCCTCTGGGGCCGGGAAGTCCACTTTGATGAACATTCTGGCTGGATACAGGTGAGACAGCAAAGGTCCCCTTTACAGTTATAGTAAAAGAATAGTAACCTTGTCCTCAATATTATGAGAATGTAAATTAATATTTTAAAAAAGGTAAATGAAGTAAATTAACTCTTTCTCATGTAAAAAGCAATTTCTGAACAAACTACCAAAAGCAGGTTAACACACTCAGGAGGAATGAGCTTTCATCTCAGGCATCTTTGGCATATGTACTTCAGGACATATCACTATAGTACATTTCACTATAGTCTGTTTAGCCCATCAAACTGTTCACTATGTGTGTGTGTGTGTGTGTGTCTGTGTGGGTGTGTGTGTGTGTGTCCTCGCTGCTGTGCAGGGAAACAGGGATGAAGGGTCAGATCCTGGTAAATGGGAAACCCAGGGACCTTAGGAAATTCAGGAAAATGTCCTGCTACATCATGCAGGAGGACATGCTGCTGCCACATCTCACTGCACGAGAGGCCATGATGGTGAGCCTTAACTGATCATAGCACAGCCAGGAACATTTGAACTGTAAAAGAAAGAACTGAACTAGAACTGAACTAGAAATTAAACTGTTGATAGTTATTGTGCCAAGGTGCTGCAGGAATGGACTTGTGACTTGAAACTGCCACCTATTGCTGTCACTGTACATTTGGTAAATACCTTTTGCATTACATGATTAGGGCACTTTTTTTCTCTTTGCTGCAGGTTTCAGCCAACCTGAAGCTGGATGAAACTATGGATGTGAAGAAAGAACTGGTGAGCCAAGCAAACATCAGCCACTTGCTTAAAGTACATAAGAAAAATATGTAATAATAATAATAATAATAATAATAATAATAATAATACCCAACCTTAAAAACACCAAAGTTGCATCTTAACTCATAGCTCATAGAAAGGGATGCCAACTTTCTGTGGACCTGCCTACCCACTTTAGATGAAAAGCTACAGAGCTACATGTACTTGTCACTTGAAGCAGTTGTCAAATATCTGGCATTGTTATTTGTAGATCACATTATGTACTCACTCAAGCTGAAATTTTTTTTTTCCTTTCCAAGGTAAATATATCAATCAAGAGCTGATATGGTCTGAAGTATTTGTAAAACCCAACAACTGCCAATTACTTTTCAGTCAGAACAACAGGCAAATCAAAGATAAAAAAGGAAAAGTAACCAGAAAGTTGGAGTAACCAGAAATCATGGTCTGAGGAGACCAGCAGAACCACATCATGTGCAAAAACGCAAAAATTCAATTCTGAGGTCACCAAACTTTAAGATTCTGTCCTTGAAAACCACAAACAAAAGAGGTGATGAGGCACAATGAGTCATTGATGTCAATGATGAGACTGCAACACAATCTCAAACTCCCACTTTCTGGCATTTTCATGTTTGTGTCTGCATCACATCTAGGCCATAAGGTGCAAATGTTAAAAAGAGGGCATTTTATTTGCAGACTGATATTCCTTTAATTTGCCCTCTGTCCCACTTGCTCTCTGTCTTTCTCTGTCCAGGTGAATGAGATTCTCACTGCCTTAGGGCTTCTCGAATGTGCTCACACTCGTACCAGCTCGCTGTCAGGGGGTCAGTGTAAACGTCTGGCCATCGCCCTTGAGCTGGTCAACAATCCACCAGTCATGTTCTTTGACGAGCCCACCAGGTGAGACAGACTGACACTGATGTGCTGTTGATGGTCAAATTTAGACTTATTTAGAACAGATTACATTTTAATTGTGTGAGATGTGTGTCATCTAAAATGGTATACTACCGCTGATGGAAAATGTTGGGTTTTGAATACATTACAAAACTAGAGTTATCTTTGGTTTTTACACTTTATACCAACAATACACTGTGCCAAGTTCATTGGCAATAGATACATCTTAAATGTGAACTTTGAGATTGAACATTAAAATTAAAGATTATTTTGTTAGACAAAAGCTAAAATAATGGAAAAAAACCCAAAGGCAGACTCAGTGGGCCCTGACAGCATATGGCTGTATATTTATAATGAATCTTCTGACATTTGGACATATGGTGTTGGAAAGACTTGAAGCCTTAACAATTATACTCTGAATTATAGTGGTACCATCTGCCAAATGTGGGTGGTTGGGCTCTCTGGGACCCTGGCTCTCTGACAAATGAATTCTTGCAGAGAAGAAAAAATTTCTGGGAGTTCTAGGAGTATCTCTCATGGAAACCCTAATGATCAAATATCTCCCTGCATCCAGATATTACAGGAGTTCACTAGACCCATCAAGCTAACATGTCTTAGTGTAGACTACTAAGAACTTCATGTTATTTATGGAAAGGGAAAAGTTGGTGGATAATATTGAGTGCAATACCTATTTACCATCCTCAAGTGTTCTTCCATAGCGAACCACACCGTTCTTAAAAAATAAGTCCTGTTTATTAAAACTTGGATCTTCGGATATGATAACGTTGTACTCACCAAGTCATTTGCTGAGATGGAATGCTGCAACCTTGCTGAAAAAAAAGTCAGATGTGGCAAGAGCCATGAGCAGTTAGATTATCAGACAGGTCGTAAACAAACCCAAAGGTTAGCTTAACTTTTTTGGTGGAGAAAACAATGAACAGAACAATTATTACTCAAACTGTCTGCCCAAACCCCCATCAAACCAGACCTACCAGACCGACCATAGTTGGGTAACTTTAACTTTTCGATCCAAATAAAGTAGATCAGATAATGTGGATAAACTATTGGCTTTTTTACAACCTGCCTTATTGTCTGAACAATTGACTGTTCCCAGATCTCAGCACTTCATTATGTCTTTCTCTGCAGTGGCTTAGACAGTGCATCATGCTACCAGGTGGTGTCCCTAATGCGTTCTCTGGCGCTGGGAGGTCGGACCATCATCTGCACCATCCACCAACCTAGTGCCAAACTGTTTGAGATGTTTGACAAGGTATGTATCTGTCAATAAATGAGGGAATTAATGAATGGATGACACTAGTATTTATTTATAATATGGGAAGCTGTGGTGCCTGCTTGTAATGTAGCATTCCACACAGACTTTGGCTGTTTAAAGAAAACCAAAAAAAAACAGTTTCTTTTGAAAGGTCATTCATGTGTCTACCTTGAATAATCTTGTCTTCTCACAGCTCTACATTCTCAGTCAGGGTCAGTGTATCTACAAAGGCTCAGTCCCCTACCTCATCCCCTATCTGAAGACTCTGGGACTTTACTGTCCTACCTACCACAACCCTGCAGACTTCAGTATGTCCACTTCACATTTATTCAACCCATCAATATATCCTGTGTAAACTCAGAAAGAAAAAATGATAACACCTGATTAATGCAGAATGGCAACTATTATAAACATTTCTAATTCCTTCATCGCCTTTATATCTTCCTGCTTTTGTCTCTGATTCAGTCATTGAAGTGGCATCAGGAGAGTATGGAGACTTAAACCCTGTGCTGTTTGAGGCAGTGCAAGGTGGAATGTGTGCAATAGAAGAGAAGAAGAACCAGTGTGATACCAATGGCCCATCAGTCTGTGCAACAAAGTACCCCAGGGTGTGTAGAAGATGATGTGCTGGTGCACTGCAGTTTGGGCTGGATTACCAACAGCTGTCGACAGGCAGCCAGCAGAGACTCCAAGTGACAGCTAAAAGGGGACATATTATGTTTTTTGTGATTTTCTGTTATTTATATACTGTTATGATGTTGCATCTTAAACATAGTCAAAGTTCTAAAACTTGAAAGTAATGTATGTAGAAATGCTCCCTGCAAGTCAAAAGCTGGGGCTTCAACTTGCTCTTTGCAACGGTTCTCTCTATCCATTTCATGCTCATAAATGGCTGTCCATTCCATAGCCTTGGTTGCCAAGGTTGTTGCTAAGGTATTCCCATCTGCTGTTTGCATTGATCGGATTTCAACATGTATAGCTGTATTTCAGAAGTTGACATTTACAGAACGAGAAAAAGTAGTGGAATCCTACTAATATAGTTTGTTTTAAGGTTTGTTGACGTAGCCTCCCAAGCGTCCAGCAGTCTGCCGAGGGGCAGGAAGCTAACCAATCAAAACAGTGTGCACCTTGGGAGGGGGACCTCAAAGGGACAAGTGCTAAAAGGGCCTGTTGAGACAGAGGCTGAACTTAGGGGCTGCATAAAGGACCAGTATAAGATAAATAATGTGTTTTTTGAACTGTAAATCACACAAATTTATTCCAGTAAAGCCCCAGAATACAAATACAGATCTGGAAATGTGAATAATATGTCCCCTTTAATATTTAGTGAACAATCTTTCCCCGTTTAACTCTCGGCAAAAAAGCAAAAAATTTTACTTCCTAAATGTTCAATTATTCCTTTAAAAATCAATATATTTTTCATCAAAATATGACCAACTAACTGACATACAGCAACCATGAAGGCATGGTAGTATTGCATTGTAGGAAAACTGGTCAGTTTCTGAGGCAAAATAGATTGGGGGGAACCAGAGGGGAGTGCCCAAAGCTAATTTTTGCCACAGGGTCCAACACCAGGTTAATCCGTCCCTAGCTGCAGTACACTGTGCTATGTTGCACTTTTGTGAAATTGGGTATAATTATAGACACATTTTTCAGTGTAATGAGATAATCTGCCTCCATTTTCCCCAGGATGCTGGACACATAGAGAGCCATACGTTTGCCACAAGCACACTAACGCAGTTCTGTATCCTCTTCAAGAGAACCTTCATCACTATATGCCGAGATCAGGTGGGTGACTCCATCTGCTTGTAAATTGTTGGATAAATATTATATTTGTCCACTGGTCTCAAACACATGTAAAAGGAAGTATCTCTATCAGATGATATATTATTTTGAAATAAAGGCATTTTAAAAAACAATGATAAAACAATCAGGAAGTTTGATAATCTAAGTCTGAGACTCGATGTTTATTTTTCCTCCTTTTGCTCTGTTCTCAGGTTTTGACCCACCTCAGACTGATGTCCCACATCTCCATAGGTGTGTTAATAGGTTTGCTCTATCTGAACATCGGCAATGATGCTAGCAAGGTCTTCAACAACACTGGATTTCTCTTCTTTTCTATGCTCTTCCTCATGTTTGGAGCTCTCATGCCAACTGTGTTAACCTGTGAGTATAAGCCAGGGCAGGAAACTGCATCATATTTGCATTCCATTCATCGTTGATGCTGTTGTGCCCATTATTGAGGTCCAGTTTCAATGCACCATATGCTCTGAGTTGTGTTGACTGGTCTATGTAAACATTTATTATGCACCATTTGTCAGTTCCCCTGGAGATGTCTGTGTTCCTGAGGGAGCATCTCAACTACTGGTACAGCCTGAAAGCCTACTACCTGGCCAAGACTATGGCTGATATTCCATTCCAGGTGAGTTGGTGGTGCTGGGGTCAGAGGGGTTGCTGGGTGGGATCACTAAAAACCTGAGTGCTGACAATCCACACAAAACAAAAAGTACATCTACATAGTACACCACTGCACTCTAGTGTTAGTTGAAGGTACTACTCGGCTCTTGCAGTGGATTACACATTACCAGCATCTCCACAGGATTCAACCTCTGGTGAGTTCTCAGTTAAGGAAACAGTTCACACTTTGATTTTTCTTTCCAAAGTGGAAAAGCTTTCTGCAATGTTCAGAGGCTGGTTCCAGCAAAACACAATGCAAATCTTACCATAAATAAACTAGGGCAGCAACTAACAAATATTTTCATTATCATCTACCAATTATTTTCTTGATCGATTAATCATTTGGTCCATAAAATATCAGAATATTGTGAAATTCCCCTTTACAAGTTCCCAGAGTCCAAGGTGACATCTTCATATGTCTTGTTTTGTCTGGCAAACAGTTAAAAACACAAAGATATTCCATTTACTATCACATTTGGGAAGCAGGAACTCATGAACCTCTGCCATTTTTGTTTGAAAAATTATTAAAACAATTAATGAATTATCAGAATTGTTGCCCATTAATTTTCTGGCGCTAATCAATTATTTGAATTTTGTTGCATGTTTCCTCAGGTGAATAAGTTGAAATATGTGTGTGGTTTTCTATACAGTTTGACAACTCGAATTAGTCATTGTAAATAGTATTGTTACTAACCTGAAAGGAACAGTTAACCCCAAAGTGGTGGCTTTAGTTCCAATGATGGCATGAGAGATCACAATTTTTTTAAACAGCACATATCCACTAGTCCTTATGTTTTCTATTTGTATCTGTTTTATTGTAATTCCATTTTATTTATTGTGTAGCAGCTTTTTTTCAATCCATTCATTTAGCCTCAAAACCTTTGAAGATATTTCTTAACATGCCTTTATTGGAATTTAAAATAACCAGCCTATTCATACAGCTTCAGTTGTTGGGTGGTCATGCTTAGACGGAGGATCAGGGTCTAACTCATTGTGTGTTTCGTTGTGGTAAGATTCAGTGCAGTTCCCACTGACATCAGTACAAGGAAACAGTAGATAAACCAAAGTTTCATTTTGGGGTGAACTATTCCTTTACAAAATAAAAGTTAATGAAGGTGTTATTTTAGGTGATCTGCCCCATCATGTACTGCAGCATAGTGTACTGGATGACAGAGCAGCCTCCTGAGGCCAGCCGCTACCTACTCTTCATTGCCCTGTCCACCTGCACTGCCCTGGTAGCCCAGTCCCTAGGCCTGCTGGTGGGCGCCGCCTCCACCTCACTACAGGTATTGCAGCTTTGCATGGTTAAGTATAGCACACCTTGATGTTATAGATATAAAACAGAATATGTCCTCTGCACCTGTACACAGGTAGCTACATTTGTTGGACCTGTCACAGCTATCCCAGTACTGCTTTTCTCTGGATTCTTTGTCAACTTCGACACAATCCCCAAGTATCTGCAGTGGAGCTCCTATGTGTCTTATGTCAGGTGTGTACCACTACTTGTACCATCACAGCTACTCAGCAACAAAGTATCAATTCACAAAAACAACAAACTATGTATTTGGGTTTACATGTGTACAGTTGTGATGTGGATTACAAGTATCACTGTAAACACCCAGTGATAAACCTGTGTCTTTAACAATTTATTTACTTAATTTTGGTCCATTGACAGCAAGGTATAAGAGAGGCAATGTAGGTCTGTTGGTCAAGTGGTCAGATGGTCTGTCCTGATCAATATATCTTGAAGCACAATTCCCATTTATTACAATTTGGATCTTATTTTTGTAGTATTTCAACTGTTTTACCATACTGTTTAAGTATGGAAGGTCAGGTTTCCTGTGCAATGAGAAATTATTATGGACGTTATGGATACGTTCACTTTTGATTTTTTAAGTGTTGTCGAGATAACCTGGATGAGATGATGTCTTATTTACAACTTGTCAGATTATCTGAACTCTGACCCATTAAGGTATTTTGCGCTGTCGCTTTGTTGCCAGAGCTCAGCAATTAACTTGGTGAAACCAATGTTATAACAGAAAAAAACATTACCCAAAGTGATATAAAACAACCATAACACACATTGGAGTGAAAATTGGTAATCGGTGCCCATGATCCCCAGAATGATTGATTTCTAAATAATTTTTAACACTCATTGGGACCTTTTGTCCAGCACCATTATTATTTCAAAATGTTCTCCTTAATGAACATTGTGACCTATAAAGGCTATAAGCTAATTGCTGAATATATTTGTTGTGAATATTCATAGTCCCTAGAGGATGAATCCTAATGTTTTAGGTGAACTCCTGACCTTTCCTGTACTGTCACCATTATGCCAAAATTTCCAATTGAACATGAGATGACACATATGTTCTTCAGAGCCCTCTCCATTTATACACTCCATGACCTTTCTTCAAGGCCACCTTCAGGTTAAAATGTCAACTTTCAAGAGAATACCTCCTCTCAGCTAATAACCACATTGCCATGACATTTACTGAGCACACTCTGCACCCAAGAGGATTGACCCTACTGACACTACAAACTCAAGACAAACTTTACATTTTTAAAACTTTCACTTTGTGGACTAAGATGAAGTGGAGTTTTGTGTTTTGATAGTGGAGTTTCAGATTTGTAGTCTTGTTTAAATTCTGACTCAGAATCAAGAGATAATTCACTGAGCTATTTGCAATTATGAATGTGCCTGATTGTTTGTATTTTTCTCGCAGGTATGGCTTTGAAGGGGTGATCCTCTCCATCTATGGGATGAACCGGTCAGAGCTGGAGTGTCCGGGGAAGGTGTGTAAGTTCCAACAGCCTGAAGAGGTTCTCCAGTTATTGGATGTGGAAGACGCAAAGCTCTACATCGATTTCATTGTCCTGGGCATTTTCTTCATCATCCTGCGACTGGCCACCTACCTTGTCCTACGTTACAAGGTGAAGTCTGAGCGATAGGTTTCGCTTGGCTTGTATTCAAAACTCAAGGCCCTCTCTAAAACCATTCCAGACCTGGTCTCTTTTCTGTTCACAGACAACAACCTCGCTCATGTGGGAATTTGCTTCATTTCATTTTACGCATTGCTGCTAAAAGGACAGAACATAAATTCTGATCTGTACTACTGCCAACAACTGTGGAGGGCAGCGACTGACGGTGCAGAGCAGTGAAGAGTAATCTTATAAATCAACATATACCTGTTTTACCTCAAACATCAGGACTCTTGTGCACAAATGCAGATCAGTGAGGAGGACACCACAAAGAGACTGAGCCACATTTAGCACATACTGTACGTTTCATATATAGAAAGGTTTTGAGAACAAGGTGGATGTGATAAAATAACACTTAGCAGAGTGGACATGCATGTTTATTCTACACAGTGTGCTGCCACTCGGTTAGTGTTGGGGTGTTAGAACTTTGGTCCATGAAACTGCCTCCTTGAGAAAAACAGAGTGTTTACATTGCTCTATCAGCCAAAAAAAGATTACAAACTGTTGCCCTGGAGAGTAAGTGGGATGTATTGTGCCTGAAAGACTGAAAATGAATGACCATCAATGATAATCATGAGATCATTACACTGTACACTGGATGAAAGCAGTTAAGTTTGAGCTAGTTTTTCTTGCATATTTTGTCGTCATATGACTGAACTGGGGTGACAGTTTGAAGCCACAAAACATTTAATTCCTGAAAAATCAAATTGTTGTTTGAGCTAGATGTTTTCTAACATGTTGATAGTTGTAAATTAAGCTTTATCATGATTGCCTTCCGAAATTTGGTATTTTTCTACTTCCATAATATAATCTAAAATCTGTAAAATCCTAGTTTAAATAAAAATTGTTCAGCCTTAATCATTTTATACTGTGCTATATTATCTCTAACATGATGTGATATTGCAATTATAGAAATGTAATTAAGCAAAATAGATGAATTAGTGTATCATTATTGTCCGCACTACATCCAATAATTCCACAAGGACACAACATACTCATGTAGTCATGTTTGGTGCTATCTGAAGTTTCATGTTGTATTTGATTTACATGTAAAAATTGTATGCATCTGGACTGCACATTACAAGGATACTGAGCACTTGGAGACCAACCAAAGAGAATTAATTGTAACTGGAAGTATGTTCACATTATATTTACTATGTATAGTCTTTCTGTTGTTTGTTTTTTTTGTTTGTTTGTTGCGCGGGGACTTACAGCTTAACTGTACTGTACAGCGATGTAAAGTATCTGATGATCCAATAAACACTGATCTAATTCTACAAAATGTTTCCGTTTATTCATGTTGAGTGAAAACATTATATTATCTCCTCCCACTAAGACATTCTTGAAATACCTCATCAGAGGTGTACAGAAGGAACCAGACGCCTGAACTACCTCAAATGGCTCCTTATGGCACTGATGCGGCACCAATCCAACTGTCTATCCATCTTACCCTAACTCTTGAACAAGACTTAAAGATACTTCACTTGTGGCGATGATTCATTCCCAACCTAAAGGGAGTGATCAACTATACCATGGCCTTAGACTATAAGGTGCTGACTATCATCCTTGTTGCTTTAAATTCTGGAGCAAACTGCTCTGGTACACACTGGATGACACAGTCTGATGATGCTAGCAGAACCACATCATCAGCAAAAAGCTCAGACGCAATCCTGATGCCACCATACTGTACAATCTCCTCATCTTGGCTCCGTGTAGAGATTCTGTCCTGAAAATTGCAAAAAATCTGGTGACAAGCCATAAACCTGGCAGAGCCCAACATCCACTGAGAATATGCACACACAAGTATCATAAGACTTCTCCAAGTCCACAAAACATGTGTAGACCAGATGGGCAAATTCCCATGACACCTCCAGCATTCTTGTAAGAATAAACGGCTATTCCAAAACCAAGATGGAATCATCATTGCTCCTCCTGCATCTGAGATTCCACACAATGGCCAGAGTCACCTTTCCAGCTCTCTGGCATAAGATTTCCCAAGGAGGCTGAGTAATGTGAAACCCTAAAAGCAGACCCTGTGGTCCCCTTTTCTGAAAATACGAACCACCACCCACATGATATTTAGGTGGTGGTGTATCAACCAAGATAGCCCAACAATGTTCAGAGGCTTCAGCATTTCAGGGTGAATCTCATCCATCCATGGCACCATGTCACTGTAGATTTTTGACAACCTCAGTGGAATCTGCAACAGACATGGACATGGCTTCCTTCAGGACTTCCACTTCCACCTCCATTATTGAGGGCGTGTCAGCCAGGTTCAGGAGTTCATCCCAACATCCAATGATATCCACAGTTAGGGTGAACAGTTCCTCTGCCTTTCTCAAAACAGCATCAGCCCTATCTCAAAGTGCCAAAACCACTTTGAGCCTGACCATTAGTCCCTCTCCATGGCATTCCCAAACTCCTCCCACACTCTGCTTTTCCAATCACAGAGGCTGCAGTTATGTTGGCATCCTGGTACCTTCTCAAAGAGGCTGAGTAATGTGAAACCCTAAAAGCAGACCTTGTGGTCCCCTTTTCTGAGAACAGGAACTACAGAAGCTGCAGTTATGCTGGTCTCCTGATACCTGTCAGCTGGGTCAGATGTCCCCTGGGCCAATGAGGCCTGAAAAGACTCCCTCTTCAACTTCTTCAGATTCAGCCCAGTGAGTTCTTTGGGTGCCACTATGACAGACATGGCCAACCTTCTGACGGCAACTACAAGAAGCCACCTCCAAAATGGAGGCTTTGAACATGACCCAATGGAATTCAATGTCCCCACCCTTCCCCAGGAGTGCCTGAAAAATCCTTCTGGAGGTGGGAGTTGAAGTCCTTGAATATCCAAAACAAGAAGCTCCTCGATACTGTAGTTAATACTTGCTCAAAAATAGCTGGTAAAGAACTAAGAAGCATTGCTTTATTTCACCAAATCCAGACTGTCCAAAAAGCCAGATCCATCCTCTCATGGTGTTCATTATGGACAACACAAGCTATGACAAGCACAGTCCAGTAGCGGAAGCACCCTGGTAGCCTACTGAATAAGATGCATACCACACAACTGTAATGTCTGTGGTTTGATTCCAGCTATGGACCTTGGTTACATGTCCACCTGCTCTACTCTTGTTTCCTGTCTCTCTGCACTTTTGGCTGCAAAAATATCCCTCCAAAAAAAAAAAAATTAAAAAATAAACAAAACACCACTCTGGTTCAAATACCTAGGCTGCTCCTCCCAATCATGCCCACAGGTTCTCTAATAACCACATTGGTGTCAATGTCCCTTAGAACTATCATATCCTCCCCCCCAACACACACACACACACACACACACACACAGTCTTTTCATGTACACAAGACATGGACTGACAGAAATTACATGTAGTGTAGCTTTATTAAAATGCTTTGATCCAGAGGAGCTGAGATGGGTGACCACATAACACTCTTTAAGCTGCAAATCAAAGAAGGAATGTGATTACTTCACTAAAAATACACATGATCTGCATTTTCCAGTAGCTTTCTTTTGCTTCATTTGGTTACTGAATTGACACATTCACTGTAATACTATAGTTAAATCATGATGTGTTGTTTACATCTTATTGACTGATTTAAAAAATGTTCTACATCTTTCTGAGAAATAACTTTTAATAAAAGTAATTAATTTTTAAAAAAAAAAATCAAGATAATTACATTATAAGAAAGTGTACCATTCTAAACAAGGGTTCTTGAGCAACGCATGAATTTTACTTTGTGGTGCCTCTCATGAGCTAGATTAGGTTAGAGATTGTTACCTGCAGCACAAGGGTAGATGTATTCTGTCTCAGCCTGGTCACCTGAGAAAAGAATGTAGAATTAGACAAAACAATTCAAACAAATAACAGTGAAAGCTCCTATAACTCCCAAACATGAAATTACTTCATGCTCAGGGCATTTAGGGGTTGGGTTCAATCCCAGTGTATGTCAGACAAAACTTGGAAAGTTGAATTTGTAGTTGTGATAATTGTACAGCTCTAACACGGGGCAGAGTTTGCCAGTGTGTGCTGTTCTCTCTGTAAATGGGTTTAGATGTGTATGGAAGGACTGAGGGCTGGAGTGTGGTGCAGTTGTCAGCACTGTTTCCTTACTGCATGACGGCCCTGAGTTCAAACCTATATCATGATAGACTGGAGCCTGTGAAGAGTCACCACATTCAGACAGACATCTGAATCAGCTGTCTGTTTGGGCATTCCCTGGGCGCTCCAGTTTCCTCCCATAGTCCAAAAATATGCAGGATAGGTGAAACAGATCATCTAAATTGCTTGAATTTGAGTGTCAATGGTTGCATGTCTATTAGGGTTTGGATCTGGTTCCAGGTTGTTAAAATATTCAGATCCTCTAAGTTAAGAGGCTGATGAATTTCTCACAGAATCTTTTGCCTCTCCTTGCCAGATTTTATAAAATGCTATCTCCACCTTGTCTATATGTGTCAGTCCTGTAAGAGACTGGGTGTAACACAATATTCTCATGCAACCCTGCAAAGAATAAGTGTGTATAGATAATGAGTGGATGGAAGAACTGAGTATGTGATTTACTTGGCTGGTAGTAGTCATAGATCTTAACCACAGCTGGCTTCAGGTTCTGCACTGGGAGCTCCTGTACGAGCTTTAAGATGTGGTTGATGGGTATGTACTTCAGTAACTGTTGGAAGAAAAAACACAATCAGTAACAAATCTTGAGAGCATTGTCCTGTATTTAACCACTGCGAGTTCCTTTCACCTCCTTTAAGTACACGAGAACATGATCTTCCTTTTCTTCAACACGATCCACCAGCAGGTCACCTTTGAGCTGCGAGAACATGATATTCAGCTGGGTTACCATGACATTGACAATTGACACAAATGTTACAGGTTAAAATTACTGTATTAAGTTACCTTCTTCAAAGATTCTGGATCTGGGACAAATCCAGAGAGCATTTTGATATCCAGCATTACCATGTTTGTAGTGGGCTCTTTCCAACTATATCTGTAACCATGGAACCTTAAAAAATGTGATGTTACAAACAGCTGCACTTTTCCATGTTTTGAATAAGCTACAACAACATGTCAAGATTTTCAGTATTCTATAATGGCTGTAAGGTAGATCTAGTTGCTGCACATTACTTACAGGGAGTTAAGCTTCAGAGTGAGTTTAGGTCTCAGAGATTGGCAGTCAGCCTCTGGTATGACCTCGACACTGAGAGTGGTGACATCAGCAGGAGTTGGGATGTTATAATGAAGAGAAATCTGACAAGGAGTACAACAGGTTGATTTTAATATTCATAAAATTTTAATTTGGGAGCCTAAGAGCACCAGTAGTGGTGTAGTATTATACAGTATGTGTGCATACAGAGGAAGAAAGTTAAGAGCCACAAGATCCACTGACCTGCATTGACGCACATGCAGTTCCCTTCACCTCCAGACTGTACTTTCCTGCCACGTCCTGCAGCATCTTCTCCTGGTAGAGCAGTTTGTTGCTCTGGTTCACATCAAATGTCAGCTGGCCACTGGGTGATTGGACTGTCACTGTGCTTGAACCCTCTGGACTGAACACCACAGTGGAGTAGAGAGCCAGAGCCTGAAGAGCCACCACTGTGTCCTACAACACACATACAAAAAAGTTGGAATTCAACTACAGCAAATATTTACACATGTAAAATGCATTTACCACCTACAACACTTTTCATTTTCAGTGCCTCACATTTAATGGTTATATATTGATCATCTATAGAGAACCACTGCACCAATTATTTTTTCAATACTTTTGTTGTTCTCACATTCTTATTTTTCGTTGCAGCAGCTGTATCCATGGAAATGAAAAAAATCTTTAATATATCCAACTCAGTGAGACAGTTAAAGTAGCTACTTTAGCTCTGGGCTATATTGTCTTACCTCTTAAAACCATGTATTTAAAGGGAAAATTACAGTTTATAACAGGTTTTATTTTTGCAGTTCCCACCATCAGTTCCAGCAGTAATGATAACATTGTACTTGCTGGTTAGTACCAGAGTGCTGCCACCTTTACATGGTTTGTATTAACTTTAATGGATGGTCAGAGTGCATGATGTTTTTTTTCATTCTGTGCACACAGTTGCTTCAAAGATTGGCTAACATCAGGTTAGTTTCTATTTTCCTTTACGTAACCAATGAGTGTATGTAACAGATGAGCCGCTCAGTGAATGAAATGTCAGTGTTACAGGAAATGATGAGCCATCACAGTTGCTTATCAGGGCTACCCAAACTCACAATGGAGAACCTATTAGCCCACTATCAGCATTGTTTCAGCTTACACCTCCCAACACACAACAGAAATCACCGTTTGGATGCAGGCTTTTGTTTGGACATTACATAGTAGGATAAACTCTTACTTCAATCCACACATTTGACAAATGTTAGCATGCTAACAAGCTTTTGTCCAAAGTGACAGACAAATGAGGTACAATCCAAGCTACAGTAGCTCAAGAAGGAGCCTTTGAGAATAAATGCTGCAACATCCAGCTTCATGTTTTACCTGACACAAATGCCACAAGAACTGTTCGAGTGACTGATGCAACATGCTCATTGATTGATAGTTGGTCATCAATCACGATGCCCAGATTTCTTGCAAACTTTGTTGGAGAGCGCGAGCCACCATGTCAAAGGCTACTGAGAGATCCAGAAAGATGAGACTGATGACAGGGTATCACTGCAGTGGAAAGGTCACTCTTGAAACCAGGTTGGTTTGAATTAAGTAGATTACGACTTGGATGAAAACTGCACACTCTAGAACAATGGTTGCCAACCCGTTGATTGTGATTGACTGGTATATCTTTGAGACTTTCCATTAAGCTCCAAAAAATAATAGAAAAATAAATACACAAATACATTATGCCTGATTAATGTTCAGTTTTGCAAGAGCCTCTCTCTCTCCCTCTTAAGAGCTGTTGTATTATTTTCAGTGTAGCATGTGCTGCATTGAAGTGACCAATGAAATAAGAGAGAGTACCTGTCAAAGGTAGCACAGCAGGTGGACCCAAATGCAGAGACCGATATTGATTTAAGATCTTTGCGTTGATTTCGACAGTCAGGTAACAGAAGGCTTAGGTTACATGCTGGCATGAAACAAGGAACATAGACAAGCTGGAACTAAGTGAACAGACAGGTATATATACACAAGTGATTAATGTGTATATATGGGGCAGCTGCGGCTCAAGAGGTAGAGAGGGTCGTCCACTAATCGGAATATAAGCGGTTTACTTCCCGGCTCCTCCAGTCTGCATGTTTTAAATTGCCCCTGATGGCTGTGCCATCGGTGTGTGAATGTTCTGGGGGCAGAACAAGGGCGGAGCATGAGACCTCAGGCAGGCGGGCTGGGCGCTGGGCTGAAAGACATAACAGATCTGGAGGTCAGTATTGCTCTGGAGGGCAACCAGGGGGTAGGACAGACGGGTGAAGTTGCTGCTCTGGAGCAACAAAGCCGGGCCACTCTGGAGGTTAGCGATGAACCTGGGGGGCAGGTAGGGCAGCCAGCACCAGAAGATTCGGCAGCAGGTCGGATGAGCTCGAGCTTGGATGGCCACTTAAAGAGACTTAAAGAGACCTACTTCTCCATGCTGATGTCCAGTGGTTGAGTTGCGACAAAGTGCTGCAGCAATTTGTCGACTTGCTGCCTGAGATAGACTTTTCTGTCAACAAGGAAAGAGGAGCACAAGGAACTGTCAGATGATGCGTGGTTACTGGACCTGGGGTTTCTGACAGACCTAACGACAAACGGTGCTTTTCACCCTGAGCAGTACGGTGCTCACCTGGACAAAGTGGCAACAGAGTTCAATCAACATTTTGGAGTTAGGTGTCATGGAAGATATTGCTGCATTCATCTCAAACCCATTCCTGCCCATTGATATAGAACAAGTGACAGCCAAAGTATTTGCTTTGCCAAGTGGAGCTGACATGGAAATGGTTGATTTGAAAAATGACATAGAGCTGAAAGCCAGATCAAGGGACAGTGACTTTTGGAGACTTGTCAGCAGAGAGAAGTTTCCTCACCTCACTGCTCGTGCACTTAGTTGATGTGTTTATACTACCTTCTGGGGTCCACGTTCCACACATGCACAGGAACACAACATTGCGACTGCGCAGACACAACAAATTGCAGGTATGCAGATGTCCACACAGAGCCTATGCGCACACCATCTGATGACGAAATTTATGTCACACGGACCATAGCGGACCCATGCGAACTCACCAACTATAATTTCAGCTTAAGAGTGAGTGCCTACTTATCTCTGTGAAATGATATTTTCACAGAAGAAAATAATCGTATCAAAGTACAGGAGCCGCCTTCCTGACAGACACCTCACAGACTGTCTCAGACTGGCTGTCTGTAGCTATAAGCCTAACTACAAAACACTCACAGACAGTATTCAGCCATGACTGCAACAGTTTTGCCCTCTGATGGCATTGTGAAAAGTGATGCTGTGTAAGATGGGAATATAGAACTGAATTTAGCTTAATTGCACCGACTGAGAATTTTGTAGTAACTTGCATGAAGCTGTATGTTGTATGTATGTGTGTAAAATTGTTGAAGCAAGATAGCTATGGCCTGTTTGATATGCTAGTTACAGTGTATTCTTGGTTGCATCAGTTTGAAAGTTGGACCAAAGCATTTCATGTAATTCAAATACAATTAGCTTAAATAAAAGGCCTCAAGCTGGAAGTACAATCTGGGCTGTCTTTTTCGCTCAGTGCTTTAATAGGTAGATCTTGCCTTTCACAAAGGCCGGGGTCAGGGATTTTGGGCTTAAAAAGGTTGGTGACCACTGCCCTAGAACCTCAGATACAACAGGTAGCAGCAGGGCAGGCCTGTAGTTTCCAATTTGAGATTGGTTTAGAGTCAGCTTTTTCAACAACGAGATAACTTGAGCCTGTTTAAACATCATGGAAAATGTCCCCACAACATACACACTGTTAACAGTAAAATTGTCAACCTGTAGTGCAACTCTGCTTTAACTACAGCTGCAGCTTTTTGGGATGTACCTGTGTAGAGGAGAAGCCTCCATAATGGTTTTGCTGGCCTGTCAGCCATCTGGCAATGCGGCTGGTGTAGCCCAGGTCTTCAGCAGAAAGGGAGGTGCTAAGTTTGGCCAGCAGCACGTAGGAGCTGATCTCCACAGACAGAGAGGCTGAAGATTCTGTTGCTGTCTGAGACCAGTGGAGGAAATCTCCTTAAGGCAGCCACCCAAAAAACAGACAGACAGGCACAAGGTGAGCTATCTCAACAGTAACCAGGTATTAATGACTTGTTTTAGGATTGTGACTTACCTTCTTGTAATGCAACCTTGTCTAGGTGCTGCAGAAGTTGAGCACGGGTCTCCATGTCTCCAGCCAGGGTGAAGACGTATGCCAGCAGAGCTGTAGTGTAGGTGTTGCTGAGGTCACTGGTGGATTCCCTGAGGCAAGACAAGCTCTTATTCACCACAGGATGCTGAAACAGATAAAAAAAAAAAAAAGTGATATGCATGTTTTGATCCACTCTCTCAATTTCAATAGATCCTAAAAAGTAACTTAATTGCTTTGTTATTTATTATGTTAATATAATCTATTTGTATACAAATACAGCACCAGTCAAAAGTTTGGACATACTGAATGGAGAGGTGCGTCTAAACCTTTGACTGATACTGTAATTCAACATAAATAGAGCAGATGATTTGTTGTAATCGTGTGCATTTATCCCAGTTGTTCAAAAATCATAGACAAGAACAAAACCAGTACTTGATAAGATGAGGTTAAAGAGGCAAAGTGATGGAACACAGGACTGATATTTACAGTATATATGTAAGACAAATGTGCAAAAAAATTGGTACTCAAACTTGTACACTGTTGTCATTTACTTCACTTTTTGTCTCTTTACAGCGTATAAATTGTACAGTATAAGACAATAAATTCCAACAATAAAATAGGAGTCCCTGGTGCAGGGACAAGGACATCATCCCTCACTGGCTTCCTACCCATGAACACGCCAACTGTGTTTGTTGGAACTGATGATGAAGCTGGGGCACTGCTGCCAAGAGTTGAACCCATGTGTCTGCTGCAGTTTTCTGTTTTCCTTTTTTTTTTGCTATGTGCAATTTGTTTGACTCCGTTGACTTTAACAGGAGAGTTGATCAAACAGATACTTACAGATAGTTGTCACATATGGTACTTACATCAACTGAAATATTCATCTCCAAGAAGGCAGCAGTGATGTAAGCACTGAGAGTCACTTTATCAGATACACCACCCTGTAGAGAGGAAGCATCGCTCATGTTTACACACAAAATATTATACACTAGCATATTATAGGCTGGCTGAAAATGCTGACATGAAATACAGTACCTTCATTTTCATACAAACTCCATGACTTACCTTCATTCTGTTGTTAAAGAGTTTTCCTGACTGTTTGAAACAGCCATTTTGAAGCTGTTGTCTCTCCAGCCAAGTCCTTGATTCTTCAATCTTTGCTGGGTCAATGTAGATGAAAGACTTTGCTTTGGCAAAGGATCTCAGCACAAAAGCAGTCAACCTGTAGATAAGTTAAACGGGGTCAGATATTTACTAAAAGGAGGTGTGCCTGATTTTTGTAAATGTGTCACCTGTCACCATGATACACTATGTAATTGTAACCAGATACCAGTTAAATAGCACTGCAGTTCAGTGTTGAAGTTTAGTTGATGTGTTGTTTTTCAGGTGTATGTCTACAGATAGACATCACTGTGATTCAGTCATTTTCTCACCAAGTGTTCCCTTCTCCATGTCCAAATGTGCTGTAAGCACCATTGTAGTGTTTGTAGTTCAGCTGCCTCTGGTAGCCTGTATCATAATCATAACATGCAAATCATGATTATGATCATGATCTGATGATTAAAACAATTTGGTGAAATAGACAGTTTTTTTTACTTTTTTTCATATGAGGGGCTGTAGCTTAGGGGTTAAGACAATGACCATGACTTGCAACATCATAAAATGCTCCCCTCCAAAGAAACTGCTTGTACAAATGGAGTCCATCCTCATCTTCGTCAGGTTCAGTCTAGGCCAGGAATATTCCCAGAACTATTCTCTGGTAACTTTTTCTGTATTGAGGCCACTTTCACTGCATCCAGGAAAGGAATCCCTGCCCATAGAAGCTTCGGCTGTTGCTCATCACAAGCCTACCACAGCTACAGTCACGGCCATCTTGAAGGCTTCAAAAAAGCCAGTGTGTGGCATATGTCGGCATGCTGAACTTTTTGAGTGTCATTAAGGTACACCCTCACTCACTCACTCTTCTTATTACCACAACTCCTGGCATATCATTGATCCCCATTTGACTATCAATTCATCCCTTTGTGGCTGACCTTTCTCACCCTTCAACCCCTCCCATCCCTGGCCCTCATTCATCCCCTCCTCACTTTATTTAAAATACAATTATTAAATTACTTTATTTAATTAAGAACAGATTTTAGGTTCTTTGGGTCCTTTTTTTTTTTTTACAGTTTTATTCATTTATGCATTTTAGAGGGAAATATTGGACCAACCACTGCACTCGCTACATTTTTGTGACAGCTGTAGTTAATAGTGAAACACTTGAATGCAAAACCTATGAGCTTACAAATATGATCTAACCTTAGTACATAAGGTAGTTTCGCACAACAACAGACACTATCTACACATTAATGCATCAATGATTCACAGTCTGAAAGAGGAAATTATTGAGTAATTTAAATCTGATATGTTGACAGTAGTTCGTACAGTAGTAATACAAATACTCCTGTAATATATCCTACTTGTAATGTGAATGGTCTGAAAACCTCTTACATATGATACATGGAATAATAGTGTATTAAATAGCAACTCACCACTAGTCAGGAACTTGGTAGCTTTTTCCGTGATGGCTGGGGTCAGCTGCTGTGTGTTTTTCAGGTACTGGAGGATGTAGATATTGGGGGCCAGGAGAGCCATGTTCTGCTCCCCACATCCATACGGCATCTTCAGCAGTCCATCCAGGTTCTTCAGGGCCCGGCCCAGGATGTCACCTGCACAAAAACACTGAGCTCTTAAGACATGAAACTAACCTGATCTTTAACTTCTGCATTTGGGAGACAAATGAGGTTATACACCCATTGATGCTGAACAATTTTGTGATCCTAATTGTGCTACTCTATATGAATACATTTCTGTATATTGAATAGATAGATAAGACACACACTGCCTTGTTGGACACTGTTTACTCAACCAATGTTGCTATAATTTAATTTGCATGTTGGATAGCACGATTTGGAAATCTGTATCAATGTCCTCATGTCCACAGTCTCAGCAGTGCTTTCCAAAAACTTTGTACATTTATTTGATGCTATTTGGCAGCTGTTTTTGAAAAAAAATCTCTTGTGTCAAACCTTTCTTGAATACATTGACAAGGAAAAGTTCTTAAACAGTCTTTGTTTGACAGACTGTGGCTTAAATGTTGACATAAATGGATTATCTATCTCAAGCAGGTTTCAAACATGTCTCTTCAGATTGGATTTTTTAACATGCTAAAATGACCTGAAACCAGTGACTGTCTGGAATTTAGTGAATCAACCTATAATCTCATGGCACGGTTTGGAGATAGTCAGTTGTAATGTAAACATACACAACTTGTAGTAAATGGGCTACAAAATGCACAAGCATCTGTATGATCCCTTAACGTTTTATAGTTACCAGAATATACTGTATAGTCTATATACTGTGTATATTCTATGAAAGTGCCATGGTTAAAAAAAGTGTCATGATTAAGTACTTCATCAAAAGTGGTTAATGCTTTTAATTTCAGTGTTACAGCATGAAGTGACACAGTTATCCAGCCAGTATTGTTTTATTAAGCAATAGTGAATTTATATCAAGGAATCTGTTTACCCAAAACTGATAGTGAAGCACGGGCAGACCCATCAATCACCTCCTCAGGGAGTTGTAGTTCTATTTCTTCTGTCAAAGCCTCTCCTGGTTATAGCAAGAAACACAACAACACAAGTATGAGTTCTGGTGCAGAAAACTATCACCTTAGTGTGAGACAGTCAAGCAGAAGCAACCGCCTTATTACAGATGTCATTTAGAATGAGCCATAAATGGATGAAGCCCTGAATCAGATGTTTTCATATCATTTTACCGCCTGCTCCACCAGTCTGTACACCTGCCAGTGAAACAAACAGGAAAGAAGTTTTGCACCAGCAAGGTTCTCCAACAGCAGAACAGCTGTCTGTAAACCATTGTCGGCAGTGATATGTCAGATATACAATTAATGATTAGTTTGTAGCTCTCATATGTAAACCGACTTTACAAGGTGTGTCTCAACTAAGGATAAAATAAAAAGAATACTAACAGCAAAATCAAACGTTGACTCTATGTAAATTAAAAGAATGATAAAATGAATCACACAAAAGTAATTAATCAATGTTGCATTTCTAAATGTGCGTTTGATTGGCATTTTACAAATCTCTGTATAACAAAAATCACACAGTCAGTGTAACTGGTTATCAACTTAAACCATGTTTTACTAAAGATTGCGTCTCTCACCTTATATTTCATCTTCACATCACATCACACTCAGATAGCTTTAGAAAAACATGTGTATGCTAGTCTGAAGACTGTGTGAGGTTCTCACCACACATTCTGTTCTTATAAATACCAGTTTATGTGCGGGAAATGGCGTATGCATGGTTTTTGTGCGTACGCATCGTTTATGCATCTGGCCCCTGGTCTTAACCATACTGACCTTTTGGGCAGAGCAGCCAGTTGTGAGTCTTTGTCATCTCAGTTCCCTCAGCCTGAGAGGGAAAGAGGTGGAAAATCATGTAAGTAGCACATGTGCTCTGTCAAAGCTGATCATTTATTTTGTCATCAAATGTACAGTATACACTTTTTTCTTTGTCGTCTTGTATTTAAGGTACCCACCTTCACTATGAGAGATCGTGTGACCACATCAACGCGACCTCTCTCTGGCACGGTCACAATGTTATTGCCACATGATCTGTGGGATGCCACAGCCTCAGCACTCACTGACACATTCACGACCCCTAAAAATGATCATAAAAACATGTATGAAGATCAGTTATCTACATAAAACTTCTTGGAGCTTGGAGTGTTTTATTACGGTGGATCCCTCTCCACCGTGACACAGTTTGGAGGAATGAAATGTGTAGGGAATAAATAGAAAATCCCTTCTAGTCTTTTTTTATAATTTATTTTAGTCTAATTAATATATTTTCTTATCACTCAGCCTGACAAGTTTATATAGAGCAGAGAGGAAAATATAGAGCAAAAATATTTTGTTGTAATACATGTTTCTAAATGGTCATTTACATGAATGGCATATCATAGCAACGGTATAGTCCAGTAGATACAAAAATTACATTAAAGTTTCTTTCATGTTCATGAAAGTCCTAGAACACATCTTACAAGTTCTACAATTTAAATCAGTTTTAGTCAGTCGCTTTAGTCAGTTTGTTGTCATGGATTTATTTTGAATTACCACGAAATACAGAACACTTGAAAATCAGAAACAAAATTGGAGTAGCAGTTTATATATAATATTTTAGCAATCTCTGATTGTATTGACAAAATCTCTGCACACAAGGATAAAGGTGTGACACTTACCTAAGACTGAAGGTGCCATGGTCCAGCTGAGTGTCTTGCGTTCATTGGCACACAGACAGGATGTGTACTGGTCACCAGAGAGAGGGGTGAGGGTGTAATCTAAGGAGGGTGCTGGAGTCACAGTGACCTGTTCAACAGATATAATCTCAATTTTAAGCCAGTAAAGTTACAAAAAAAATGATTGACAGTCATATTGGTATGAACAAAAGTTTTTGACTAAAATATTTTAACACCAATAGTAATGGATATTTTTGGAGTTTAATTAGTGATCGTATATGCTCAGGCCTTCTTTTTTATTAGAGAAAATTTGTGTCAAATAATGTACATCATGACCTACATGTGTAATTGTTTTGGACAGATAACAGAATAAAAGCTATTTGGTGTGAATTTGAATTCTTCAAATATAATGCAACCTTGGTCCTTTGCCTCATGTCCTTGATCCCAGTGATGTCTCATTTCACTGGGAGGTCCTCTTATTTTATGCTGTGACATTAAAGCTTGTCTGTATCCCTGTATTGGATTGACTGACTCCCCCTCTGCCCTCAGACAAACATCTGCTATAATAGAGGGGTTGCAGATTATATATCAATGCGTTCAAAGCAGAGTGTTCTTGGGGCAGCCCCGTGGCTAAGGGGTTGTTATTTTGTTACATTTTTACCCTGCAGCAAATGTCTTGAGGGCCCAAACCATAATGATTCAACACAGTGTGTAATGTTAAGCCCTTTTCACACATGCAGTCTATCCCTGAAATATTCAGGAACATTTCCTGCATGGGGTCATGTGTGAATGGGAGCAGGGATCGATATTCAGTGACATCTGTACCGCCAATTTCCCACCTCAAGACCTAGGCTGTAGTCAACTAGTCTTTTTTGCTTGGAAGGTTCTTAACTGAGTGAAATGACCTGGAAGTATCTAAGTGGCAGAGATGATAAGAGCTGATCGAATTCTCTAAAAAGGAAAGGTGCTTCAGTGCTTTCTTTCTAATCTCCTTTAGCATAGGCTACACTTGACCATCCTTTACAAAATGAAAGGAGATAATTCTGTCCCACAATTCCTTGCAGCAGTAATATTTAAAACGACCAAGCAACGCACCATTCACAAACTCAAACAAAATGATATGTAGAGTAGTAGATTTGAAGGCCCAACATGTTATGTCTATCTAGCATACATGTAACACTTATTTTCATCCAATAATTGGGATTCAGGAGGGTGAGCATGAGAAAGCTTTCTAAATGTGAAATTTCATTTCAGTTTTGTGACTGGCAGCCTATATTCCCTTTTTTTAAATTCAATTCCCACCTTGGTAATGAAGTAATATTTTTCACTGCAAGCATGTAATCATCGCAGGAGACAGGGGATTACGCCCCCTCCAAAATATGAAACATGGAGTTTTGTCTCCCCAATATTTGTAAATGACACAACATCAGATTCCCCCCAAAGCTGAAAGAAAGCTAATTTGTTTCCCTCAATGTTCAGTGTTGAACCAACTCCAGTGGAAACGCAGTAGATTTCACAGAAAGCCTCCTGCGTCTTGTTTTTGTTCGTGTCCAGCAACAGCGAACAACCCCAAATATTTTGAGTCCAGCTCTGAATATATTTGGTCCATCAAATCTGGTATTCTAATGTAACAGAACGGAACTTTAGCCTATTTGAAGCGTCGGAGGGAGGGGGATAAATATATTGCGCAGCACATAATAGACGCACACAGGCCATTAAGGATGCAGGCAGCAAAGTTATGTACACTGAAACTCCTGTCTGTGCATAATAGGTTTATCTGTCCAATCAGGCAACAACTAACTTATTGCACAACAAAATGTTGATCCCTTGATCAACGTTTATTTTAATGATTAGAGAGTAGTAGTATCAGTATGTAGTATATGGAAACACTTCCATTTGGTGTTTGATTGGCTTGTATGGATGAGTCTCACTCTTCATTAAACTCTCCATACAAAATCCTTGATGAACCATAAAATCAATAAAAATATAACAAGCTCTGACAAACCTAACGTTTGTCTGCACAAAATGACAGAGAGCCAAAGTTAACAAGCTAAAGACTACTACTCTTTTTGGTGGAGACTGAACTAGAGTTAGAAGAAGAGTTAATACTGGACTTACATTCATCTGGTGGACACAAACTGGACTCAAATAGGATATTAATGCTGCTTTGTGTCTGCAGGATGTGTAAGTAGACAGTTGTTTGCTGACATGTTATTGTATTAGTCATAACAACTTCATCAACTGTAAGTAAGGTCTGTGTGTGAGAATTTGTGTGACAGTAACCCTCTAATCTGTGCATGCATGCAGTGCAAGTGAGAAATGTGCAGTGTTAAAGCAGTGTTAAATTACTACAGTGGCAACTTATAGTAACAGTCATGACTTCTATGGCTTTACATTGTAACATTCAGTGTATTTTCTTCAGTTTCAGATTTTGACTCCAGTGCTTACATTCTTTTATTCTGATAGTTCTTCAGCACATACAATGATTAAGTAGTATTGTGAGTGTTAAAATATTCATTACCATGATACAGCTGGACAGGTAGTTGAAGGTGGTTGCCTTCAGTTCAAAGTGCTCCCCTCGGATGATGGAGTAGGGCAGGCTGAGCTCAAGGAAGAAGGGCTGGAAGACGGTGAGCTCTTTACGAGGAGCCAAGCCAAAACCCTGAGGGGACAAACAGAAAGCCTCCGTCTCCCAGGTGGTGATGGTGTCTGGGACAGTGAGGGACACATCTTTCATTCCAGACTTTCTGGATCAAGACATACACACAGACACATTATGTGAGTTAGAGAAACATACTTTTACTATCTCAGATTGGTCCTGTCAAGTTTATAATAATATAATTTTTGCTGCTTAAGGTCTCATTCACTAGCAAGAGCCATGCCACAACAATATGTCATTTAAAGATTTAATGGAAATTCAGGAGGTATAAGATGAATGGATGTAAAAGGGAGGGGTGAAGGTGAAAGGAGGAGGTCATCTGTTAGGTTGGTCTGGGTGGAGGGAGAGTCAGTGTGGGAGTTCTGTCTCAGGCGTGTTTCCACCTGAGCTGATTACAGGCCACTAGATGGTACCTAGAATGAGACATGGGAGAGGTATGCACCGTATTGAATAGGAAAGGATGAGGGGAGGAGAGAAGAGAGCATGAAGGGATGTGGGTAGAGATGAGCGGAGAGAGGGATGGGGTAGGTTTGAGGTAGGAAGGTGAATGGATGAAGGGAAGTTAAAGGGAAGGTGGATCCAGAAATCTGTGACAAACAGGGCAGGATGGGTTGACCAGGAATAAGTGGCTTGAAAGGGGATTAGAGGTGTGGTTGAGGTGTGGCCCTGCTGGCCTAAGTTAACTAAATAATAATAATAATATATTTCAGTAGTTGTTGCCTGATTGGTAGCTTCAGCTCATTCAAAATTCTGCAGCTCAGCTATTAACCAGAACCGAGAGAGAGCACATTAGTCCAGTTCTAGCTGCTCTGCACTGGCTTCCTGTAACATTCATATTGACTTTAATGTCCTCCTCCTTACGTACAAAGCCGCTAATGGGCTAGGACCAAGCTACATTGCTAACTCCATTGTTAACTATTTGCTCTCAAGAACACTGCAATCATCTGATGCTGGTTTATTGGAGATTCCCAGCAACAGCCAAAAGAAAATCGGGGATGCAGCCTTTGTCAATTACACCCCAAAACTATGGAACACACTACTGATAGATGTCAGGGAAGCCAACTCACTATTATTATTATTATTATTATTACGTATTCTGTTTTAGACATCAGTGGGCTTTATCTTCCATCTTGTGTAAAAATGACAAAATACTCTGAGTTTTCACATATTAAGTTTCAAATTACTACAACTGAGGTACGCATTCTATGTATTATATTTTCACTTTAGTTTATCTTATGTTTATTAACATTATCAAAAGGGTTTTATTTTCCCTCTGAAGTTCATTTTATGTCTTTTATGTCTTTCTTGATGTGAAGCACTCGATGCATGTAATTTCATTGAGCTGCACTTTGGATGCATTTTTTGTATGAAAGGTGCTACACAAATACAATACTAATATACAAATTATTATTATTATTATTAATATTGTTATTGTTATTATTATTGGGCAGATATGCAGAATAGGAATTTCAGTGTTATTACTGTGTTTTGGTGCTTTATGGTTCCTCATAGAGGTGAACTTTTTAGTCCCTCAGATACACCTGAATCTCTTCACCACTGGTCCATTTAACGGGTCAGTTCACCCCTTTTTCTCTTTTACTTCTTTTGTATCTCTGCATTTAGATAGTTTTAGATTGTTAGATTGTTGTCTCCGTCTCAGTACTGTGGCTCATTAAGAAACTTTATCAATTAGGTTGATTTGTTTCCCAAAATATGATGGATACAATTAGCCTACATTATTTATCCAGCTGAAAAACATTCTATAAATGGGGGAAAAAAATAAACAGTGAGCAGTTCATTAACCATACTTAAAGGTTCTATGTGTAAGAATTGTGAAGCAATTCACATGTATTAATCATTTTTTATTGCCAATGAGTGAACAGGTTGTAACATAACGTAGAAAACGAGACCTTCCCCAACTTTCTCGGTTGTCTGTAACAGCCTGTGGACTGATTTCTATGTGAAGGACCCGAGCCAAATTTTCAGCAGAAATCCAAAGGATGTGACGTTTTTGCACACTCCCGAGTGCCTTGCCTTTCTCCCACTAATGTCAACAAACAACGTCAACCCCTTTTGCTTTTTCTGTTAGTGGTCACACGTTTATGGGGAGGCTGACTGACTGGGAGTAAGAGATGCTTTGCTGAAACACGGTTGAGATCTTTTCTGTTATTATGAGAAGTGTAAGAGAGGAAAAGGACATAACCTGCAATAGTCTCAGGCCGCTGAGCAAGCACACACGTGAGTGTGACCAACAGGATGTTGACTGCAGGAATTTCTGACTCTTACAAATAGAACCTTTAATCAGTGTACACAGCATAGAAAGTTTTGAGTGTGTATGAGAAACTGAGTAAACAAGAGATGAAAAACTGCAACTTCATTGCTGTTGTTTGCCAATACAGAGCAATTTGTCACTGTTGTTGTTGTTCTTTTTCAGTTTCTTTATAGCATGAAAAAGATCTGCAGTGTTTTGGTTAAGTGTCTGAGCTGACAAATAACATGACGTAAAGAGGCTTGTGATAAAAGCTCACCCAACTTCCACCAGGTCCCATATCCAAGTCTCAGGGAAGAAAGAGCGGGCCGTCTCTATTGGTGGAGGTGGACCTGCATCTCCAAAGTTCATTGCGCTACCCAAAGATACATGAAGTACGTCTGAAGAAACAGGACAATATTCAATCAGAATCAGTGGTCAACTTGAAACAGTGAACATTCCTGAAGTTATAGCTTGTAAATGTTCAGCGTGTGTCTTACTTGATCGAGGGAAATGATGACTGTAGTATTCTGTTCCCTTAAAGTTCACACATGATGGCATCCTGAGGAACAGATTTGTTGCCATCTTCAGGCCCATTTTCTACATAAACCACCAACATATAAAGATGGCACTTCAAAGCTGGGTCTGTATTGTAGTATCCATTATGCAGTTTGTTATTCAGTATCTTCCATTGCATTTTCACAGCAAATGTCCTGCCAGCAATTAATTTAGGAATTGGTGCATAATGATTACCTGGAAAACTGTGTAAGCGTCATCTTTTTCGCCATGTCCAGGGTACGGCAAAACATATCTTCTTTGTCTCAAATTTATACACGCTACAGGATCTTCAACGTCATGTGGAATACCGGATGCTTTTTTATCAGGCAACAAGTCAAATATCTGAAAAGAAAGAAAGATGAAAGGCTATAATTTGTGAAATATTTGCTGTTGTAAACATTAACCGACATAAAAGTCTTGACAGATATGGGGTACTCTTTCATAACAAAATGTTTCAGTTTGGAAAGTATTTCTGTAAAAATATCTTTGAACCTACACTAATACTCCATTCATATCATGTGGGAAGGAAGGCAGTAATGGGAAAGATTCAGACAAATTAAGACTTGTGTTCAAAGTGTTCAAAACATCAGACAATTTACGACAGCAATTTGCAGGATTAATAATAAAAAGTGCAATCCATATACTGAAAGACTCATTGTCTACATACAAGTTACCATGAGTGATAGACATATGTGAGGAACTAATGTGAGAAATTTGTTGCTGTTGCTTTCCAGATATTAATGTCTTTTTTAGTACCAAAACTCACATGAGAAACCTAACAAGTTGACTTCAGAAGATTAGGGTGTGTCTAGGGTTAAATTTACTAAACCTGGGCAGTTCCACTCACTGTCTTGCTCTGGAACATCTCAAAAGTGAATAGTTAGGAAATAGAAAGCATTACTCTTCTCTTTCCCTAAAAACACATTTTCTCAACCATTCCCAGGATACAGACCTGCAACTTTCAGGTTACAAACCATATATAACAACCCTATCTCACAACAATTCATGAAATACTCACGAAATTTAACCTTCAGATTCATGTACTAGGACACGAATTTTCATTTTTTTCGTGACACTCAGCACGACTTTCAAACTAATGTATTTCAATTGGAAGCATGGAGCATGTTCTTTTCTGTCAGTCAGGATTTGGGAGCACAGAAGCTGTATTATTTTTCTTATTTAATATTCTTTTTTTTAATTATAACTGCTACATTATTCAACATTTAACCCCACATTTTGTCCTTATTTCCTTTATTTCTTTATTTTCATTTTATTAGTACAGTCAATGGTCTGTGTTTGTCTGGTGGACATACCGGAGGACCTGACTTATTGTGTGCAGAGCTCTTTTCAAAAATGTTGAGATTTAATATGACTGTCCTTTTCTGAAATTGGGCTGGTCACATAAAACGTGACAAAACCTGACAGTTTGACTGACAGACACACTGAATGTGACAGTTTAACAACCAAAGCAGCAGGATTAAAATCAGAGTTTTTATGAAGTTCTTATGAATTGTTGAGTGTTGAGTGAATCAGGGAAGTTAACATTAGCAGCTTTATTTCCAGCCTGTCTGCCATGATGCATCAGCTGGTTTTGTTCCATTTCTTGGAAAGGATCCTGATTAACTTTCACACAGCTCCATGGATATAGATTTAAATAGCTTACAACCTATTTATGTATTTTTTTCAGTAACATTGGTGGTAGCAGGTACTAACAGGCTAAGCTAACAGTGTGTTAGTGGCGTTGCATTTGCAGCGCTCTCAGCATGACATCAGAGGAGTCTGCCATCGTGTGGGCAGACTTGGCACTTTCGACTCCTGTTTTGACTAAAATATCTGAAATAAACCAACGTCTTTACATTTTCTTAACATAGCTCATCTAGATGCAGTGTAATTACTAGTTCGGCTGTACTAGATATTTGATATATTCAGTCGATATATCTTTTTGCAACCCTTTTTACAACCCTAAACCTGAAGAACTACAACTGTGGTGTAGATTTGTATCAAGATTTGTATCAAGCTGCATGGCACGGCTCTAGGGAATTGTAGTTTTTTAAAAATATATTAGTGTTTTTCCTAGAATTGGACATCGCAAATATTGAATTGAAATTACACTGAGGACTTTAAGGGGATGGTAAACACATTTGTGTAATACGATTTTAAATATCTAATTGTTAGATGGGTGAAAATTAATTTTAACCATATTTTACCTATATTTGAGAGCGAACCCAGTTGTTGATTATACTCACATGATAGCCGAGGTCAAGAGCTCTCTATAACTGTTGGTCTCATGTCTTTGGCCTGTTTTGTTGCTGAATTATAAGCCTTCAAACATGCACTAAGGTCAAGGTTCAAAGGTCAGTATTTCAAAGCAGGAGCTATGTAGAATCTTCATACTGACATATGTTACTCTGCAGGTTGAGACCTTTCCAATGATGTATTTGGTTTAGCTCCACAATAAAGTTTTAATTTTCTCATTTCATGGACACAAACCATCCCAGGCCTAGTTTCAGAGAAAACTTTGAAGGCCCAAGATATAAAACAAACCTTTTTGTTTGTTTTTTTCTTTTTTAGAGGAAATAATGACCAAAATGAGTCACCTTCAGAGATTATAATACTGCTGATAATCAAGGGCATTACTACAGGCTTGAGGGAAGGCCTGAAGTGCTTGGGTTAGGGTTGGGGCATAGGCTTCTATTTACACAACCCTGGAGATTTTTTGTATCTTTGTGATTCTTGGTTTTGGGATTTATGTCAACATGACATAACCCATTTAATCAGGATCTGTTTTATTAGTCAATGCAAGCATACAAAGAATGTGTCTTGGTGTTTGCTCCCAAAAAACACAACACAGAAGAATAAAAATAGATAAAAGTAAGTTAATATTAATAATAGTGAAATAATCTAAATAATACTAAACTTAAATTGAAATTTTAAAGTTTATTTACATAATAGAATAGTAATAGTTTTGAAATGGGATGTAAAACTTGAAATTAAATATTGACAAAGGAAATGTGGACTGTGCTATGGACAAAGAAATGAAGTGTATGAAATATATGAAGGTGACAAGAGTAACAATTAAATGTGACATGTACATAAATGATTAAATAATGTAACAGTGGAGGTTGAATGTAATGCACATTCTAAAGTTCACTTTGATGAAATATATGAAATAATGAAAGTATATGAAAGTAATATATGAAATATATGAAGGTGATATGTGAAAGTGCAGGGATTAAATGAGGAATGTGAAACGTAAAGTCTAGTTTGATAACCCTGTCTTCATCCCATTTATATGGCCATATACAAGATGGTACAACATGCTTTATTGGATGACGTGGCTCAATATTAATTGATATGTTTTAAGAAAGATGATTTCATATTAAATATCCTCAGTGACATATTCTTGGAAATATGAAATTAAAAGAGCAACTTCACATTTTACAATTACAGGCTATAAAATGCCTTTTCTTAACAGAGACAACGGTGTGTGGATTCAAGTTGCAGCAAACGGAAGCAATTTGAAATGGAATGAAGTCCACTGACGGCAGACAACCCAAAACAGTAGTTGAACATGCCCACAACACAATGCACTTCCTTAGCCTATCGCTATCAAAACCTGACAAAAAAACTTTATTTCTCAGAATCGAAGGAGAAATTATTAAAACTGATGACCATAACATTAACCTATTGTATTGTTGAGTTATCAAGAACACTTTTGTGTTTTTGTGTTGAGAAATGTTAAAGATATCATTAAAAGAAAACCTTAACATGGTAAAGAAAATACTTCTGGGCAGCAGGTCCTCCACTCTGCCCACTGGACTGATGCAGCCCATTGACTGTGGCTACTGATAAAATTAAAATAAATAAATAAAAACAATTATGAAATCTTGTGATTAAATGTTGAGTAATGTAGCAATTATAGTTAATAAATGAATAACAAACAAGAAAAAACAATACAGCTTCTATGCTCCAAAGTCCCGACTGGCAGAAAATAAAAACTAGGTGCAAGCATAAAACACACTTCCAATTGAAATACATTTGTTTGAAAGTCATGCTGACTCACGAAAAAGATGGAAAATTTGAGTCCATGTACACGAACATATAGATTAAATTTCGTGACTATTTCACAAACTGCTGTGAGACTGGGTTGTATATGAAGAAGGATGTAGTGAGGTGTGATGTCACCCATTGGTTTGCACTGGAGTTGGTTTGAAGCCCAGCTTATGATTGCCGCCATCTTTTCAGTTTGGAGCCAGGACCTTCCAAATAAGGAGTGCGTTGTGTTGCCTTTCACGCCCTGGAAAGACACCCCGCTACCTCAGATCCAAGCTAATGCTATCTTACCGGAAGTGCTGCACACTTGGGCTAACGTTAGCTACTTAAGCTAAATTGTGCTAACGGGGTAGGTATCGTAATCAAGTAACATTAAACTTAGTGAAATATTGAGACCATAGTCCGACTCAGTGTGAGTCCCGGAGCTGGGGAAAGCAGCAAGTGAGCCAACTGTCAATCACAGCTGTCAAACAACGCTTACACGGCAGATATCAAAGCTACTATGAGTCAAAATGACCACCAGCACACTTATTAGAGGGCCTGAATTTAGAGATGGAGACTGTACTCCAACTTAGTACTTCCAGAGAGAAGTTCATGCTTTTTGAATAGGAGTCATTTGGAGCATCTAGGGGCCCTTTATCGTACTTCGGCATTAACTTCAGACTCAAGTTGTGGAAGTTGTTGCTTGTTACAAACCCATTGATGTAACACAGAACACAATAAATAAACAAAATAATCGCATGCATCTGCTGTGGTTGATTTTGACCTTGTCTACATTCAGAGTCTTCCCTGGCTCCTTAATGAGGACGCTCTGGTCGACAGCGCTCACGCCACACAGAGAGTCTGGATGGGCCGTCAACTTCAGGATGCTTTCTTCTCCTGGAACAGCTGAGGACGGAGAAAACTCCAACAACACCTGAAACACATACACAATCAGATGCACCATAATGACCTTTAGAGCTGTAAACCTGCTGTATTTTGCTCCAGTGAATCATCTGATAGAAGTAGTTATTATAATATGTATATAGAAGACACATTTTCTTATTTTTAAGATGATAGACTGATTGTTCACCCTCAGATTTCTGTCCAGGAACAGGCCAATTTGTTTGTCTGGAGGCATGATGGATCTCAGTGGTAAATGGAAATTTATCAAACTTATCTTAAAATGTGATTAGATTCAATATGTAGCTGATTTGGCTGATACAGGGACAACCCATGTAGCTCATGATTTTCTGTTCTCTTTCTTAAGGTACAGTTACATTAGCCTCTCATCTGACAAAAGAAAGATATGAAATGAGGCGTGCAAGGGGAAGTTGTTATCATCACACCCCACTCCCTGCTGAGTTTGGTGCCTCCTTGTGGGGAGTGACAAGGTCCAAGCCTAGATGGGAGATATCATCACTGTACATATTTCCATTTATATAATAATCCATTCAACTTGGGTTGAAGCCTGCACTCCAACATATATCCAATGCACCACTTTAATCATGGCGGTGTATTTAAGCCCTCAGTACTCTGCTCACTCTTTAGCTCCATGCATGCTGCCGCACCACTTAGCCAACTCATGGAACAGCTGGGAGTGCGGAGTGACGATACTAACTTCACCTTAGGGGAAGGTAAACTGGATGGTGGATAGGGTGCTGTCAATCAGCTTTGCAGCCAATTTTTCCCAGTGGTTACTCACGGTATTGCTGCAAAAAACACCCCTGCAGCCTAAAAAACATTTTCCCCATAGACCACCATTGTAAATGAGACTTCTATAAAACTGTTGACAAGACACCCTGAACTGCAAACAAGTTCAATTATGGCTCTTTCTGTTGTGAATTTTTGATCCATGCAGGTTTTATATTTATAAAACTTTCCTCGAGCTGAGAAAAGCAATTTAAAAATCTGTGACGTTGCCACAATGTAAAGGGCCGGGTGGGGCCAGTGGGAGAAACACTGCTGTGCATATTCAATAGGCTACACAGCACAGAAGCAAACTCGGAAGCTAGGAACCTTTATTGCCGTATGCGCCAACCGAGCAAAGGAGGGTGGAGGTGGAGCTTTTGAAATTCTACATGAACAGCAGTTGCAGTATTTGACACCATATTTTTCAGGTGGGCCGTGTGGAAACAGGCATGCAGTAAAAGAGTGAGCAGAGCAGTGACAATATAAGTACACCGCCGTGATTAATCAAGTTGGCTGCCTGAACTAACTGAAAGATTTTGCTTCAGTTATTATCACTCCCTGGCCCTGCTGTGCTGAGCTTGGTGCTTCCCTCTGGGGAGTGATGAGGTCATAGCCTGGACACCATACATCAGCGCTGTAGTTATTCTACATTCAAATAATAATTCCACGTGAGTTGGTTGACTTGACTGATGTTTTGGTTCTAATGGGGGTAGTAACTAAATATTGATCCGTGGGTTCACATATGAGAGTGATACTGTGGTTTGCAGCCTGTCCGTGTAATAATGCCCTAAATGGGGTGATGTCACTCTGCTAGAACACTGCAATGATACACTGATCGACCATGCAAATCGGCAGGTGATAGTTGAAAAAGGTGAATGTTGAGTCAGCACAACAGGAAATGTGCCCTTGAATTCGTCAGTTGTTCAGGCTTTAAATGAAATGGAGATCGGACATCTGCAGGTTGGTGCTTGTGTGACTGCACCTTAACCACTGGGTTTGCACATACTGTTGCTTTTCACAGCTGAATGAAACCACTGTGAAAGTAGAAGCCTAAACATGAGACTACACTGATATATCATTTTACATCTAAATCTACGTCATCATCTTCTTCTTTTTGCACTGACCTTGTGACTTAAGCATTTCTCTGTGGAGAAGTCTGCACTGTGGGCTATTATAGTTTCACTGGGGAGGACAGCATAAGCAACAACCTGGACCTCTGGTGCCATCTCTGGAGACACTTTCAACTGAAAGGACACTTCCCCCTCAGTCACTGAAAAGCAAACAAAATGTCATGGTCAGCCATATAAACCAACACAACACAAATCCTTTACAAATTCAAAGTACATTTACAATTTTAGGTCTTGGAAACTTTCATTCCCTGGACCAAAAACATGACTTTTGATTATGTCTAAGTAAGAAATGTGTGGATCATCCATGTATCGGCTAGTTGAAGTGCTATAGATTTAATTAAAGTTCTCTCTCTCTCTCTCTCTCCCCTTGTCTCCTCTGTCTTTCTCCACCTGGTGTATGAAATGAAGCAAAATTCTACTGGATATATGTTGGAGTGCAGGCTTCAACCCAAGTTGAATGGAAAAACATAAAACTGGCTTGAGAGTGTTTCTGCAAATCTGACTTTATGGGTAGATAATTCTCACTTAAGTCATTTTCAAAGCCATCTTTACCTACCAGGTTCCTTTTGCACTGTGACCTGTGAAAATAAATTGAATAGTAGGTTATCATTTTATAAATCTTTTGTATATATGTTACAAATGTTTTCAAACTAAGGGGTCAATGTTTGTTATCAACTGAATGTGATGTAATGTCATTGTCATTTTGGGGATACATGTTGGTGAAGAAATCCTACTCCTAGGCTAGTTGAACTCTTGAACTTGTTTCTATCTGAGGATTGCTTGCTGACCTCTGGGGTTAGCTAGAGATATCTTTGTCTTAAACGTACTGTTTTAGAGACCATACTTGTTTGTAAGAAGGTGTAACGGTTTGTGGAAGTGTCCATTTAGGTACCAGACTGTTTTTAGCTTTGCTTCTGGAGAGGTATAAAGCTGTCTAGTTTGGGTTCACAATCTTAAGACAAAGGGCTGGCTTCAGGGAAAGGGCCAGCTGAACAACATGCTTTCTCTCCTAAAATACAAGATGGTTGTATTTTTGTTTGTGTTTGGACATTTGTATAATTGTTACTGATGATGTGAGGGATTGTACAGTGTCTACAACTGCTTCAACAAGTAACAATGTTTAATGCTTTCTTTATGTCTCCATGTGCCTCTTTCTCAGGAAAATTTCCACAACAGACCTTCTGAAGTTCTTGCTTGATGATGGTTCCTCTGGATAAGATCTGGTGGAAATTAAGAGAAACATGAACTGTAAACTTTCCAGAGAGGGCTGGATGTGAGGGAACTTTGTAAGAGCAAGGTGAACTTAATCCTAGCTGTACTTCTGTACTGAAACTTGGATAACAAAATAATACTCTTGCCGTTCTCTCTCCGTTCTCTCTCTAATCTCTATTATTTTGTTTGCACACCCTTTTCAGTGCATTTTTATAATTGCTTCCACCCAAACCTGTGATGTTGAAGGTAAAAATAAAAAATCAATGTACGAACATGTATGATGTAAACTGTATATATGATTCTTAAACACCACATACCATAGAATTATTTTGAACATCAACAACAACTGACCCAGACTACAGCACAAGGAACTCAGCCTGACTTGGTCTCATCAGTCGATTCCCAAATCTTAACTACAATCATGATGTGTGTCTGCCCCTTTAATTTAAGGTTCTGCTCAACTGTTTGGCAGAACACATTTTGAGTCACTATACCTTATTGAAAAATGTGTTGAACTTCACTTGATTGAGCCATCTCTACCACTTGGTTTAGGTATGCTATGCTAAAAAAAAAATTCACTAGATGCCTTTAAATAGTGTGACTTTTCAGTTTGCTTCCTTACAAGAAGTTAGCAACAAATAAGTCACTCCAGGAAAAAAAAAACATTGATTGTTGCTATTATTGTCTCAAGGAAATAAAAAATGCAAAGAATTTTTTTTCCATTGCTTTTTTCAAGGGTTAACAGTAGTTTGTAGTCTCAGTTGTTGTGATTTATCACCAAGTGTACACACACTTTACACCCAGCACTCACCAAACACATCACATCCACAGAGCCCTGGGTCTCTCCTACTATAGTGTATTGGATGGAGATGGGCTCTTCTCTTTCACAGGGAAGTGGTTTCTCCTTC
Source organism: Thunnus maccoyii (assembly GCF_910596095.1). NCBI lineage: Eukaryota > Metazoa > Chordata > Actinopteri > Scombriformes > Scombridae > Thunnus > Thunnus maccoyii. Next base: position 3,909,178 of record NC_056538.1, on the reverse strand, counting down.
TTCTTCACCTCTAGAAAGCTGACCGTTTTAGAATGAGGAGAAAACGGCCGGACCAAGGACAGAGTGTGTTCTGCTCTCTCATAGTGTGGACTTTGGTATGTTTGCTCCGGGCGTTGTGTCAGGCTAGCCTGGATTGTAGAGAAGAAGTGCTATTAACCAGCTAACAACACAAATGATAAAATATATTCCATTTATTACTAATTATCATTCTTAAAAGATTATTGTCAGAAGCAGCAAGCTCACAAAGAGTCTTTTAACATTGGCTATTCTGTAGTGATGCCTAAGTTAATGATCCTTTGCTAACTCCCTCCTCTGAACACTGTCCAATTATAGCTTAGCAACAGGCAGGTCTGTCAAACAAAGTCTCTTCAACATGTTGAAACAGTGTGCATAAGACAGTGGTAACAACTCTTACAAGAACTCTTAATTTATTGATAAGCGCCCACATTATCTTGATTCTACCCATTGACTAATGGGCTTCATAATTGAGTATAGTTTACAGTGAAGCAAAGTTTCCTCACAATTTGCAATGTGTGTTGCAAAAAGATGATGGTTAATGATTTTTGACAATTTTTTAGTTCAGTATTGCTCAAATTTTTGCTTTTTTATTATAAACTCCACCCACTGATTAATCACACTAAATTTCATGTGCTGACTTGGAAATGAGCCGTGATCATGCTCAGTCAATTGTGACTTGATATCTTATATTTTGCAGAAAATACTTTGCAGTCAATGACTGGCTGAAGTCTTGGAGCCATAGACATCAGCAGACACTTTGTATCTTCCCTGGTGATGCTCTCCCAGGACTTCACTGCAGCCACCTTCAGCTCTTCCTTGTTGTGGGGTCTCTGCCTTTAGTCTGGTCTTCAGCAAGTGAAATGCAGTTCAGTTGGATTGAGATCAGGGCAATGACTCAGCCAGTTGAGGAAATTCTACCTCTTGACCCTGGTTGCTTTGGCTGTATGTTTAGGATTGCCGTCCAATGAGTTTTGATGCATTTGTCCGAATGTGAGCGCACAGAAGTGTCCTGTACACCTCTGCATTCATCCTGTTGCCTCTGTCTGCAGTAAAATCATCAATAAATGCCAGTGTACCAGTTCCATTGGCAGCCATACATGCCCAAGCCATAACAGAAGCACCATGTTTTACAGGTGAGGTGCTATGCCTTTGGTCATAAGCTGTTCCTTTTCCTCGCCACACTTTCTCCTTTCCATCATTTAGATAGAGGTTGATTTTTGTTTCATCAGTCCATAGTGCTTTGTTCCAGAACTCTACTGCTTTCGTTTTGTATGTTTTTGTGAACTGCAACCTGGCCTCTCTGTTTTTGAGGATTACCAGGGGTTTGCATCTTGTGGTGAATCCTCTGAGTTTGTGGTCATGAAGTCTTCTCTTGATTGTTGACAAGGAAACAATTCTGTCTACATCCTAGAGATCAGTTTTGGACAAGTTACTCAGGAAGTGTAATAAGTTACTTTTTACTTATTACTAAGTAATAATATTACTTTACTTATTACTTGGTATCAAAAATAATTAGTTACATTACTTGTTATATTACTTTCATTACAAGCGAGCTAGCTGGAGAGTGGATGAGGAGAGCACGCAGTGGCAAAGAGGAAGCCGGTGAATGAGAGGAATAAAACGTTATTTTCTGATTGTTTCACTGTGGTGTCATATAAACAGGCCCACCCCACACCTCCAAACAACCCTGCAGAGGTGCGCCGCAACGCCTGATAATGGTGCCACAGCCGCTAAATACACATCATACGTGTACTATGGAAGTAAGGTAAAAAGAAAATAGAAAATAGAATTACCATAGTTTAAAATTTTTTTCCAAGTTTTCATGTGTGAAAAGACTAGGGATGTGCAGAGAGACCAGTATTTGTATTTGTACCTGTATTTGTTGAGGCAGCAAAATCATTTGTATTTCTATTCAAATAAAAGAGGTTTCAAAATCCTGCTTTTGTTTTAATTATGCTTTTAATTTAAGAAAATTAAAGTGTTGAAATAAGTGTTCATCTACCTTAGGAAGGAGGTCCCCACAGTTTTTTCCAAGTTTTCATGTGTGAAAAGACTAGGGATGTGCAGAGAGACCAGTATTTGTATTTGTACCTGTATTTGTTGAGGCAGCAAAATCATTTGTATTTCTATTCAAATAAAAGAGGTTTCAAAATCCTGCTTTTGTTTTAATTATGCTTTTAATTTAAGAAAATTAAAGTGTTGAAATAAGTGTTCATCTACCTTAGGAAGGAGGCCCCCACAGTGGGTCTCGAACTGGAGTGCACTTTGCAATTGGACTACCTCATTAGTATAAGTGAATTATTTAAACAGCATTTGTATAGGAATGACTCTGTCCCAAGCTTTTTGATCCATATAAGCGGTTGGGCATTGTAACCGTGATCACTATAAGTGATCTTATGTGTTTTGACTACTGATGTGTGGATAATTGTACTGACTGCTTTAAAAACAAATATTGCAGTAAGATCTCTTCCCTCTTATCATGAATGGTGCAATGCAACAACGGTTGAGAAATATAGGCACACCCTCACAATGACATCTGGAGGGCCAGCTGTCATCCTTGATAAGGTGCCTTTCAAGGCAAGTGTCCTTGACATCAGGACTCCAAGGGTTGGTCATAAAGTCCCATAACAACAGTTTCCCCTTGTAAGATGCTGCTGTAAGCGACTTCATGATGGTGCAGTACTCCTGCAGGAATTGGTAATCCTTGTCATTGAGGCATTTATTTCCCAGTCTAACACACAGGCCATTCAGCTCATGAGAATTAATAAAAGGAAACCATAAAAGGAATTCCACCTTGTGGATGACAGCACCAGTAGCTTTCTTCTTCCAGTTCAGAATATGACAGGCTTTAAATGCCTTGGCAAAATTTGATGCATAGTCTGTCTCAGTGGCTACAATTTTGCCAAGCAGTCCATATGATGAATGAATGAATTCTATCTCTGTGCCAATAACATCAAATGTGTGCCTGCCTCTGATTCCTTAACATGCTATGGTCCAAAGTTAAACTGTTGATCCAGTGAACTGTTACACCCAGAAAGCTTTTGTTGTTAGCTGTCCAGATGTCAGCTGTAGTGGAAACATAGTCTACCTCTCCGCATGTGGCCTTCAAATTAGATGCCATCACCCATTTTCTCTCAAGGTAGCCAGCAAATGTCTTTCTGTGTGGCAGCTTGAAATCGCTCTTTGTTGGTATTTTCTCTGTAATGCGTCTAAATGAGGGTGAGTCTGAGGGTGAGTCAACTGTGGAAATAGGTAACATTTCCACTATGATATACCCAGTGACGAGCCTCTTCAGATCTTGTCCACTTAATTTCTCTCCACCAACACGTCCTGCTCTGAAATCCAATTTCTGTTGTTTATCCAGTGCTTGCATCACTGGCAGTAAGTAAGTAAAGTAAAGTTTATTTGTATAGCACCTTTCACAGATATAAAATCACAAAATGCTTCACATTAATGAAAAATATCATAACAGACAGTGCAGGGCTGACAAGTTAAAATCACAGCAACAACAAACAAATGAGGACAGAGACACACAAACAAGTACAAAAGTTCCAAAACACAGACAAGGAAATAAGCCACTATTCAGACAGGCTAACCAAGAGCCTAACTGAATAGGAACATTTTCAGCTGCTTCATAAAGATTTCACAGGACTCTAGGAATCACAGTGATAAGGGAAGAGTATTCCATAATTTGGGTGCAACAGCTTGAAAAGCACGGTCACCTGGCGTTTTATAGGGCTTGAGGGACAGTCAGTAATAAAAAGAAAAGAAAAAAGAAAGAAAGAAAGATAGAAAGAAAGAAAGAAAGAAAGAAAGAAAGAAAGAAAGAAAGAGAAATAGCAGCAAAACTTGTAAAAGAAATTATAGGTCTCAAACTCCATAATCACTTTCCAGAAGGCCTCAGTAAACATGAGAGGTATATCATAAAAAGAAGAGCTTCACATTTTGTGCTCAAGGGTTAGTATTGATGTTGGTTAGTATTGATGTTGTATACCATCAATCACAATAATTACATTTGTTCTTTTGTATTAAGATTACATTGAGCTTCTCTTTGACTAGATGGACTTCTTCATTACATTTGCTGGAGAAGAAGAAACAAGCAAGAACATTTAGGCAAGGTAGTGCTATCAGCAGCTATTTGAAGAACTGAGCTGCAGTAGGTATGGATCATACTGTGGTGTGGAAAAAACTTGCGGTGATCAGCCCCTATTACTGGACTAGAATGGAAACTGACATCCACAATTGGGTAAGTTAGAAGGGTCACCCTAATTTACCTCAGTTTTTTACATGAAGGCCTACTTACCAAAACAAGCAATCTGTCAAATCAAAGCAAGAATTAAATTGATTCTTCTTTTTTTAAAACACAAGTACATCATATGTGGGATATCCCATTTCCTACACTTATTGTTTGACCAAAGGCCTATGACATACATAAATTTGATTTTTTTTTTTCTTTTTTTTTTGGCTTCAGGTTGCTCAGTGTCCAGATTGCCAAGCAAAGCGAGCCTAAAGGAAAAGACAATACAGCCCAACAGCGGTAAGGTTATTTGTGCAACTGAATGTCCCTGCAGCTAAATATGCCTACATACCACCTGCTTCCTATGCAGATACTTGATTAACATCCAACCTTTTCAGGTAACTAAACCATTTGAATTGGTTGGGATCAACCTACTCAAACTCATTATATCTGAATGCGGTAATCGATACATTTGTGTAATGGTTGATTATACGCAAAGTAGGCAGAGACCTATCCTCTGAAGAATAAGTCTGCAGAGGAGGTGACCAATTGTATTCTTGATTTTGTATACAAATTTGATGCGTAGCCATAATGTAAATGCTGACTTCTTTTCTACAAGTGTAATTTAAAGTACATTTCAGACTCTGTGAAACCCTTGGCATCAAAAGAAGCTTCTGTTGTTCTGTTCATGCATCATGTGTCATCTGCAATTAACTGCTTTTTTTTTTGATTTTCCTTAAGGGTGTCATTTGTTGTACCATCTGGGATAAATTTGATTTTGGCCTATTCAGTATGAATAAAATCGGGTTTAAGCTGTTGCGTTACACCATTGTTATTGTCTTGTTGAGTCAGCTGTATAAAGACAATACTCAGATTCCCATATTATGTGGAAAAAGTTGTTGGTCAACTAATTCAACTACTGAAGCTTCATATTAGCTTCAGTTGAACCTGAGAATGCATTTTTACACAGGACCAGGGCTGTTTTATTGTGTCCCCTTCTCTTATATTGGAACGACATCAGTAAGAGATCACTTACCTGCTGGTATTAACAAGACAAATGATTACAGCGACCAATAATTCTGCCAAGATACATATGGGCATATAAGTATTGTATTAAAATAGATTACACAACTTCGAAAGAATTGACAGCTTTTGAAACATTGATGTTACCAAATGTCTCAACTTTGCCCATAAGGAAGGTGTTGATTCACTGGTGGTGTTGCTTCCACTCTGGAGATTAAAAGCACTCCAAATTAAGGGGCATGTTGTGAATGACAGCTTGTTACTCTAGCTTTTGCACCACTATATTTTACCGTTATCATGTCTGGCTATGCTATTAAAATACCAGAATTGTTGACTTACTGTTAGCTCGATGTCTTTGTCGTAGTTAGTTGTGCTTAATGAGAAAGTGGCGATACCATTGCTGTCAGTAGTGAGGTTCTGTAGTAGAGGTCCTGTGCGTCCTGACCAACTTTCACTCTTGAACAAGAAGACCAGTGTGTCAGGAATAGGTGTGTTATTGAAGTAAACTGCTTTAACCTGATGAAAACAAAAAGATATAGCACCGGGAATGCACATGGCTTCAGTTACACTGTGTATAAAATCATAACATCTCTAACATCATAAGTAACATCTCTCACTTACTTTTCCCTCCACATTTGATCCTTTCTCATAAATCTTGGGTGTGTCAATAAAGGACAGCTTTCCAACAACGTAAGAAATCTCCATTGTTTTCCCTTGTGAGTGTGAAGTACCTGTAAGAAAAGCCTCCATGTTAAAACCATGTGTATGTCATATTGTTAAAACATTTTATAAAAACAATAGTTTAGTTATTTTTGGAAAATAATTAAAACTTGCCTGTCCCCTGCTCTTCCACCATGGCTTTGAGATACAGTTTATCCAGCAGTGGCTGTTTGCCAAGTTTAGTAAAAGTGGACATCTCAATCATAAATGTGGCACAGCCATTCTTTCCTGTCTAGATAGAACAAAAATAAATATATAATATTACAACACGAGCAGAATTGTAGCTGTCATCGTTCCACATCGAACAAGACTAAGAGTCTATATAATATGCTAGCCACTGTGTGAGGCTGCTCTTAAGCACAGCAATGCTCTGAGCAAAATCATTTCGCCAAACCACTGAAGCATCTGTAAACTTCAGAATGTGTCTGTGCAACTGGAGACAGTTAATGTGAACCTATTACTATTAAATTATGCAATCCAAACTAAAGATACATGTGTTGATTTCAAAATGAAGCCCAAAACTCCAATTCAGATTGTAATCGAGGAACAGGTCATTGAAGAGGTTCAGTGCTCCAAATATTTGGGTACTATATAGATCAGTTGAAATGTAGTGGTAACATGACAATCTGTAAAAAGGAGCAGCAACAACCACAAGGTTAACCGGTTTAGGGTTTGTGGAAAGTGAATGTCATTGTTCTACAATTCCATGAAAGAGGCAATTATCATTACTTGGTTTGGTATTTAACAGAATTTAAAATATCAACATCATGGGGATAACCAGTCAGGGGATCAACAAAGTTTTAGGATTCATCCTCTGGGATCTATGAATGTCTGGTACTGGTAAAAGGATTTGTTAGGACTAGGGGATTTAATTACCACAAAGACTTCCAGCTGTACCAGTTATTAACAAGCCACAACATAAACTGAATGCCCTGGTTGCCAACAACAAAGAATGCAGGTTTACCTCACACCCATTTAACCACTTAGTAGGGACTCATGAACCAGACATAATACCTCTTGGTAGTAACATTTAGGAAGCACACCTCGCTCAAAGACGGTGTTGGGCGTAGCGTGTTACAAAGTAACATAAAAAAATAATCAAAGGTATGCATGCACACTTGCGCAACAATTGCATGACCTCTCATGACATGACTTTGGCTAGAGTGCCGACACACACACACACACACTTACGGGAGAAAAGACAAAAATGGCAGAGCTGTCTGAACTTTTGAGAGGTAGAGGTAACGTAATGTAACGAGTGGTGTCATTAATTACCTTTCACAGGGAGTAATTAAGTAAAGTAATGTATTACTTTTTTTTAAAAGCACTTGCCTCTGCTCTGACTCATCTGGAACAACCCTTGTGCGATGGTGCATTTTCATGACCTCCGCTATTCCTCCCACAGCTGCACACCTACAGCTGTACCAGCAGGTAACAGGCCACAATATACACTAAATGCCTACAGTTGGTGATCCAAGATGGGGTTTAGCAGCTTGGTCCAATTACTCAGGATCGAGTGGAGCAGCGGTAAGGCCTGCATCTTTTCTTCTTGTTGGCAACCACAGGCATTCAGTTTGTCCTGTTGTCTGTTAGTAGCTGGTACAGCCTTACCAGTAATTCAGTTATATTTATGGTATTGTGTCACTGTTATGTACCCATTTCAGGTTTCACAATTCTGTTCAGAAACAATCAGTTGATTCTTGATTCAATAAATAGAAAAAGGGGCACTATTTACATCATTAAGAATAAAATAATTTTGTAAATCTGTGAATCCATCAATCATTGCAGCTCTTATGTGAACCATTTTTTCCTCCCAACCCTACTTTTGTACCAGGTTGTAGTTCATGTTAAATATGTGTTGTATATTTATATCTTGTGTTACGTGTATTTTCTTATATTTTGTGTCTTAAGCTAAAGCAACTGTACCTGCTTTGTCTCCCTGTAGCACGGGGGCATCGTGCTCGAGAGTCCCTCTGGCTCAATAATGGTGATCCATCGATGAAGCACTAGAGGTCGGCACAGCTCAAATTTAACACTGCCTGGCACAGGCTGTCCATAAGTATATCTGATTAGATGGGAAGTTTAATAAAATCACTACATTGTTACAAAGGGCTCACCAACTCACCAATACAAATTTAGTTTTATATCATAATATGTCATGAGGCAAGTGTATCTGTGAGAAAGTCCCACCACTTACATTGCACAGACTTCAGCTTTGATTTCCCCCTCTCCAATGCTTATTTCATCTGATGCATGAACTTTTACATCAAATTTTGGCAAAACTGGGGACAAAATATGGTTGTTATTATTTTTCATTCATTACAAACTGTTGAATGAAAAAAGGAATGTAACTCACCATATTTCTCCACCTTGAATTGGTGATTTATTTTTTGTCCATCAATCCACACAACGACATTGTAAATTCCCTCACGTGCCTCTGAGTTCAAGGAGTAAGACAGCTGCAATATTTTACCATTGGACATGGTGTTAAGCCATTGTCCAATCCGGTTGCTTCTAGCATCCTGTTAAATAAATCAAAAGGAAGAACATGTATTTACTGAAGGTTGGGGCTGGGCAACAGTGGTAACTTTGCTAATGTTAAGTATCTCATTGACTCAAACATCCCCCAACATCACTGTTAAAGGATAGTTTCATTTTTTTTTCAAATCTGAATACAATACTGATGTGCCATTATATACATGGAGATGGGTCTTATTTGGTTTAACAATTCCTACTCTCTATACTGAAGCTAATCTAGCTAATAGCTAAAAAGTTATTCTTTTGGAACGTGACTAAACTGTAAGAAATGAGGGTCAAAATCCAGAGTCCTCATTCTGTGCAAATATACATTCCAAAGTTCAGATGACACTAATATTATGCTTCAGCAGCATCAGTTAGGTAAGTTGAGTGGATATTCCAAAGTTAATCTGTTTAACGATATTCTCTTTTTTTTGCTTCCGTTGACTGAAGTTCCTTGCTGAACTGTGGAAGTTGGAAGCTGGAAACTGGAGTATTTTTGCAATCTGTTTTTGGACACTTTTGTTTTGGGGTCAATCTCCAGCTGTTCTTGATGTCCTCCATATCACCTCGACTTGCTCCTGCGTCTGTGCCTGACATGGAATAAGGTTTGCGTCTGTGTTGCTTTCCAGAGATTTCCTTTAAGAGATCTTAAAAGGACAGAGTTGTGGCTAACAGCTGGTCAAATGGACATAATTACACCATTTGTAAGTCTCAGTAGAAGAGGGGCTGAGATAAAATGTTACAAGTTGATGAGGGGGTAAGTGTAAATAAATACATAGTATGTGCTTCATAGGGATGTGCAGAGAGCCCAGTATTTGTATCTATATTTGTTGAGGCAGCAAAATTATTTGCATTTGAATAGAAGTGGAAAGAGGCTTAAAAATCCTGTTGTTTTTTTTTTATTACACTTTTAATTTTAGAAAATTAAAGTATTACAATAAATGTTCATGAATAAAACTACCTTATGAAGGAGGTCCCCACACTGGGTCTAAAACTGGAGTCTCCCAGATCATAGACAACTGCGCTGACTACTCGGCTAAAACTTTACTCACCGCCTCATTGCAGACAGACCTCTATCTATTTGTACACCCATAACACAGAGATAGCATACTGTGTAACATGTAGAGAAGAACTTATGATTATTGCTTTGCACTTTTCATTTATTGCCTATTTTTTATAACCTAACCTTTGGAAAGGAGAAGGGGAACAACAGGTTATGGAGAGTCCCTTGGGAGCATCTTTTGTGTCAGTAGCTCAGCTTTATCTCTGGGGGACACCCCCAACTCTGGGAGTGATGTCAAAATTAGGAAATGTGTGTCGTGTAACAGGTGGATGTGACTCCTCTTATTGAGACCTGCTGATTGACGTAACAGTGAAGCAGAGGACAGAGACTGAGATAGCCATGTAACCAACCTTTTGATATTGGTATTTGACATGTTTTTTTTCTTCCCAAAAACAAATAATTTTTAAAATATTTGTGAGAAACAAATATTCTTAAAAAAAAAAAAATATTTGTGCTTAGCCGAATAATGTATTTGTATTTGGGCACACCCCTAGTGCTTCACTCTCTTACATGTGAGTAAAAAGCTGGTACAACTACTAGAATGTATCCGTCCACCACGGCTCAGCAAGGAACGTTCTGGAGAAACAAAAAGAGGGAATTTCATTCTTAACAGTCTGTAACTTTGGAATATATCGACTCAATTCAGCTAACTGAGGTTGCAGAAGCATTATATTACCGTCAGCTGAACTTTGTAATGCATATATTTACACAGAACGAAGGCTGTGGATTTTGACCCTCATTTCTTACGGTGTAGTTGCGTTCAGAGAGATTAGCTTCAGGTCAGTATGGAGAGTAGTAATTGTTACAGCAAAGACGTATTTCTACATACATAATGGTCAGTATTATATTAACACAGCCTTGAAAAAAACAGAAACTATTCTGAAATATTTATTGTTATCTAAATATTAACTTGGCTCAAAGTGCTCCATACTTTCAGAATCTACTTATAAACCCTGAATGTGAAAACAAGATATACTTTTAACACTTTTATCTGTCAAATTATTCAATTCATGACAGCATTTGAACTACCCTCAAATGATCCTTTACATTGTACAAAGATTTCACAACAAAAAAACAGCCTAAAATGGTCCCAGTTTGCATTGGATTGTGGATATTTTCATGTTAACTGCAGTCTTACCTCAATTTCAATAACATTGTACTGTAAAAAGAGAGCACAAAGAGATTTGTTAAAGGGTGGATTGTTATTACAGCTACCCAAATAACTAAATAACCCTGAGGACAGCTCCCCCAAATAAAATCAAACATCAAAGTGCATTTCATTGACATCAGACACAACAAAAATGTTACTGTGCAAAGTGAAGGTTCATATGATGTCCTCATGACTCAGTTCATCAGTCTGTTACAAGGATGTGCCACAATCCAGTTGCAGATTACAGTTTACTATGTTTCCTCTCCTTTCTCTATTCATTAAAAAACTTCCTGTGTTTTACTTGTATCTCACACTTAACTCTTTTTATGTTAATGCAGTTCAATTTTGTTTTGTAAATAACAAATACAAGGATGTTTCGCAGGTTCAAATTTGATTCTCTGCTGCTAAATGTTGCAACATTTGAAACAAGTGTCCTATTTGGAGACCTTCAGCTCATTACATGCAAGTTTACCTAAGAGGGTCCTGGTTGTACTATTGAATCAGAGACTCAACAGCAGCTCTAACACTGAGCTATTTACACAGACTGATTAAACACATATCCCAGGTAAAAGAGCACTACCATCTTTTCACTTTGGTAGGTAACTTCTGTTCAGTTCCACTGCACTAGCTGAAGTGATTAATGGTTTTCACTGGGATACAAATTAAAACTTGCACCATTATCATTCAGTAGTACCTGAACTGTTTTTAATGAGGTTGTGACAGACACTCACCAGCTGATTGGCAGGTCTAAACATGGTGTCCAGGGTAATGACTCTGAAATGTACTGAGAGAAATGCAAAGAGATTACACAAAGCCTTCACAACTCATCTTCAGTGTTTAACTCCATAACAGGCTGCTGAAATGTATTTCTTTTATCCAGGCAGACATGATATAATTGTCAAAGTTTCAAATGTGACAAAATTAGAGTGAGACAAAAGTTACTAATAGCTTTTCATTATTCATGCTGCTCTGTCTTGCATATATTAACTTGGAACTATATTTATCAAAATCAATGTGATCAACATCTAGGATCTCAGTTTAGTGAAGTACTGTAGTTGTCTTATCTGTTTAACAGCAGTTCAACTCTTACTTTTTCTTTTGTTATTCCAGTTAAGTTTCAAAGGGGGCCTGAAGCCAATACCTGCATGCACTAGGCTAAAGGCTGGGAGACTATATACACACACCATGGATATTGTACTTCTGCCAGGAAAGACAACATACGCTATCAAGAATATAGAAGCTTTGTTTGATAAAGACTTGTATGATACATCCCACATTATCTGTTCAAAGTTACCTGTTTGTCCAGGGAGGTAGATTGGTTTATCTGTTTGGACGAATGTCATTGGTTGATAGACTTTGATCATGACTTTCCTGACTTCTTTTGAGTAAAATGTGTCACCTTGTACCTCCACCTCCAATATCTGCACCTCATTTTTCTGCACTAAAGGAGCCTGTGACAGAAATATAGAGACCAGCTAAATTAATCATTAACTCACAAAAATAATAAATCAAAGGCCTCATTATATTCATTTTTGCTTAATCTGAATATTTTTTTTTTTTTTAAATCAGGAGTTAAACATTTTAATTTAATTTGAGGCTAAATATCAATGGTAAAAATACTGGTCAAACATTTAAGTTTCAAATATTAAAAACATTCTTTCGTGAAATAAATGATCAAATGAATCAAAGCCTGTCTTGGGAGGTGACCTGAAACTGAACGCAGGTGTGAAACTCTGTGCCAGATGTCTTCTCAAGGAGGGTTGTGTTCTTGTTTTTGGACATCAGAGTGACGGTCATGACAAGAATCTCATTGGGCTGCACGAGACTCGCACAGAATTTGGTCTCAGCTCCAGCTTCGACAACTGCGGGAATGGTTACCATGTACTGCCTACAGCCACAGAAACATACACACATACAGTAGATACCTTACTGAAACTCCAACCCAAAAGATTATGCTGTAACAAGTTACTACAAATGTACACAATAGACTACATGATTTTAAATGTTCAGACTGTACAAGTAAACTTACGGTCCTGCGACCACTTGACCCACAAACAACCAGCTCAGGCAGACAAACAGTGTCCATGTCCACATCTGAATCCCAGAAAGACCCATGACTGACTGGGGTGAGCCCAAGAGTCAACATTTGTTAAACCTGCTCTGCTACACAACCCCACCCCTTTTCACCCATTACACACACACACACACACACACACACACACACACACTTTGGCTTCCTTGGTGGGAAGCATGTAAACACTACCCCTTTTTAGGGACACCACATTGTGAATGGTTTAGACAGATAGTTAAAAAATTACAAATTAATTATAATTACGGTTATATATCATGAAATATACTGGTTTGTGGACAAGTATTATTTAGTAAAAGTAAAGAACATCATGCTCAAGCAAAAAACAAAGTTCATAGCACAAAGAAGGGTTCACACACCCAAATAAGTTAGATTGTTCAGGGGCTGCATCCCTCAAAGGCTGCATTTGAAGAACAAATGCATCACAGCAGCACAACAAGCATGTCCCATTTCAAAGGCTCCTTCAAAGAAATGCTGCCTTCTTTTCCAAAATTTGAAGGATCCAATGGATGGATCCTTTGCGGCTGAACCTATCCCAGAATGCATTTCGCACCATCAGAGGAAAAGATGAAAGATAAAGGAAAGATGGACAATTCAGCTAACAATTTCAGGACCTTAAGTGCTGATGTCTTTGCCTATTCACCGCCCATCTCTCCTGGTGTGGTAGTACTATAAATTTGTGCTCATCAACACACGATAAACAATTTCAGAGAACTTTGTTATTGGATTGGTGAAGGTAAATTCCATTGACATGATGTGTAATCAGTGTGCAAAACACATGCACATCCTTCTTGTCCAGGTGATGAGTCAAAAAACATATATGCAATTGAATTTTCTTTATTATATTTAGAGAAAGTTCAACCTTTTCAGCCCAGATTTACTATTTATCAGGTATGATACCTCTGTACCTGAAAGGGAGCACTCAACAGTATTGTGAGTCCTTGTTAAATAGAAACCATGAGGCTGATTATGTTTATCCTGAAAGTTGCTTAACATAGGTTCCCTCTCTCTGATGTGATGTGTTAAAGGATAGGTTAACATATCTTCAAGTTTGTCTCAAAACAACATTCACATGTCCTTATGGACACTGAAATTGCTTTTAGACATTGTCATTGTTCTTCTGTCCATACTGGCCCCAGAGAGACGTCCCTCTCTGAAGTGATTTCAATATAAGTGATGAGGGACAAAATTTTCAGTCCCATTCTGTGTAAAAATGACTCCCCTATCTAAAGGTCAAGTGCTTTTTCTCAAAAGACTGATGAATTTTGAAATTAGTATTTGCAAAATAATAGGTGTATGGATTTTGTCTGCCATAATTTACATTGAAATTGCTTTCGGAAGGGATCTTTTGGCAGCCAGTACGGACAGCAGGAATAATTAAAGCCATAGTGCTTTAAATTTACATCCTTTATTTTGTTTAGGACTGTGGCCAAGTTGTTTGTGTTGGGTTAATATTTAGATTTTTTTGCATTTGGTGTTTCTGTGTAAGCTTCTTTGTCTTCCCTTGATGCCTATTTTCATTTTAAGTACAGTACAGTAGAATATTTTTAAATGAGTTTTGAAAGTTAGTGTATTAAAATATTTTATAGAGGCATTTGTATATCTTGATTACAGACGACAAAGATATAACATGAAATGAGGGACAGAGAGAAGCAGCAAAAGTCCCGGCCAAACTCAAAGCAGGGATGTTGCAGTTACTATTGGGTGTCTTAACCTCTAAGTTAGCATATTAGTTTAGGAAAGTTGTATTGATTTTGGATGATACATTTCCAGGTTGTTCACCTTTCCTATTTGATATGCTGACTTCAAAAATCAAATTAATTTCAAAACCAATACAGAAGTACCATGTTCAATGTGCAGCTTAACATATTAATTTTGGAACATATTGCGTATCAGTGTTACATACTGGAAATGAGACCTTTGTGTGCATCTGTAGAAGATTTTTTTAATGGTTTTGAAAGTAGCAAATGAATTCAGGAAGTAAGCAGTGAGATGTACTAACATGACAGGAAATGAGGGAGAGAGCAATGCAACAAAGGTCGAACTCAAACCTGGGATGTTGCAATTTTGAAATCCCACATCCAGGACTTTCACCTTTATGGAGGTTTCATGTCAGTCAGTGTGTTTACATGCACTTCAGTAACCTGGATACCATAAATCCATGTATGTGTGCAGAAGATCAGTAACCAGATTTCTACCTCACACCAACCTTATTTTGGAAACATGGCTCACTGATTTTAAGTATATTGGGGATAGAAGATGCTGCTTTCTGAAACTTTTTGTGTATGTGTCAGAGCAGACACAGACAGACACACCAGGGCAGCACAGGGCTTTTCTCCTTGTGAAAGTGTCTGAATTTAACAAATACTCAAATGCTCAATGGTGGAAAGCAATTTTTTAGACTTATACAAGCTACTGTGTTAGTTTCAGTTTTAGTCTGATAGTTCAGATGGCATTATTTTTAATATGAGGGTGCATCACTCCGTCTAATTATCTCTGCTTTCATCCAGCTGCCGCTCTGCTGTGCAGTCCTTTGTCATGCACATCTGTACTAAATTCTGATTACTAACCCTGTTAGGGCTGAAAAATCTGCATTCTCCAGGACAAATCTAGCTGGAAAAATCTTACCCAAAGTGATATAAAACAAATACAACACACATTGGAGTGAAAATTGGATGTCAGTGCCCATGATCCCCAGAATGATTGATTTCTAAATAATTTTTAACACTCAGACACTTTGTCTAGCACCATTATCAATTTCAAAATGTTCTCCTTGTGGCCTATAAAGGCTATAAGCTAATTGCTGAATATATTGAGTATTCATAGTCCCCAGAGGATGAATCCTAATGTTTCAGGGGAACTCCTGACCTTTCCTGTACTGTCACCATTAGGCCGAAATTTCCAATTGAACACGAGACGAAACATATGTTCTTCAGAGCCCTCTCCATTTATACACTCCATGACCTTTCTTCAAGGCCCACCTTCAGGTTAAAATGTTAATTTCAAGAGAATACCTCCTCTCAGCTAATAACCAGATTTCCATGACATTTACTGAGCACAATCCAAGAGGATTGACCCTACTGATTTTACTGATCTCAAACAACCTCAAGACAAACTTTACATTTTTAAAACTTTCACTTTGTGGACTAAGATGAAGTGTTTTGTGTTTTGATAGTGGAGTTTCAGATTTGTAGTCTTGTTTAAATTCTGACTCAGAATCAAGAGATAATTCACTGAGCTATTTGCAATTATGAATGTGCCTGACTGTTTGTATTTTTCTCGCAGGTATGTCTTTGAAGGGGTGATCCTCTCCATCTATGGGATGAACCGGTCAGAGCTGGAGTGTCCGGGGAAGGTGTGTAAGTTCCAACAACTTTTCTTCATCATCCTGCGTCTGGCCACCTACCTTGTCCTCCGTTACAAGGTGAAGTCTGAGCGATAGGTTTCGCTTGGCTTGTATTCAAAACTCAAGGCCCTCTCTAATACCATTCCAGACCTGGTCTCTTTTCTGTTCACAGACAACAACCTCGCTCATGTGGGAATTTGCTTCATTTCATTTTACGCATTGCTGCTAAAAGGACAGAACATAAATTCTGATCTGTACTACTGCCAACAACTGTGGAGGGCAGCGACTGACGGTGCAGAGCAGTAGAGAGTAATCTTATTAATCAACATATACCTGTTTTACCTCAAACATCAGGACTCTTGTGCACAAATGCAGATCAGTGAGGAGGACACCACAAAGAGACTGAGCCACATTTAGCACATACTGTATGTTTCATATATAGAAAGGTTTTGAGAACAAGGTGGATGTGATAAAATAACACTTATCAGAGTGGACATGCATGTTTATTCTACACAGTGTGCTGCCACTCGGTCAGTGTTGGGGTGTTAGAACTTTGGTCCATGAAACTGCCTCCTTGAGAAAAACAGAGTGTTTACATTGCTCTATCAGCCAAAAAAAGATTACAAACTGTTGCACTGGAGAGTAAGTGGGATGTATTGTGCCTGAAAGACTGAAAATGAATGACCATCAATGATAATCATCAGATCATTACACTGTACACTGGATGAAAGCAGTTAAGTTTCAGCTAGTTTTTGTTGCATATTTTGTCGTCATATGACTGAACTGGGGTGACAGCTTGAAGCCACTAAACATTTAATTCCTGAAAAATCAAATTGTTGTTTGAGCTAGATGTTTTCTAACATGTTGATAGTTGTAAATTAAGCTTTATCACGATTGCCTTCCAAAATTTGGTATTTTTCTACTTCCATAATAACTGAGTGGATGGCATGAAGGTCAACTGACCTTTGGCATAAGGTTTTATTGTGGCAGGTACATTTATGCATGACCTTATGCTCAGGCGCCCTGGTAGCCTACTGAATAAGATGCATACCACACAACCGTAATGTCTGTGGTTTGATTCCAGCTATGGACCTTGGTGACATGTCCACCTTCTCTACTCTTGTTTCCTGTCTCTCTGCACTTTTTGCTACAAAAATATCCCTCCAAAAAAATAAAAAAAATAAACAAAACACCACTCTGGTTCAAATACTCTCAGCTGTTCCTCCCAGTCATGCCCGCAGGTTCTCTAATAACCACATTAGTGTCAATGTCCCTTAGAACTATCATATCCCCAGATGACTCCCTCTCCAAGACCCCACCCAGAGACTCCAGGAAGGCTACCAACACCTATCTAGCAAGTTTTGCGGCCACCATAGGTTCTCCTACATGCTTGGAAGGGGAGGGTGAGGGGAGGGGTATTCAGACGACACTAGATGCCACTAAATCCTACACACTGGTCCTTTAAGGCGGACACACAACTATTAACCCCCCCCACACACACACACAGTCTTTACATGTATACAAGACATGGACTGAAATTACATGTAGTGTAGCTTTATTAAAATGATTTGATCAGTAGGAGTCTGGGGCTTGGGATGGGTGACCACACTTCACTCTTTAAGCTGCAAATCAAAGAAGAAATGTGATTACTTCCTCAAAATACACACGATCTGCATTTTCCAGTAGCTTTCTTTTGCTTCATTTGGTTACTGAATTGACACATTCACTTTAATACTATAGTTAAATCATGATGTGTTGTTTACATCTTATTGATTGATTTAAAAAATGTTCTACATCTTTCTGAGAAGTAACTTTTAATAAAAGTAATTAGATATTTTTTAAAAATATCAAGATAATAACATTGTAAGAAAATGTACCATTCTAAACAAGGGTTCTTGAGCAACGCATGAATTTTACTTTATGGTGCCTCTCATGAGCTAGATTAGGTTAGAGATTGTTACCTGCAGCACAAGGGTAGATGTATTCTGTCTCAGCCTGGTCACCTGAGAAAAGAATGTAGAATTAGACAAAGCAGTTCAAACAAATAACAGTGAAAGCTCCTATAACTCCCAAACATGAAATTACTTCATGCTCAGGGCATTTAGGGGTTGGGTTCAATCCCAGTGTATGTCAGACAAAACTTGGAAAGTTGAATTTGTAGTTGTGATAATTGTACAGCTCTAACACGGGGCAGAGTTTGCCAGTGTGTGCTGTTCTCTCTGTAAATGGGTTTAGATGTGTATGGAAGGACTGAGGGCTGGAGTGTGGTGCAGTTGTCAGCACTGTTTCCTTACTGCATGACGGCCCTGAGTTCAAACCTATATCATGATAGACTGGAGCCTGTGAAGAGTCACCACATTCAGACAGACATCTGAATCAGCTGTCTGTTTGGGCATTCCCTGGGCGCTCCAGTTTCCTCCCATAGTCCAAAAATATGCAGGTTAGGTGAAACAGATCATCTAAATTGCTTGAATTTGAGTGTCAATGGTTGTCTGTCTATTAGGGTTTGGATCTGGTTCCAGGTTGTGAAAATATTCAGATCCTCTAAGTTAAGAGGCTGATGAATTTCTCACAGAATCTTTTGCCTCTCCTTGCCAGATTTTATAAAATGCTATCAAAACTTCCACCTTGTCTATATGTGTCAGTCCTGTAAGAGACTGGGTGTAACACAATATTCTCATGCAACCCTGCAAAGAATAAGTGTGTATAGATAATGAGTGGATGGAAGAACTGAGTATGTGATTTACTTGGCTGGTAGTAGTCATAGATCTTAACCACAGCTGGCTTCAGGTTCTGCACTGGGAGCTCCTGTACGAGCTCTAATATGTGGTTGATGGGTTTGTCCTTCCGTAACTGTTGGAAGAAAAAACACAATCAGTGACAAATCTTGAGAGCATTGTCCTGTATTTAACCACTGCGAGTTAGTTTCACCTCCTTTAAGTACACGAGAACATGATCTTCCTTTTCTTCAACACGATCCACCAGCAGGTCACCTTTGAGCTGCGAGAACATGATATTCAGCTGGGTTACCATGACATTGACAATTGACACAAATGTTACAGGTTAAAATTACTGTATTAAGTTACCTTCTTCAAAGATTCTGGATCTGGGACAAATCCAGAGAGCATTTTGATATCCAGGATTACCATGTTTGTAGTGGGCTCTTTCCCACTATATCTGTAACCATGGAACCATAAAAAATGTGATGTTACAAACAGCTGCACTTTTCCATGTTTTGAATAAGCTACAACAACATGTCAAGATTTTCAGTATTCTATAATGGCTGTAAGGTAGATCTAGTTGCTGCACATTACTTACAGGGACTTAAGCTTCAGAGTGAGTTTAGGTCTCAGAGATTGGCAGTCAGCCTCTGGTTTGACCTCGACACTGAGAGTGGTGACATCAGCAGGAGTTGGGATGTTATAATGAAGAGAAATCTGACAAGGAGTACAACAGGTTGATTTTAATATTCATAAAATTTTAATTTGGGAGCCTAAGAGCACCAGTAGTGGTGTAGTATTATACAGTATGTGTGCATACAGAGGAAGAAAGTTAAGAGCCACAAGATCCACTGACCTGCATTGACGCACATGCAGTTCCCTTCACCTCCAGACTGTACTTTCCTGCCTCGTCCTGCAGTATCTTCTCCTGGTAGAGCAGTTTGTTGCTCTGGTTCACATCAAATGTCAGCTGGCCACTGGGTGATTGGACTGTCACTGTGCTTGAACCCTCTGGACTGAACACCACAGTGGAGTAGAGAGCCAGAGCCTGAAGAGCCACCACTGTGTCCTACAACACACATACAGAAAAGTTGGAATTCAACTATAGCAAATATTTACACATGTAAAATGCATTTACCACCTACAACACTTTTCATTTTCAGTGCCTCACATTTAATGGTTATATATTGATCATCTATAGAGAACCACTGCACCAATTATTTTTTCAATACTTTTGTCGTTCTCACATTCTTATTTTTCGTTGCAGCAGCTGTATCCATGGAAATGAAAAAAATCTTTAATATATCCAACTCAGTGAGACAGTTAAAGTAGCTACTGTAGCTCTGGGCTATATTGTCTTACCTCTTAAAACCATGTATTTAAAAGGAAAATTACAGTTTATAACAGGTTTTATTTTTGCAGTTCTCACCATCAGTTCCAGCAGTAATGATAACATTGTACTTGCTGGTTAGTACCATAATGCTGCCACCTTTACATGGTTTGTATTAACTTTAATGGATGGTCAGAGTGCATGATGTTTTTTTTTCATTCTGTGCACACAGTTGCTTCAAAAGATTGGCTAACATCAGGTTAGTTTCTATTTTCCTTTATGTAACCAATGAGTGTATGTAACAGATGAGCCGCTCAGTGAATGAAATGTCAGTGTTACAGGAAATGATGAGCCATCACAGTTGCTTATCAGGGCTACCCAAACTCACAATGGAGAACTTATTAGCCCACTATCAGCATTGTTTCAGCTTACACCTCCCAACACACAACAGAAATCACCGTTTGGATGCAGGCTTTTGTTTGGACATTACATATTAGGATAAACTCTTGTTTCAATCCACACATTTGACAAAAGTTAGCATGCTAACAAGCTTTTGTCCAAAGTGACAGACAAATGAGGTACAATCCAAGCTACAGTAGCTCAAGAAGGAGCCTTTGAGAATAAATGCTGCAACATCCAGCTTCATGTTTTACCTGACACAAATGCCACAAGAACTGTTCGAGTGACTGATGCAACATGCTCATTGACTGATAGTTGGTCATCAATCACGATGCCCAGATTTCTTGCAAACTTTGTTGGAGAGCGCGAGCCACCATGTCAAAGGCTACTGAGAGATCCAGCAAGATGAGAACTGATGACAGGGTATCACTGCAGTGGAAAGGTCACTCTTGAAACCAGGCTGGTTTAAATTAAGTAGATTACGACTTGGATGAAAACTGCACACGCTAGAACAATGGTTGCCAACCCGTCGATTGTGATTGACTGGTATATCTTTGAGACTTTCCCTTAAGCTCCCAAAAATAATAGAAAAATAAATACACAAGTGTAAAAGTGCTTTGAGTGGTCAAAGACTAGAAAGGTGTTATATAAGTGCAGTCCATTTACCATTTACTAATCACAAAATAAGGCACAGCTGGGGTGAACAGGGACCAGAATAAGGAGGGAACATGACATGACTGAAAAGCAGGCTGGGCAGGGCTACAGGAACACATGAGGAACACAAGAGGCTACCAGCTGACAAGAATAAAACCAAAGCAATACAGAGATTAAACTAAGAAAAACTCTGGACTCAGAGGAAAAAACAATACCAAGCTCAAGCACTACACAAAGAAACACAAATGGCAAATGCAGTTATCACAAACACTTTGTAACCCAGAGCACGTTCAAAACACACACAATCCTCTTTATCACTGAGACAGAGTATATGCTGTGCGAGTTCAGACCGGAGTGAAAACAAAGACAAACCAACCAATATAGGCAACCCAAATAAACATCATGCATGATAGTCTTTTAAAGACACAACTCAAATCAGCTTTCTTCCACTCAGTCCAGTCCAGACAAAAAGGGAGAAATGTCTGAAGGCCTCTGGAGGACCGGTGGAGAATGGCAGCTAGGGAAACTTTCAAACTGCGAACAGAACCATAACAGTACCACCTTCCCCACCGCTCCTCAAGGGACAGATTCCAGACATCCCACCGAGCCGATCAGGAACACCGAGCAGGGTGGGTGGAAGGGGCACAGAGGAGGGATTCAAATGCAAATGTCCTGGGGGCAGAACAAGGGCGGAGCATGAGACCTCAGGCAGGCGGGCTGGGGGCTGGGCTGAAAGACATAACAGATCTAGAGGTCAGTATTGCTCTGGAGGGCAACCAGAGGGTAGGACAGACGGGTGAAGTTGCTGCTCTGGAGGTGTAGCAACAAAGCCGGGCCACTCTGGAGGTTAGCGATGAACCTGGGAGCCAGGTAGGGCAGCCAGCACCAGAAGATTTGGCAGCAGGTCGGATGAGCTCAAGCTTGGATGGCCACTTAAAGAGACTTAAAGAGACCTACTTCTCCATGCTGATGTCCAGTGGTTGAGTTGCGGCAAAGTGCTGCAGTAATTTGTCGACTTGCTGCCTGAGATAGACTTTTCTGTCAACAAGGAAAGAGGAGCACGAGGAACTGTCAGATGATGCGTGGCTACTGGACCTGGGGTTTCTGACAGACCTAACGACAAACGGTGCTTTTCACCCTGAGCAGTACGGTGCTCACCTGGACAAAGTGGCAACAGAGTTCAATCAACGTTTTGGAGTTAGGTGTCATGGAAGATATTGCTGCATTCATCTCAAACCCATTCCTGCCCATTGATATAGAACAAGTGACATCCAAAGTATTTGCTTTGCCAAGTGGAGCTGACATGGAAATGGTTGATTTGAAAAATGACATAGAGCTGAAAGCCAGATCAAGGGACAGTGACTTTAGGAGACTTGTCAGCAGAGAGAAGTTTCCTCACCTCACTGCTCGTGCACTTAGTTGATGTGTTTATATTACCTTCTGGGGTCCACGTTCCACACATGCGTAGGAGATCGCCGTCTACAGGAACACAGCGTTGCGACCACACGGACACAACAAATTGCAGGTATGCGGATGTCCATACAGAGCCTATGCACACACCATCTGATCACACGGACCATAGCGGACCCACGTGGACTCGTCAACTATAATTTCAGCTTAAGAGTGAGTGCCTACTTACCTCTGTGAAATGGTATTTTCATAGAAGAAAATAATCGTATCAAAGTACAGGAGCCGCCTTCCTGACAGACACCTCACAGACTGTCTCAGACTGGCTGTCTGTAGCTATAAGCCTAACTACAAAACACTCACAGACAGTATTCAGCCATGACTGCAACAGTTTTGCCCTCTGATGGCATTGTGAAAAGTGATGCTGTGTAAGATGGGAATATAGAACTGAACTTAGCTTAATTGCACCGACTTTTTCCTTCCTCATACAAATGGAAAATAGGCCACATGCCTTTATTTTTGTGTTGGAATGAAATTAAACAATGAAACTTAGAATTGAAGATGTTATGTATGTAAAATTGTTGAAGCAAGATAGCTATGGCCTGTTTGATATGCTAGTTACAGTGTATTCTTGGTTGCATCAGTTTGAAAGTTGGACCAAAGCATTTCATGTAATTCAAATACAATTAGCTTAAATAAAAGGCCTCAAGCTGGAAGTACAATCTGGGCTGTCTTTTTCACTCAGTGCTTTAGTAGGTAGATCTTGCCTTTCACAAAGGCCGAGGTCAGGGATTTTGGGCTTAAAAAGGTTGGTGACCACTGCCCTAGAACCTCAGATACAACAGGTAGCAGCAGGGCAGGCCTGTAGTTTCCAATTTGAGATTGGTTTAGAGTCAGCTTTTTCAACAATGAGGTAACCTGAGCCGGTTTAAACATGGAAAATGTCCCCACAACATACACACTGTTAACAGTAAAATTGTCAACCTGTAGCGCAACTCTGCTTTAACTACAGCTGCAGCTTGTTGGGATGTACCTGTGTAGAGGAGAAGCCTCCATAATGGTTTTGCTGGCCTGTCAGCCATCTGACAATGCGGCTGGTGTAGCCCAGGTCTTCAGCAGAAAGGGAGGTGCTGAGTTTGGCCAGCAGCACGTAGGAGCTGATCTCCACAGACAGAGAGGCTGAAGATTCTGTTGCTGTCTGAGACCAGTGGAGGAAATCTCCTTAAGGCAGCCACCCAAGAAACAGACAGACAGGCACAAGGTGAGCTATCTCAACAGTAACCAGGTATTAATGACTTGTTTTAGGATTGTGACTTACCTTCTTGTAATGCAACCTTGTCTAGGTGCTGCAGAAGTTGAGCACGGGTCTCCATGTCTCCAGCCAGGGTGAAGACGTATGCCAGCAGAGCTGTAGTGTAGGTGTTGCTGAGGTCACTGGTGGATTCCCTGAGGCAAGACAAGCTCTTATTCACCACAGGATGCTGAAACAGATAAAAAAAAAA